>NW_027141024.1:640000-1280000 GCF_036365525.1 Heterodontus francisci
ACACTCTCCTCACTTATACTGTTCATCTGGCAACATGTCCCGTGCGTATTAAACAATCAGGGGAACACACTCTCCTCACTTATACTGTTCATCTGGCAACATGTCCCGTGCGTATTAAACAATCAGGGGAACACACTCTCCTCACATATACTGTTCACCTGGTGACATGTCCCGTGTATATTAAGCAATCAGGGTAACACACTCTCCTCACTTATACTGTTCATCTGGCAACATGTCCCGTGCGTATTAAACAATCAGGGGAACACACTCTCCTCACTTATACAGTTCATCTGGCAACATGTCCCGTGCGTTTTAAACAATCAGGGGAACACACTCTCCTCACATATACTGTTCACCTGGTGACATGTCCCGTGTATATTAAGCAATCAGGGGAAAACACACTCCTCACTTATACTGTTCACCTGGTAACATGTCCCGTGCGTATTAAACAATCAGGGGAACACACTCTCCTCACTTATACTGTTCACCTGGTAACATGTCCCGTGTGCGTTAAACAATCAGGGGAACACACTCTCCTCACTCATACTGTTCACCTGGTGACATGTCCCGTGTATATTAAACAATCAGGGGAACACACTCCTCACTTATACTGTTCACCTGTTAACATGTCCCGTGCGTATTAAACAATCAGGGGAACACACTCTCCTCACTTATACTGTTCAACTGGTAACATAGCCCGTGTATATTAAACCATCAGGGGAACACACTCTCCTCACTTATACTGTTCACCTGGTAACATGTCCCGTGTGTATTAAACAGTCAGGGGAAAACACAGTCCTCACTTATACTGTTCACCTGGTAACATGTCGCGTGTATATTAAACCATCAGGGGAACACACTCTCCTCACTTATACTGTTCACCTGGTAACATGTCCCGTGTGCGTTAAACAATCAGGGGAAAATACTCTCCTCACTTAGACAGTTCACCTGGTAACAAGTCCTGTGTATATTAAAACATCAGTGGAACACACTCTCCTCACTTATACTGTTCACCTGGTAACATGTCGAATGTGCATTAAACAATCAGGGGAACACACTCTCCTCAATTATACTGTTCACCTGGTAACATGTCCCGTGTATATTTAACCATCAGGGGAACACACTCTCCTCACTTATTCTGTTCATCTGGTAACATGTCCCATGTATATTTAACCATCAGGGGAACAGACTCTCCTCACTTACACTGTTCACCTGGTAACATGTCCCATGTATATTTAACCATCAGGGGAACACACTCTCCTCACTTACACTGTTCACCTGGTAACATGTCCCATGTATATTAAACCATCAGGGGAACACACTCTCCTCACTTATACTGTTCAACTGGTGACATGTCCCGTGTGTATTAAACCATCAGGGGAACACACTCTCCTCACTATACTGTTCACCTGCTTACATGTCCTGTGTATATTAAACCATCAGGGGAACACACTCTCCTCACTTATACTGTTCACCTGGTGACATTTCCTGTGTGTAGGAAACAATGAGCGGAGCACACTCTGCTCACTTATACTGTTCACCTGGTAACATGTCCCTTGAGTATTAAACCATCAGGGGAACACACTCTCCTCGCTTATACTGTTCACCTGGTAACATGTCCCGTGAGTATTAAACCATCAGGGGAACGCACTCTCCTCGCTTATACTGTTCACCTGGTAACATGTCCCGTGAGTATTAAACCATCAGGGGAACACACTCTCCTCGCTTATACTGTTCACCTGGTAACATGTCCCGTGTTTATTAAACGATCAGGGGAACACAGTCTCCTCACTTATCCTGTTCACCTGGTGACATGGCCTCTGTGTATTAAACAATCTGGGGAACACACTCTCCTCACTTATAGAGTTCACCTGATGACATGTCCCGTGTGCATTAAACAATCAGGGGAACACACTCTCCTCTCTTATACTGTTCACCTGGTAACATGTCCCGTGTATATTAAGCAATCAGGGGATCAAACTCTCCTCACTTACACTGTTCACCTGGTAACATGGCCTGTGTATATTAAACCATCAGGGGAACACAGTCTCCTCACTTATACTGTTCACCTGGTGACATGTCCTGTGTGTATTAAACAATGAGCGGAGCACACTCTGCTCACTTATACTGTTCACCTGGTAACATGTCCCTTGAGTATTAAACCATCAGGGGAACACACTCTCCTCGCTTATACTGTTCACCTGGTAACATGTCCCGTGAGTATTAAACCATCAGGGGAACACACTCTCCTCACTTATACTGTTCACCTGGTAACATGTCCCGTGTTTATTAAACGATCAGGGGAACACAGTCTCCTCACTTGTACTGTTCACCTGGTGACAGGTCCCGTGTATATTAAACCATCAGGGGAACAAACTCTCCTCACTTATACTGTTCACCTGGTAACATGTCCCGCGTATATTAAACCATCAGGGGAACAAACTCTCCTCACTTCTACTGTTCACCTGGTAACATGTCCCGTGTTTATTAAACAATCAGGGGAACATACTCTCCTCACTTATACTGTTCACCTGGTAACATGTCCCGTGTATATTAAACCATCAGGGGAACACAGTCTCCTCACTTTTACTGTTCACCTGGTGACATGTCCCGTGAGTATTAAACAATCAGGGGAACACACTCTCCTCTCTTATACTGTTCACCTGGTAACATGTCCCATGTATATTAAACCATCAGGGGAACACACTCTCCTCACTTACACTGTTCACCTGGTAACATGTCCCGTGTATATTAAGCAATCAGGGGAAAACACACTCCTCACATATACTGTTCACCTGGTAACATGTCCCGTGCGTATTAAACCATCAGGGGAACACACTCTCCTCACTTATACTGTTCACCTGGTGACATGTCCCGTGTATATTAAGCAATCAGGGGAAAACACACTCCTCACTTATACTGTTCACCTGGTAACATGTCCCGTGCGTATTAAACCATCAGGGGAACACACTCTCCTCACTTATACTGTTCACCTGGTAACATGTCCCGTGTGCGTTAAACAATCAGGGGAACACACTCTCCTCACTTATACTGTTCACCTGGTAACATGTCCTGTGTGTATTAAACAATCTGGGGAACACACTCTCCTCACTTATAGAGTTCACCTGATGACATGTCCCGTGTGCATTAAACAATCAGGGGAACACACTCTCCTCTCTTATACTGTTCACCTGGTAACATGTCCCATGTATATTAAACCATCAGGGGAACACACTCTCCTCACTTACACTGTTCACCTGGTAACATGTCCCGTGTATATTAAGCAATCAGGGGATCAAACTCTCCTCACTTACACTGTTCACCTGGTAACATGTCCCGTGAATATTAAACCATCAGGGGAACACAGTCTCCTCACTTATACTGTTCACCTGGTGACATGTCCTGTGTGTATTAAACAATCTGGGGAACACACTCTCCTCACTTATACTGTTCATCTGGTAACATGTCCCGTGAATATTAAACCATCAGGGGAACACACTCTCCTCACTTATACTGTTCACCTGGTAACATGTCCCGTGAGTATTAAACCATCCGGGGAACACACTCTCCTCACTTATACTGTTCACCTGGTAACATGTCCCGTGAGTATTAAACCATCCGGGGAACACACTCTCCTCACTTATTCTGTTCACCTGGTAACATGTCCCCTGTGTAAAAAACAATCAGGGGAACACACTCGCCTCACTTATACTGTTTACCTGGTAACATGTCCCGTGCGTATTAAAAAATCAGGGGAACACACTCTCCTCACTTATACTGTTCATCTGGCAACATGTCACGTGCGTATTAAACAATCAGGGGAACACACTCTCCTCACATATACTGTTCACCTGGTGACATGTCCCGTGTATATTAAGCAATCAGGGGAACACACTCTCCTCACCTATACTGTTCAGCTGGTAACATTTCCTGTGTATATTATACCATCAGGGGAACACAATCTCCTCACTTATACTGTTTACCTGGTAACATGTCCCGTGCGTATTAAAAAATCAGGGGAACACACTCTCCTCACTTATACTGTTCATCTGGCAACATGTCCCGTGCGTATTAAACAATCAGGGGAACACACTCTCCTCACATATACTGTTCACCTGGTGACATGTCCCGTGTATATTAAGCAATCAGGGTAACACACTCTCCTCACTTATACTGTTCATCTGGCAACATGTCCCGTGCGTATTAAACAATCAGGGGAACACACTCTCCTCACTTATACTGTTCACCTGGTGACGTGACCCGTGTGCATTAAACAATCAGGGGAACACACTCTCCTCTCTTATACTGTTCACCTGGTAACATGTCCCATGTATATTAAACCATCAGGGGAACACACTTTCCTCACTTACACTGTTCACCTGGTAACATGTCCCGTGTATATTAAGCAATCAGGGGATCAAACTCTCCTCACTTACACTGTTCAACTGGTAACATGGCCTGTGTATATTAAACCATCAGGGGAACACAGTCTCCTCACTTATACTGTTCACCTGGTGACATGTCCTGTGTGTATTAAACAATGAGCGGAGCACACTCTGCTCACTTATACTGTTCACCTGGTAACATGTCCCTTGAGTATTAAACCATCAGGGGAACACACTCTCCTCGCTTATACTGTTCACCTGGTAACATGTCCCGTGAGTATTAAACCATCAGGGGAACACACTCTCCTCACTTATACTGTTCACCTGGTAACATGTCCCGTGTTTATTAAACGATCAGGGGAACACAGTCTCCTCACGTGTACTGTTCACCTGGTGACAGGTCCCGTGTATATTAAACCATCAGGGGAACAAACTCTCCTCACTTATACTGTTCACCTGGTGACATGCCCCGTGTGTATTAAACAATCAGGGGAACACACTCTCCTCTCTTATACTGTTCACCTGGTAACATGTCCCGTGTATATTAAACAATCAGGGGAACACACTCTCCTCACTTATACTGTTCACCTGGAAACATGTCCCGTGTATATTAAACAATCAGGGGAACACACTCTCCTCACTTATACTGTTCACCTGGTGACATGTCCCGTGTGTATTAAACAATCAGGGGAACACACTCTCCTCTCTTATACTGTTCACCTGGTAACATGTCCCGTGTATATTAAACCATCAGGGGAACACACTCTCCTCACTTATACTGTTCACCTGGTAACATGTCCCTTGTATATTAAACAATCAGGGGAACACACTCTCCTCACTTAGACAGTTCACCTGGTAACAAGTCCTGTGTATGTTAAACCATCAGGGGAACACACTCTCCTCACTTATACTGTTCACCTGGTAACATGTCCCGTGTGTATTAAACAATGAGGGGAACACACTCTCCTCACTTTTACTGTTCACCTGGTGACATGTCCCGTGTGTATTAAACAATCAGGGGAACACACTCTCCTCTCTTATACTGTTCACCTGGTAACATGTCCCGTGTATATTAAACCATCAGGGGAACACACTCTCCTCACTTATACTGTTCACCTGGTGACGTGACCCGTGTGCATTACACAATCAGGGGAACACACTCTCCTCACTTATACTGTTCAGCTTGTAACATGTCCTGTGGATATTAAACCATCAGGGGAACACACTCTCCTCACTTATACTGTTCACCTGGTGACATGTCCTGTGTATATTAAACAATGAGGGGAACACACTCTCCTCACTTATACTGTTCACCTGGTGACATGTCCTGTGTATATTAAACAATGAGGGGAACACACTCTCCTCACTTATACTGTTCACCTGGTGACATGTCCTGTGTATATTAAACAATGAGGGGAACACACTCTCCTCACTTATACTGTTCACCTGGTGACATGTCCCGTGTGTATTAAACAATCAGGGGAACACACTCTCCTCTCTTATACTGTTCACCTGGTAACATGTCCCGTGTATATTAAACCATCAGGGGAACACACTCTCCTCACTTATACTGTTCACCTGGTGACGTGACCCGTGTGCATTACACAATCAGGGGAACACACTCTCCTCACTTATACTGTTCAGCTTGTAACATGTCCTGTGGATATTAAAACATCAGGGGAACACACTCTCCTCACTTATACTGTTCACCTGGTAACATGTCCCTTGTATATTAAACAATCAGGGGAACACACTCTCCTCACTTATACTGTTCACCTGGTAACATGTCCCTTGTATATTAAACAATCAGGGGAACACACTCTCCTCACTTATACTGTTCACCTGGTGACATGTCCCGTGTGTATTAAACCATCAGGGGAACACACTCTCCTCACTTATACTGTTCACCTGGTAACATGTCCCTTGTATATTAAACAATCAGGGGAACAAACTCTCCTCACTTATACTGTTCACCTGGTAACATGTCCCGTGCGTATTAAACCATCAGGGGAACACACTCTCCTCACTTATACTGTTCACCTGGTGACATGGCCCGTGCGTATTAAACAATCAGGGGAACACACTCTCCTCACTTATACTGTTCACCTGGTGACATGTCCCGTGTGTATTGAACAATCAGGGGAACACACTCTCCTCAGTTATACTGTTCACCTGGTGACATGTCCCGTGTATATTCAACAATTATGGGAACACACTCTCCTCACTTATGCTGTTTATCTGGTAACATGTCCCATGTATATTAAACCATCAGGGGAACACACTCTCCTCACTTACACTGTTCACCTGGTGACATGTCCCGTGTATATTAAACAATCAGGGGAACTCACTCTCCTCACTTATACTGTTCACCTGGTAACATGTCCCTTGTATATTAAACAATCAGGGGAACACACTCTCCTCACTTATACTGTTCACCTGGTGACATGTCCCGTGTATATTAAACAATCAGGGGAACACACTCTCCTCACTTATACTGTTCACCTGGTAACATGTCCCTTGTATATTAAACCATCAGGGGAACACACTCTCCTCACTTACACTGTTCACCTGGTAACATGGCCCGTGTATATTAAACAATCAGGGGAACACACTCTCCTCACTTAAACTGTTCACCTGGTAACATGTCCCGTGTGTCTTAAACAATCAGGGGAACACACTCTCCTCACTTATACTGTTCACCTGGTAACATGTCCCTTATGTATTAAACAATCAGGGGAACACATTCTCCTCACTTATACTGTTCACCTGGTAACATGTCCCGTGTGTATTAAACCATGAGGGGAAAATACTCTCCTCACTTTTACTGTTCACCTGGTAACATGTCCCGTGTATATTAAACCATCAGGGGAACATCCTCTCCTCACTTAGACTGTTCACCTGGGAACATGTCCCGTGTATATTAAAGCATCAGGGGAACACACTCTATTCACTTATGCTTTCACCTTGTGACATGTCCCGTGTATATTAAACCATCAGGGGAACACACTCTCCTCACATATACTTTTCACCTGTTTACATGTCCCGTGTACATTAAACCATCAGGGGAACACACACTCCTCACTTATACAGTTCCCCTGGTGACATGTCCTGTCAGTATTAAACAATCAGGGGAACACACTCTCCTCACTTATACTGTTCACCTGTTTACATGTCCCATGTATATTATACCATCAGGGGAACATACTCTCCTCACTTATACTGTTCACCTGGTGACATGTCCCGTCTATATTAAACCATCAGGAGAACTCACTCTACTCAATCATACTGTTCACCTGGTGTCATGTCCCGTGTATATTTAACCATCAGGGGAACACACTTTCCTCACTTATACTGTTCACCTGGTAACATGTCCCGTGTATATTAAACCATCAGGGGAACACACTTTCCTCACTTATACTGTTCACCTGCTAACATGTCCCGTGTATATTAAACCATCAGGGGAACACACTCTCCTCACTTATACTGTTCATCTGGTCACATGTCCCGTGTGTATTAAACCATCAGGGGAACACATTCTCCTCACTTATACTGTTTATCTGGTAACATGTCCCATGTATATTAAACCATCAGGGGAACACACTCTCCTCACTTGCACTGTTCACCTGGTAACATGTCCCGTGTATATTAAACAATCAGGGGAACACACTCACCTCACTTATACTGTTCACCTGGTAACACGTCCTGTGTATATTAAACCATCAGGGGAACACACTCTCCTCACTTATACTGTTCAGCTTGTAACATGTCCTGTGGATATTAAAACATCAGGGGAACACACTCTCCTCACTTATACTGTTCACCTGCTGACATGTCCCGTGTGCATTAAACAGTCAGGGGAACCAACTCTCCTCACTTAGACATTTCACCTGGTAACAAGTCCTGTGTATATTAAAACATCAGGGGAACACACTTTCCTCACTTATGCTGTTCACCTGGTAACATGTCCCGTGTGTATTAAACAATCAGGGGAACACACTCTCCTCACTTAAACTTTTCACCTGGTGACATGTCCCGTGTGTATTAAACCATCAGGGGAACACACTCTCCTCACTTATACTGTTCACCTGGTGACATGTCCCGTGTGTATTAAACAATCAGGGGAACACACTCTCCTCTCTTATACTGTTCACCTGGTAACATGTCCCGTGTATATTAAACCATCAGGGGAACACACTCTCCTCACTTATACTGTTCACCTGGTGACGTGACCCGTGTGCATTACACAATCAGGGGAACACACTCTCCTCACTTATACTGTTCAGCTTGTAACATGTCCTGTGGATATTAAAACATCAGGGGAACACACTCTCCTCACTTATACTGTTCACCTGGTAACATGTCCCTTGTATATTAAACAATCAGGGGAACACACTCTCCTCACTTATACTGTTCACCTGGTAACATGTCCCTTGTATATTAAACAATCAGGGGAACACACTCTCCTCACTTATACTGTTCACCTGGTGACATGTCCCGTGTGTATTAAACCATCAGGGGAACACACTCTCCTCACTTATACTGTTCACCTGGTAACATGTCCCTTGTATATTAAACAATCAGGGGAACACACTCTCCTCACTTATACTGTTCACCTGGTGACATGGCCCGTGCGTATTAAACAATCAGGGGAACACACTCTCCTCACTTATACTGTTCACCTGGTAACATGTCCTGTGTATATTCAACAATTAGGGGAACACACTCTCCTCACTTATACTGTTCACCTGGTAACACGTCCAGTGCATATTAAACAATCAGGGGAACACACTCTCCTCACTTATACTGTTCACCTGGTAACATGTCCTGTGTATATTCAACAATTATGGGAACACACTCTCCTCACTTATGCTGTTTATCTGGTAACATGTCCCATGTATATTAAACCATCAGGGGAACACACTCTCCTCACTTACACTGTTCACCTGGTGACATGTCCCGTGTATATTAAACAATCAGGGGAACTCACTCTCCTCACTTATACTGTTCACCTGGTAACATGTCCCTTGTATATTAAACAATCAGGGGAACACACTCTCCTCACTTATACTGTTCACCTGGTGACATGTCCCGTGCGTATTAAACAATCAGGGGAACATACTCTCCTCACTTATACTGTTCACCTGGTGACATGTCCCGTGTATATTAAACAATCAGGGGAACACACTCTCCTCACTTATACTGTTCACCTGGTAACATGTCCCTTGTATATTAAACCATCAGGGGAACACACTCTCCTCACTTACACTGTTCACCTGGTAACATGTCCCGTGTATATTAAACAATCAGGGGAACACACTCTCCTCACTTAAACTTTTCACCTGGTGACATGTCCCGTGTGTATTAAACCATCAGGGGAACACACTCTCCTTCCTTATACTGTTCACCTGGAGACATGTCCCGTGCGTATTAAACAATCAGGGGAACACACTCTCCTCACTTATGCTGTTCCCCTGGTAACACGTCCAGTGCATATTAAACCATCAGGGGAACACACTCTCCTCACTTACACTGTTCACCTTGCAACATGTCCTGTGTATATTAAAACATCAGGGGAACACACTCTCCTCACTTATCCTGTTCACCTGGTAACATGTCCCGTGTATATTCAACCATTAGGGGAACACACTCTCCTCACTTATACTGTTCATCTGGTCACATGTCCCGTGTGTATTAAACCATCAGGGGAACACACTCTCCTCACTTATACTGTTTATCTGGTAACATGTCCCATGTACATTAAACCATCAGGGGAACACACTCTGCTCACTTATACTGTTCAACTGGTAACATGTCCCGTGTATATTAAACGATCAGGGGAACACACTCTCCTCACTTATACTGTTCACCTGGTGACATGTCCTGTGTGTATTAAACAATCAGGGGAACACACTCTCCTCACTTATACTGTTCACCTGGTAACATGTCCTGTGTATATTCAACAATTATGGGAACACACTCTCCTCACTTATGCTGTTTATCTGGTAACATGTCCCATGTATATAAAACCATCAGGGGAACACACTCTCCTCACTTACACTGTTCACCTGGTAACATGTCCCGTGTATATTAAACGATCAGGGGAACACACTCTCCTCACTTATACTGTTCACCTGGTGACATGTCCTGTGTGTATTAAACAATCAGGGGAACACACTCTCCTCACTTATACTGTTCACCTGGTAACATGTCCTGTGTATATTCAACAATTATGGGAACACACTCTCCTCACTTATGCTGTTTATCTGGTAACATGTCCCATGTATATAAAACCATCAGGGGAACACACTCTCCTCACTTACACTGTTCACCTGGTAACATGTCCCGTGTATATTAAACAATCAGGGGAACACACTCTCCTCACTTATACTGTTCACCTGGTAACATGTCCTGTGTATATTCAACAATTATGGGAACACACTCTCCTCACCTATGCTGTTTATCTGGTAACATGTCCCATGTATATTAAACCATCAGGGGAACACACTCTCCTCACTTACACTGTTCACCTGGTAACATGTCCCGTGTATATTAAACAATCAGGGGAAGACACTCTCCTCACTTATACTGTTCACCTGGTGACATGTCCCGTGTATATTAAACAATCAGGGGAACACACTCTCCTCACTTATACTGTTCACCTGGTAACATGTCCTGTGTATATTCAACAATTATGGGAACACACTCTCCTCACTTATGCTGTTTATCTGGTAACATGTCCCATGTATATTAAACCATCAGGGGAACACACTCTCCTCACTTATACTGTTCACCTGGTGACATGTCCTGTGTGTATTAAACAATCAGGGGAACACACTCTCCTCACTTATCCTGTTCACCTGGTAACATGTCCCATGTGTATTAAACAATCAGGGGAACACACTCTCCTCACTTATACTGTTCATCTGGTCACATGTCCCGTGTGTATTAAAACATCAGGGGAACACACTCTCCCCACTTATACTGTTTATCTGGTAACATGTCCCATGTATATTAAACCATCAGGGGAACATACTCTCCTCACTTGCACTGTTCACCTGGTAACGTGTCCCGTGTATATTAAACAATCAGGGGAACACACTCTGCTCACTTATACTGTTCATCAAATAACAGGTCCCGTGTGTATTAAACAATCAGGGGAAAACACTCTCCTCACTTATAGAGTTCACCTGATGACATGTCCCATGTGTATTAAACAATCAGGGGAACACACTCTCCTCACTTATACTGTTCACCTGGTAACATGTCCCGTGTGTATTAAACCATCAGGGGAACACACTCTCCTCACTTATACTGTTCACCTGGTAACATGTCCCGTGTGTATTAAACAATCAGGGGAACACACTCTCCTCACTTATACTGTTCACCTGGTAACATGTCCTGTGTGCATTAAACAATCAGGGGAACACTCTCTCCTCACTTAGAGAGTTCACCAGGTAACATGTCCCGTGAATATTAAACAATCAGGGGAACACACTCTCCTCACTTATCCTGTTCACCTGGTAACATGTCCCGTGAATATTAAACCATCAGGGGAACACACTCTCCTCACTTATACGGTTCACCTGGTGACATGTCCTGTGTGCATTAAACCATCAGGGGAACACACCCTCCTCACTTATACGGTTCACCTGGTGACATGTCCTGTGTGCATTAAACCATCAGGGGAACACACCCTCCTCACTTATACTGTTCGACTGGTGACATGTCCCGTCAGTATTAAACAATCAGGGGAACAATCTCTCCTCACTTATACTGTTCTCCTGGTAACATGTCCCGTGTATATTAAACCATCAGGAGAACACACTCTCTTCACTTATACTGTTCACCTGGCAACATGTCCCATCAGTATTAAACAATCAGGGGAAGAAACTCTCATCACTTATACTGTTCACCTGGTTACATGTCCCGTCAATATTAAACAATCAGGGGAACACACTCTCCTCACTTATATTGTTCTCCTGGTAACATGTCCCGTGTGTATTAAACCATCAGGGGAACACACTCTCCTCTCTTATACTGTTCACCTGGCAACATGTCCCATCAGTGTTAAACAATCAGGGGAACACACTCTCCTCACTTATACTGTTCGCCTGGTAACATGTACTGTGTATATTAAAGCATTTGGGGAACACACTCTCCTTACATATACTGTTCACCTGGTAACATGTCCCATGTGTATTAATCAATCAGGGGAACACACTCTCCTCACTTATACTGTTCGCCTGGTGACATGTACTGTGTATATTAAAGCATTTGGGGAACACACTCTCCTCACTTATACTCTTCTCCTGGTAACATGTCCCGACAGTATTAAACCATCAGGTGAACAAACTCTCCTCACTTATACTGTTCACCTGGTGACATGTCCCCTCTGTATTAAACCATCAGGTGAACAAACTCTCCTCACTTATACTGTTCACCTGGTGACATGTCCCCTCTGTATTAAAATATCAGGGGAACACACTCTCCTCACTTATACTCTTCTCCTGGTAACATGTCCCATGTTTTAATCAATCAGGGGAAAACACTCTCCTCATTTATACTGTTCACCTGGTAACATGTCCCGTCAGTATTAAACCATCAGGTGAACAAACTCTCCTCACTTATACTGTTCACCTGGTGACATGTCCCCTCTGTATTAAACCATC
The DNA here is from genome assembly GCF_036365525.1 of Heterodontus francisci. NCBI lineage: Eukaryota > Metazoa > Chordata > Chondrichthyes > Heterodontiformes > Heterodontidae > Heterodontus > Heterodontus francisci. The sequence continues at coordinate 653,055 of NW_027141024.1, forward strand.
AGGGGAACACACTCTCCTCACTTATACTGTTCACCTGGTTACATGTCCTGTGTGTATTAAACAATCAGGGGAACACACTCTCCTCACTTATACTGTTCACCTGGTAACATGTCCTGTGTATATTCAACAATTATGGGAACACACTCTCCTCACTTATGCTGTTTATCTGGTAACATGTCCCATGTATATTAAACCATCAGGGGAACACACTCTCCTCACTTACACTGTTCACCTGGTAACATGTCCCATGTATATTAAACAATCAGGGGAACACACTCTCCTCACTTATACTGTTCACCTGGTGACATGTCCTGTGTGTATTAAACAATCAGGGGAACACACTCTCCTCACTTATACTGTTCACCTGGTAACATGTCCTGTGTATATTCAACAATTATGGGAACACACTCTCCTCACTTATACTGTTCACCTGGTAACATGTCCTGTGTATATTCAACAATTATGGGAACAGACTCTCCTCACTTATGCTGTTTATCTGGTAACATGTCCCATGTATATTAAACCATCAGGGGAACACACTCTCCTCACTTACACTGTTCACCTGGTAACATGTCCCGTGTATATTAAACAATCAGGGGAACACACTCTCCTCACTTATACTGTTCACCTGGTGACATGTCCCGTGTATATTTAACAATCAGGGGAACACACTCTCCTCACTTATACTGTTCACCTGGTAACATGTCCTGTGTATATTCAACAATTATGGGAACACACTCTCCTCACTTATGCTGTTTATCTGGTAACATGTCCCATGTATATTAAACCATCAGGGGAACACACTCTCCTCACTTATACTGTTCACCTGGTGACATGTCCTGTGTGTATTAAACAATCAGGGGAACACACTCTCCTCACTTATCCTGTTCACCTGGTACCATGTCCCGTGTGTATTAAACAATCAGGGGAACACACTCTCCTCACTTATACTGTTCATCTGGTCACATGTCCCGTGTGTATTAAAACATCAGGGGAACACACTCTCCCCACTTATACTGTTTATCTGGTAACATGTCCCATGTATATTAAACCATCAGGGGAACATACTCTCCTCACTTGCACAGTTCACCTGGTAACATGTCCCGTGTATATTAAACAATCAGGGGAACACACTCTGCTCACTTATACTGTTCATCAGGTAACAGGTCCCGTGTGTATTAAACCATCAGGGGAAAACACTCTCCTCACTTATACTGTTCACCTGGTGACATGTCCCGTGTGTATTAAAACATCAGGAGAACACACTCTCCCCACTTATACTGTTTATCTGGTAACATGTCCCATGTATATTAAACCATCAGGGGAACATACTCTCCTCACTTGCACTGTTCACCTGGTAACATGTCCCGTGTATATTAAACAATCAGGGGAACACACTCTGCTCACTTATACTGTTCATCAGGTGACAGGTCCCGTGTGTATTAAACAATCAGGGGAAAACACTCTCCTCACTTATAGAGTTCACCTGATGACATGTCCCATGTGTATTAAACAATCAGGGGAACACACTCTCCTCACTTATACTGTTCACCTGGTAACATGTCCCGTGTGTATTAAACCATCAGGGGAACACACTCTCCTCACTTATACTGTTCACCTGGTAACATGTCCCGTGTGTATTAAACCATCAGGGGAACACACTCTCCTCAATTATACTGTTCACCTGGTAACATGTCCTGTGTGCATTAAACAATCAGGGGAACACTCTCTCCTCACTTAGAGAGTTCACCAGGTAACATGTCCCGTGAATATTAAACAATCAGGGGAACACACTCTCCTCACTTATCCTGTTCACCTGGTAACATGTCCTGTGTCCATTAAACAATCAGGGGAACACACTCTCCTCACTTATACTGTTCACCTGGTGACATGTCCTGTGTGCATTAAACCATCAGGGGAAGACACCCTCCTCACTTATACTGTTCGACTGGTGACATGTCCCGTCAGTATTAAACAATCAGGGGAACAATCTCTCCTCACTTATACTGTTCTCCTGGTAACGTGTCCCATGTATATTAAACCATCAGGAGAACACACTCTCCTCACTTATACTGTTCACCTGGTTACATGTCCCGTCAGTATTATACAATCAGGGGAACACACTCTCCTCACTTATACTGTTCACCTGCTAACATGTCCCGTCAATATTAAACAATCAGGGGAACACACTCTCCTCACTTTTATTGTTCTCCTGGTAACATGTCCCGTGTGTATTAAACCATCAGGGGAACACACTCTCCTCTCTTATACTGTTCACCTGGCAACATGTCCCATCAGTGTTAAACAATCAGGGGAACACACTCTCCTCACTTATACTGTTCGCCTGGTAACATGTACTGTGTATATTAAAGCATTTGTGGAACACACTCTCCTCACATATACTGTTCACCTGGTAACATGTCCCATGTGTATTAATCAATCAGGGGAACACACTCTCCTCACTTATACACTTCTCCTGGTAACATGTCCCATGTTTTAATCAATCAGGGGAAAACACTCTCCTCACTTATACTGTTCATCTGGTATCATGTCCCGTGTATATTAAACAATCAGGGGAACACACTCTCCTCACTTATACTGTTCACCTGGTGACATGTCCCGTGTATATTAAACAATCAGGGGAACACACTCTCCTCACTTATACTGTTCACCTGGTAACATGTCCTGTGTATATTCAACAATTATGGGAACACACTCTCCTCACTTATGCTGTTTATCTGGTAACATGTCCCATGTATATTAAACCATCAGGGGAACACACTCTCCTCACTTATACTGTTCACCTGGTGACATGTCCTGTGTGTATTAAACAATCAGGGGAACACACTCTCCTCACTTATCCTGTTCACCTGGTAACATGTCCCGTGTGTATTAAACAATCAGGGGAACACACTCTCCTCACTTATACTGTTCATCTGGTCACATGTCCCGTGTGTATTAAAACATCAGGGGAACACACTCTCCCCACTTATACTGTTTATCTGGTAACATGTCCCATGCATATTAAACCATCAGGGGAACATACTCTCCTCACTTGCACTGTTCACCTGGTAACATGTCCCGTGTATATTAAACAATCAGGGGAACACACTCTGCTCACTTATACTGTTCATCAGGTAACAGGTCCCGTGTGTATTAAACCATCAGGGGAACACACTCTCCTCACTTATACTGTTCACCTGGTGACATGTCCCGTGTGTATTAAAACATCAGGGGAACACACTCTCCCCACTTATACTGTTTATCTGGTAACATGTCCCATGTATATTCAACCATCAGGGGAACATACTCTCCTCACTTGCACTGTTCACCTGGTAACATGTCCCGTGTATATTAAACAATCAGGGGAACACACTCTGCTCACTTATACTGTTCATCAGGTGACAGGTCCCGTGTGTATTAAACAATCAGGGGAAAACACTCTCCTCACTTATAGAGTTCACCTGATGACATGTCCCATGTGTATTAAACAATCAGGGGAACACACTCTCCTCACTTATACTGTTCACCTGGTAACATGTCCCGTGTGTATTAAACCATCAGGGGAACACACTCTCCTCACTTATACTGTTCACCTGGTAACATGTCCCGTGTGTATTAAACCATCAGGGGAACACACTCTCCTCAATTATACTGTTCACCTGGTAACATGTCCTGTGTGCATTAAACAATCAGGGGAACACTCTCTCCTCACTTAGAGAGTTCACCAGGTAACATGTCCCGTGAATATTAAACAATCAGGGGAACACACTCTCCTCACTTATCCTGTTCACCTGGTAACATGTCCTGTGTCCATTAAACAATCAGGGGAACACACTCTCCTCACTTATACTGTTCAACTGGTGACATGTCCTGTGTGCATTAAACCATCAGGGGAAGACACCCTCCTCACTTATACTGTTCGACTGGTGACATGTCCCGTCAGTATTAAACAATCAGGGGAACAATCTCTCCTCACTTATACTGTTCTCCTGGTAACGTGTCCCGTGTATATTAAACCATCAGGAGAACACACTCTCCTCACTTATACTGTTCACCTGGTTACATGTCCCGTCAGTATTATACAATCAGGGGAACACACTCTCCTCACTTATACTGTTCACCTGCTAACATGTCCCGTCAATATTAAACAATCAGGGGAACACACTCTCCTCACTTATATTGTTCTCCTGGTAACATGTCCCGTGTGTATTAAACCATCAGGGGAACACACTCTCCTCTCTTATACTGTTCACCTGGCAACATGTCCCATCAGTGTTAAACAATCAGGGGAACACACTCTCCTCACTTATATTGTTCTCCTGGTAACATGTCCCGTGTGTATTAAACCATCAGGGGAACACACTCTCCTCTCTTATACTGTTCACCTGGCAACATGTCCCATCAGTGTTAAACAATCAGGGGAACACACTCTCCTCACATATACTGTTCACCTGGTAACATGTCCCATGTGTATTAATCAATCAGGGGAACACACTCTCCTCACTTATACTCTTCTCCTGGTAACATGTCCCATGTTTTAATCAATCAGGGGAAAACACTCTCCTCACTTATACTGTTCACCTGGTAACATGTCCCGTCAGTATTAAACCATCAGGTGAACAAACTCTCCTCACTTATACTGTTCACCTGGTGACATGTCCCCTCTGTATTAAACCATCAGGGGAACACACTCTCCTCACTTACACTGTTCACCTGGTAACATGGCCTGTGTGTATTAAACAATCTGGGGAAAACACTCTCTTCACTTATAGAGTTCACCTGATGACATGTCCCATGTGTATTAAACAATCAGGGGAACACACTCTCCTCACTTATACTGTTCACCTGGTAACATGTCCCGTGTGTATTAAACCATCAGGGGAACACACTCTCCTCACTTATACTGTTCACCTGGTGACATGTCCTGTGTGTATTAAACAATGAGGGGAACACACTCTCCTCACTTCTACTGTTCACCTGGTAACATGTCCAGTGTGTATTAAACCATCAGGGGAACACACTCTCCTCACTTTTACTGTTCACCTGGTGACATGTCCTGTGTGTATTAAACAATGAGGGGAACACACTCTCCTCACTTATACTGTTCACCTGTTTACATGTCCCGTGTATATTAAACCATCAGGGGAACACACTCTCCTCACTTATACTGTTCACCTGTTTCCATGTCCCGTGTATATTAAACCATCAGGGGAACACACTCTCCTCACTTATACTGTTCACCTGGTAACATGTCCTGTGTGTATTAAACCATCATTGGAACACACTCTCCTCACTTATACTGTTCACCTGGTAACATGTCCCGTGCGTATTAAACAATCAGGGGAACACTCTCTCCTCACTTATACTGTTCACCTGTTTACATGTCCCGTGTATATTAAACCATCAGGGGAACACACTCTCCTCACTTATACTGTTCACCTGTTTCCATGTCCCGTGTATATTAAACCATCAGGGGAACACACTCTCCTCACTTATACTGTTCACCTGGTAACATGTCCTGTGTGTATTAAACCATCATTGGAACACACTCTCCTCACTGATACTGTTCACCTAGTGACATGTCCCGTGTGCATTAAACAATCAGGGGAACACACTCTCCTCACTTATCCCGTTCACCTGGTAACATGTCCCGTGTATATTAAACCATCAGGGGAACACATTCTCCTCATTTACACTGTTCGCCTGGTGACATGTCCTGTGTGTATTAAACCATCATTGGAACACACTCTCCTCACTGATACTGTTCACCTAGTGACATGTCCTGTGTGCATTAAACAATCAGGGGAACACACTCTCCTCACTTATACTGTTCACCTGGTAACATGTCCCGTGCGTATTAAACAATCAGGGGAAAATACTCTCCTCACTGATACAGTTCACCTGGTAACATGTCCCGTGTATATTAAACCATCAGGGGAACACACTCTCCTCACTTACACTGTTCACCTGGTGACATGTCCCGTGTATATTAAACCATCAGGGGAACACACTCTCATCACTTATACTGTTCACCTGGTGACATGTCCAGTGTATATTAAACCATCAGGGGAACACACTCTCATCACTTATACTGTTCACCTGGTAAACTGTCCCGTGTATATTAAACAATCAGGCGAACACACTCTCCTCACTTATACTGTTCATCTGGTAACATGTCCCGTGTATATTAAACCATCAGGGGAACACACTCTCCTCACTTATACTGTTCACCTGGTAACATGTCCCGAGTATATTAAACCATCAGGGGAACACACTCTCCTCACTTATACTGTTCACCTGGTAACATGTCCCGTCAGCGTTAAACAATCAGAAAAACACACTCTCCTCACTTATACTGTTCACCAGGTAACATGTCCCGTGTATATTCAACCATCAGGGGAACACACTCTCCTCACGTATTCTGTTCACCTGGTAACATGTCCCGAGTATATTAAACCATCAGGGGAACACACTCTCCTCACTTATACTGTTCACCTGGTAACATGTCCCGTCAGCGTTAAACAATCAGAAAAACACACTCTCCTCACTTATACTGTTCACCAGGTAACATGTCCCGTGTATATTCAACCATCAGGGGAACACACTCTCCTCACGTATTCTGTTCACCTGGTAACATGTTCCGTGAGCATTAAACAATCAGGGGAACACACTCTCCTCACTTATACTGTTCACCTGGTAACATGTCCCGAGTATATTAAACCATCAGGGGAACACACTCTCCTCACTTATACTGTTCACCTGGTAACATGTCCCGTCAGCGTTAAACAATCAGAAAAACACACTCTCCTCACTTATACTGTTCACCAGGTAACATGTCCCGTGTATATTCAACCATCAGGGGAACACACTCTCCTCACGTATTCTGTTCACCTGGTAACATGTTCCGTGAGCATTAAACCATCAGCGGAACACACTCTCCTCACTTATACTGTTCACCTGGTAACATGTCCCATGTATATTAAACCATCAGGGGAACACACTCTCCTCACTTATACTGTTCACCTGGTAACATGTCCCGAGTATATTAAACCATCAGGGGAACACACTCTCCTCACTTATACTGTTCACCTGGTAACATGTCCCGTGTGTATTAAACCATCAGGGGAACACACTCTCCTCACTTATATTGTTCACCTTGTAACATGTCCCGTATGTATTAAACCATCAGGGGAACACACTCTCCTCACATATACTGTTCACCTGTTAACATGTCCCGTGCATATTCAACCATCAGGGGAACACACTCCCTCACATATACTGTTCACCTGGTAACATGTCCCGTGTGTATTAAATTATCAGGGGAATACAATCTCCTCAAATATACTGTTCACCTGGTAACATGTCCTGTGTGTATTAAACAATCTGGGGAACACACTCTCCTCACTTACACTGTTGACCTGGTGTCATGTCCCGTGTATATTAAACCATCAGGGGAACACACTCTCCTCACTTATGCTGTTCACCTGGTAACATGTCCCGTGTATATTAAACCATCAGGGGAACACACTCTCCTCACTTATACTGTTCACCTGGTAACATGTCCCGTGTGTATTAAACAATCAGGGGAACACACTCTCCTCACTTATAATGTTCACCTGGTAACATGTCCCGTGTATATTAAACCATCAGGGGAACACCAACTCCTCACTTATAATGTTCACCTGGTAACATGTCCCGTGTATATTAAACCATCAGGGGAACACAATCTCCTCACTTATACTGTTCACCTGGTAACATGTCCCGTGTATATTAAACCATCAGGGGAACACAATCTCCTCACTTATAATGTTCACCTGGTAACATGCCCTGTGTATATTAAACCATCAGGGGAACACAATCTCCTCACTTATACTGTTCACCTGGTAACATGTCCCGTGTATATTAAACCATCAGGGGAACACAATCTCCTCACTTATAATGTTCACCTGGTAACATGCCCTGTGTATATTAAACCATCAGGGGAACACAATCTCCTCACTTATTCTGTTCACCTGGTAACATGTCCCGTGTATATTAAACCATCAGGGGAACACAATCTCCTCACTTATACTGTTCACCTGGTATCATGTCCCGTGTATAATAAACCATCAGGGGAACACAATCTCCTCACTTATACTGTTCACCTAGTAACATGTCCCGTCTATATTAAACCATCAGGGGAACTCACTCTACTCAATCATACTGTTGACCTGGTGTCATGTCCCGTGTATATTAAACCATCAGGGGAAAACACTCTCCTCACTTATGCTGTTCACCTGGTAACATATCCCGTGTATATTAAACCATCAGGGGAACACACTCTCCTCTCTTATACTGTTCACCTGGTAACTCGTCCCGTCTATATTAAACCATCAGGGGAACTCACTCTACTCAATCATACTGCTCACCTGGTGTCATGCCCCGTGTATATTCAACCATCAGGGGAACACACTCTCCTCAATTACACTGTTCACCTGGTAACATGTCCCGTGTATATTCAACCATCAGGGGAACACACTCTCCTCACTTATTCTTTTCACCTGGTAACATGTCCCGTGAGCATTAAACAATCAGGGGAACACGCTCTCCTCACTTATACTGTTCACCTGGTAACATGTCCCGTGTATATTAAACCATCATGGGAACAAACTCTCCTCACTTATACTGTTCACCTGGTAACATGTCCTGTGTATATTAAACCATCAGGGGAACACACTCTCCTCAATTATACTGTTCACCTGGTAATATGTCCCGTGTATATTAAACCATCACGGGAACAGACTCTCTTCACTTATACTGTTTACCTTGTAACATGTCCCGTGTGTATTAAACAATCAGGGGAACACACTCTCCTCACTTATACTGTTCACCTGGTAACATGTCCCGTGTATATTAAACCATCAGGGGAACACACTCTCCTCATTTATACTGTTCACCTGGTAACATGTCCTGTGTGCATTAAACCATAAGGGGAAAACACTCTCCTCACTAATACTGTTCACCTGGCAATATGTCCCGTGTATATTAAACAATCAGGGGAACACACTCTCCTCACTTATACTGTTCCCCTGGTAACATATCCCGTGTATATTAAACCATCAGGGGAACACACTCTCCTCACTTATTCTGTTCTCCTGGTAACATGTCCCGTGTGTATTAAACAATCAGGGGAACACACTCTCCTCACTTATACTGTTCACCTGGTTACATGACCCGTCAGTGTAAAACAATCAGGGGAACAAACTCTACTCACTTATACTGTTCGCCTGGTAACATGCCCCGTGTGTATTAAACCATCAGGGGAACACATTCTCCTCACTTATACTGTTCACCTGGTTACATGACCCGTCAGTGTTAAACAATCAGGGGAACAAACTCTCCTCACTTATACTGTTCGCCTGGTAACATGTCCCGTGTGTATTAAACAATCAGGGGAACACATTCTCCTCACTTATACTGTTCAACTGGTTACATGACCCGTGAGTGTTAAACAATCAGGGGAACAAACTCTCCTCACTTATACTGTTCCCCTGGTGACATGTCCTGTGTATATTAAACCATCAGGGGAACAAAACCTCCTCACTTATACTGTTCACCTTGTAACATTTCCCGTGTGTATTAAACCATCAGGGGAGCACAATCTCCTCACTTATACTGTTCATCTGGTAACATGTCCCGTGTGTATTAAACCATCAGGGGAACACATTCTCCTCACTTATACTGTTCACTTGGTAACATGTCCTGTGTATATTAAACAATCAGGGGAACACACTCTCCTCACTTATACTGTTCACTTGGTAACATGTCCCGTGTATATTAAACAATCAGGGGAACACACTCTCCTCACTTATACTGTTCACCTGGTAACATGTCCCGTGTATATTAAACCATCAGGGGAACACACTCTCCTCACTTATACTGTTCACCTGGTAACATGTCCCGTGTATATTAAGCCGTCAGGGGAACACACTCTCCCTACTTATGCTGTTCACCTGGTAACATGTCCCGTGTGCATTAAACAATCAGGGGAACACACTCTCCTCACTTATACTGTTCACCTGGTGACATGTCCCGTCAGTATTAAACAATCAGGGGAACACACTCTCCTCACTTATACTGTTCACCTGGTAACATGTCCCTTGTATATTAAACCATCAGGGGAACACACTCTCCTCACTTATACTGTTCACCTGGTAACATGTCCCTTGTATATTAAACCATCAGGGGAACACACTCTCCTCACTTATTCTTTTCACCTGGTAACATGTCCCGTGAGCATTAAACAATCAGGGGAACACGCTCTCCTCACTTATACTGTTCACCTGGTAACATGTCCCGTGTATATTAAACCATCATGGGAACAAACTCTCCTCACTTATACTGTTCACCTGGTAACATGTCCTGTGTATATTAAACCATCAGGGGAACACACTCTCCTCAATTATACTGTTCACCTGGTAATATGTCCCGTGTATATTAAACCATCACGGGAACAGACTCTCTTCACTTATACTGTTTACCTTGTAACATGTCCCGTGTGTATTAAACAATCAGGGGAACACACTCTCCTCACTTATACTGTTCACCTGGTAACATGTCCCGTGTATATTCAACCATCAGGGGAACACACTCTCCTCATTTATACTGTTCACCTGGTAACATGTCCTGTGTGCATTAAACCATAAGGGGAAAACACTCTCCTCACTTATACTGTTCACCTGGCAATATGTCCCGTGTATATTAAACAATCAGGGGAACACACTCTCCTCACTTATACTGTTCCCCTGGTAACATATCCCGTGTATATTAAACCATCAGGGGAACACACTCTCCTCACTTATTCTGTTCTCCTGGTAACATGTCCCGTGTGTATTAAACAATCAGGGGAACACTCTCTCCTCACTTATACTGTTCCCCTGGTAACATATCCCTTGTATATTAAAACATCAGGGGAACACACTCTCCTCACTTATACTGTTCACCTGGTAACATGTCCCGTGTATATTAAACCATCAGGGGAACACACTCTCCTCATTTATAATGTTCACCTGGTAACATGTCCTGTGTGCATTAAACCATAAGGGGAAAACACTCTCCTCACTTATACTGTTCACCTGGTGACATGTCCCGTGTATATTAAACCATCAGGGGAACAAACTCTCCTCACTTATACTGTTCACCAGGTATCATGTCCCGTGTTTATTAAACCATCAGGGGAACACAGTCTCCTCACTTATACTGTTCACCTGGTAACATGTCCCGTGTATATTAAACCATCAGGGGAACTCACTCTACTCAATCATACTGCTCACCTGGTGTCAAGCCCCGTGTATATTAAACCATCAGGGGAACACACTCTCCTCACTTATACTGTTCACCTGGTAACATGTCCCGGGTGTATTAAACAATCAGGGGAACAGACTCTCCTCACTTATACTGTTCACCTGGTAACATGTCCCGTCTATATTAAACCATCAGGGGAGCACACTCTCCTCACTTATACTGTTCACCTGGTAACATGTCCCATGTGTATTAAACTATCAGGGGCAAACACTCTCCTCACTTATACTGTTCACCTGGTAACATGTCCCGACTATATTAAACCATCAGGGGAACTCACTCTACTCAATCATACTGCTCACCTGGTGTCATGCCCCGTGTATATTAAACCATCAGAGGAACACACTCTCCTCACTTATAATGTTCACCTGGTAACATGTCCCGTGTATATTAAACCATCAGGGGAACACCAACTCCTCACTTATACTGTTCACCTGGTAACATGTCCCGTGTATATTAAACCATCAGGGGAACACAATCTCCTCACTTATACTGTTCACCTGGTAACATGTCCCGTCTATATTAAACCATCAGGGGAACACACTCTCCTCACTTATACTGTTCACCTAGTAACATGTCCCGTGTATATTAAACCATCAGGGGAACACACTCTCCTCACTTATACTGTTCACCTGGTAACATGTCCCGTCAGTATTAAACAATCAGGGGAACACACTCTACTCAATCATACTGTTGACCTGGTGTCATGTCCCGTGTATATTAAACCATCAGGGGAACACACTCTCCTCACTTATGCTGTTCACCTGGTAACATATCCCGTGTATATTAAACCATCAGGGGAACACACTCTCCTCTCTTATACTGTTCACCTGGAAACACGTCCCGTCTATAGTAAACCATCAGGGGAACTCACTCTACTCAATCATTTTGCTCACCTGGTGTCATGCCCCGTGTATATTAAACCATCAGGGGAACACACTCTCCTCACTTATACTGTTCACCTGGTAACATGTCCCGTGTATATTAAACCATCAGGGGAACACAACCTCCTCACTTATACTGTTCACCTGGTAACATGTCCCGTGTATATTCAACCATCAGGGGAACACACTCTCCTCAATTACACTGTTCACCTGGTAACATGTCCCGTGTATATTCAACCATCAGGGGAACACACTCTCCTCACTTATTCTTTTCACCTGGTAACATGTCCCGTGAGCATTAAACAATCAGGGGAACACGCTCTCCTCACTTATACTGTTCACCTGGTAACATGTCCGTGTATATTAAACCATCATGGGAACAAACTCTCCTCACTTATACTGTTCACCTGGTAACATGTCCCGTGTATATTAAACCATCAGGGGAACACACTCTCCTCAATTATACTGTTCACCTGGTAATATGTCCCGTGTATATTAAACCATCACGGGAACAGACTCTCTTCACTTATACTGTTTACCTTGTAACATGTCCCGTGTGTATTAAACAATCAGGGGAACACACCCTCCTCACTTATACTGTTCACCTGGTAACATGTCACGTGTATATTAAACCATCAGGGGAACACACTCTCCTCATTTATACTGTTCAACTGGTAACATGTCCTGTGTGCATTAAACCATAAGGGGAAAACACTCTCCTCACTTATACTGTTCACCTGGCAATATGTCCCGTGTATATTAAACAATCAGGGGAACACACTCTCCTCACTTATACTGTTCCCCTGGTAACATATCCCGTGTATATTAAACCATCAGGGGAACACACTCTCCTCACTTATACTGTTCACCTGGTTACATGACCCGTCAGTGTTAAACAATCAGGGGAACAAACTCTACTCACTTATACTGTTCGCCTGGTAACATGTCCCGTGTTTATTAAACCATCAGGGGAACACATTCTCCTCACTTATACTGTTCACCTGGTAACATGTCCCGTGTATATTAAACCATCAGGGGAACACACTCTCCTCAATTATACTGTTCACCTGGTAATATGTCCCGTGTATATTAAACCATCACGGGAACAGACTCTCTTCACTTATACTGTTTACCTTGTAACATGTCCCGTGTGTATTAAACAATCAAGGGAACACACTCTCCTCACTTATACTGTTCACCTGGTAACATGTCACGTGTATATTAAACCATCAGGGGAACACACTCTCCTCATTTATACTGTTCAACTGGTAACATGTCCTGTGTGCATTAAACCATAAGGGGAAAACACTCTCCTCACTTATACTGTTCACCTGGCAATATGTCCCGTGTATATTAAACAATCAGGGGAACACACTCTCCTCACTTATACTGTTCCCCTGGTAACATATCCCGTGTATATTAAACCATCAGGGGAACACACTCTCCTCACTTATACTGTTCACCTGGTTACATGACCCGTCAGTGTTAAACAATCAGGGGAACAAACTCTACTCACTTATACTGTTCGCCTGGTAACATGTCCCGTGTTTATTAAACCATCAGGGGAACACATTCTCCTCACTTATACTGTTCACCTGGTTACATGACCCGTCAGTGTTAAACAATCAGGGGAACAAACTCTCCTCACTTATACTGTTCGCCTGGTAACATGTCCCGTGTGTATTAAACAATCAGGGGAACACATTCTCCTCACTTATACTGTTCACCTGGTTACATGACCCGTGAGTGTTAAACAATCAGGGGAACAAACTCTCCTCACTTATACTGTTCCCCTGGTGACATGTCCTGTGTATATTAAACCATCAGGGGAACAAAACCTCCTCACTTATACTGTTCACCTTGTAACATTTCCCGTGTGTATTAAACCATCAGGGGAACACACTCTCCTCACTTATACTGTTCACTTGGTAACATGTCGCGTGTATATTAAACAATCAGGGGAACACACTCTCCTCACTTATACTGTTCTCTTGGTAACATGTCCCGTGTGTATTAAACCATCAGGGGAACACATTCTCCTCACTTATACTGTTCACTTGGTAACATGTCGCGTGTATATTAAACAATCGGGGAACACACTCTCCTCACTTATACTGTTCACCTGGTAACATGTCCCGTGTATATTAAACCAACAATGGAACACATTCTCCTCACTTATACTGTTCACCTGGTAACATGTCCCGTGTATATTAAACCATCAGGGGAACACACTCTCCTCACTTATACTGTTCACCTGGTAACATGTCCCGTGTATATTAAGCCGTCAGGGGAACACACTCTCCTCACTTATGCTGTTCACCTGGTAACATGTCCCGTGTGCATTAAACAATCAGGGGAACACACTCTCCTCACTTATACTGTTCACCTGGTAACATGTCCCCTGTATATTAAACCATCAGGGGAACACACTCTCCTCACTTATACTGTTCACCTGGTAACATGTCCCGTGTATATTAAACCATCAGGGGAACACACTCTCCTCATTTATACTGTTCACCTGGTAACATGTCCTGTGTGCATTAAACCATAAGGGGAAAACACTCTCCTCACTTATACTGTTCACCTGGCAATATGTCCCGTGTATATTAAACAATCAGGGGAACACACTCTCCTCACTTATACTGTTCACTTGGTAACATGTCCCGTGTATATTAAACCATCAGGGGAACACACTCTCCTCACTTATACTGTTCACCTGGTAACATGTACCTTGTGTATTAAACAATCAGGGGAACAGACTCTCCTCACTTATACTGTTCACCTGGTAACATGTCCCGTGTATATTAAACCATCAGGGGAACACACTCTCCTCACTTATACTGTTCACCTGGTGAAATGTCCCGTGTATATTAAACCATCAGGGGAACAAACTCTCCTCACTTATACTGTTCACTAGGTAACATGTCCCGTGTTTATTAAACCATCAGGGGAACACACTCTCCTCACTTATACTGTTCACCTGGTAACATGTCCCGTGTATATTAAACCATCAGCAGAACAAACTCTCCTCACTTATATTGTTCACGAGGTAACATGTCCCGTGTTTATTAAACCATCAGGGGAACACACTCTCCTCACTTATACTGTTCACCTGGTAACATGTCCCGTATGTATTAAACCATCAGGGGAACACACTCTCCTCACATATGCTGTTCACCTGGTAACATGTCCCGTGTATATTCAACCATCAGGGGAACACACTCTCCTCACATATACTGTTCACCTGGTAACATGTCCCGTGTGTATTAAATTATCAGGGGAACACAATCTCCTCACTTATACTGTTCACCTGATAACATGTCCTGTGTGTATTAAACAATCTGGGGAACACACTCTCCTCACTTATACTTTTCACCTGGTAACATGTCCTGTATTTATTAAACAATCAGGGGAAAACACTCTACTCACTTATACTGTTCACCTGTTAACATGTCCCGTGTGTATTAAACAATCAGGGGAACACACTCTCCTCACTTATACTGTTCAAATGGTGACATGTCCTGTGTGTATTTAACCATCAGGGGAACACATTCTCCTCACATATACAGTTCAAATGGTGACCTGTCCTGTGTGTATTTAACCATCAGGGGAACACACTCTCCTCACTTAAACTGTTCAATTGTTGACATGTCCTGTGTGTTTTAAATCATCAGGGGAACACACTCTCCTCACTTATTCTGTTCGCCTGGTAACATGTCCCGTGCGTATTAAACCATCAGGGGAACACACTCTCCTCACTTATACTGTTCATCTGGTAACATGTCCCGTGTGTATTAAACCATCAGGGGAGCACAATCTCCTCACTTATACTGTTCATCTGGTAACATGTCCCGTGTGTATTAAACCATCAGGGGAACACACTCTCCTCACTTATACTGTTCACCTGGTAACATGTCCCGTGTATATTAAACCAACAATGGAACACACTCTCCTCACTTATACTGTTCACCTGGTAACAGGTCCCATGTATATTAAACCATCAGGGGAACACACTCTCCTCACTTATACTGTTCACCTGGTAACATGTCCCGTGTATATTAAGCCGTCAGGGGAACACATTCTCCTCACTTATGCTGTTCACCTGGTAACATGTCCCGTGTGCATTAAACAATCAGGGGAACACACTCTCCTCAATTATACTGTTCACCTGGTGACATGTCCCGTCAGTATTAAACAATCAGGGGAACACACTCTCCTCACTTATACTGTTCACCTGGTAACATGTCCCGTGCGTATTAAACAATCAGGGGAACACACTCTCCTCACTTATACTGTTCACCTGGTAACATGACCCGTGCGTGTTAAAACATCAGGGGAACACACTCTCCTCAATTATACTGTTCACCTGGTGACATGTCCCGTCATTGTTAAACAATCAGGGGAACAAACTCTCCTCACTTATACTGTTCGCCTGGTAACAGGTCCCGTGTGTATTAAATTATCAGGGGAACACATTCTCCTCACTTATACTGTTCACCTGGTTACATGACCCGTCAGTTTTAAACAATCAGGGGAACAAACTCTCCTCACTTATACTGTTCGCCTGGTAACATGTCCCGTGTGCATTAAACAATCAGGGGAACACACTCTCCTCACATATACTGTTCACCTGGTAACATGTCCCGTGTGTATTAAATTATCAGGGGAACACATTCTACTCACTTATACTGTTCACCTGGTTACATGACCCGTCAGTTTTAAACAATCAGGGGAACACAATCTCCTCACTTATACTGTTCGCCTGGTAACATGTCCCGTGTGCATTAAACAATCAGGGGAACACATTCTCCTCACTTATACTGTTCACCTGGTTACATGACCCGTCAGTGTTAAACAATCAGGGGAACAAACTCTCCTCACTTATACTGTTCGCCTGGTAACATGTCCCATGTATATTTTACAATCAGGGGAACACACTCTCCTCACTGATACAGTTCACCTGGTAACATGTCCTGTGTATATTAAACCATCAGGTGAACACAATCTCCTCACTTATCCTGTTCATCTGGTAACATGTCCCGTGTGTATTAAACCATCAGGGGAACACACTCTCCTCACTTATACTGTTCACCTGGTGACATGTCCCGTGTGTATTAAACAATCAGGGGAACACAATCTCCTCACTTATACTGTTCATCTGGTAACATGTCCCGTGTGTATTAAACCATAAGGGGAACACACTCTCCTCACTTATTCTGTTCATCTGGTAACATGTCCCGTGTGTATTAAACCATCAGGGGAGCACAATCTCCTCACTTATACTGTTCATCTGGTAACATGTCCCGTGTGTATTAAACCATCAGGGGAACACATTCTCCTCACTTATACTGTTCACTTGGTAACATGTCCCGTGTACATTAAACAATCAGGGGAACACACTCTCCTCACTTATACTGATCACCTGGTAACATGTCCTGTGTATATTAAACCATCAGGGGAACACACTCTCCTCACTTATACTGTTCACCTGGTAACATGTCCCGTGTATCTTAAACCAACAATGGAACACACTCTCCTCACTTATACTGTTCACCTGGTAACATGTCCCGTGTATATTAAACCATCAGGGGAACACACTCTCCTCACTTATACTGATCACCTGGTAACATGTCCCGTGTATATTAGGCCGTCAGGGGAACACACTCTCCTCACTTATGCTGTTCACCTGGTAACATGTCCCGTGTGCATTAAACAATCAGTGGAACACACTCTCCTCACTTATACTGTTCACCTGGTAACATGTCCCGTGCGTATTAAACAATCAGGGGAACACACATTCCTCACTTATACTGTTCACCTGCTAACATGTCCCGTGTATTTTAATCCATCAGGGGAACACACTCTCCTCACTTATACTGTTCCCTGGTGACATGTCCCGTCAGTATTAAACAATCAGGGGAACATACTCTCCTCACTTATACTGTTCACCTGGTAACATGTCCCGTGCGTATTAAACAATCAGGGGAACACACACTCCTCACTTATACTGTTCACCTGCTAACATGTCCCGTGTATTTTAAACCATCAGGGGAAGACACTCTCCTCACTTATACTGTTCAGCTGGTAACATGTCCCGTGTATATTAAACCATCAGGGGAACACACTCTCCTCACTTATACTGTTCACCTGGTAACATGTCCCGTGTATATTAAACCATCAGGGGAACACACTCTCCTCATTTATACTGTTCACCTGGTAACATGTCCCGTGCGTATTAAACAATCAGGGGAAAATACTCTCCTCACTGATACAGTTCACCTGGTAACATGTCCTGTGTATATTAAACCATCAGGGGAACACAATCTCCTCAATTATACTGTTCATCTGGTAACATGTCCCGTGTGTATTAAACCATCAGGGGAACACACTCTCCTCACTTATACTGTTCATCTGGTAACATGTCCCGTGTGTATTAAACCATCAGGGGAGCAGAATCTCCTCACTTATACTGTTCATCTGGTAACATGTCCCGTGTACATTAAACAATCAGGGGAACACACTCTCCTCACTTATACTGTTCACCTGGTAACATGACCCGTGCGTGTTAAAACATCAGGGGAACACACTCTCCTCAATTATACTGTTCACCTGGTGACATGTCCCGTCATTGTTAAACAATCTGGGGAACAAACTCTCCTCACTTATACTGTTCACCTGGTAACATGTCCCGTGTGTATTAAATTATCAGGGGAACACATTCTCCTCACGTATACTGTTCACCTGGTTACATGACCCGTCAATTTTAAACAATCAGGGGAACAAACTCTCCTCACTTATACTGTTCGCCTGGTAACATGTCCCGTGTGCATTAAACAATCAGGGGAACACACTCTCCTCACATATACTGTTCACCTGGTAACATGTCCCGTGTGTATTAAATTATCAGGGGAACACATTCTCCTCACTTATACTGTTCACCTGGTTACATGACCCGTCAGTTTTAAACAATCAGGGGAACAAACTCTCCTCACTTATACTGTTCGCCTGGTAACATGTCCCGTGTGCATTAAACAATCAGGGGAACACATTCTCCTCACTTATACTGTTCACCTGGTTACATGACCCGTCAGTGTTAAACAATCAGGGGAACACACTCTCCTCACTTATACTGTTCGCCTGGTAACATGTCCCGTGTGTATTAAACAATCAGGGGAACACAATCTCCTCACTTATACTGTTCATCTGGTAACATGTCCCGTGTGTATTAAACCATCAGGGGAACACACTCTCCTCACTTATTCTGTTCATCTGGTAACATGTCCCGTGTGTATTAAACCATCAGGGGAGCACAATCTCCTCACTTATACTGTTCATCTGGTAACATGTCCCGTGTGTATTAAACCATCAGGGGAACACATTCTCCTCACTTATACTGTTCACTTGGTAACATGTCCCGTGTACATTAAACAATCAGGGGAACACACTCTCCTCACTTATACTGTTCACCTGGTGACATGTCCTGTGTATATTAAACCATCAGGGGAACACACTCTCCTCACTTATACTGTTCACCTGGTAACATGTCCCGTGTATCTTAAACCAACAATGGAACACACTCTCCTCACTTATACTGTTCACCTGGTAACATGTCCCGTGTATATTAAACCATCAGGGGAACACACTCTCCTCACTTATACTGATCACCTGGTAACATGTCCCGTGTATATTAGGCCGTCAGGGGAACACACTCTCCTCACTTATGCTGTTCACCTGGTAACATGTCCCGTGTGCATTAAACAATCAGTGGAACACACTCTCCTCACTTATACTGTTCACCTGGTAACATGTCCCGTGCGTATTAAACAATCAGGGGAACACACATTCCTCACTTATACTGTTCACCTGCTAACATGTCCCGTGCATTTTAATCCATCAGGGGAACACACTCTCCTCACTTATACTGTTCACCTGGTGACATGTCCCGTCAGTATTAAACAATCAGGGGAACATACTCTCCTCACTTATACTGTTCACCTGGTAACATGTCCCGTGCGTATTAAACAATCAGGGGAACACACACTCCTCACTTATACTGTTCACCTGCTAACATGTCCCGTGTATTTTAAACCATCAGGGGAACACACTCTCCTCACTTATACTGTTCAGCTGGTAACATGTCCCGTGTATATTAAACCATCAGGGGAACACACTCTCCTCACTGATACAGTTCACCTGGTAACATGTCCTGTGTATATTAAACCATCAGGGGAACACAATCTCCTCAATTATACTGTTCATCTGGTAACATGTCCCGTGTGTATTAAACCATCAGGGGAACACACTCTCCTCACTTATACTGTTCATCTGGTAACATGTCCCGTGTGTATTAAACCATCAGGGGAGCACAATCTCCTCACTTATACTGTTCATCTGGTAACATGTCCCGTGTGTATTAAACCATCAGGGGAACACACTCTCCTCACTTATACTGTTCACCTGGTAACATGTCCCGTGTATATTAAACCAAAAATGGAACACACTCTCCTCACTTATACTGTTCACCTGGTAACATGTCCCATGTATATTAAACCATCAGGGGAACACACTCTCCTCTCTTATACTGTTCACCTGGTAACATGTCCCGTGTATATTAAGCCGTCAGGGGAACACACTCTCCTCACTTATGCTGTTCACCTGGTAACATGTCCCGTGTGCATTAAACAATCAGGGGAACACACTCTCCTCAATTATACTGTTCACCCGCTAACATGTCCCGTGTATTTTAAACCATCAGGGGAACACACTCTCCTCACTTATACTGTTCACCTGGTAACATGTCCCGTGTATATTAAACCATCAGGGGAACACACTCTCCTCACTTATACTGTTCACCTGGTAACATGTCCCGTGTATATTAAACCATCAGGGGAACACACTCTCCTCATTTATACTGTTCACCTGGTAACATGTCCTGTGTGCATTAAACCATAAGGGGAAAACACTCTCCTCACTTATACTGTTCACCTGGCAATATGTCCCGTGTATATTAAACAATCAGGGGAACACACTCTCCTCACTTATACTGTTCCCCTGGTAACATATCCCGTGTATATTAAACCATCAGGGGAACACACTCTCCTCACTTATTCTGTTCTCCTGGTAACATGTCCCATGTGTATTAAACAATCAGGGGAACAAATTCTCCTCACTTATACTGTTCACCTGGTAACATGTCCCGTGTGTATTAAACCATCAGGGGAACACATTCACCTCACTTATACTGTTCACCTGGTTACATGTCCCGTGTGTATTAAACCATCAGGGGAACACATTCTCCTCACTTATACTGTTCACCTGGTTACATGACCCGTCAGTTTTAAACAATCAGGGGAACAAACTCTCCTCACTTATACTGTTCGCCTGGTAACATGTCCCGTGTGCATTAAACAATCAGGGGAACACATTCTCCTCACTTATACTGTTCACCTGGTTACATGACCCGTCAGTGTTAAACAATCAGGGGAACAAACTCTCCTCACTTATACTGTTCGCCTGGTAACATCTCCCGTGTGTATTAAACAATCAGGGGAACACACTCTCCTCACTTATACTGTTCACCTGGTGACATGTCCTGTTTATATTTATCAATCAGGGGAACACACTCTCCTCACTGATACAGTTCACCTGGTAACATGTCCTGTGTATATTAAACCATCAGGTGAACACAATCTCCTCACTTATCCTGTTCATCTGGTAACATGTCCCGTGTGTATTAAACCATCAGGGGAACACACTCTCCTCACTTATACTGTTCACCTGGTGACATGTCCCGTGTGTATTAAACAATCAGGGGAACACAATCTCCTCACTTATACTGTTCATCTGGTAACATGTCCCGTGTGTATTAAACCATCAGGGGAACACACTCTCCTCACTTATACTGTTCATCTGGTAACATGTCCCGTGTGTATTAACCCATCAGGGGAGCACAATCTCCTCACTTATACTGTTCATCTGGTAACATGTCCCGTGTGTATTAAACCATCAGGGGAACACATTCTCCTCACTTATACTGTTCACTTGGTAACATGTCCCGTGTACATTAAACAATCAGGGGAACACACTCTCCTCACTTATACTGTTCACCTGGTAACATGTCCCGTGTATATTAAACCAACAATGGAACACACTCTCCTCACTTATACTGTTCACCTGGTAACATGTCCCGTGTATATTAAACCATCAGGGGAACACACTCTCCTCACTTATACTGTTCACCTGGTAACATGTCCCGTGTATATTAGGCCGTCAGGGGAACACACTCTCCTCACTTATGCTGTTCACCTGGTAACATGTCCCGTGTGCATTAAACAATCAGGGGAACACACTCTCCTCACTTATACTGTTTACCTGGTAACATGTCCCGTGCGTATTAAACAATCAGGGGAACACACATTCCTCACTTATACTGTTCACCTGCTAACATGTCCCGTGTATTTTAAACCATCAGGGGAACACACTCTCCTCACTTATACTGTTCACCTGCTAACATGTCCCTTGTATTTTAAACCATCAGGGGAACACACTCTCCTCACTTATACTGTTCACCTGGTGACATGTCCCGTCAGTACTAAACAATCAGGGGAACATACTCTCCTCACTTATACTGTTCACCTGGTAACATGTCCCGTGTATATTAAACCATCAGGGGAACACACTCTCCTCATTTATACTGTTCACCTGGTAACATGTCCCGTGCGTATTAAACAATCAGGGGAAAATACTCTCCTCACTGATACAGTTCACCTGGTAACATGTCCTGTGTATATTAAACCATCAGGGGAACACAATCTCCTCAATTATACTGTTCATCTGGTAACATGTCCCGTGTGTATTAAACCATCAGGGGAACACACTCTCCTCACTTATACTGTTCATCTGGTAACATGTCCCGTGTGTATTAAACCATCAGGGGAGCACAATCTCCTCACTTATACTGTTCATCTGGTAACATGTCCCGTGTGTATTAAACCATCAGGGGAACACACTCTCCTCACTTATACTGTTCACCTGGTAACATGTCCCGTGTATATTAAACCAAAAATGGAACACACTCTCCTCACTTATACTGTTCACCTGGTAACATGTCCCGTGTATATTAAACCAAAAATGGAACACACTCTCCTCACTTATACTGTTCACCTGGTAACATGTCCCGTGTATATTAAGCCGTCAGGGGAACACACTCTCCTCACTTATGCTGTTCACCTGGTAACATGTCCC
The DNA here is from genome assembly GCF_036365525.1 of Heterodontus francisci. Lineage (NCBI taxonomy): Eukaryota > Metazoa > Chordata > Chondrichthyes > Heterodontiformes > Heterodontidae > Heterodontus > Heterodontus francisci. The sequence continues at coordinate 676,526 of NW_027141024.1, forward strand.
GTGTGCATTAAACAATCAGGGGAACACACTCTCCTCAATTATACTGTTCACCCGCTAACATGTCCCGTGTATTTTAAACCATCAGGGGAACACACTCTCCTCACTTATACTGTTCACCTGGTAACATGTCCCGTGTATATTAAACCATCAGGGGAACACACTCTCCTCACTTATACTGTTCACCTGGTAACATGTCCCGTGTATATTAAACCATCAGGGGAACACACTCTCCTCATTTATACTGTTCACCTGGTAACATGTCCTGTGTGCATTAAACCATAAGGGGAAAACACTCTCCTCACTTATACTGTTCACCTGGCAATATGTCCCGTGTATATTAAACAATCAGGGGAACACACTCTCCTCACTTATACTGTTCCCCTGGTAACATATCCCGTGTATATTAAACCATCAGGGGAACACACTCTCCTCACTTATTCTGTTCTCCTGGTAACATGTCCCGTGTGTATTAAACAATCAGGGGAACAAATTCTCCTCACTTATACTGTTCACCTGGTTACATGACCCGTCAGTGTTAAACAATCAGGGGAACAAACTCTCCTCACTTATACTGTTCGCCTGGTAACATGTCCCGTGTGTATTAAACCATCAGGGGAACACATTCTCCTCACTTATACTGTTCACCTGGTTACATGACCCGTCAGTTTTAAACAATCAGGGGAACAAACTCTCCTCACTTATACTGTTCGCCTGGTAACATGTCCCGTGTGCATTAAACAATCAGGGGAACACATTCTCCTCACTTATACTGTTCACCTGGTTACATGACCCGTCAGTGTTAAACAATCAGGGGAACAAACTCTCCTCACTTATACTGTTCGCCTGGTAACATCTCCCGTGTGTATTAAACAATCAGGGGAACACACTCTCCTCACTGATACAGTTCACCTGGTAACATGTCCTGTGTATATTAAACCATCAGGTGAACACAATCTCCTCACTTATCCTGTTCATCTGGTAACATGTCCCGTGTGTATTAAACCATCAGGGGAACACACTCTCCTCACTTTTACTGTTCACCTGGTGACATGTCCCGTATGTATTAAACAATCAGGGGAACACAATCTCCTCACTTATACTGTTCATCTGGTAACATGTCCCGTGTGTATTAAACCATCAGGGGAACACACTCTCCTCACTTATACTGTTCATCTGGTAACATGTCCCGTGTGTATTAACCCATCAGGGGAGCACAATCTCCTCACTTATACTGTTCATCTGGTAACATGTCCCGTGTGTATTAAACCATCAGGGGAACACATTCTCCTCACTTATACTGTTCACTTGGTAACATGTCCCGTGTACATTAAACAATCAGGGGAACACACTCTCCTCACTTATACTGTTCACCTGGTAACATGTCCCGTGTATATTAAACCAACAATGGAACACACTCTCCTCACTTATACTGTTCACCTGGTAACATGTCCCGTGTATATTAAACCATCAGGGGAACACACTCTCCTCACTTATACTGTTCACCTGGTAACATGTCCCGTGTATATTAGGCCGTCAGGGGAACACACTCTCCTCACTTATGCTGTTCACCTGGTAACATGTCCCGTGTGCATTAAACAATCAGGGGAACACACTCTCCTCACTTATACTGTTTACCTGGTAACATGTCCCGTGTGTATTAAACAATCAGGGGAACACACATTCCTCACTTATACTGTTCACCTGCTAACATGTCCCGTGTATTTTAAACCATCAGGGGAACACACTCTCCTCACTTATACTGTTCACCTGCTAACATGTCCCGTGTATTTTAAACCATCAGGGGAACACACTCTCCTCACTTATACTGTTCACCTGGTGACATGTCCCGTCAGTATTAAACAATCAGGGGAACATACTCTCCTCACTTATACTGTTCACCTGGTAACATGTCCCGTGCGTATTAAACAATCAGGGGAACACACACTCCTCACTTATACTGTTCACCTGCTAACATGTCCCGTGTATTTTAAACCATCAGGGGAACACACTCTCCTCACTTATACTGTTCACCTGGCAATATGTCCCATGTATATTAAACAATCAGGGGAACACACTCTCCTCACTTATTCTGTTCTCCTGGTAACATGTCCCGTGTGTATTAAACAATCAGGGGAACACATTCTCCTCACTTATACTGTTCACCTGGTTACATGACCCGTCAGTGTTAAACAATCAGGGGAACAAACTCTCCTCACTTATACTGTTCGCCTGGTAACATGTCCCATGTATATTTTACAATCAGGGGAACATACTCTCCTCACTTATACTGTTCACCTGGTGACATGTCCTGTGTATATTTATCAATCAGGGGAACACACTCTCCTCACTTATACTGTTCACCTTGTGACATGTCCCATGTGTATTAAACCATCAGGGGAACACACTCTCCTCACTTATACTGTTCACCTGGTGACATGTCCCGAAAATATTAAACCATGAGGGGAACACACTCTCCTCATTTATACTGTTCACCTGGTGACATGTCCCGTGTATATTAAACCATCAGGGGAACACTTTCTCCTCACTTATACTGTTCACCTGGTGACATGTCCCGTAAATATTAAACCATGAGGGGAACACACTCTCCTCATTTATACTTTTCACCTGGTGACATGTCCCATGTATATTAAACAATCAGTGGAACACACTCTCCTCACTTATACTGTTCACCTGGTAACATGTCCCGTGTGTATTAAACCATCAGGGGAACATATTCTCCTCACTTATACTGTTCACCTGGTGACATGTCCCATGTATATTAAACCATAAGGGGAACACAATCTCCTGACTTATACTGTTCACCTGGTGACATGTCCAGTGTATATTAAACCATCAGGGGAACACACTCTAGTCACTTATACTGTTCACCTGGTAACATGTCCCGTGTATATTAAACCATCAGGGGAACACACTCTCCTCACGTATGCTGTTCACCTGGTTACATGTCCTGCGTATATTAAACCATCAGGGGAACACACTCTCCTCACGTCTGCTGTTCACCTGGTAACATGTCCCGTGTACATTAAACCATCAGGGGAACACATTCTCTTCACTTATACTGTTCACCTTATGACATGTCCCGTGTATATTAAACCATCAGGGGAACACACTCTCCTCACATACACTGTTCGCCTGGTAACATGTCCCGTGCGTATTAAAACATCAGGGGAACACACTCTCCTCACTTATACTGTTCACCTGGTAACATGCCCCGTGCGTATTAAACCATCAGGGGAACACATTCTCCTCACATACACTGTTCACCTGGTAACATGTCCGGTGCGTATTAAACAATCAGGGAAACACACTCTCCTCACTTATACTGTTCACCTGGTGACATGTCCTGTCAGTATTAAACCATCAGGGGAACATACTATCCTCACTTATACTTTTCACCTGGTGACATGTCCCATGTGTATTAAACCATCAGGGGAACACACTCTCCTCAATCATACTGTTCACCTGGTGACATGTCCCGTGAATATTAAACCATCAGGGGAAAGCATTCCCCTCACTTATAATGTTCACCTGGTAACATGTCCCGTGTGTATTAAACCATCAGGGGAACACACTCTCCTCACTTATATTGTTTACCTGTTAACATGTCCTGTGGATATTAAACCATCAGGGGAACACTCTCTCTTCACTTATACTGTTCATCTGTTGACATGTCCTGTGTGTATTAAACCATCAGGGGAACACACTCTCTTCACTTATACTGTTCACCTGGTAACATGTCCCGTGTGTATTAAACAATCAGGGGAACACACTCACCTCACTTATACTGTTCACCTGTTGACATGTCCTGTGTGTATTAAACCATCAGGGGAACACACTCTCCTCACCTATACTGTTCACCTCGTGACATGTCCCGGGTGTATTAAACCATCAGGGGAACACACTCTCCTCACTTATACTGTTGACCTGGTAACGTGTCCCGTGCATATTAAACCATCAGGGGAACACACTCTCCTCACTTATACTGTTCACCTGGCAACATGTCCCGGGCATATTAAACAATCAGGGGAACACACTCTCCTCACTTACACTCTTCACCTGGCAACATGTCCCGGGTGTATTAAACCATCAGGGGAACACACTCTCCTCACTTATACTGTTCACCTCGTGACATGTCCCGGGTGTATTAAACCATCAGGGGAACACACTCTCCTCACTTATACTGTTGACCTGGTAACGTGTCCCGTGCATATTAAACCATCAGGGGAACACACTCTCCTCACTTATACTGTTCACCTGGTAACATGTCCCGTGTATATTAAACCATCAGGGGAACACACTCTCCTCACTTATACTGTTTACCTGGTAACATGTCCTGTGGATATTAAACCATCAGGGGAACACACTCTCTTCACTTATACTGTTCACCTGGTAACATGTCCCGTGTGTATTAAACAATCAGGGGAACACACTCACTTCACTTATACTCTTCACCTGGTAACATGTCCCGTGCATATTAAACAATCAGGGGAACACGCTCTCTTCACTTAAACTGTTCACCTGTTGACATGTCCTGTGTGTATTAAACCATCAGGGGAACTCACTCTGCTCACTTATACTCTTCACCTGGTAACATGTCCCGTGCATATTAAACAATCAGGGGAACACGCTCTCCTCATTTATACTGTTCACCTGGTAACATGTCCCGGGTATATTAAACAATCAGGGGAACACAGTGTCCTCACTTATACTGTTCACCTGGTAACATGTCCCGTGCCTGTTAAACCATCAGGGGAACACACTCTCCTTACTTATACTGTTGACCTGGTAACATGTCCCGTGCATTTTAAACCATCATGGGAACACACTCTCCTCACTTATACTGTTCACCTGGTAACATGTCCCGGGTGTATTAAACCATCAGGGGAATAAAGTCTCCTCACTTATACTGTTCACCTGGTAACATGTCCCGTGTATATTAAACCATCAGGGGAACACACTCTCCTCACTTATACTGTTCACCTGGTAACATGTCCCGTGTGTATTAAACAATCAGGGGAACACACTCACTTCACTTATACTCTTCACCTGGTAACATGTCCCGTGCATATTAAACAATCAGGGGAACACGCTCTCTTCACTTAAACTGTTCACCTGTTGACATGTCCTGTGTGTATTAAACCATCAGGGGAACTCACTCTGCTCACTTATACTCTTCACCTGGTAACATGTCCCGTGCATATTAAACAATCAGGGGAACACGCTCTCCTCATTTATACTGTTCACCTGGTAACATGTCCCGGGTATATTAAACAATCAGGGGAACACACTGTCCTCACTTATACTGTTCACCTGGTAACATGTCCCGTGCCTGTTAAACCATCAGGGGAACACACTCTCCTTACTTATACTGTTGACCTGGTAACATGTCCCGTGCATTTTAAACCATCATGGGAACACACTCTCCTCACTTATACTGTTCACCTGGTAACATGTCCCGGGTGTATTAAACCATCAGGGGATTAAAGTCTCCTCACTTATACTGTTCACCTGGTAACATGTCCCGTGTATATTAAACCATCAGGGGAACACACTCTCCTCACTTATACTGTTCACCTGGTAACATGTCCCGTGTATATTAAACCATCAGGGGAACACACTCTCCTCACTTATACTGTTCACCTGGTAACATGTCCCGTGTATATTAAACCATCAGGGGAAAGCCCTCTCCTCACTTATACTGTTCACCTGGTAATAAGTCCCGTGTATATTAAACCATCAGGGGAACACACTCTCCTCACTTCTACTGTTCACCTGGTGACATGTCCCGTGTATATTAAACCATCAGGGGAACACACTCTCCTCACTTATACTGTTCACCTGGTAATAAGTCCCGTGTATATTAAACAATCAGGGGAACACACTCCCCTCACTTATAATAAAAGCAAAATACTGCGGATGCTGGAAATCTGAAACAAAAACAAGAAATGCTGGATTCACTCAGCAGGTCTGGCAGCATCTGTGGAAAGAGAAGCAGAGTTAACGTTTCGGGTCAGTGACCCTTCTTCGGAACTGACAAATATTAGAAAAGTCACAGATTATAAACAAGTGAGGTGGGGGTTGGGCAAGAGATAACAAAGGAGAAGGTGCAGATTGGACCAGGCCACATAGCTGACCAAAAGGTCGTGGAGCAAAGGCAAACAATTTGTTAATGGTGTTTTGAAAGACAAAGCATTAGTACAGATTAGGTGTGAATATACTGAATATTGAACATCAGCAAGTGCAAAGCTGAAGAAAAACAACCTGAAAAAAACAGTGGGGAAGCAAACTGAACAAACTAAGATGAAATGAAATAAATGCAAAAAAAGATTGCAAAAAATGTAAAAAGGAATGCAAAAAAAAAGGAAGAAAAAATAACTAAAAATAACTAAAAATGAAAGTAAAGTGGGGGGCTGTCATGCTCTGAAATTATTGAACTCAATGTTCAGTCCGGCAGGCTGTAGTGTGCCTAATCGGTAGATGAGATGCTGTTCCTCGAGCTTGCGTTGGTGTTCACTGGAACACTGCAGCAATCCCAGGACAGAGATGTGTGCATGAGAGCAGGGGGGCGTGTTGAAATGGCAAGCAACCGGAAGCTCAGGGTCCTGCTTGCGGACTGAGCGGAGATGTTCCGCAAAGCGGTCACCCAGTCTGCGCTTGGTCTCCCCAATGTAGAGGAGACCACACTGTGAGCAGCGAATACAGTATACTACATTGAAAGAAGTACAAGTAAATCGCTGCTTCACCTGAAAGGAGTGTTTGGGGCCTGGGATAGTGAGGAGAGAGGAGGTAAATGGGCAGGTATTACACCTCCTGCGATTGCAAGGGAAGGTGCCCTGGGACGGGGACGAGGTGGTGGGGGTAATGGAGGAGTGGACCAGGGTGTCGCGGAGGGAACGATCCCTTCGGAATGCTGACAGGGGAAGGGAGGGGAAGATGCGACTGGTAGTGGCATCATGCTGGAGGTGGCGAAAATGGCGGAGGATGATCCTTTGGATATGGAGGCTGGTGGGATGAAAAGTGAGGACAAGGGGAACCCTGTCACGGTTCTGGGAGGGAGGGGAAGGGGTGAGGGTAGAGGTGCGGGGAATGGGTCGGACACGGTTGAGGGCCCTGTCAACCACAGTGGGGGGAAATCCTCGGTTGAGGAAAAAGGAGGTCATATCAGAAGCACCGTCATGGAAGGTAGCATCATCAGAGCAGATGCATCGGAGACGGAGAAACTGGGAGAATGGAATGGAGTCCTTACAGGAGGTAGGGTGTGAAGAAGTGTAGTCGAGGTAGCTGTGGGAGTCAGTGGGCTTATAATGGATATTGGTAGACAACCTATCCCCAGAGATGGAGACAGAGAAGTCGAGGAAGGGAAGGGAAGTGTCAGAGATGGACCATGTAAAGGTGAGAGAAGGGTGGAAATTGGAAGCAAAGTTGATAAAGTTTTCTAGTTCGGGGCGGGAGCAGGAAACGGCACCGATACAGTCATCAATGTACCGGAAAAAGAGTTGGGGGAGGGGGCCTGAGTAGGACTGGAACAAAGAATGCTCGATATATCCCACAAAAAGACAGGCATAACTCGGACCCATATGGGTACCCATAGCGACACTTTTTACTTGAAGGAAGTGCGTGGAGTTGAAGGAGAAGTTGTTCAATGTGAGAAAAAGTTCAGCCAGGTGGAGGAGGGTGGTGGTGGATGGGGACTGGTTGGGCCTCTGTTCCAGGAAGAAGCGGAGACCCCTCAAACCATCCTGGTGGGGGATGGAGGTGTAGAGAGATTGGACGTCCATAGTGAAGAGGAGGCGGCTGGGACCAGGAAACTGGAAATTGTCAAAATGACGTAGGGCGTCAGAAGAGTCACGGATGTAGGTGGGAAGAGACTGGACCAGCGGAGAAAAGATAGAGTCTAGATAGGAAGAAATGAGTTCAGTTGGGCAGGAGCAGGCTGACACAATGGGTCTGCCGGGGCAGTCCCGTTTGTGGATTTTGGGAAGGAGGTAGAAGCGGGCTGTCCGGGGTTGCGGCACTATGAGGTTGGAAGCTGTAGAGGGAAGATCTCCAGAGGAGATGAGGTCAGTGACAGTCCTTTGGACGGTGGCTTGATGTTCGGTGGTGGGGTCATGGTCCAGAGGGAGGTAGGAAGAGGTGTCTGTGAGTTGGCGTTGAGCTTCTGCAAGGTAGAGGTCGGTACGCCATACAACAACAGCACCACCCTTGTCTGCAGGTTTGATGACCATGTCGGGGTTAGACCTGAGAGAACGGAGTGCCTCAAGTTCAGTGGGGGACAGGTTAGAGTGAGTGAGGGGGGCAGAGAAATTGAGACGACCAGTGTCTCGCCGACAGTTTTCAATGAAGAGATCAAGAGCGGGTAAGAGGCCAGGGTGAGGGGTCCAGGTAGAGGGAGAATGCTGGAGGCGGGTGAATGGGTCTGCTGGTCGGGGGAAGGACTCCTGGTCAAAGAAGTGAGTCCGGAGGCGGAGGCGACGGAAGAAGAGCTCAACGTCATGCCGAGCGCGAAATTCATTGAGGTGGGGGCGTAAGGGGATAAAACTGAGTCCTTTGCTGAGTACAGAACGCTCAGCATCAGAGAGGGGGAGGTCAGAGGGTATAGTGAATACACGGCAAGGGGTCAGATCAGAAGGGGTGGGGTCAGAGGGAAGTGAAGCGGAAGGAGGATCTGGAGGGGCATTAGTCCCCATCAGCTGCTGGAGCTTGCGTTCCTTAACACCTGAAAGGAAGAAAAAAAGTTTTTTGTTAATGCGTCGGATGAGACGTAAGATGAGATGAAACTGTGGAGTAGAACAGATTTGAGATAAGGTGAGACGGTGCTGCTGGAGAGAGAGGTCCAGTGTGTGCATATGGCGGCGCATAGCACTGAGTGTAGATCTCAGGATGCGGCGAGAGTAGCAGTCCGAGGAACGTTGTATTTCTCGGAGATACCTGTGATCCTGGGTGGTTTCAAAGCATGATGGGTGAAACTGCAGTTGGAATCCACGTGGAATCAGTCGGAGCCGGAGACAGTCACTGAGGAAGGAGATGTGGCTGTGAAAACGAGTTTTGGTAGATACCTTATCAAACACCAGGAGGGAAATAGAAAGCAATGAAGGTGAACAAGGTAAAAGAGACAAACGAAAATCCCGTCGGAGAGAAGAGCTGAACTTCTTCAAGGTAGGCATTCCTGGAAGAGAAGTGGCAGTGAATTAAACACTAAAATAAAAGCAAAATACTGCGGATGCTCCTCACTTATACTGTTCACCTGGTAACATGTCCCGTGTATATTAAACCATCAGGGGAACACACTCTCCTCACTTATACTGTTCACCTGGTAACATGTCCCGTGTATATTAAACCATCAGGGGAACACACTCTCCTCACTTATACTGTTCACCTGGTAACATGTCCCGTGTGTATTAAACCATCAGGGGAACACACTCTCCTCACTTATACTGTTCACCTGGTGACATGTCCCGTGTATATTAAACCATCAGGGGAAAGCCCTCTCCTCACTTATACTGTTCACCTGGTAATAAGTCCCGTGTATATTAAACAATCAGGGGATCACACTCCCCTCACTTATACTGTTCACCTGGTAACATGTCCCGTGTATATTAAACCATCAGGGGAACACACTCTCCTCACTTATACTGTTCACCTGGCAACATGTCCCGTGTATATTAAACCATCAGGGGAACACACTCTCCTCACTTATACTGTTCACCTGGGAACATGTCCCGTGTATATTAAACCATCAGGGGAACACACTCTCCTCACTTATACTGTTCACCTGGTAACATGTCCCGTGTATATTAAACCATCAGGGGAACACACTCTCCTCACTTATACTGTTCACCTGGTAACATGTCCCGTGTACATTAAACCATCAGGGGAACACACTCTCCTCACTTATACTGTTCACCTGGTAACATGTCCCGTGTATATTAAACCATCAGGGGAACACACTCTCCTCACTTATACTGTTCACCTGGCAACATGTCCCGTGTATATTAAACCATCAGGGGAACACACTCTCCTCACTTATACTGTTCACCTGGTAACATGTCCCGTGTATATTAAACCATCAGGGGAACACACTCCCCTCACTTATACTGTTCACCTGGCAACATGTCCCGTGTATATTAAACCATCAGGGGAACACACACTCCTCACTTATACTGTTCACCTGGTAACATGTCCCGTGTATATTAAACCATCAGGGGAATACACTCTCCTCACTTATACTGTTCACCTGGCAAAATGTCCCGTGTATATTAAACCACCAGGGGAACACACTCTCCTCACTTATACTGTTCACCTGGTAACATGTCCCGAGTATATTAAACCACCAGGGGAGCACACTCTCCTCACTTATACTGTTCACCTGTTTACATGTCCCGTGTACATGAAACCATCAGGGGAACACATTCTCCTCACTGATACTGTTCACCTGCTAACATGTCCCGTGTATATTAAACAATGAGGGGAACACACTCTCCTCACCTATACTCGTCACCTGGTAACATGTCCCACGTATATTAAACAATCAGGGGAGCACACTCTCCACACTTATACTGTTCACCTGGTAACATGTCCCATGTATATTAAACCATCAGGGGAACACACTCTCTTCACATATACTGTTCACCTGGAAACGTGTCCCGTGTGTATTAAACAATCAGGGGAACACACTCTCCTCACTTAAACTGCTCACCTGGTAACATCTCCCGTGTGTATTAAACAATCAGGGGAACACATTCTCCTCACTTATACTGTTCACGTTGTAACATGTCCCGTGTATATTAAACCATCAGGGGAACACACTCTCCTCACTTATACTGTTCACCTGATAACATGTCCCGTGTATACTAAACCATCAGGGGAACACATTCTCCTCACTGATACTGTTCACCTGCTAACATGTCCCGTGTATATTAAACAATGAGGGGAACACACTCTCCTCACTTATACACGTCACCTGGTAACATGTCCCACGTATATTAAACAATCAGGGGAACACGCTCTCTTCACTTATACTGTTCACCTGGTAACATGTCCCGTGTATATTAAACCATCAGGGGAACACACTCTCCTCACTTATACTGTTCACCTGATGACATGTCCCGGGTATATTAAACAATCAGGGGAACACACTCTCCTCACTTATACTGTTCACCTGGTATCATGTCCTGTGTATATTAAACCATCAGGGGAACACACTCTCCTCACTTATACTGTTCACCTGATGACATGTCCCGGGTATATTAAACAATCAGGGGAACTCACTCTCCTCGCTTATACTGTTCTCATGGTAACATGTCCCGTGTATAATAAACCATCAGGGGAACACATTCTCCTCACTTATACTGTTCACCTGCTAACATGTCCCGTGTATATTGAACCATGAGGGGAATACAGTCTCCTCACTTACACTGTTCACCTGGGAACATGTCCCGTGTATATTAAACCATCAGTGGAACACACTCTCCTCACTTATACTGTTCACCTGATGACAAGTCCCAGGTATATTAAACAATCAGGGGAACTCACTCTCCTCACTTATACTGTTCACCTGGTATCATGTCCTGTGTATATTAAACCATCAGGGGAACACACTCCCCTCACTGATACTGTTCACCTGTTGACATGTCCTATTTGTTTAAACCATCAGGGGAACTCACTCTCCTCACTTACACTGTTTACCTGGTAACATGTCCCGTGCGTATTAAACCATCAGGGGAACACACTCTCTTCACTTATACTCTTCACCTGGCAACATGTCCCGTGTGTATTAAACAATCAGGGGAACACACTCTCTTCACTTATACTGTTCACCTGGTAACATGTCCCGTGTATATTAAACCATCAGGGGAACACATTCTCCTCACTTACACTGTTCACCTGGTAACATGTCCCGGGTGTATGAAACCATCAGAGGAACACACTCTCCTCACTTATACTGTTCACCTGGTAACATGTCCCGTGTATATTAAACCATCGGGGGAACACGCTCTCCTCACTTACACTGTTCACCTGGTAACATGTCCTGTTTGTATTAAACCATCAGGGGAACTCACTCTCCTCACTTACACTGTTTACCTGGTAACATGTCCCCTGCCTGTTAAACCATCATGGGAACACACTCTCCTCACTTCTACTGTTCACCTGGTGACACGTCCCGTCAGTATTAAACAATCATTGGATCACACTCTCCTCACTTACACTGTTCACCTGGTAACATGTCCCGGGTGTATTAAACCATCAGGGGAACACACTCTCCTCCCTTATACTGTTGACCTGGTAACATGTCCCGTGCATGGTAAACCATCAGGGGAACACACTCTCCTCACTTACACTGTTCACCTGGTAACATGTACCGTGTATATTAAACCATCAGGGGAAAGCCCTCTCCTCACTTATTCTGTTCACCTGGTAATAAGTCCCGTGTATATTAAACCAACAGGGGAACACACTCTCCTCACTTATACTGTTCACCTGGTAACATGTCCTGTGTATATTAAACCATCTGGGGAGCACACTCTCCTCACTTATACTGTTCACCTGGTAACATGTCCCGTGTATTTTTAACAATCAGGGGAGCACACTCTCCTCACTCATTATGTTCACCTGGTAACATGTCCCGTGTATATTAAACCATCAGGGGAACACATTCTCCTCACTGATACAGTTCACCTGGTAACATGTCCCGTGTATATTAGACCATCAGGGGAACACACTCTCCTCACTTCTACTCTTCACCTGGTGACACGTCCCGTGCGTGTTAAACCATCAGGGGAACACACTCTCCTCACTTATACTGCTCACCTGGTAACATGTCCCGTGAGTATTAAACAATCAGGGGAACACACTCTCCTGACTTATACGTTTCACCTGGTAACATGTCCCGTGTATATTAAACCATCAGCGGAACACATTCTCCTCACTTATACTGTTCACCTGGTAACATGTCCTGTGTATATTAAACCATCAGGGGAAAACAGTCTCCTCACTTATACTGTTCACCTGCTAACATGTCCTGTGTATATTAAACCATCAGGATAACACATTCTCCTCACTTACACTGTTCACCTGGTAACATGTCCCGTGTATATTGAACCATCAGGGGAACACACTCTCCTCACTTATACTGTTCACCTGGTAACATGTCCCTTGTATATTGAACCATCAGGGGAATACACTCTCCTCACTTCTACTGTTCACCTGGTAACATGTCCCGTATATATTATACCATCAGGGGAACACACTCTCCTCACTTATACTGTTCAACTGGTAACATGTCCCGTGTATATTAAACCATCAGGGGAATACACTCTCCTCACTTATACTGTTCACCTGGTAACATGTCCCGTGTATATTGATCCATCAGGGGAATACACTCTCCTCAGTTATACTGTTCACCTGGTAACATGTCCCGTGTATATTAAACCATCAGGGGAACACATTCTCCTCACTTACACTGTTCACCTGGTAACATGTCCCGTGTATATTGAACCATCAGGGGAATACACTCTCCTCACTTCTACTGTTCACCTGGTAACATGTCCCGTATATATTATACCATCAGGGGAACACACTCTCCTCACTTATACTGTTCACCTGGTAACATGTCCCGTGTATATTATACCATCAGGGGAACACACTCTCCTCACTTATACTGTTCACCTGGTAACATGTCCCGTGTATATTAAAACATCAGGGGAAAGCACTCTCCTCACTTATACTCTTCACCTGGCAACATGTCCCGGGTGTATTAAACCATCAGGGGAACACACTCTCCTCACTTATACTGTTCACCTGGTAACATGTCCCATGTATATTAAACTATGAGGGGAACACATTCTCCTCACTTATACTCTTCACCTGGCAACATGTCCCGGGTGTATTAAACCATCAGGGGAACACACTCTCCTCACTTATACTGTTCAACTGGTAACATGTCCCGTGTGTGTTAAACCATTAGGGAAAGACTCTCTCCTCACTTATACTGTTCACCTGGTGACATGTCCCGTCCGTATTTAGCAATCAGGGGAACACACTCTCCTCACTTATACTGTTCACCTGTTGACATGTCCTGTTTGCATTAAACCATCAGGGGAACACACTCTCTTCACTTATACTCTTCACCTGGCAACATGTCCCGTGAGTATTAAACAATCAGGGGAACACACTCTCCTCACTTACACAGTTCACCTGGTAACATGCCCCATGTATGTTAAACCATCAGGGGAACATACTCTCTTCACTTATACTCTTCACCTGGCAACATGTCCCGTGTGTATTAAACAATCAGGGCAACACACTCTCTTCACTTATACTGTTCACCTGGTTACATGTCCCGTGTATATTAAACCATCAGGGGAACACACTGTCCTCACTTATACTGTTCACCTGTTAACATGTCCCGTCTATATTAAACCATCAGGGGAACTCACTCTCCTCACTTATACTGTTCACCTGGTATCATGACCTGTGTATATTAAACCATCAGGGGAACACACTATCCTCACTGATACTGTTCACCTGGTCACATGTCCTGTGCTTTTTCAACCATCAGGGGACTACACTCTCCTCACTTATACTGTTCACCTGTTTACATGTCCCGTGTATATTAAACCATCAGGGGAACACATTCTCCTCACTTATACTGTTCACCTGCTAACATGTCCCGTGTATATTAAACAATGAGGGGAACACATTCTCCTCACTTCTACTCGTCACCTGGTAACATGTCCTGTGTATATTAAACCATCAGGGGAACACACTCTCATCACTTATACTGTTCACCGGGTAACATGTCCCGTGTATATTAAACCATCAGGGGAACTCACGCTCCTCACTTATACTGTTCACCTGGCAACATGTCCCGTGTATATTAAACCATCATGGGTAAGCCCTCTCCTCACTTCTACTGTTCACCTGGTAACATGTCCCGTGTGTATTATACCATCAGGTGAACACACTATCCTCACTTATACTGTTCACCTGGTAACATGTCCCGTGTATATTAAACCATCAGGGGAACACACTCTCCTCACTTATACTGTTCACCTGATGACATGTCCCGGGTATATAAAACAATCAGGGGAACACACTCTCCTCACTTATACTGTTCACCTGGTATCATGTCCCGTGTGTATTAAACAATCAGGGGAACTCACTCTCCTCGCTTATACTGTTCACCTGGTAACATGTCCCGTGTATATTAAACCATCAGGGAACACACTCTCCTCACTTACACTGTTCACCTGGTGACATGTCCCGTGTATATTAAACCATCAGGGGAACACATTCTCCTCACTTATACTGTTCACCTGCTAACATGTCCCGTGTATATTGAACCATGAGGGGAATACAGTCTCCTCACTTACACTGTTCACCTGGGAACATGTCCAGTGTATATTAAACCATCAGTGGAACACACTCTCCTCACTTATACTGTTCACCTGATGACATGTCCCAGGTATATTAAACAATCAGGGGAACTCACTCTCCTCACTTATACTGTTCACCTGGTATCATGTCCTGTGTATATTAAACCATCAGGGGAACACACTCCCCTCACTGATACTGTTCACCTGTTGAATAGTCCTATTTGTTTAAACCATCAGAGGAACTCACTCTCCTCACTTACACTGTTCACCTGGTAACATGTCCTGTTTGTATTAAACCATCAGGGGAACTCACTCTCCTCACTTACACTGTTTACCTGGTAACATGTCCCGTGCGTATTAAACCATCAGGGGAACACACTCTGTTCACTTATACTCTTCACCTGGCAACATGTCCCGTGTGTATTAAACAATCAGGGCAACACACTCTCTTCACTTATACTGTTCACCTGGTAACATGTCCCGTGTATATTAAACCATCAGGGGAACACATTCTCCTCACTTACACTGTTCACCTGGTAACATGTCCCGGGTGTATTAAACCATCAGAGGAACACACTCTCCTCACCTATACTGTTCACCTGGTAACATGTCCCGTGTATATTAAACCATCGGGGGAACACGCTCTCCTCACTTCTACTGTTCACCTGGTAACATGTCCCCTGCCTGTTAAACCATCATGGGAACACACTCTCCTCACTTATACTGTTCACCTGGTAACATGTCCCGGGTGTATTAAACCATCAGGGGAACACACTCTCCTCCCTTATACTGTTGACCTGGTAACATGTCCCGTGCATGGTAAACCATCAGGGGAACACACTCTCCTCACTTACACTGTTCACCTGGTAACATGTACCGTGTATATTAAACCATCAGGGGAAAGCCCTCTCCTCACTTATTCTGTTCACCTGGTAATAAGTCCCGTGTATATTAAACCAACAGGGGAACACACTCTCCTCACTTATACTGTTCACCTGGTAACATGTCCCGTGTATATTAAACCAACAGGGGAACACACTCTCCTCACTTATACTGTTCACCTGGTAACATGTCCCGTGTATTTTTAACAATCAGGGGAACACACTCTCCTCACTCATTCTGTTCACCTGGTAACATGTCCCGTGTATATTAAACCATCAGGGGAACACATTCTCCTCACTGATACAGTTCACCTGGTAACATGTCCCGTGTATATTAGACCATCAGGGGAACACACTCTCCTCACCTCTACTCTTCACCTGGTGACACGTCCCGTGCGTGTTAAACCATCAGGGGAACACACTCTCCTCACTTATACTGCTCACCTGGTAACATGTCCCGTGAGTATTAAACAATCAGGGGAACACATTCTCCTCACTTATACTGTTCACCTGGTAACATGTCCCGTGTATATTAAACCATCAGCGGAACACATTCTCCTCACTTATACTGTTCACCTGGTAACATGTCCCGTGTATATTATACCATCAGGGGAAAGCACTCTCCTCACTTATACTCTTCACCTGGCAACATGTCCCGGGTGTATTAAACCATCAGGGGAACACACTCTCCTCACTTATACTGTTCACCTGGTAACATGTCCCATGTATATTAAACTATGAGGGGAACACATTCTCCTCACTTACACTGTTCACCTGGTAACATGTCCAGTGTATATTAAACAATCAGGGGAAAACACTCTCCTCACTTATACTGTTCACCTGGTAACATGTCCCGTGTATATAAAACCATCAGGGGAAAAGCCCTCTCCTCACTTATTCTGTTCACCTGGTAATAAGTCCCGTGTATATTAAACCATCAGGCGAACACACTCTCCTCACTTATACTGTTCACCTGGTAACATGTCCCGTGTATATTAAACCATCTGGGGAACACACTCTCCTAACTTATACTATTCACCTGGTAACATGTCCCGTTTATATTAAACCATCAGGGGAACACATTCTCCTCACTGATGCTGTTCACCTGCTAACATGTCCCGTGTATATTAAACAATGAGGGGAACTCACTCTCCTCACTTATACTCGTCACCTTGCAACATGTCCCACGTTTATTAAGCAATCAGGGGAACAGGCTCTCCTCACTTATACTTTTCATCTGATAACATGTCCTGTGAATATTAAACCATCAGGGGAACACATTCTCCTCACTTATACTGTTCACCTGGTAACATGTCCTGTGTTTATTAAACCATCAGGGGAACAGACTCTCCTCACTTATACTTTTCATCTGATAACATGTCCCGTGAATATTAAACCATCAGGGGAACACATTCTCCTCACTTATACTGTTCACCTGGTAACATGTCCTGTGTTTATTAAACCATCAGGGGAACACACTCTCCTCACTTATACTGTTCACCTGGTAACATGTCCCGTGTATATTAAACCATCAGGGGAACACATTCTCCTCACTGATACAGTTCACCTGGTAACATGTCCCGTGTATTTTTAACAATCAGGGGAACACACTCTCCTCACTCATTCTGTTCACCTGGTAACATGTCCCGTGTATATTAAACCATCAGGGGAACACATTCTCCTCACTGATACAGTTCACCTGGTAACATGTCCCGTGTATATTAGACCATCAGGGGAACACACTCTCCTCACTTCTACTCTTCACCTGGTGACACGTCCCGTGCGTGTTAAACCATCTGGGGAACACACTCTCCTCACTTATACTGCTCACCTGGTAACATGTCCCGTGAGTATTAAACAATCAGGGGAACACACTCTCCTGACTTATACGTTTCACCTGGTAACATGTCCCGTGTATATTAAACCATCAGCGGAACACATTCTCCTCACTTATACTGTTCACCTGGTAACATGTCCTGTGTATATTAAACCATCAGGGGAAAACAGACTCCTCACTTATACTGTTCACCTGCTAACATGTCCTGTGTATATTAAACCATCAGGGGAACACTTTCTCCTCACTTACACTGTTCACCTGGTAACATGTCCCGTGTATATTGAACCATCAGGGGAATACACTCTCCTCACTTATACTGTTCACCTGGTAACATGTCCCGTGTATATTAAACCATCAGGGGAATACACTCTCCTCACTTCTACTGTTCACCTGGTAACATGTCCCGTGTGTATTATACCATCAGGGGAACACACTCTCCTCACTTATACTGTTCAACTGGTAACATGTCCCGTGTATATTATACCATCAGGGGAACACACTCTCCTCACTTATACTGTTCACCTGGTAACATGTCCCGTGTATATTGATCCATCAGGGGAATACATTCTCCTCACTTATACTTTTCACCTGGTAACATGTCCCGTGTATATTAAACCATCAGGGGAACACATTCTCCTCACTTGCACTGTTCACCTGGTAACATGTCCCGTGTATATTGAACCATCAGGGGAATACACTCTCCTCACTTCTACTGTTCACCTGGGAACATGTCCCGTATATATTATACCATCAGGGGAACACATTCTCCTCACTTATACTGTTCACCTGGTAACATGTCCCGTGTATATTATACCATCAGGGGAACACACTCTCCTCACTTATACTGTTCACCTGGTAACATGTCCCGTGTATATTAAAACATCAGGGGAAAGCACTCTCCTCACTTATACTCTTCACCTGGCAACATGTCCCGGGTGTATTAAACCATCAGGGGAACACACTCTCCTCACTTATACTGTTCACCTGGTAACATGTCCCATGTATATTAAACTATGAGGGGAACACATTCTCCTCACTTACACTGTTCACCTGGTAACATGTCCAGTGTATACTGAACCATCAGGGGAATACAGTCTCATCACTTATACTGTTCACCTGGTAACATGTCCCGTGTATATTAAACAATCAGGGGAAAACACTCTCCTCACTTATACTGTTCACCTGGTAACATGTCCCGTGTATATAAAACCATCAGGGGAAAAGCTCTCTCCTCACTTATTCTGTTCACCTGGGAATAAGTCCCGTGTATATTAAACCATCAGGAGAACACACTCTCCTCACTTATACTGTTCACCTGGTAACATGTCCCGTGTATATTAAACCAACAGGGGAACACACTCTCCTCACTTATACTGTTCACCTGGTAACATGTCCCGTATATATTATACCATCAGGGGAACACACTCTCCTCACTTATACTGTTCACCTGGTAACATGTCCCGTGTATATTATACCATCAGGGGAACACACTCTCCTCACTTATACTGTTCACCTGGTAACATGTCCCGTGTATATTAAAACATCAGGGGAAAGCACTCTCCTCACTTATACTCTTCACCTGGCAACATGTCCCGGGTGTATTAAACCATCAGGGGAACACACTCTCCTCACTTATACTGTTCACCTGGTAACATGTCCCATGTATATTAAACTATGAGGGGAACACATTCTCCTCACTTATACTCTTCACCTGGCAACATGTCCCGGGTGTATTAAACCATCAGGGGAACACACTCTCCTCACTTATACTGTTCAACTGGTAACATGTCCCGTGTGTGTTAAACCATTAGGGAAAGACTCTCTCCTCACTTATACTGTTCACCTGGTGACATGTCCCGTCCGTATTTAACAATCAGGGGAACACACTCTCCTCACTTATACTGTTCACCTGTTGACATGTCCTGTTTGCATTAAACCATCAGGGGAACACACTCTCCTCACTTATACTGTTCACCTGTTGACATGTCCTGTTTGCATTAAACCATCAGGGGAACACACTCTCTTCACTTATACTCTTCACCTGGCAACATGTCCCGTGAGTATTAAACAATCAGGGGAACACACTCTCCTCACTTACACAGTTCACCTGGTAACATGCCACATGTATGTTAAACCATCAGGGGAACATACTCTCTTCACTTATACTCTTCACCTGGCAACATGTCCCGTGTGTATTAAACAATCAGGGCAACACACTCTCCTCACTTATACTGTTCACCTGGTATCATGACCTGTGTATATTAAACCATCAGGGGAACACACTATCCTCACTGATACTGTTCACCTGGTCACATGTCCTGTGCTTTTTCAACCATCAGGGGACTACACTCTCCTCACTTATACTGTTCACCTGTTTACATGTCCCGTGTATATTAAACCATCAGGGGAACACATTCTCCTCACTTATACTGTTCACCTGCTAACATGTCCCGTGTATATTAAACAATGAGGGGAACACATTCTCCTCACTTCTACTCGTCACCTGGTAACATGTCCTGTGTATATTAAACCATCAGGGGAACACACTCTCTTCACATATACTGTTCACGTGGTAACATCTCCCGTGAGTATTATACAATCAGGGGAACACACTCTTCTCACTTCTACTGTTCACCTGGTAACATGTCCCGTGTATATTATACCATCAGGGGAAAGCACTCTCATCACTTATACTGTTCACCGGGTAACATGTCCCGTGTATATTAAACCATCAGCGGAACTCACTCTCCTCACTTATACTGTTCACCTGGCAACATGTCCCGTGTATATTAAACCATCATGGGTAAGCCCTCTCCTCACTTCTACTGTTCACCTGGTAACATGTCCCGTGTGTATTATACCATCAGGTGAACACACTATCCTCACTTATACTGTTCACCTGGTAACATGTCCCGTGTATATTAAACCATCAGGGGAACACACTCTCCTCACTTATACTGTTCACCTGATGACATGTCCCGGGTATATTAAACAATCAGGGGAACACACTCTCCTCACTTATACTGTTCACCTGGTATCATGTCCCGTGTGTATTAAACAATCAGGGGAACTCACTTTCCTCGCTTATACTGTTCACCTGGTAACATGTCCCGTGTATATTAAACCATCAGGGAACACACTCTCCTCACTTACACTGTTCACCTGGTGACATGTCCCGTGTATATTAAACCATCAGGGGAACACATTCTCCTCACTTATACTGTTCACCTGCTAACATGTCCCGTGTATATTGAACCATGAGGGGTATACAGTCTCCTCACTTACACTGTTCACCTGGGAACATGTCCAGTGTATATTAAACCATCAGTGGAACACACTCTCCTCACTTATACTGTTCACCTGATGACATGTCCCAGGTATATTAAACAATCAGGGGAACTCACTCTCCTCACTTATACTGTTCACCTGGTATCATGTCCTGTGTATATTAAACCATCAGGGGAACACACTCCCCTCACTGATACTGTTCACCTGTTGAATATTCCTATTTGTTTAAACCATCAGAGGAACTCACTCTCCTCACTTACACTGTTCACCTGGTAACATGTCCTGTTTGTATTAAACCATCAGGGGAACTCACTCTCCTCACTTACACTGTTTACCTGGTAACATGTCCCGTGCGTATTAAACCATCAGGGGAACACACTCTCTTCACTTATACTCTTCACCTGGCAACATGTCCCGTGTGTATTAAACAATCAGGGCAACACACTCTCTTCACTTATACTGTTCACCTGGTAACATGTCCCGTGTATATTAAACCATCAGGGGAACACATTCTCCTCACTTACACTGTTCACCTGGTAACATGTCCCGGGTGTATTAAACCATCAGAGGAACACACTCTCCTCACCTATACTGTTCACCTGGTAACATGTCCCGTGTATATTAAACCATCGGGGGAACACGCTCTCCTCACTTCTACTGTTCACCTGGTAACATGTCCCCTGCCTGTTAAACCATCATGGGAACACACTCTCCTCACTTATACTGTTCACCTGGTAACATGTCCCGGGTGTATTAAACCATCAGGGGAACACACTCTCCTCCCTTATACTGTTGACCTGGTAACATGTCCCGTGCATGGTAAACCATCAGGGGAACACACTCTCCTCACTTACACTGTTCACCTGGTAACATGTACCGTGTATATTAAACCATCAGGGGAAAGCCCTCTCCTCACTTATTCTGTTCACCTGGTAATAAGTCCCGTGTATATTAAACCAACAGGGGAACACACTCTCCTCACTTATACTGTTCACCTGGTAACATGTCCCGTGTATATTAAACCAACAGGGGAACACACTCTCCTCACTTATACTGTTCACCTGGTAACATGTCCCGTGTATTTTTAACAATCAGGGGAACACACTCTCCTCACTCATTCTGTTCACCTGGTAACATGTCCCGTGTATATTAAACCATCAGGGGAACACATTCTCCTCACTGATACAGTTCACCTGGTAACATGTCCCGTGTATATTAGACCATCAGGGGAACACACTCTCCTCACCTCTACTCTTCACCTGGTGACACGTCCCGTGCGTGTTAAACCATCAGGGGAACACACTCTCCTCACTTATACTGCTCACCTGGTAACATGTCCCGTGAGTATTAAACAATCAGGGGAACACACTCTCCTGACTTATACGTTTCACCTGGTAACATGTCCCGTGTATATTAAACCATCAGCGGAACACATTCTCCTCACTTATACTGTTCACCTGGTAACATGTCCCGTGTATATTATACCATCAGGGGAAAGCACTCTCCTCACTTATACTCTTCACCTGGCAACATGTCCCGGGTGTATTAAACCATCAGGGGAACACACTCTCCTCACTTATACTGTTCACCTGGTAACATGTCCCATGTATATTAAACTATGAGGGGAACACATTCTCCTCACTTACACTGTTCACCTGGTAACATGTCCAGTGTATATTAAACAATCAGGGGAAAACACTCTCCTCACTTATACTGTTCACCTGGTAACATGTCCCGTGTATATAAAACCATCAGGGGAAAAGCCCTCTCCTCACTTATTCTGTTCACCTGGTAATAAGTCCCGTGTATATTAAACCATCAGGCGAACACACTCTCCTCACTTATACTGTTCACCTGGTAACATGTCCCGTGTATATTAAACCATCTGGGGAACACACTCTCCTAACTTATACTATTCACCTGGTAACATGTCCCGTTTATATTAAACCATCAGGGGAACACATTCTCCTCACTGATGCTGTTCACCTGCTAACATGTCCCGTGTATATTAAACAATGAGGGGAACTCACTCTCCTCACTTATACTCGTCACCTTGCAACATGTCCCACGTTTATTAAGCAATCAGGGGAACAGGCTCTCCTCACTTATACTTTTCATCTGATAACATGTCCCGTGAATATTAAACCATCAGGGGAACACATTCTCCTCACTTATACTGTTCACCTGGTAACATGTCCTGTGTTTATTAAACCATCAGGGGAACAGACTCTCCTCACTTATACTTTTCATCTGATAACATGTCCCGTGAATATTAAACCATCAGGGGAACACATTCTCCTCACTTATACTGTTCACCTGGTAACATGTCCTGTGTTTATTAAACCATCAGGGGAACACACTCTCCTCACTTATACTGTTCACCTGGTAACATGTCCCGTGTATATTAAACCATCAGGGGAACACATTCTCCTCA
Source organism: Heterodontus francisci (assembly GCF_036365525.1). NCBI lineage: Eukaryota > Metazoa > Chordata > Chondrichthyes > Heterodontiformes > Heterodontidae > Heterodontus > Heterodontus francisci. Next base: position 700,361 of record NW_027141024.1, read on the forward strand.
CTGATACAGTTCACCTGGTAACATGTCCCGTGTATTTTTAACAATCAGGGGAACACACTCTCCTCACTCATTCTGTTCACCTGGTAACATGTCCCGTGTATATTAAACCATCAGGGGAACACATTCTCCTCACTGATACAGTTCACCTGGTAACATGTCCCGTGTATATTAGACCATCAGGGGAACACACTCTCCTCACTTCTACTCTTCACCTGGTGACACGTCCCGTGCGTGTTAAACCATCTGGGGAACACACTCTCCTCACTTATACTGCTCACCTGGTAACATGTCCCGTGAGTATTAAACAATCAGGGGAACACACTCTCCTGACTTATACGTTTCACCTGGTAACATGTCCCGTGTATATTAAACCATCAGCGGAACACATTCTCCTCACTTATACTGTTCACCTGGTAACATGTCCTGTGTATATTAAACCATCAGGGGAAAACAGTCTCCTCACTTATACTGTTCACCTGCTAACATGTCCTGTGTATATTAAACCATCAGGGGAACACTTTCTCCTCAGTTACACTGTTCACCTGGTAACATGTCCCGTGTATATTGAACCATCAGGGGAATACACTCTCCTCACTTCTACTGTTCACCTGGTAACATGTCCCGTGTATATTAAACCATCAGGGGAATACACTCTCCTCACTTCTACTGTTCACCTGGTAACATGTCCCGTGTGTATTATACCATCAGGGGAACACACTCTCCTCACTTATACTGTTCAACTGGTAACATGTCCCGTGTATATTATACCATCAGGGGAACACACTCTCCTCACTTATACTGTTCACCTGGTAACATGTCCCGTGTATATTGATCCATCAGGGGAATACATTCTCCTCACTTATACTTTTCACCTGGTAACATGTCCCGTGTATATTAAACCATCAGGGGAACACATTCTCCTCACTTGCACTGTTCACCTGGTAACATGTCCCGTGTATATTGAACCATCGGGGGAATACACTCTCCTCACTTCTACTGTTCACCTGGGAACATGTCCCGTATATATTATACCATCAGGGGAACACATTCTCCTCACTTATACTGTTCACCTGGTAACATGTCCCGTGTATATTATACCATCAGGGGAACACACTCTCCTCACTTATACTGTTCACCTGGTAACATGTCCCGTGTATATTAAAACATCAGGGGAAAGCACTCTCCTCACTTATACTCTTCACCTGGCAACATGTCCCGGGTGTATTAAACCATCAGGGGAACACACTCTCCTCACTTATACTGTTCACCTGGTAACATGTCCCATGTATATTAAACTATGAGGGGAACACATTCTCCTCACTTACACTGTTCACCTGGTAACATGTCCAGTGTATACTGAACCATCAGGGGAATACAGTCTCATCACTTATACTGTTCACCTGGTAACATGTCCCGTGTATATTAAACAATCAGGGGAAAACACTCTCCTCACTTATACTGTTCACCTGGTAACATGTCCCGTGTATATAAAACCATCAGGGGAAAAGCTCTCTCCTCACTTATTCTGTTCACCTGGGAATAAGTCCCGTGTATATTAAACCATCAGGAGAACACACTCTCCTCACTTATACTGTTCACCTGGTAACATGTCCCGTGTATATTAAACCATCTGGGGAATACACTCTCCTAACTTATACTATTCACCTGGTAACATGTCCCGTTTATATTAAACCATCAGGGGAACACATTCTCCTCACTGATGCTGTTCACCTGCTAACATGTCCCGTGTATATTAAACAATGAGGGGAACTCACTCTCCTCACTTATACTCGTCACCTTGCAACATGTCCCACGTTTATTAAGCAATCAGGGGAACAGGCTCTCCTCACTTATACTTTTCATCTGATAACATGTCCCGTGAATATTAATCCATCAGGGGAACACATTCTCCTCACTTATACTGTTCACCTGGTAACATGTCCTGTGTTTATTAAACCATCAGGGGAACAGACTCTCGTCACTTATACTTTTCATCTGATAACATGTCCCGTGAATATTAAACCATCAGGGGAACACTTTCTCCTCACTTATACTGTTCACCTGGTAACATGTCCTGTGTTTATTAAACCATCAGGGGAACACACTCTCCTCACTTATACTGTTCACCTGGTAACAGGTCCCGTGTATATTAAACCATCAGGGGAACAGACTCTCCTCACTTATACTGTTCACCTGCTAACATATCCCGTGTATATTAACCCATCAGGGGAAAGCCCTCTCCTCACTTATACTGTTCACCTGATGACATGTCACGGGTATATTAAACAATCAGGGGAACTCACTCTCCTCGCTTATACTGTTCAACTGGTAACATGTCCTGTGTATATTAAACCATCAGGGGAACACACTCTCCTCACTTATACTGTTCACCTGGTATCATGTCCTGTGTATATTAAACCATCAGGGGAACACACTCTCCTCACTTATACTGTTCACCTGATGACATGTCCCGGGTTTATTAAACAATCAGGGGAACTCACTCTCCTCGCTTATACTGTTCAACTGGTAACATGTCCTGTGTATATTAAACCATCAGGGGAACACACTCTCCTCACTTATACTGTTCACCTGTTATCATGTCCTGTGTATATTAAACCATCAGGGGAACACACTCTCCTCACTTATACTGTTCACCTGATGACATGTCCCGGGTATATTAAACAATCAGGGGAACTCACTCTCCTCCCTTATACTGTTCAACTGGTAACATGTCCTGTGTATATTAAACCATCAGGGAACACACTCTCCTCACTTATACTGTTCACCTGTTGACATGTCCTGTTTGTATTAAACCATCAGGGGAACTCACTCTCCTCACTTACATTGTTCACCTGGTAACATGTCCCGTGTGTATTAAACCATCAGGGGAACACACTCTCTTCAATTATACTGTCCACCTGGTAACATGTCCCGTGTATATTAAACCATCAGGGGAACACACTCTCCTCACTTCTACTGTTCACCTGGTAACATGTCTCCTGCCTGTTAAACCATCATGGGAACACACTCTCCTCACTTATACTGTTCACCTGGTAACATGTCCTGTGTATATTAAAACATCAGGGGAAAGCACTATCCTCACTTATAATGTTCACCTGTTTACATGTCCCGTGTATATTAAACCATCAGGGGAACTCACTCTCCTCACCTATACTGTTCACATGGTAACATGTCCCTTGTATATTAAACCATCATGGGTAAGCCCTCTCCTCACTTATACTGTTCACCTGGTAACATGTCCCGTGTATATTAAACCATCAGGGGAACTCACTCTCCTCACCTATACTGTTCACCTGGTAACATGTCCCGTGTATATTAAACCATCAGGGGAACTCAATCTCCTCACCTATACTGTTCACCTGGTAACATGTCCCGTGTATATTAAACCATCATGGGTAAGCCCTCTCCTCACTTATACTGTTCACCTGGTAACATGCCCCGTGTATATTATACCATCAGGGGAACACACTCTCCTCACTTATACTGTTCACCTGGTAACATGTCCCGTGTATATTAAACCATCAGGGGAACACACTCTCCTCACTTATCCTGCTCACCTGATGACATGTCCCGGGTATATTAAACAATCAGGGGAACTCACTCTCCTCACTTATACTGTTCACCTGGTAACATGTCCCGTGTATATTGAACCATCAGGGGAATACAGTCTCATCACTTATACTGTTCACCTGGTAACATGTCCCGTGTATATTAAACCATCAGGGGAACACACTCTCCTCACTTATACTGTTCACCTGGTAACATGTCCCGTGTATATTAAACCATCAGGGGAAAGCCCTCACCTCACTTATTCTGTTCACCTGGTAATAAGTCCCGTGTATATTAAACCATCAGGGGAACACACTCTCCTCACTTATACTGTTCACCTGGTAACATGTCCCGTGTATATTTAACAATCAGGGGAACACACTCTCTACACTTATACTGTTCACCTGGTAACATGTCCCGTGTATATTAAACCATCAGGGGAACACATTCTCCTCACTGATACTTTTCACCTGCTAACATGTTCTGTGTATATTAAACCATTTGGGGAACACACTCTCCTCACTTATACTCGTCACCTTGTAACATGTCCCGTGTATATTAAGCAATCAGGGGAACAGGCTCTCTTCACTTATACTGTTCACCTGGTAACATGTCCCATGTATATTAAACCATCAGGGGAACACACTCTCTTCACATATACTGTTCACCTGGTAACATGTCCCGTGAGTGTTAAACAATCAGCGGGACACACTCTCCTGACTTATACTGTTCACCTGGTATCATGTCCCGTGTGTATTAAACCATCAGGGGAACTCACTCTCCTCACCTATACTGTTCACCTGGTAACATGTCCCGTGTATATTAAACCATCAGGGGAACGCACTCTCCTCACCTATACTGTTCACCTGGTAACATGTCCCGTGTATATTAAACCATCAGGGGAACTCACTCTCCTCACCTATACTGTTCACCTGGTAACATGTCCCGTGTATATTAAACCATCAGGGGAAAGCCCTCACCTCACTTATTCTGTTCACCTGGTAATAAGTCCCGTGTATATTAAATCATCAGGGGAACACACTCTCGTCACTTATTCTGTTCACCTGGTAACATGTCCCGTGTATATTAAACCATCAGGAAAACACACTCTCCTCACCTATACTGTTCACCTGGTAACATGTCCCGTGTATATTAAACCATCAGGGGAAAGCCCTCACCTCACTTATTCTGTTCACCTGGTAATAAGTCCCGTGTATATTAAACCATCAGGGGAACACACTCTCCTCACTTATCCTGTTAACCTGGTAACATGTCCCGTGTATATTAAACCATCTGGGGAACACAATCTCCTCACTTATACTGTTCACCTGGTAACATGTCCCGTGTATATTTAACAATCAGGGGAAAACACTCTCCTCACTTATACTGTTCACATGGTAACATGTCCCGTGAATATTAAACCATCAGGGGAACACATTCTCCTCACTGATACTGTTCAACTGCTAACATGTCCCGTGTATATTAAACAATGAGGGGAACAGGCTCTCTTCACTTATACTGTTCACCTGGTAACATGTCCCATATATATTAAACTATCAGGGGAACACACTCTCTTCACATATACTGTTCACCTGGTAACATGTCCCGTGAGTATTAAACAATCAGGGGGACACACTCTCCTGACTTATACTGTTCAGCTGGCAACATGTCCCGTGTATATTAAACCATCAGGGGAACACATTCCGCTCACTTATACTGTTCACCTGGTGACATGTCCCGTGAGTATTAAACCATCAGGGGAACACACTGTCCTCACTTATACTGTTCACCTGGTAACATGTCCCGTCAGTATTAAACAATCAGCGGGTCACACTCTCCTGACTTATACTGTTCAGCTGGTTACATGTCCTGTGTGTATTAAAACATCAGGGGAAAGCACTCTCCTCACTAATAATGATCACCTGGTAACATGTCCCGTGTATATTAAACCATCATGGGTAAGCCCTCTCCTCACTTATACTGTTCACCTGGTAACATGACCCGTGTATATTATACCATCAGGGGAACACACTCTCCTCACTTATACTGTTCACCTGGTAACATGTCCCGTGTATATTAAACCATCAGGGGAACACACTCTCCTCACTTATCCTGTTCAGCTGATGACATGTCCGGGGTATATTAAAAAATCAGGGGAACTCACTCTACTCACTTATACTGTTCACGTGGTAACATGTCCCGTGTATATTGAACCATCAGGGGAATACAGTCTCATCACTTATACTGTTCACCTGGTAACATGTCCCGTGTATATTAAACCATCAGGGGAACACACTCTCCTCACTTATACTGTTCACCTGGTAACATGTCCCGTGTATATTAAACCATCAGGGGAACACACTCTCCTCACTTATTCTGTTCACCTGGTAATAAGTCCCGTGTATATTAAACCATCAGGGGAACACACTCTCTTCACTTATACTGTTCACCTGGTAACATGTCTCGTGTATATTAAACCATCTGGGGAACACACTCTCCTCACTTATACTGTTCACCTGGTAACATGTCCCGTGTATATTAAACCATCAGGGGAACACATTCTCCTCACTGATACTGTTCACCTGCTAACATGTCCCGTGTATATTAAACCATCTGGGGAACACACTCTCCTCACTTATACTGTTCACCTGGTAACATGTCCCGCGTATATTTAACAATCAGGGGAACACACTCTCCTCACTTATACTGTTCACCTGGTAACATGTCCCGTGTATATTAAACCATCAGGGGAACACATTCTCCTCACTGATACTGTTCACCTGGTAACATGTCCCACGTATATTAAGCAATCAGGGGAACAGGCTCTCTTCACTTATACTGTTCACCTGGTAACATGTCCCATGTATATTAAACCATAAGGGGAACACACTCTCCTGACTTATACTTTTCACCTGGTAACATGTCCCGTGTGTATTAAACCATCAGGGGAACTCACTCTCCTCACCTATACTGTTCACCTGGTAATTGTCCCGTGTATATTAAACCATCATGGGTAAGCCCTCTCCTCACTTATACTGTTCACCTGGTAACATGTCCCGTGTATATTATACCATCAGGGGAACACACTCTCCTCACTTATACTGTTCACCTGGTAACATGTCCCGTGTATATTAAACCATCAGGGGAACACACTCTCCTCACCTATACTGTTCACCTGGTAACATGTCCCGTGTATATTAAACCATCAGGGGAACTCACTCTCCTCACCTATACTGTTCACCTGGTCACATGTCCCGTGTATATTAAACCATCAAGGGAACTCACTCTCCTCACCTATACTGTTCACCTGGTAACATGTCCCGTGTGTATTAAACCATCAGGGGAACACACTCTCCTCACTTATACTGTTCTCCTGGTAACATGTCCCGTGTATATTAAACCATCATGGGTAAGCCCTCTCCTCACTTACACTTTTCACCTGGTAACATGTCCCGTGTATATTATACCATCAAGGGAACACACTCTCCTGACTTATACTTTTCACCTGGTAACATGTCCCGTGTGTATTAAACCATCAGGGGAACTCACTCTCCTCACCTATACTGTTCACCTGGTAACATGTCCCGTGTATATTAAACCAGCATGGGTAAGCCCTCTCCTCACTTATACTGTTCACCTGGTAACATGTCCCGTGTATATTATACCATCAGGGGAACACACTCTCCTCACTTATACTGTTCACCTGGTAACATGTCCCGTGTATATTAAACCATCAGGGGAACACACTCTCCTCACCTATACTGTTCACCTGGTAACATGTCCCGTGTATATTAAACCATCAGGGGAACTCACTCTCCTCACCTATACTGTTCACCTGGTAACATGTCCCGTGTATATTAAACCATCAGGGGAACTCACTCTCCTCACCTATACTGTTCACCTGGTAACATGTCCCGTGTGTATTAAACCATCAGGGGAACACACTCTCCTCACTTATACTGTTCTCCTGGTAACATGTCCCGTGTATATTAAACCATCATGGGTAAGCCCTCTCCTCACTTATACTTTTCACCTGGTAACATGTCCCGTGTATATTAAACCATCAGGGGAAAGCCCTCACCTCACTTATTCTGTTCACCTGGTAATAAGTCCCGTGTATATTAAACCATCAGGGGAACACAATCTCGTCACTTATTCTGTTCACCTGGTAACATGTCCCGTGTATATTAAACCATCAGGAAAACACACTCTCCTCACCTATACTGTTCACCTGGTAACATGTCCCGTGTATATTAAACCATCAGGGGAAAGCCCTCACCTCACTTATTCTGTTCACCTGGTAATAAGTCCCGTGTATATTAAACCATCAGGGGAACACACTCTCCTCACTTATCCTGTTAACCTGGTAACATGTCCCGTGTATATTAAACCATCTGGGGAACACAATCTCCTCACTTATACTGTTCACCTGGTAACATGTCCCGTGTATATTTAACAATCAGGGGAAAACACTCTCCTCACTTATACTGTTCACATGGTAACATGTCCCGTGAATATTAAACCATCAGGGGAACACATTCTCCTCACTGATACTGTTCAACTGCTAACATGTCCCGTGTATATTAAACAATGAGGGGAACAGGCTCTCTTCACTTATACTGTTCACCTGGTAACATGTCCCATATATATTAAACTATCAGGGGAACACACTCTCTTCACATATACTGTTCACCTGGTAACATTTCCCCTGAGTATTAAACAATCAGGGGGACACACTCTCCTGACTTATACTGTTCAGCTGGCAACATGTCCCGTGTATATTAAACCATCAGGGGAACACATTCCGCTCACTTATACTGTTCACCTGGTGACATGTCCCGTGAGTATTAAACCATTAGGGGAACACACTGTCCTCACTTATACTGTTCACCTGGTAACATGTCCCGTCAGTATTAAACAATCAGCGGGTCACACTCTCCTGACTTATACTGTTCAGCTGGTAACATGTCCTGTGTGTATTAAAACATCAGGGGAAAGCACTCTCCTCACTAATAATGTTCACCTGGTAACATGTCCCGTGTATATTAAACCATCATGGGTAAGCCCTCTCCTCACTTATACTGTTCACCTGGTAACATGACCCGTGTATATTATACCATCAGGGGAACACACTCTCCTCACTTATACTGTTCACCTGGTAACATGTCCCGTGTATATTAAACCATCAGGGGAACACACTCTCCTCACTTATCCTGTTCAGCTGATGACATGTCCGGGGTATATTAAAAAATCAGGGGAACTCACTCTACTCACTTATACTGTTCACGTGGTAACATGTCCCGTGTATATTGAACCATCAGGGGAATACAGTCTCATCACTTATACTGTTCACCTGGTAACATGTCCCGTGTATATTAAACCATCAGGGGAACACACTCTCCTCACTTATACTGTTCACCTGGTAACATGTCCCGTGTATATTAAACCATCAGGGGAACACACTCTCCTCACTTATTCTGTTCACCTGGTAATAAGTCCCGTGTATATTAAACCATCAGGGGAACACACTCTCCTCACTTATACTGTTCACCTGGTAACATGTCTCGTGTATATTAAACCATCTGGGGAACACACTCTCCTCACTTATACTGTTCACCTGGTAACATGTCCCGTGTATATTAAACCATCAGGGGAACACATTCTCCTCACTGATACTGTTCACCTGCTAACATGTCCCGTGTATATTAAACCATCTGGGGAACACACTCTCCTCACTTATACTGTTCACCTGGTAACATGTCCCGCGTATATTTAACAATCAGGGGAACACACTCTCCTCACTTATACTGTTCACCTGGTAACATGTCCCGTGTATATTAAACCATCAGGGGAACACATTCTCCTCACTGATACTGTTCACCTGGTAACATGTCCCACGTATATTAAGCAATCAGGGGAACAGGCTCTCTTCACTTATACTGTTCACCTGGTAACATGTCCCATGTATATTAAACCATAAGGGGAACACACTCTCCTGACTTATACTTTTCACCTGGTAACATGTCCCGTGTGTATTAAACCATCAGGGGAACTCACTCTCCTCACCTATACTGTTCACCTGGTAACATGTCCCGTGTATATTAAACCATCATGGGTAAGCCCTCTCCTCACTTATACTGTTCACCTGGTAACATGTCCCGTGTATATTATACCATCAGGGGAACACACTCTCCTCACTTATACTGTTCACCTGGTAACATGTCCCGTGTATATTAAACCATCAGGGGAACACACTCTCCTCATCTATACTGTTCACCTGGTAACATGTCCCGTGTATATTAAACCATCAGGGGAACTCACTCTCCTCACCTATACTGTTCACCTGGTAACATGTCCCGTGTATATTAAACCATCAGGGGAACTCACTCTCCTCACCTATACTGTTCACCTGGTAACATGTCCCGTGTGTATTAAACCATCAGGGGAACACACTCTCCTCACTTATACTGTTCTCCTGGTAACATGTCCCGTGTATATTAAACCATCATGGGTAAGCCCTCTCCTCACTTATACTTTTCACCTGGTAACATGTCCCGTGTATATTATACCATCAGGGGAACACACTCTCCTCACTTATACTGTTCACCTGGTAACATGTCCCGTGTATATTAAACCATCAGGGGAACACACTCTCCTCACTTATACTGTTCACCTGTTGACATGTCCTGTTTGTATTAAACCATCAGGGGAACTCACTCTCCTCACTTACACTGTTCACCTGGTAACATGTCCTGTTTGTATTAAACCATCAGGGGAACTCACTCTCCTCACTTACACTGTTTACCTGATAACCTGTCCCGTGTGTATTAAACCATCAGGGGAACACACTCTCTTCACTTATACTCTTTACCTGGCAACATGTCACGTTTATATTAAGCAATCAGGGGAACACACTTTCCTCACTTCTACTGTTCACCTGGTAACATGTCCCCTGCCTGTTAAACCATCAGGGGAACACACTCTCCTCACTTATACTGTTCATCTGGTAACATGTCCCGTGTATATTAAACCATCAGGGGAACACACTCTCCTCACTTATACTGTTCACCTGGTGACACGTCCCGTGTATATTAAACAATCATTGGATCACACACTCCTCACTTATACTGTTCACCTGGTAACATGTCCCATGTATATTAAACCATCAGGGGAACACATTCTCCTCACTTATACTGTTCACATGCTAACATGTCCCGTGTATATTGAACCATCAGGGGAACACATTCTCCTCACTGATACTGTTCACCTGCTAACATGTCCCGTGTATATTAAACCATCTGGGGAACACACTCTCCTCACTTATACAGTTCACCTGGTAACATGTCTCACGTATATTAAGCAATCAGGGGAACAGGCTCTCTTCACTTATACTGTTCACCTGGTAACATGTCGCATGTATATTAAACCATCAGGGGAACACACTCTCTTCACATCTACTGTTCACCTGGTAACATGTCCCGTGAGTGTTAAACAATCAGCGGGACACACTCTCCTGACTTATACTGTTCACCAGGTAACATGTTTCGTGTATATTAAACCATCAGGGGAACTCACTCTCCTCACCGATACTGTTCACCTGGTAACATGTCCCGTGTATATTAAACCATCATGGGCAAGCCCTCTCCTCACTTATACTGTTCACCTGGTAACATGTCCCGTGAGTGTTAAACAATCAGCGGGACACACTCTCGTGACTTATACTGTTCACCAGGTAACATGTTTCGTGTATATTAAACCATCAGGGGAACTCACTCTCTTCACCTATACTGTTCACCTGGTAACATGTCCCGTGTATATTAAACCATCAGGGGAACTCACTCTCATCACCTATACTTTTCACCTGGTAACATGTACCGTGTATATTAAACCATCAGGGGAACTCACTCTCTTCACCTATACTGTTCACCTGGTAACATGTCCCGTGTATATTAAACCATCAGGGGAACTCAATCTCTTCACCTATACTGTTCACCTGGTAACATGTCCCGTGCATATTATACCATCAGGGGAACACACTCTCCTCACTTATACTGTTCACCTGGTAACATGTCCCGTGTATATTAAAACATCAGGGGAACTCACTCTCTTCACCTATACTGTTCACCTGGTAACATGTCCCGTGTATATTAAACCATCAGGGGAACTCACTCTCCTCACCTATACTGTTCACCTGGTAACATGTACCGTGTATATTAAACCATCATGGGTAAGCCCTCTCCTCACTTATACTTTTCACCTGGTAACATGTCCCGTGTATATTATACCATCAGGGGAACACACTCTCCTCACTTATACTGTTCACCTGGTAACATGTCCCGTGTATATTAAACCATCAGGGGAACACACTCTCCTCACTTATACTGTTCACCTGGTAACATGTCCCGTGTATATTAAACCATCAGGGGAACTCACTCTCTTCACCTATACTGTTCACCTGGTAACATGTCCCGTGTATATTAAACCATCAGGGGAACTCACTCTCTTCACCTATACTGTTCACCTGGTAACATGTCCCGTGTATATTATACCATCAGGGGAACACACTCTCCTCACTTATACTGTTCACCTGGTAACATGTCCCGTGTATATTAAACCATCAGGGGAACTCACTCTCTTCACCTATACTGTTCACCTGGTAACATGTCCCGTGTATTTTAAACCATCAGGGGAACTCACTCTCCTCACCTATACAGTTCACCTGGTAACATGTACCGTGTATATTAAACCATCATGGGTAAGCCCTCTCCTCACTTATACTTTTCACCTGGTAACATGTCCCGTGTATATTATACCATCAGGGGAACACACTCTCCTCAGTTACACTGTTCACCTGGTAACATGTCCTTTTTGTATTAAACCATCAGGGGAACTCACTCTCCTCAGTTACACTGTTCACCTGGTAACATGTCCTGTTTGTATTAAACCATCAGGGGAACTCACTCTCCTCACTTACACTGTTTACCTGGTAACCTGTCCCGTGTGTATTAAACCATCAGGGGAACACACTCTCTTCACTTATACTCTTCACCTGGCAACATGTCCCGTGTATATTAAACCATCAGGGGAACACACTCTCCTCACTTCTACTGTTCACCTGGTAACATGTCCCCTGCCTGTTAAACCATCAGGGGAACACACTCTCCTCACTTATACTGTTCATCTGGTAACATGTCCCGTGTATATTAAACCATCAGGGGAACACACTCTCCTCACTTATACTGTTCACCTGGTGACACGTCCCGTCAGTATTAAACAATCATTTGATCACACTCTCCTCACTTATACTGTTCACCTGGTAACATGTCCCATGTATATTAAACCATCAGGGGAACACATTCTCCTCACTTATACTGTTCACATGCTAAATTTCCCGTGTATATTGAACCATCAGGGGAACACATTCTCCTTACTGATACTGCTCACCTGCTAACATGTCCCGTGTATATTAAACCATCTGGGGAACACACTCTCCTCACTTATACAGTTCACCTGGTAACATGTCTCACGTATATTAAGCAATCAGGGGAACAGGCTCTCTTCACTTATACTGTTCACCTGGTAACATGTCCCATGTATATTAAACCATCAGGGGAACACACTCTCTTCACATCTACTGTTCACCTGGTAACATGTCCCATGTATATTAAACCATCAGGGGAACACATTCTCCTCACTTATACTGTTCACCTGCTAACATGTCCCGTGTATATTCAACCATCAGGGGAACACACTCTCCTCACTTATACTGTTCACCTGGTGACACGTCCCGTCAGTATTAAACAATCATTTGATCACACTCTCCTCACTTATACTGTTCACCTTGTAAAATGTCCCATGTATATTAAACCATCAGGGGAACACATTCTCCTCACTTATACTGTTCACCTGCTAACATGTCCCGTGTATATTCAACCATCAGGGGAACACATTCTCCTCACTTATACTGTTCACCTGCTAACATGTCCCGTGTATATTAAACCATCAGGGGAACACATTCTCCTCACTTATACTGTTCACCTGCTAACATGTCCCATGTATATTAAACCATCAGGGGAACACTATTTTCCTCACTTAAACTGTTCACCTGCTAACATGTCCCGTGTATATTGAACCATCAGGGGAACACACTCTCCTCACTTATACTGTTCACCTGGTGACACGTCCCGTCAGTATTAAACAATCATTGGATCACACTCTCCTCACTTATACTGTTCACCTGCTAACATGTCCCGTGTATATTCAACCATCAGGGGAACACATTCTCCTCACTTATACTGTTCACCTGCTAACATGTCCCATGTATATTAAACCATCAGGGGAACACTATTCTCCTCACTTATACTGTTCACCTGCTAACATGTCCCATGTATATTAAACCATCAGGGGAACACATTCTCCTCATTTATACTGTTCACCTGCTAACATGTCCCGTGTATATTGAACCATCAGGGGAACACACTCTCCTCACTTATACTGTTCACCTGGTAACATTTCCCGTGTATATTAAACCATCAGGGGAACACACTCTCCTCACTTATACTGTTCACCTGGTAACATGTCCCGTGTATATTAAACCATCTGGGGAACACACTCTCCTCACTTATACTTTCACCTGGTAACATGTCCCGTGTATATTTAACAATCAGGGGAACACATTCTCCTCACTTATACTGTTCACCTGCTAACATGTCCCGGGAGTATTAAACCATCAGGGGAACACACTCTCCTCACTTATACTGTTCACCTGGTAACATGTCCCATGTATATTAAACCATGAGGGGAACACATTCTCCTCACTTATACTGTTCACCTGGTAACATGTCCGGTGTATATTGAACCATCAGGGGAATACAGTCTCATCACTTATACTGTTCACCTGCTAACATGTCCCGTGTATATTGAACCATCAGGGGAATACAGTCTCATCACTTATACTGTTCACCTGGTAACATGTCCCGTGTATATCAAACCATCAGGGGAACACATTCTGCTCACTTATACTGTTCACCTGCTAACATGTCCCGTGTATATTAAACCATCAGGGGAACACAGTCTCCTCACTTATACTGTTCACCTGGTGACACGTCCCGTCAGTATTAAACAATCATTGGATCACACTCTCCTCACTTATACTGTTCACCTGGTAACATGTCCCGGGAGTATTAAACCATCAGGGGAACAGACTCTCCTCACTTATACTGTTGACCTGGTAACATGTCTCGTGTATATTGAACCATGAGGGGAACACATTCTCCTCACTTATACTGTTCACCTGCAAACATGTCCCGTGTATATTGAACCATCAGGGGAACACACTCTCCTCACTCATACTTTTCACCTGGTAACATGTCCCGTGTATATTAAACCATCAGGGGAAAGCCCTCACCTCACTTATTCTGTTCACCTGCTAATAAGTCCCGTGTATATTAAACCATCAGGGGAACACATTCTCCTCACTTATACTGTTCACCTGGTAACATGTCCCGTGTATATTAAACCATCAGGGGAAAGCCCTCACCTCACTTATTCTGTTCACCTGCTAATAAGTCCCGTCTATATTAAACCATCAGGGGAACACACTCTCCTCACTTATACTGTTCACCTGGCAACATGTCCCGTGTATATTAAACCATCAGGGGAACACACTCTCCTCACTTCTACTGTTCACCTGGTAACATGTCCCCTGCCTGTTAAACCATCAGGGGAACACACTCTCCTCACTTATACTGTTCATCTGGTAACATGTCCCGTGTATATTAAACCATCAGGGGAACACACTCTCCTCACTTATACTGTTCACCTGGTGACACGTCCCGTCAGTATTAAACAATCATTTGATCACACTCTCCTCACTTATACTGTTCACCTGGTAACATGTCCCATGTATATTAAACCATCAGGGGAACACATTCTCCTCACTTATACAGTTCACCTGCTAACATGTCCCATGTATATTAAACCATCAGGGGAACACATTCTCCTCACTTATACTGTTCACCTGGTGACACGTCCCGTCAGTATTAAACAATCATTTGATCACACTCTCCTCACTTATACTGTTCACCTGGTAACATGTCCCATGTATATTAAACCATCAGGGGAACACATTCTCCTCACTTATACGGTTCACCTGCTAACATGTCCCGTGTATATTGAACCATCAGGGGAACACACTCTCCTCACTTATACTGTTCACCTGGTAACATGTCCCGTGTATATTAAACCATCAGGGGAAAGCCCTCACCTCACTTATTCTGTTCACCTGGTAATAAGTCCCGTGTATATTAAACCATCAGGGGAACACACTCTCCTCACTTATACTGTTCACCTGGTAACATGTCCCGTGCGTATATTAAACAATCAGGGGAACACACTCTCCTCACTTATACTGTTCACCTGGTAACATGTCCCGTGTATATTAAACCATCTGGGGAACACACTCTCCTCACTTATACTTTCACCTGGTAACATGTCCCGTGAATATTTAACAATCAGGGGAACACATTCTCCTCACTTATACTGTTCACCTGCTAACATGTCCCGTGTATATTAAACCATCAGGGTAATACATTCTCCTCACTTATACTGTTCACCTGGTAACATGTCCCGGGAGTATTAAACCATCAGGGGAACACACTCTCCTCACTTATACTGTTGACCTGGTAACATGTCCCGTGCATGTTAAACCATCAGGGGAACACATTCTCCTCACTTATACTGTTCACCTGCTAACATGTCCCGTGTATATTGAACCATCAGGGGAATACAGTCTCATCACTTATACTGTTCACCTGGTAACATGTCCCGTGTATATTAAACCATCAGGGGAACACATTCTCCTCACTTATACTGTTCACCTGCTAACATGTCCCGGGAGTATTAAACCATCAGGGGAACACACTCTCCTCACTTATACTTTCACCTGGTAACATGTCCCGTGAATATTTAACAATCAGGGGAACACATTCTCCTCACTTATACTGTTCACCTGCTAACATGTCCCTTGTATATTAAACCATCAGGGGAACACATTCTCCTCACTTATACTGTTCACCTGCTAACATGTCCCGGGAGTATTAAACCATCAGGGGAACACACTCTCCTCACTTATACTGTTCACCTGGTAACATGTCCCATGTATATTAAACCATGAGGGGAACACATTCTCCTCACTTATACTGTTCACCTGGTAACATGTCCCGTGTATATTGAACCATCAGGGGAATACAGTCTCATCACTTATACTGTTCACCTGCTAACATGTCCCGTGTATATTGAACCATCAGGGGAATACAGTCTCATCACTTATACTGTTCACCTGGTAACATGTCCCGTGTATATCAAACCATCAGGGGAACACATTCTGCTCACTTATACTGTTCACCTGCTAACATGTCCCGTGTATATTAAACCATCAGGGGAACACAGTCTCCTCACTTATACTGTTCACCTGGTGACACGTCCCGTCAGTATTAAACAATCATTGGATCACACTCTCCTCACTTATACTGTTCACCTGGTAACATGTCCCGGGAGTATTAAACCATCAGGTGAACAGACTCTCCTCACTTATACTGTTGACCTGGTAACATGTCTCGTGTATATTGAACCATGAGGGGAACACATTCTCCTCACTTATACTGTTCACCTGCAAACATGTCCCGTGTATATTGAACCATCAGGGGAACACACTCTCCTCACTTATACTTTTCACCTGGTAACATGTCCCGTGTATATTAAACCATCAGGGGAAAGCCCTCACCTCACTTATTCTGTTCACCTGCTAATAAGTCCCGTGTATATTAAACCATCAGGGGAACACATTCTCCTCACTTATACTGTTCACCTGGTAACATGTCCCGTGTATATTAAACCATCAGGGGAAAGCCCTCACCTCACTTATTCTGTTCACCTGCTAATAAGTCCCGTCTATATTAAACCATCAGGGGAACACACTCTCCTCACTTATACTGTTCACCTGGCAACATGTCCCGTGTATATTAAACCATCAGGGGAACACACTCTCCTCACTTCTACTGTTCACCTGGTAACATGTCCCCTGCCTGTTAAACCATCAGGGGAACACACTCTCCTCACTTATACTGTTCATCTGGTAACATGTCCCGTGTATATTAAACCATCAGGGGAACACACTCTCCTCACTTATACTGTTCACCTGGTGACACGTACCGTCAGTATTAAACAATCATTTGATCACACTCTCCTCACTTATACTGTTCACCTGGTAACATGTCCCATGTATATTAAACCATCAGGGGAACACATTCTCCTCACTTATACAGTTCACCTGCTAACATGTCCCATGTATATTAAACCATCAGGGGAACACATTCTCCTCACTTATACTGTTCACCTGGTGACACGTCCCGTCAGTATTAAACAATCATTTGATCACACTCTCCTCACTTATACTGTTCACCTGGTAACATGTCCCATGTATATTAAACCATCAGGGGAACACATTCTCCTCACTTATACGGTTCACCTGCTAACATGTCCCGTGTATATTGAACCATCAGGGGAACACACTCTCCTCACTTATACTGTTCACCTGGTAACATGTCCCGTGTATATTAAACCATCAGGGGAAAGCCCTCACCTCACTTATTCTGTTCACCTGGTAATAAGTCCCGTGTATATTAAACCATCAGGGGAACACACTCTCCTCACTTATACTGTTCACCTGGTAACATGTCCCGTGCGTATATTAAACAATCAGGGGAACACACTCTCCTCACTTATACTGTTCACCTGGTAACATGTCCCGTGTATATTAAACCATCTGGGGAACACACTCTCCTCACTTATACTTTCACCTGGTAACATGTCCCGTGAATATTTAACAATCAGGGGAACACATTCTCCTCACTTATACTGTTCACCTGCTAACATGTCCCGTGTATATTAAACCATCAGGGTAATACATTCTCCTCACTTATACTGTTCACCTGGTAACATGTCCCGGGAGTATTAAACCATCAGGGGAACACACTCTCCTCACTTATACTGTTGACCTGGTAACATGTCCCGTGTATATTAAACCATCAGGGGAACACATTCTCCTCACTTATACTGTTCACCTGCTAACATGTCCCATGTATATTAAACCATCAGGGGAACACACTCTCTTCACATTTACTGTTCACCTGGTAACACGTCCCGTCAGTATTAAACAATCATTGGATCACACTCTCCTCACTTATACTGTTCACCTGGTAACATGTCCCGGGAGTATTAAGCCATCAGGGGAACAGACTCTCCTCACTTATACTGTTCACCTGGTAACATGTCCCGGGAGTATTAAACCATTAGGGGAACAGACTCTCCTCACTTATACTGTTCACCTGGTAACATGTACCGTGTATATTAAACCATGAGGGGAACACATTCTCCTCACTTATACTGTTCACCTGCTAACATGTCCCGTGTATATTGAACCATCAGGGGAACACACTCTCCTCACTTATACTGTTCACCTGGTGACACGTCCCGTCAGTATTAAACAATCATTGGATCACACTCTCCTCACTTATACTGTTCAACTGGTAACATGTCTCGTGTATATTAAACCATCTGGGGAACACACTCTCCTCACTTATACTGTTCACCTGGTAACATGTCCCGTGTATATTAAACCATCAGGGGAAAGCCCTCACCTCACTTATTCTTTTCACCTGCTAATAAGTCCCGTGTATATTAAACCATCAGGGGAACACACTCTCCTCACTTATACTGTTCATCTGGTAACATGTCCCGTGTATATTAAACCATCAGGGGAACACATTCTCCTCACTGATACTGTTCACCTGCTAACATGTCCCGTGTATATTAAACAATGAGGGGAACACACTCTCCTCACTTATACTCGTCACCTTGTAACATGTCCCACTTATATTAAGCAATCAGGGGAACAGGCTCTCTTCACTTATACTGTTCACCTGGTAACATGTCCCATGTATATTAAACCATCAGGGGAACACACTCTCTTCACATTTACTGTTCACCTGGTAACATGTCCCGTGAGTATTAAACAATCAGGGGGACACACTCTCCTGACTTATTCTGTTCAGCTGGTAACATGTCCCGTGTATATTATACCATCAGGGGAACACACTGTCCTCACTTATGCTGTTCACCTGGTAACATGTCCCGTCAGTATTAAACAATCAGCGGGACACACTCTCCTGACTTATACTGTTCAGCTGGTAACATGTCCTGTGTATATTAAAACATCAGGGGAAAGCACTCTTCTCACTTATAATGTTCACCTGGTAACATGTCCCGTGTATATTAAACCATCAGGGAACTCACTCTCCTCACCTATACTGTTCACCTGGTAACATGTCCCGTGTATATTAAACCATCATGGGTAAGCCCTCTCCTCACTTATACTGTTCACCTGGTAACATGTCCTGTGCATATTATACCATCAGGGGAACACACTCTCCTCACTTATACTGTTCACCTGGTAACATGTCCCGTGTATATTAAACCATCAGGGGAACACACTCTCCTCACTTACACTGTTCAACTGATGACATGTCCCGGGTATATTAAACAATCAGGGAACTCACTCTCCTAACTTATACTGTTCACCTGGTATCATGTCATGTGGATATTAAACCATCAGGGGAACACACTCTCCTCACTTACACTGTTCACCTGTTGACATGTCCTGTTTGTTTTAAACCATCAGGGGAACTCACTCTCCTCACTTACACTGTTTACCTGGTAACCTGTCCCGTGTGTATTAAACAATCAGGGGAACACACTCTCTTCACTTATACTCTTCACCTGGCAACATGTCCCGTGTATATTAAACCATCAGGGGAACACACTCTCCTCACTTCTACTGTTCACCTGGTAACATGTCCCCTGCCTGTTAAACCATCATGGGAACACACTCTCCTCACTTATACTGTTCACATGCTAACATGTCCCGTGTATATTAAACCATCAGGGGAACACACTCTCCTCACTTCTACTGTTCACCTGGTAACATATCCCGTGTATCTTAAACCATCTGGGGAACACACTCTCCTCACTTATACTGTTCACCTGGTAACATGTCCCCTGCCTGTTAAAACATCATGGGAACACACTCTCCTCAAGTATACTGTTCACCTGGTGACACGTCCCGTCAGTATTAAACAATCATTGGATCACACTCTCCTCACTTATACTGTTCACCTGGTAACATGTCCCAGGTGTATTAAACCATCAGGGGAACACACTCTCCTCACTTATACTGTTGACCTGGTAACATGTCCCGTGCATGTTAAACCATCAGGGGAACACACTCTCCCCACTTATACTGTTCACCTGGTAACATGTCCCGTGTATATTAAACAATCAGGGGAACACACTCTCCTCACTTATACTGTTCACCTGCTAACATGTCCCGTGTATCTTGAACCATCAGGGGAACAAACTCTCCTCACTTATACTGTTCACCTGATGACATGTCCCGGGTATATTAAAATATCAGGGGAACACACTCTCCTCACTTATATTGTTCACCTGGTAACATGTCCCGTGTATATTAAAATATCAGGGGAACACACTCTCCTCACTTATACTGTTCACCTGGTAACATGTCCCGTGTATACTAAACCATCAGGGGAAAGCCCTCTCCTCACTTATTCTGTTCACCTGGTAATAAGTCCCGTGTATATTAAACCATCAGGGGAACACAATCTCCTCACTTATACTCGTCACCTTGTAACATGTCCCACGTATCTTCAGCAATCAGGGGAACAGGCTCTCTTCACTTATTCTGTTCACCTGGTAACATGTCCCATGTATATTAAACCATCAGGGGAACACACTCTCTTCACATATACTGTTCACATGGTAACATGTCCCGTGGTATTAAACAATCAGGGGGACACACTCTCCTGACTTATACTTTTCACCCGGTATCATGTCCCGTGTATATTAAACCATCAGGGGAACACATTCTCCTCACTTATACTGTTCACCTGGTAACATGTCCTGTGTATATTAAACCATCAGGGGAACACAGTCTCCTCACTTATACTTTTCACCTGTTAACATGTCCCGTGTATATTAAACCATCAGGGGAACACACTCTCCTCACTTATACTGCTCACCTGGTAACATGTCCCGTGGTATTAAACAATCAGGGGGACACACTCTCCTGAATTATACTTTTCACCCGGTATCATGTCCCGTGTATATTAAACCATCAGGGGAACACATTCTCCTCACTTATACTGTTCACCTGTTAACATGTCCCGTGTATATTAAACCATCAGGGGAATACATTCTCCTCACTTATACTGTTCACCTGCTTACATGTCCCGTGTATATTAAACCATCAGGGGAACACACTCTCCTCACTTATACTGTTCACCTGGTAACATGTCCCGTGTATATTAAACCATCAGGGGAAAGCCCTCTCCTCACTTATACTGTTCAGCTGGTAACATGTCCCGTGTATATTATACCATCAGGGGAACACACTCTCCTCACTTATACTGTTCACCAGCTAACATGTCCCATGTATATTAAACCATCAGGGGAATACATTCTCCTCACTTATACTGTTCACCAGCTAACATGTCCCGTGTATATTGAACCATCAGGGGAATACAGTATCCTCACTTATACTGTTCACCTGGTAACATGTCCCGTGTATATCAAACCATCAGGGGAACACATTCTCCTCACTTATACTGTTCACCTGGTAACATGTCCCTTGTATATTAAACCATCAGGGGAAAGCCCTCTCCTCACTTATACTGTTCACCTGGTAACATGTCCTGTGCATATTATACCATCAGGGGAACACACTCTCCTCACTTATACTGTTCACCTGGTAACATGTCCCGTGTATATTAAACCATCAGGGGAACACACTCTCCTCACTTACACTGTTCAACTGATGACATGTCCCGGGTATATTAAACAATCAGGGGAACTCACTCTCCTAACTTATACTGTTCACCTGGTATCATGTCATGTGGATATTAAACCATCAGGGGAACACACTCTCCTCACTTACACTGTTCACCTGTTGACATGTCCTGTTTGTTTTAAACCATCAGGGGAACTCACTCTCCTCACTTACACTGTTTACCTGGTAACCTGTCCCGTGTGTATTAAACAATCAGGGGAACACACTCTCTTCACTTATACTCTTCACCTGGCAACATGTCCCGTGTATATTAAACCATCAGGGGAACACACTCTCCTCACTTCTACTGTTCACCTGGTAACATGTCCCCTGCCTGTTAAACCATCATGGGAACACACTCTCCTCACTTATACTGTTCACATGCTAACATGTCCCCTGTATATTAAACCATCAGGGGAACACACTCTCCTCACTTCTACTGTTCACCTGGTAACATGTCCCGTGTATCTTAAACCATCTGGGGAACACACTCTCCTCACTTATACTGTTCACCTGGTAACATGTCCCCTGCCTGTTAAAACATCATGGGAACACACTCTCCTCAAGTATACTGTTCACCTGGTGACACGTCCCGTCAGTATTAAACAATCATTGGATCACACTCTCCTCACTTATACTGTTCACCTGGTAACATGTCCCAGGTGTATTAAACCATCAGGGGAACACACTCTCCTCACTTATACTGTTGACCTGGTAACATGTCCCGTGCATGTTAAACCATCAGGGGAACACACTCTCCCCACTTATACTGTTCACCTGGTAACATGTCCCGTGTATATTAAACAATCAGGGGAACACACTCTCCTCACTTATACTGTTCACCTGCTAACATGTCCCGTGTATCTTGAACCATCAGGGGAACAAACTCTCCTCACTTATACTGTTCACCTGATGACATGTCCCGGGTATATTAAAATATCAGGGGAACACACTCTCCTCACTTATATTGTTCACCTGGTAACATGTCCCGTGTATATTAAAATATCAGGGGAACACACTCTCCTCACTTATACTGTTCACCTGGTAACATGTCCCGTGTATACTAAACCATCAGGGGAAAGCCCTCTCCTCACTTATTCTGTTCACCTGGTAATAAGTCCCGTGTATATTAAACCATCAGGGGAACACAATCTCCTCACTTATACTCGTCACCTTGTAACATGTCCCACGTATCTTCAGCAATCAGGGGAACAGGCTCTCTTCACTTATTCTGTTCACCTGGTAACATGTCCCATGTATATTAAACCATCAGGGGAACACACTCTCTTCACATATACTGTTCACATTGTAACATGTCCCGTGGTATTAAACAATCAGGGGGACACACTCTCCTGACTTATACTTTTCACCCGGTATCATGTCCCGTGTATATTAAACCATCAGGGGAACACATTCTCCTCACTTATACTGTTCACCTGGTAACATGTCCTGTGTATATTAAACCATCAGGGGAACACAGTCTCCTCACTTATACTGTTCACCTGTTAACATGTCCCGTGTATATTAAACCATCAGGGGAACACACTCTCCTCACTTATACTGCTC
This sequence comes from Heterodontus francisci, assembly GCF_036365525.1. NCBI lineage: Eukaryota > Metazoa > Chordata > Chondrichthyes > Heterodontiformes > Heterodontidae > Heterodontus > Heterodontus francisci. The sequence continues at coordinate 724,458 of NW_027141024.1, forward strand.
ACCTGGTAACATGTCCCGTGGTATTAAACAATCAGGGGGACACACTCTCCTGACTTATACTTTTCACCCGGTATCATGTCCCGTGTATATTAAACCATCAGGGGAACACATTCTCCTCACTTATACTGTTCACCTGTTAACATGTCCCGTGTATATTAAACCATCAGGGGAATACATTCTCCTCACTTATACTGTTCACCTGCTTACATGTCCCGTGTATATTAAACCATCAGGGGAACACACTCTCCTCACTTATACTGTTCACCTGGTAACATGTCCCGTGTATATTAAACCATCAGGGGAAAGCCCTCTCCTCACTTATACTGTTCAGCTGGTAACATGTCCCGTGTATATTATACCATCAGGGGAACACACTCTCCTCACTTATACTGTTCACCAGCTAACATGTCCCATGTATATTAAACCATCAGGGGAATACATTCTCCTCACTTATACTGTTCACCAGCTAACATGTCCCGTGTATATTGAACCATCAGGGGAATACAGTATCCTCACTTATACTGTTCACCTGGTAACATGTCCCGTGTATATCAAACCATCAGGGGAACACATTCTCCTCACTTATACTGTTCACCTGGTAACATGTCCCTTGTATATTAAACCATCAGGGGAAAGCCCTCTCCTCACTTATACTGTTCAGCTGGTAACATGTCTCGTGTATATTATACCATCAGGGGAACAAACTGTCCTCACTTATACTGTTCACCTGGTAACATGTCCCGTGTATATTAAAACATCAGGGGAACACACTCTCCTCACTTAAACTGTTCACCTGGTAACATGTCCCGTGTATATTAAACCATCAGGGGAACACACTCTCCTCACTTATACTGTTCACCTGATGACATGTCCCGGGTATATTAAACCATCAGGGGAACACACTCTCCTCACTTATACTGTTCACCTGGTTTCATGTCCTGTGTATATTGAACCATCAGGGGAACTCACTCTCCTCACTTACACTGTTCACCTGGTAACATGTCCTGTTTGTATTAAACCATCAGGGGAACTCACTCTCCTCACTTACACTGTTTACCTGGTAACATGTCCCGTGTGTATTAAACCATCAGGGGAACACACTCTCTTCACTTATACTGTTCACCTGGTAACATGTCCCGTGTATATTCAAGCAACAGGGGAACACACTCTCCTCACTTCTACTGTTCACCTGGTAACATGTCCCCTGCCTGTTAAGCTATCATGGGAACACTCTCTCCTCACTTATACTGTTCACCTGATGACATGTCCCGGGTATATTAAACAATCAGGGGAACTCACTCTCCTCACTTATACTGTTCACCTGGTATCATGTCCTGTGTATATTAAACCATCAGGGTAACACACTCTCCTCACTTATACTGTTCACCTGTTGACATGTCCCTTGTATATTAAACCATCAGGGGAAAGCCCTCTCCTCACTTATACTGTTCAGCTGGTAACATGTCCCGTGTATATTATACCATCAGGGAAACACACTGTCCTCACTTATACTGTTCACCTGGTAACATGTCCCGTGTATATTAAAACATCAGGGGAACACACTCTCCTCACTTAAACTGTTCACCTGGTAACATGTCCCGTGTATATTAAACCATCAGGGGAACACACTCTCCTCACTTATAATGTTCACCTGATGACATGTCCCGGGTATATTAAACAATCAGGGGAACTCACTCTCCTCACTTATGCTGTTCACCTGGTATCATGTCCCGTGTGTATTAAACCATCAGGGGAACACACTCTCCTCACTTATAATGTTCACCTGATGACATGTCCCGGGTATATTAAACAATCAGGGGAACTCACTCTCCTCACTTACACTGTTCACCTGGTATCATGTCCTGTGTATATTAAACCATCAGGGGAACTCACTCTCCTCACTTACACTGTTCACCTGGTAACATGTCCCGTGTGTATTAAACCATCAGGGGAACACACTCTCTTCACTTATACTGTTCACCTGGTAACATGTCCCGTGTATATTCAACCAACAGGTGAACACACTCTCCTGACTTCTACTGTTCACCTGGTAACATGTCCCCTGCCTGTTAAGCTATCATGGGAACACTCTCTCCTCACTTATACTGTTCACCTGATGACATGTCCCGGGTATATTAAACAATCAGGGGAACTCACTCTCCTCACTTATACTGTTCACCTGGTATCATGTCCTGTGTATATTAAACCATCAGTGGAACACACTCTCCTCACTTATACTGTTCACCTGTTGACATGTCCCTTGTATATTAAACCATCAGGGGAAAGCCCTCTCTTCACTTATACTGTTCAGCTGGTAACATGTCCCGTGTATATTATACCATCAGGGAAACACACTGTCCTCACTTATACTGTTCACCTGGTAACATGTCCCGTGTATATTAAAACATCAGGGGAACACACTCTCCTCACTTATGCTGTTCACCTGGTAACATGTCCCGTGTATATTAAACCATCAGGGGAACACACTCTCCTCACTTATACTGTTCACCTGATGACATGTCCCGGGTATATTAAACAATCAGGGGAACTCACTCTCCTCACTTATGCTGTTCACCTGGTATCATGTCCTGTGTATATTAAACCATCAGGGGAACACACTCTCTTCACTTATACTGTTCACCTGTTGACATGTCCTGTTTGTATTAAACCATCAGGGGAACTCACTCTCCTAACTTACACTGTTCACCTGGTAACATGTCCTGTTTGTATTAAACCATCAGGGGAACTCACTCTCCTCACTTACACTGTTTACCTGGTAACATGTCCCGTGTGTATTAAACCATCAGGGGAACACACTCTCTTCACTTATACTGTTCACCTGGTAACATGTCCCGTGTATATGAAACCAACAGGGGAACACACTTTCTTCACTTACACTTTTTACCTGGTAACATGTCCCGTGTGTATTAAACCATCAGGGGAACACACTCTCTTCACTTATACTCTTCACCTGGCAACATGTCCCGTGTGTATTAAACAATCAGGGGAACACACTCTCTTCACTTATACTGTTCACCTGGTATCATGTCCTGTGTATATTAAACCATCAGGGGAACACACTCTTCTCACTTATACTGTTCACCTGTTGACATGTCCCTTGTATATTAAACCATCAGGGGAAAGCCCTCTCCTCACTTATACTGTTCAGCTGGTAACATGTCCCGTGTATATTATACCATCAGGGAAACACACTGTCCTCACTTATACTGTTCACCTGGTAACATGTCCCGTGTATATTAAAACATCAGGGGAACACACTCTCCTCACTTAAACTGTTCATCTGGTAACATGTCCCGTGTATATTAAACCATCAGGGGAACACACTCTCCTCACTTATACTGTTCACCTGATGACATGTCCCGGGTATATTAAACAATCAGGGGAACTCACTCTCCTCACTTATGCTGTTCACCTGGTATCATGTCCTGTGTATATTAAACCATCAGGGGAACACACTCTCCTCACTTAAACTGTTCACCTGTTGACATGTCCTGTTTGTATTAAACCATCAGGGGAACTCACTCTCCTCACTTACACTGTTCACCTGGTAACATGTCCTGTTTGTATTAAACCATCAGGGGAACTCACTCTCCTCACTTACACTGTTTACCTGGTAACATGTCCCGTGTGTATTAAACCATCAGGGGAACACACTCTCTTCACTTATACTCTTCACCTGGCAACATGTCCCGTGTGTATTAAACCATCAGGGGAACTCACTCTCCTCACTTACACTGTTCACCATGTAACATGTCCTGTTTGTATTAAACCATCAGGGGAACTCACTCTCCTCACTTACACTGTTTACCTGGTAACATGTCCCGTGTGTATTAAACCATCAGGGGAACACACTCTCTTCACTTATACTGTTCACCTGGTAAAATGTCCCGTGTATATTAAACCAACAGGGGAACACACTTTCCTCACTTACACTGTTCACCTGGTAACATGTCCTGTTTGTATTAAACCATCAGGGGAACTCACTCTCCTCACTTACACTGTTTACCTGGTAACATGTCCCGTGTTTATTAAACCATCAGGGGAACACACTCTCTTCACTTATACTGTTCACCTGGTAACATGTCCCGTGTATATTCAACCAACAGGGGAACACACTCTCCTCACTTCTACTGTTCACCTGGTAACATGTCCCCTGCCTGTTAAGCTATCATGGGAACACTCTTTCCTCACTTATACTGATCACCTGATGACATGTACCGGGTATATTAAACAATCAGGGGAACTCACTCTCCTCACTTATACTGTTCACCTGGTATCATGTCCTGTGTATATTAAACCATCAGGGGAACACACTCTCCTCACTTATACTGTTCACCTGTTGACATTTCCCTTGTATATTAAACCATCAGGGGAAAGCCCTCTCCTCACTTATACTGTTCAGCTGGTAACATGTCCCGTGTATATTATACCATCAGGGAAACACACTGTCCTCACTTATACTGTTCACCTGGTAACATGTCCCGTGTATATTAAAACATCAGGGGAACACACTCTCCTCACTTAAACTGTTCACCTGGTAACATGTCCCGTGTATATTAAACCATCAGGGGAACACACTCTCCTCACTTATACTGTTCACCTGATGACATGTCCCGGGTATATTAAACAATCAGGGGAACTCACTCTCCTCACTTATGCTGTTCACCTGGTATCATGTCCTGTGCATATTAAACCATCAGGGGAACACACTCTCCTCACTTAAACTGTTCACCTGTTGACATGTCCTGTTTGTATTAAACCATCAGGGGAACTCACTCTCCTCACTTACACTGTTCACCTGGTAACATGTCCTGTTTGTATTAAACCATCAGGGGAACTCACTCTCCTCACTTACACTGTTTACCTGGTAACATGTCCCGTGTGTATTAAACCATCAGGGGAACACACTCTCTTCACTTATACTCTTCACCTGGCAACATGTCCCGTGTGTATTAAACCATCAGGGGAACTCACTCTCCTCACTTACACTGTTCACCTGGTAACATGTCCTGTTTGTATTAAACCATCAGGGGAACTCACTCTCCTCACTTACACTGTTTACCTGGTAACATGTCCCGTGTGTATTAAACCATCAGGGGAACACACTCTCTTCACTTATACTGTTCACCTGGTAACATGTCCCGTGTATATTAAACCAACAGGGGAACACACTTTCCTCACTTACACTGTTCACCTGGTAACATGTCCTGTTTGTATTAAACCATCAGGGGAACTCACTCTCCTCACTTACACTGTTTACCTGGTAACATGTCCCGTGTGTATTAAACCATCAGGGGAACACACTCTCTTCACTTATACTGTTCACCTGGTAACATGTCCCGTGTATATTCAACCAACAGGGGAACACACTCTCCTCACTTCTACTTTTCACCTGGTAACATGTCCCCTGCCTGTTAAGCTATCATGGGAACACTCTCTCTCACTTATACTGTTCAGCTGATGACATGTACCGGGTATATTAAACAATCAGGGGAACTCACTCTCCTCACTTATACTGTTCACCTGGTATCATGTCCTGTGTATATTAAACCATCAGGGGAACACACTCTCCTCACTTATACTGTTCACCTGTTGACATGTCCCTTGTATATTAAACCATCAGGGGAAAGCCCTCTCCTCACTTATACTGTTCAGCTGGTAACATGTCCCGTGTATATTATACCATCAGGGAAACACACTGTCCTCACTTATACTGTTCACCTGGTAACATGTCCCGTGTATATTAAAACATCAGGGGAACACACTCTCCTCACTTAAACTGTTCACCTGGTAACATGTCCCGTGTATATTAAACCATCAGGGGAACACACTCTCCTCACTTATACTGTTCACCTGATGACATGTCCGGGTATATTAAACAATCAGGGGAACTCACTCTCCTCACTTATGCTGTTCACCTGGTATCATGTCCTGTGTATATTAAACCATCAGGGGAACACACTCTCCTCACTTACACTGTTCACCTGGTAACATGTCCTGTTTGTATTAAACCATCAGGGGAAATCACTCTCCTCAATTACACTGTTTACCTGGTAACATGTCCCGTGTGTATTAAACCATCAGGGGAACACACTCTCTTCACTTATACTCTTCACCTGGCAACATGTCCCGTGTGTATTAAACCATCAGGGGAACTCACTCTCCTCACTTATACTGTTCACCTGTTGACATGTCCCTTGTATATTAAACCATCAGGGGAAAGCCCTCTCCTCACTTATACTGTTCAGCTGGTAACATGTCCCGTGTATATTATACCATCAGGGAAACAAACTGTCCTCACTTCTACTGTTCACCTGGTAACATGTCCCCTGCCTGTTAAGCTATCATGGGAACACTCTCTCCTCACTTATACTGTTCACGTGATGACATGTCCCGGGTATATTAAACAATCAGGGGAACTCACTCTCCTCACTTATACTGTTCACCTGGTATCATGTCCTGTGTATATTAAACCATCAGGGGAACACACTCTCCTCACTTATACTGTTCACCTGTTGACATGTCCCTTGTATATTAAACCATCAGGGGAAAGCCCTCTCCTCACTTATACTGTTCAGCTGGTAACATGTCCCGTGTATATTATACCATCAGGGAAACAAACTGTCCTCACTTATACTGTTCACCTGGTAACATGTCCCGTGTATATTAAAACATCAGGGGAACACACTCTCCTCACTTAAACTGTTCACCTGGTAACATGTCCCGTGTATATTAAACCATCAGGGGAACACACTCTCCTCACTTATACTGTTCACCTGATGACATGTCCCGGGTATATTAAACAATCAGGGGAACTCACTCTCCTCACTTATGCTGTTCACCTGGTATCATGTCCTGTGTATATTAAACCATCAGGGGAACACACTCTCCTCACTTATACTGTTCACCTGTTGACATGTCCTGTTTGTATTAAACCATCAGGGGAACTCACTCTCCTCACTTACACTGTTCACCTGGTAACATGTCCTGTTTGTATTAAACCATCAGGGGAACTCACTCTCCTCACTTACACTGTTTACCTGGTAACATGTCCCGTGTGTATTAAACCATCAGGGGAACACACTCTCTTCACTTATACTCTTCACCTGGCAACATGTCCCGTGTGTATTAAACCATCAGGGGAACTCACTCTCCTCACTTACACTGTTCACCTGGTAACATGTCCTGTTTGTATTAAACCATCAGGGGAACTCACTCTCCTCACTTACACTGTTTACCTGGTAACATGTCCCGTGTGTATTAAACCATCAGGGGAACACACTCTCTTCACTTATACTGTTCACCTGGTAACATGTTCCGTGTATATTCAACCAACAGGGGAACACACTCTCCTCACTTCTACTGTTCACCTGGTAACATGTCCCCTGCCTGTTAAGCTATCATGGGAACACTCTCTCCTCACTTATACTGTTCACCTGATGACATGTCCCGGGTATATTAAACAATCAGGGGAACTCACTCTCCTCACTTATACTGTTCACCTGGTATATTGTCCTGTGTATATTAAACCATCAGGGGAACACACTCTCCTCACTTATACTGTTCACCTGTTGACATGTCCCTTGTATATTAAACCATCAGGGGAAAGCCCTCTCCTCACTTATACTGTTCAGCTGGTAACATGTCCCGTGTATATTATACCATCAGGGAAACACACTGTCCTCACTTATACTGTTCACCTGGTAACATGTCCCGTGTATATTAAAACATCAGGGGAACACACTCTCCTCACTTAAACTGTTCACCTGGTAACATGTCCCGTGTATATTAAACCATCAGGGGAACACACTCTCCTCACTTATACTGTTCACCTGATGACATGTCCCGTGTATATTAAACAATCAGGGGAACTCACTCTCCTCACTTATGCTGTTCACCTGGTATCATGTCCTGTGTATATTAAACCAACAGGGGAACACACTCTCCTCACTTATACTGTTCACCTGTTGACATGTCCTGTTTGTATTAAACCATCAGGGGAACTCACTCTCCTCACTTTCACTGTTCACCTGGTAACATGTCCTGTTTGTATTAAACCATCAGGGGAACTCACTCTCCTCACTTACACTGTTTACCTGGTAACATGTCCCGTGTGTATTAAACCATCAGGGGAACACACTCTCTTCACTTATACTCTTCACCTGGCAATATGTCCCGTGTGTATTAAACAATCAGGGGAACACACTCTCCTCACTTATACTGTTCACCTGGTAACATGTCCCGTGTATATTAAACCATCAGGGGAATACATTCTCCTCACTTATACTGTTCACCTGCTAACATGTCCCGTGTATATTAAACCATCAGGGGAATACATTCTCCTCACTTATACTGTTCACCTGCTAACATGTCCCGTCTATATTAAACAATCAGGGGTACTCACTCTCCTCACTTACACTGTTCACCTGGTAACATGTCCTGTTTGTATTAAACCATCAGGGGAACTCACTCTCCTCACTTACACTGTTTACCTGGTAACATGTCCCCTGCCTGTTAAACCATCAGGGGAACACACTCTCTTCAATTATACTCTTCACCTGGCAACATGTCCTGTGTGTATGAAACAATCAGGGGATCACACTCTCTTCACTTATACTGTTCACCTGATAACATGTCCCGGGTGTATTAAACCATCAGGGGAACACACTCTCCTCACTTATACTGTTGACCTGGTAACATGTCCCCTGCCTGTTAAACCATGAGGGGAACACATTCTCCTCACATATACTGTTCACCTGGTAACAAGTCCAGTGTGTATTAAACCATCAGGGGAACACACTCTCCTCACTTATACAGCTCACCTGGTAACATCTCCCGTGAGTATTAAACAATCAGGGGAACACACTCTCCTCACTTATACTGTTCACGTTGTAACATGTCCCGTGTATATTAAACCATCAGGGCAACACACTCTCCTCACTTATACTGTTCACCTGGTAACATGTCCCGTGTATATTAAACCATCTGGGGAACACATTCTCCTCACTTATGCTGTTCATCTGGTAACATGTCCCGTTTATATTTAACAATCAGGGGAACACACTCTCCTCACTTATACTGTTCACCTGGTAACATGTCCCGTGTATTTTAAACAATCAGGGGAACACATTCTCCTCACTTATACTGTTCACCTGGTAACATGTCCCGTGTATATTAAACCATCTGGGGAACACATTCTCCTCACTTATGCTGTTCACCTGGTAACATGTCCCGTTTATATTTAACAATCAGGGGAACACACTCTCCTCACTTATACTGTTCACCTGGTAACATGTCCCGTTTATATTTAACAATCAGGGGAACACACTCTCCTCACTTATACTGTTCACCTGGTAACATGTCCCGTGTATTTTAAACAATCAGGGGAACACATTCTCCTCACTTATACTGTTCAGCTGGTAACATGTCCCGTGTATATTAAACCATCAGGGGAACACACTCTCCTCACTTATACTGTTCACCTGGTAACATGTCCCGTGTATATTAAAACATCAGGGGAACACGCTCTCTTCACTTATACTGTTCACCTGGTGACACGTCCCGTGCATGTTAAACCATCAGGGAAACACACTCTCGTCACTTATAATGCTCACCTGGTAACATGTCCCACGTATATTAAACAATCAGGGGAACACGCTCTCTTCACTTATACTGTTCACCTGGTGACACTTCCCGTGCATGTTAAACCATCAGGGAAACACACTCTCGTCACTTATACTGTTCACCTGGTAACATGTCCCGTGTATACTAAACCATCAGGGGAACACACTCTCTTCACATATACTGTTCACCTGGTAACATGTCCCGTGTATACTAAACAATCAGGGGAACACACTCTCCTCACTTATAATCGTCACCTGGTAACATGTCCCACGTATATTAAACCATCAGCAGAACACACTCTACTCACTTATACTGTTCACCTGCTAACATGTCCCGTGTATATTAAACCGTCAGGGGAACACACTCTCCTCACTTATACTGTTCACCTGCTAACATGTCCCGTGTGTATTAAACCATCAGGGGAACACACTCTCCTCACTTATACTGTTCACCTGGTAACATGTCCCGTTTATATTTAACAATCAGGGGAACACACTCTCCTCACTTCTACTCTTCACCTGGTGACACGTCCCGTGCGTGTTAAACCATCAGGGGAACACACTCTCCTCACTTATACTGTTCACGTTGTAACATGTCCCGTGTATATTAAACCATCATGCCAACACACTCTCCTCACTTATACTGTTCACCTGCTAACATGTCCCGTGTATATTAAACCATCAGGGGAACACACTCTCCTCACTTATCCTGTTCACCTGGTAACATGTCCCGTTTATATTTAACAATCAGGGGAACACACTCTCCTCACTTATACTGTTCACCTGTTAACATGTCCCGTGTATACTAAACCATCAGGGGAACACACTCTCTTCACATATACTGTTCACCAGGTAACATGTCCCGTGTGTATTAAACAATCAGGGGAACACACTCTCCTCACTTATACTGTTCACCAGGTAACATGTCCCGTGTGTATTAAACAATCAGTGGAACACACTCTCCTGACTTATACTTTTCACCTGGTAACATGTCCTGTGTATATTAAACCATCAGGGGAACACATTCTCCTCACTTATACTGTTCACCTGGTAACATGTCCTGTGTATATTAAACCATCAGTGGAACACACTCTCCTCACATATACTGTTCACCAGGTAACATGTCCCGTGTATATTAAACCATCAGGGGAACACACTCTCCTCACTTATCCTGTTCACCTGGTAACATGTCCCGTTTATATTTAACAATCAGGGGAACACGCTCTCTTCACTTATACTGTTCACCTGGTGACACGTCCCGTGCATGTTAAACCATCAGGGAAACACACTCTCGTCACTTATACTGCTCACCTTGTAACATGTCCCGTGTATATTAAACAATGAGGGGAAAACACTCTCCTCACTTATACTCGTCACCTTGTAACATGTCCCACGTATATTAAGCAATCAGGGGAGCAGGCTCTCTTCACTTATTCTGTTCACCTGGTAACATGTCCCATGTATATTAAACCATCAGGGGGAAGCCTTCTCCTCACTTATGCTGTTCAGCTGGTAACATGTCCCGTGTATATTATACCATCAGGGGAACACACTCTCTTCACATATACTGTTCACCTGGTAACATGTCCCGTTTATATTAGACCATCAGGGGAACACATTCTCCTCACTTCTACTCTTCACCTGGTGACACGTCACGTGCGTGTTAAACCATTAGGGGAACACACTCTCGTCACTTATACTGCTCACCTGGTAACATGTCCCGTGAGTATTAAACAATCAGGGGAACACACTCTCCTGACTTATACTTTTCACCTGGTAACATGTCCTGTGTAGATTGAACCATCAGGGGAACACATTCTCCTCACTTATACTGTTCACCTGCGAACATGTCCCGTGTGTATTAAACCATCAGGGGAACACACTCTCCTCACTTATACTTTTCACCTGCTAACATGTCCTGTGTATATTGAACCATCAGGGGAACACACTCTCCTCACTTATACTGTTCACCTGGTAACATGTCCCGTGTATATTAAACCATCAGGCGAACACACTCTCCTCACTTATCCTGTTCACCTGGTAACATGTCCTGTGTATATTAAACCATCAGGGAAACACACTCTCCTCACTTATACTGTTCACCTGGTAACATGTCCCGTGTATATTAAACCATCAGGGGAATACATTCTCCTCACTTATACTGTTCACCTGCTAACATGTCCCGTGTATATTAAACCATCAGGGGAATACATTCTCCTCACTTATACTGTTCACCTGCTAACATGTCCCGTCTATATTAAACAATCAGGGGTACTCACTCTCCTCACTTACACTGTTCACCTGGTAACATGTCCTGTTTGTATTAAACCATCAGGGGAACTCACTCTCCTCACTTACACTGTTTACCTGGTAACATGTCCCCTGCCTGTTAAACCATCAGGGGAACACACTCTCTTCAATTATACTCTTCACCTGGCAACATGTCCTGTGTGTATGAAACAATCAGGGGATCACACTCTCTTCACTTATACTGTTCACCTGATAACATGTCCCGGGTGTATTAAACCATCAGGGGAACACACTCTCCTCACTTATACTGTTGACCTGGTAACATGTCCCCTGCCTGTTAAACCATCAGGGGAACACACACTCCTCACTTATACTGTTCACCTGGTAACAAGTCCAGTGTGTATTAAACCATCAGGGGAACACACTCTCCTCACTTACACTGCTCACCTGGTAACATCTCCCGTGAGTATTAAACAATCAGGGGAACACACTCTCCTCACTTATACTGTTCACCTGGTAACATGTCCCGTGTATATTAAACCATCAGGGGAACACACTCTCCTCACTTATACTGTTCACGTTGTAACATGTCCCGTGTATATTAAACCATCAGGGCAACACACTCTCCTCACTTATACTGTTCACCTGGTAACATGTCCCGTGTATATTAAACCATCTGGGGAACACATTCTCCTCACTTATGCTGTTCATCTGGTAACATGTCCCGTTTATATTTAACAATCAGGGGAACACACTCTCCTCACTTATACTGTTCACCTGGTAACATGTCCCGTGTATTTTAAACAATCAGGGGAACACATTCTCCTCACTTATACTGTTCACCTGGTAACATGTCCAGTGTATATTAAACCATCTGGGGAACACATTCTCCTCACTTATGCTGTTCACCTGGTAACATGTCCCGTTTATATTTAACAATCAGGGGAACACACTCTCCTCACTTATACTGTTCACCTGGTAACATGTCCCGTTTATATTTAACAATCAGGGGAACACACTCTCCTCACTTATACTGTTCACCTGGTAACATGTCCCGTGTATTTTAAACAATCAGGGGAACACATTCTCCTCACTTATACTGTTCAGCTGGTAACATGTCCCGTGTATATTAAACCATCAGGGGAACACACTCTCCTCACTTATACTGTTCACCTGGTAACATGTCCCGTGTATATTAAAACATCAGGGGAACACGCTCTCTTCACTTATACTGTTCACCTGGTGACACGTCCCGTGCATGTTAAACCATCAGGGAAACACACTCTCGTCACTTATAATGCTCACCTGGTAACATGTCCCACGTATATTAAACAATCAGGGGAACACGCTCTCTTCACTTATACTGTTCACCTGGTGACACGTCCCGTGCATGTTAAACCATCAGGGAAACACACTCTCGTCACTTATACTGTTCACCTGGTAACATGTCCCGGGTATACTAAACCATCAGGGGAACACACTCTCTTCACATATACTGTTCACCTGGTAACATGTCCTGTGTATATTAAACCATCAGTGGAACACACTCTCCTCACTTATACTGTTCACCTGATAACATGTCCCGTGTATACTAAACAATCAGGGGAACACACTCTCCTCACTTATAATCGTCACCTGGTAACATGTCCCACGTATATTAAACCATCAGCAGAACACACTCTCCTCACTTATACTGTTCACCTGCTAACATGTCCCGTGTATATTAAACCATCAGGGGAACACACTCTCCTCACTTATACTGTTCACCTGCTAACATGTCCCGTGTATATTAAACCATCAGGGGAACACACTCTCCTCACTTATACTGTTCACCTGCTAACATGTCCCGTGTATATTAAACCATCAGGGGAACACACTCTGCTCACTTATACTGTTCACCTGGTAACATGTCCCGTTTATATTTAACAATCAGGGGAACACACTCTCCTCACTTCTACTCTTCACCTGGTGACACGTCCCGTGCGTGTTAAACCATCAGGGGAACACACTCTCCTCACTTATACTGTTCACGTTGTAACATGTCCCGTGTATATTAAACCATCATGCCAACACACTCTCCTCACTTATACTGTTCACCTGCTAACATGTCCCGTGTATATTAAACCATCAGGGGAACACACTCTCCTCACTTATCCTGTTCACCTGGTAACATGTCCCGTTTATATTTAACAATCAGGGGAACACACTCTCCTCACTTATACTGTTCACCTGTTAACATGTCCCGTGTATACTAAACCATCAGGGGAACACACTCTCTTCACATATACTGTTCACCAGGTAACATGTCCCGTGTGTATTAAACAATCAGGGGAACACACTCTCCTCACTTATACTGTTCACCAGGTAACATGTCCCGTGTGTATTAAACAATCAGTGGAACACACTCTCCTGACTTATACTTTTCACCTGGTAACATGTCCTGTGTATATTAAACCATCAGGGGAACACATTCTCCTCACTTATACTGTTCACCTGGTAACATGTCCTGTGTATATTAAACCATCAGTGGAACACACTCTCCTCACATATACTGTTCACCAGGTAACATGTCCCGTGTATATTAAACCATCAGGGGAACACACTCTCCTCACTTATCCTGTTCACCTGGTAACATGTCCCGTTTATATTTAACAATCAGGGGAACACGCTCTCTTCACTTATACTGTTCACCTGGTGACACGTCCCGTGCATGTTAAACCATCAGGGAAACACACTCTCGTCACTTATACTGCTCACCTTGTAACATGTCCCGTGTATATTAAACCATCTGGGGAACACACTCTCCTCACTGATACTGTTCACCTGCTAACATGTCCCGTGTATATTAAACAATGAGGGGAAAACACTCTCCTCACTTATACTCGTCACCTTGTAACATGTCCCACGTATATTAAGCAATCAGGGGAGCAGGCTCTCTTCACTTATTCTGTTCACCTGGTAACATGTCCCATGTATATTAAACCATCAGGGGAAAGCCTTCTCCTCACTTATGCTGTTCAGCTGGTAACATGTCCCGTGTATATTATACCATCAGGGGAACACACTCTCTTCACATATACTGTTCACCTGGTAACATGTCCCGTTTATATTAGACCATCAGGGGAACACATTCTCCTCACCTCTACTCTTCACCTGGTGACACGTCCCGTGCGTGTTAAACCATTAGGGGAACACACTGTCCTCACTTATACTGCTCACCTGGTAACATGTCCCGTGAGTATTAAACAATCAGGGGAACACACTCTCCTGACTTATACTTTTCACCTGGTAACATGTCCTGTGTAGATTGAACCATCAGGGGAACACATTCTCCTCACTTATACTGTTCACCTGCGAACATGTCCCGTGTGTATTAAACCATCAGGGGAACACACTCTCCTCACTTATACTTTTCACCTGCTAACATGTCCTGTGTATATTGAACCATCAGGGGAACACACTCTCCTCACTTATACTGTTCACCTGGTAACATGTCCCGTGTATATTAAACCATCAGGCGAACACACTCTCCTCACTTATCCTGTTCACCTGGTAACATGTCCTGTGTATATTAAACCATCAGGGAAACACACTCTCCTCACTTATACTGTTCACCTGGTAACATGTCCCGTGTATATTAAACCATCAGGGGAATACATTCTCCTCACTTATACTGTTCACCTGCTAACATGTCCCGTGTATATTAAACCATCAGGGGAATACATTCTCCTCACTTATACTGTTCACCTGCTAACATGTCCCGTCTATATTAAACAATCAGGGGTACTCACTCTCCTCACTTACACTGTTCACCTGGTAACATGTCCTGTTTGTATTAAACCATCAGGGGAACTCACTCTCCTCACTTACACTGTTTACCTGGTAACATGTCCCCTGCCTGTTAAACCATCAGGGGAACACACTCTCTTCAATTATACTCTTCACCTGGCAACATGTCCTGTGTGTATGAAACAATCAGGGGATCACACTCTCTTCACTTATACTGTTCACCTGATAACATGTCCCGGGTGTATTAAACCATCAGGGGAACACACTCTCCTCACTTATACTGTTGACCTGGTAACATGTCCCCTGCCTGTTAAACCATCAGGGGAACACACTCTCCTCACTTATACTGTTCACCTGGTAACAAGTCCAGTGTGTATTAAACCATCAGGGGAACACACTCTCCTCACTTATACTGCTCACCTGGTAACATCTCCCGTGAGTATTAAACAATCAGGGGAACACACTCTCCTCACTTTTACTGTTCACCTGGTAACATGTCCCGTGTATATTAAACCATCAGGGGAACACACTCTCCTCACTTATACTGTTCACGTTGTAACATGTCCCGTGTATATTAAACCATCAGGGCAACACACTCTCCTCACTTATACTGTTCACCTGGTAACATGTCCCGTGTATATTAAACCATCTGGGGAACACATTCTCCTCACTTATGCTGTTCATCTGGTAACATGTCCCGTTTATATTTAACAATCAGGGGAACACACTCTCCTCACTTATACTGTTCACCTGGTAACATGTCCCGTGTATTTTAAACAATCAGGGGAACACATTCTCCTCACTTATACTGTTCACCTGGTAACATGTCCCGTGTATATTAAACCATCTGGGGAACACATTCTCCTCACTTATGCTGTTCACCTGGTAACATGTCCCGTTTGTATTTAACAATCAGGGGAACACACTCTCCTCACTTATACTGTTCACCTGGTAACATGTCCCGTGTATTTTAAACAATCAGGGGAACACATTCTCCTCACTTATACTGTTCAGCTGGTAACATGTCCCGTGTATATTAAACCATCAGGGGAACACACTCTCCTCACTTATACTGTTCACCTGGTAACATGTCCCGTGTATATTAAAACATCAGGGGAACACGCTCTCTTCACTTATACTGTTCACCTGGTGACACGTCCCGTGCATGTTAAACCATCAGGGAAACACACTCTCGTCACTTATAATGCTCACCTGGTAACATGTCCCACGTATATTAAACAATCAGGGGAACACGCTCTCTTCACTTATACTGTTCACCTGGTGACACGTCCCGTGCATGTTAAACCATCAGGGAAACACACTCTCGTCACTTATACTGTTCACCTGGTAACATGTCCCGTGTATACTAAACCATCAGGGGAACACACTCTCTTCACATATACTGTTCACCTGGTAACATGTCCTGTGTATATTAAACCATCAGTGGAACACACTCTCCTCACTTATACTGTTCACCTGGTAACATGTCCCGTGTATACTAAACCATCAGGGGAACACACTCTCTTCACATATACTGTTCACCAGGTAACATGTCCCGTGTGTATTAAACAATCAGGGGAACACACTCTCCTCACTTATAATCGTCACCTGGTAACATGTCCCACGTATATTAAACCATCAGCAGAACACACTCTCCTCACTTATACTGTTCACCTGCTAACATGTCCCGTGTATATTAAACCATCAGGGGAACACACTCTCCTCACTTATACTGTTCACCTGGTAACATGTCCCGTGTGTATTAAACCATCAGGGGAACACACTCTCCTCACTTATACTGTTCACCTGCTAACATGTCCCGTGTATATTAAACCATCAGGGGAACACACTCTCCTCACTTATACTGTTCACCTGGTAACATGTCCCGTTTATATTTAACAATCAGGGGAACACACTCTCCTCACTTATACTGTTCACCTGGTAACATGTCCAGTGTATATTAAACCATCTGGGGAACACATTCTCCTCACTTATGCTGTTCACCTGGTAACATGTCCCGTTTATATTTAACAATCAGGGGAACACACTCTCCTCACTTATACTGTTCACCTGGTAACATGTCCCGTTTATATTTAACAATCAGGGGAACACACTCTCCTCACTTATACTGTTCACCTGGTAACATGTCCCGTGTATTTTAAACAATCAGGGGAACACATTCTCCTCACTTATACTGTTCAGCTGGTAACATGTCCCGTGTATATTAAACCATCAGGGGAACACACTCTCCTCACTTATACTGTTCACCTGGTAACATGTCCCGTGTATATTAAAACATCAGGGGAACACGCTCTCTTCACTTATACTGTTCACCTGGTGACACGTCCCGTGCATGTTAAACCATCAGGGAAACACACTCTCGTCACTTATAATGCTCACCTGGTAACATGTCCCACGTATATTAAACAATCAGGGGAACACGCTCTCTTCACTTATACTGTTCACCTGGTGACACGTCCCGTGCATGTTAAACCATCAGGGAAACACACTCTCGTCACTTATACTGTTCACCTGGTAACATGTCCCGTGTATACTAAACCATCAGGGGAACACACTCTCTTCACATATACTGTTCACCTGGTAACATGTCCTGTGTATATTAAACCATCAGTGGAACACACTCTCCTCACTTATACTGTTCACCTGGTAACATGTCCCGTGTATACTAAACAATCAGGGGAACACACTCTCCTCACTTATAATCGTCACCTGGTAACATGTCCCACGTATATTAAACCATCAGCAGAACACACTCTCCTCACTTATACTGTTCACCTGCTAACATGTCCCGTGTATATTAAACCATCAGGGGAACACACTCTCCTCACTTATACTGTTCACCTGCTAACATGTCCCGTGTATATTAAACCATCAGGGGAACACACTCTCCTCACTTATACTGTTCACCTGCTAACATGTCCCGTGTATATTAAACCATCAGGGGAACACACTCTGCTCACTTATACTGTTCACCTGGTAACATGTCCCGTTTATATTTAACAATCAGGGGAACACACTCTCCTCACTTCTACTCTTCACCTGGTGACACGTCCCGTGCGTGTTAAACCATCAGGGGAACACACTCTCCTCACTTATACTGTTCACGTTGTAACATGTCCCGTGTATATTAAACCATCATGCCAACACACTCTCCTCACTTATACTGTTCACCTGCTAACATGTCCCGTGTATATTAAACCATCAGGGGAACACACTCTCCTCACTTATCCTGTTCACCTGGTAACATGTCCCGTTTATATTTAACAATCAGGGGAACACACTCTCCTCACTTATACTGTTCACCTGTTAACATGTCCCGTGTATACTAAACCATCAGGGGAACACACTCTCTTCACATATACTGTTCACCAGGTAACATGTCCCGTGTGTATTAAACAATCAGGGGAACACACTCTCCTCACTTATACTGTTCACCAGGTAACATGTCCCGTGTGTATTAAACAATCAGTGGAACACACTCTCCTGACTTATACTTTTCACCTGGTAACATGTCCTGTGTATATTAAACCATCAGGGGAACACATTCTCCTCACTTATACTGTTCACCTGGTAACATGTCCTGTGTATATTAAACCATCAGTGGAACACACTCTCCTCACATATACTGTTCACCAGGTAACATGTCCCGTGTATATTAAACCATCAGGGGAACACACTCTCCTCACTTATCCTGTTCACCTGGTAACATGTCCCGTTTATATTTAACAATCAGGGGAACACGCTCTCTTCACTTATACTGTTCACCTGGTGACACGTCCCGTGCATGTTAAACCATCAGGGAAACACACTCTCGTCACTTATACTGCTCACCTTGTAACATGTCCCGTGTATATTAAACCATCTGGGGAACACACTCTCCTCACTGATACTGTTCACCTGCTAACATGTCCCGTGTATATTAAACAATGAGGGGAAAACACTCTCCTCACTTATACTCGTCACCTTGTAACATGTCCCACGTATATTAAGCAATCAGGGGAGCAGGCTCTCTTCACTTATTCTGTTCACCTGGTAACATGTCCCATGTATATTAAACCATCAGGGGAAAGCCTTCTCCTCACTTATGCTGTTCAGCTGGTAACATGTCCCGTGTATATTATACCATCAGGGGAACACACTCTCTTCACATATACTGTTCACCTGGTAACATGTCCCGTTTATATTAGACCATCAGGGGAACACATTCTCCTCACCTCTACTCTTCACCTGGTGACACGTCCCGTGCGTGTTAAACCATTAGGGGAACACACTGTCCTCACTTATACTGCTCACCTGGTAACATGTCCCGTGAGTATTAAACAATCAGGGGAACACACTCTCCTGACTTATACTTTTCACCTGGTAACATGTCCTGTGTAGATTGAACCATCAGGGGAACACATTCTCCTCACTTATACTGTTCACCTGCGAACATGTCCCGTGTGTATTAAACCATCAGGGGAACACACACTCCTCACTTATACTTTTCACCTGCTAACATGTCCTGTGTATATTGAACCATCAGGGGAACACACTCTCCTCACTTATACTGTTCACCTGGTAACATGTCCCGTGTATATTAAACCATCAGGCGAACACACTCTCCTCACTTATCCTGTTCACCTGGTAACATGTCCTGTGTATATTAAACCATCAGGGAAACACACTCTCCTCACTTATACTGTTCACCTGGTAACATGTCCCGTGTATATTAAACCATCAGGGGAATACATTCTCCTCACTTATACTGTTCACCTGCTAACATGTCCCGTGTATATTAAACCATCAGGGGAATACATTCTCCTCACTTATACTGTTCACCTGCTAACATGTCCCGTCTATATTAAACAATCAGGGGTACTCACTCTCCTCACTTACACTGTTCACCTGGTAACATGTCCTGTTTGTATTAAACCATCAGGGGAACTCACTCTCCTCACTTACACTGTTTACCTGGTAACATGTCCCCTGCCTGTTAAACCATCAGGGGAACACACTCTCTTCAATTATACTCTTCACCTGGCAACATGTCCTGTGTGTATGAAACAATCAGGGGATCACACTCTCTTCACTTATACTGTTCACCTGATAACATGTCCCGGGTGTATTAAACCATCAGGGGAACACACTCTCCTCACTTATACTGTTGACCTGGTAACATGTCCCCTGCCTGTTAAACCATCAGGGGAACACACTCTCCTCACTTATACTGTTCACCTGGTAACAAGTCCAGTGTGTATTAAACCATCAGGGGAACACACTCTCCTCACTTATACTGCTCACCTGGTAACATCTCCCGTGAGTATTAAACAATCAGGGGAACACACTCTCCTCACTTTTACTGTTCACCTGGTAACATGTCCCGTGTATATTAAACCATCAGGGGAACACACTCTCCTCACTTATACTGTTCACGTTGTAACATGTCCCGTGTATATTAAACCATCAGGGCAACACACTCTCCTCACTTATACTGTTCACCTGGTAACATGTCCCGTGTATATTAAACCATCTGGGGAACACATTCTCCTCACTTATGCTGTTCATCTGGTAACATGTCCCGTTTATATTTAACAATCAGGGGAACACACTCTCCTCACTTATACTGTTCACCTGGTAACATGTCCCGTGTATTTTAAACAATCAGGGGAACACATTCTCCTCACTTATACTGTTCACCTGGTAACATGTCCCGTGTATATTAAACCATCTGGGGAACACATTCTCCTCACTTATGCTGTTCACCTGGTAACATGTCCCGTTTATATTTAACAATCAGGGGAACACACTCTCCTCACATATACTGTTCACCTGGTAACATGTCCCGTGTATTTTAAACAATCAGGGGAACACATTCTCCTCACTTATACTGTTCAGCTGGTAACATGTCCCGTGTATATTAAACCATCAGGGGAACACACTCTCCTCACTTATACTGTTCACCTGGTAACATGTCCCGTGTATATTAAAACATCAGGGGAACACGCTCTCTTCACTTATACTGTTCACCTGGTGACACGTCCCGTGCATGTTAAACCATCAGGGAAACACACTCTCGTCACTTATAATGCTCACCTGGTAACATGTCCCACGTATATTAAACAATCAGGGGAACACGCTCTCTTCACTTATACTGTTCACCTGGTGACACGTCCCGTGCATGTTAAACCATCAGGGAAACACACTCTCGTCACTTATACTGTTCACCTGGTAACATGTCCCGTGTATACTAAACCATCAGGGGAACACACTCTCTTCACATATACTGTTCACCTGGTAACATGTCCTGTGTATATTAAACCATCAGTGGAACACACTCTCCTCACTTATACTGTTCACCTGGTAACATGTCCCGTGTATACTAAACCATCAGGGGAACACACTCTCTTCACATATACTGTTCACCAGGTAACATGTCCCGTGTGTATTAAACAATCAGGGGAACACACTCTCCTCACTTATAATCGTCACCTGGTAACATGTCCCACGTATATTAAACCATCAGCAGAACACACTCTCCTCACTTATACTGTTCACCTGCTAACATGTCCCGTGTATATTAAACCATCAGGGGAACACACTCTCCTCACTTATACTGTTCACCTGGTAACATGTCCCGTGTGTATTAAACCATCAGGGGAACACACTCTCCTCACTTATACTGTTCACCTGCTAACATGTCCCGTGTATATTAAACCATCAGGGGAACACACTCTCCTCACTTATACTGTTCACCTGGTAACATGTCCCGTTTATATTTAACAATCAGGGGAACACACTCTCCTCACTTCTACTCTTCACCTGGTGACACGTCCCGTGCGTGTTAAACCATCAGGGGAACACACTCTCCTCACTTATACTGTTCACGTTGTAACATGTCCCGTGTATATTAAACCATCATGCCAACACACTCTCCTCACTTATACTGTTCACCTGCTAACATGTCCCGTGTATATTAAACAATCAGGGGAACACACTCTCCTCACTTATCCTGTTCACCTGGTAACATGTCCCGTTTATATTTAACAATCAGGGGAACACACTCTCCTCACTTATACTGTTCACCTGTTAACATGTCCCGTGTATACTAAACCATCAGGGGAACACACTCTCTTCACATATACTGTTCACCAGGTAACATGTCCCGTGTGTATTAAACAATCAGGGGAACACACTCTCCTCACTTATACTGTTCACCAGGTAACATGTCCCGTGTGTATTAAACAATCAGTGGAACACACTCTCCTGACTTATACTTTTCACCTGGTAACATGTCCTGTGTATATTAAACCATCAGGGGAACACATTCTCCTCACTTATACTGTTCACCTGGTAACATGTCCTGTGTATATTAAACCATCAGTGGAACACACTCTCCTCACATATACTGTTCACCAGGTAACATGTCCCGTGTATATTAAACCATCAGGGGAACACACTCTCCTCACTTATCCTGTTCACCTGGTAACATGTCCCGTTTATATTTAACAATCAGGGGAACACACTCTCCTCACTTATACTGTTCACCTGTTAACATGTCCCGTGTATACTAAACCATCAGGGGAACACACTCTCTTCACATATACTGTTCACCAGGTAACATGTCCCGTGTGTATTAAACAATCAGAGGAACACACTCTCCTCACTTATACTGTTCACCAGGTAACATGTCCCGTGTGTATTAAACAATCAGTGGAACACACTCTCCTGACTTATACTTTTCACCTGGTAACATGTCCTGTGTATATTAAACCATCAGGGGAACACACTCTCCTCACTTATACTGTTCACCAGGTAACATGTCCCGTGTGTATTAAACAATCAGTGGAACACACTCTCCTCACTTATACTGCTCACCTGGTAACATCTCCCGTGAGTATTAAACAATCAGGGGAACACACTCTCCTCACTTATACTGTTCACCTGGTAACATGTCCCGTGTATATTAAACCATCAGGGGAACACACTCTCCTCACTTATACTGTTCACCTGGTAACATGTCCCGTGTATATTAAAACATCAGGGCAACACACTCTCCTCACTTATACTGTTCACCTGGTAACATGTCCCGTGTATATTAAACCATCTGGGGAACACATTCTCCTCACTTATGCTGTTCATCTGGTAACATGTCCCGTTTATATTTAACAATCAGGGGAACACACTCTCCTCACTTATACTGTTCACCTGGTAACATGTCCCGTGTATTTTAAACAATCAGGGGAACACATTCTCCTCACTTATACTGTTCACCTGGTAACATGTCCCGTGTATACTAAACCATCAGGGGAACACACTCTCTTCACATATACTGTTCACCAGGTAACATGTCCCGTGTGTATTAAACAATCAGAGGAACACACTCTCCTCACTTATACTGTTCACCATGTAACATGTCCCGTGTGTATTAAACAATCAGTGGAACACACTCTCCTGACTTATACTTTTCACCTGGTAACATGTCCTGTGTATATTAAACCATCAGGGGAACACACTCTCCTCACTTATACTGTTCACCAGGTAACATGTCCCGTGTGTATTAAACAATCAGTGGAACACACTCTCCTCACTTATACTGCTCACCTGGTAACATCTCCCGTGAGTATTAAACAATCAGGGGAACACACTCTCCTCACTTATACTGTTCACCTGGTAACATGTCCCGTGTATATTAAACCATCAGGGGAACACACTCTCCTCACTTATACTGTTCACCTGGTAACATGTCCCGTGTATATTAAAACATCAGGGCAACACACTCTCCTCACTTATACTGTTCACCTGGTAACATGTCCCGTGTATATTAAACCATCTGGGGAACACATTCTCCTCACTTATGCTGTTCATCTGGTAACATGTCCCGTTTATATTTAACAATCAGGGGAACACACTCTCCTCACTTATACTGTTCACCTGGTAACATGTCCCGTGTATTTTAAACAATCAGGGG
Source organism: Heterodontus francisci (assembly GCF_036365525.1). NCBI lineage: Eukaryota > Metazoa > Chordata > Chondrichthyes > Heterodontiformes > Heterodontidae > Heterodontus > Heterodontus francisci. The sequence continues at coordinate 749,112 of NW_027141024.1, forward strand.
AACACATTCTCCTCACTTACACTGTTCACCTGGTAACATGTCCCGTGTATATTAAACCATCTGGGGAACACATTCTCCTCACTTATGCTGTTCACCTGGTAACATGTCCCGTTTATATTTAACAATCAGGGGAACACACTCTCCTCACTTATACTGTTCACCTGGTAACATGTCCCGTGTTTTTTAAACAATCAGGGGAACACATTCTCCTCACTTATACTGTTCAGCTGGTAACATGTCCCGTGTATATTAAACCATCAGGGGAACACACTCTCCTCACTTATACTGTTCACCTGGTAACATGTCCCGTGTATATTAAAACATCAGGGGAACACGCTCTCTTCACTTATACTGTTCACCTGGTGACACGTCCCGTGCATGTTAAACCATCAGGGAAACACACTCTCGTCACTTATAATGCTCACCTGGTAACATGTCCCACGTATATTAAACAATCAGGGGAACAGGCTCTCTTCACTTATACTGTTCACCTGGTGACACGTCCCGTGCATGTTAAACCATCAGGGAAACACACTCTCGTCACTTATACTGTTCACCTGGTAACATGTCCCGTGTATACTAAACCATCAGGGGAACACACTCTCTTCACATATACTGTTCACCTGGTAACATGTCCTGTGTATATTAAACCATCAGTGGAACACACTCTCCTCACTTATACTGTTCACCTGGTAACATGTCCCGTGTATACTAAACCATCAGGGGAACACACTCTCTTCACATATACTGTTCACCAGGTAAAATGTCCCGTGTGTATTAAACAATCAGGGGAACACACTCTCCTCACTTATAATCGTCACCTGGTAACATGTCCCACGTATATTAAACCATCAGCAGAACACACTCTCCTCACTTATACTGTTCACCTGCTAACATGTCCCGTGTATATTAAACCATCAGGGGAACACACTCTCCTCACTTATACTGTTCACCTGGTAACATGTCCCGTGTGTATTAAACCATCAGGGGAACACACTCTCCTCACTTATACTGTTCACCTGCTAACATGTCCCGTGTATATTAAACCATCAGGGGAACACACTCTCCTCACTTATACTGTTCACCTGGTAACATGTCCCGTTTATATTTAACAATCAGGGGAACACACTCTCCTCACTTCTACTCTTCACCTGGTGACACGTCCCGTGCGTGTTAAACCATAAGGGGAACACACTCTCCTCACTTATACTGTTCACGTTGTAACATGTCCCGTGTATATTAAACCATCATGCCAACACACTCTCCTCACTTATACTGTTCACCTGCTAACATGTCCCGTGTATATTAAACCATCAGGGGAACACACTCTCCTCACTTATCCTGTTCACCTGGTAACATGTCCCGTTTATATTTAACAATCAGGGGAACACACTCTCCTCACTTATACTGTTCACCCGTTAACATGTCCCGTGTATACTAAACCATCAGGGGAACACACGCTCTTCACATATACTGTTCACCAGGTAACATGTCCCGTGTGTATTAAACAATCAGGGGAACACACTCTCCTCACTTATACTGTTCACCTGTTAACATGTCCCGTGTATACTAAACCATCAGGGGAACACACTCTCTTCACATATACTGTTCACCAGGTAACATGTCCCGTGTGTATTAAACAATCAGGGGAACCCACTCTCCTCACATATACTGTTCACCAGGTAACATGTCCCGTGTGTATTAAACAATCAGTGGAACACACTCTCCTGACTTATACTTTTCACCTGGTAACATGTCCTGTGTATATTAAACCATCAGGGGAACACACTCTCCTCACTTATACTGTTCACCAGGTAACATGTCCCGTGTGTATTAAACAATCAGTGGAACACACTCTCCTCACATATACTGTTCACATGGTAACATGTCCCGTGTATACTAAACCATCAGGGGAACACACTCTCTTCACATATACTGTTCACCAGGTAACATGTCCCGTGTGTATTAAACAATCAGGGGAACACACTCTCCTCACTTATACTGTTCACCTGGTAACATCTCCCTTGAGTATTAAACAATCGGGGGAACACACTCTCCTCACTTATGCTGTTCACCTGGTAACATGTCCCGTGTATATTAAACCATCAGGGGAAAACACTCTCCTCACTTATACTCGTCACGTTGTAACATGTCCCACGTATATTAAGCAATCAGGGGAACAGGCTCTCTTCACTTGTACTGTTCACCTGCTAACATGTCCCATGTATATTAAACCATCAGGGGAAAGCCTTCTCCTCACTTATGCTGTTCAGCTGGTAACATGTCCCGTGAATATTATACTTTCAGGGGAACACACTCTCTTCACATATACTGTTCACCTGGTAACATGTCCCGTGTATATTAGACCATCAGCAGAACACACTCTCCTCACTTATGCTGTTCACCTGCTGACATGTCCCCTGTATATTAAACCATCAGGGGAACACACTCTCCTCACTTACACTGTTCACCTGGTAACATGTCCCATGTATATTAAACAATCAGGGGAACACACTCTCCTCACTTATACTGCTCACCTGGTAACATGTCCCGTGTATATTAAACCATCAGGTGAACAAACTCTCCTGACTTATACTTTTCACCTGGTAACATGTCCTGCGTATATTAAACCATCAGGGGAATACATTCTCCTCACTTATATTGTTCACCAGCTAACATGTCCAGTGTATATTGAACCATCAGAGGAATACAGTATCCTCACTTATACTGTTCACCTGGTAACATGTCCCGTGTATATTAAACCATCAGTGGAACACATTCTCCTCACTTATACAATTCACCTGGTAACATGTCCCTTGCATATTAAACCATCAGGGGAAAGCCCTTTCCTCACTTATACTGTTCAGCTGGTAACATGTCCCGTGTATCATACACCATCAGGGGAACACACTGTCCTCACTTATACTGTTCACCTGGTAACATGTCCCGTGTATATTAAAACATCAGGGGAATACATTCTCCTCACTTATACTGTTCACCAGATAACATGTCCCGTATATATTGAACCATCAGGGGAATACAGTATCCTCACTTATACTGTTCACCTGGTAACATGTCCCGTGTATATTAAACCATCAGTGGAACACATTCTCCTCACTTATACTGTTCACCTGGTAACATGTCCCGTGTATATTGAACCATCAGGGGAAAGCCCTCTCCTCACTTATACATTTCAGCTGGTAACATGTCCCGTGTATATTAAACCATCAGGGCAACACACTCTCCTCACTTATACTGTTCACCTGGTAACATGTCCCGTGTATATTAAACCATCTGGGGAACACACTCTCCTCACTTATACTGTTCACCTGGTAACATGTCCCGTTTATATTTAACAGTCAGGGGAACACACTCTACTCACTTATGCTGTTCACCTGGTATCATGTCCCGTGTATATTAAACAATCAGGGGAACACATTCTCCTCACTGATACTGTTCACCTGCTAACATGTCCCGTGTATATTAAACCATCTGGGGAACACACTCTCCTCACTTATACTGTTCACCTGGTAACATGTCCCGTTTATATTTAACAATCAGGGGAACACACTCTACTCACTTATGCTGTTCACCTGGTAACATGTCCCGTGTATATTAAACCATCAGGGGAACACATTCTCCTCACTGATACTGTTCACCTGCTAACATGTCCCGTGTATATTAAACATTGAGGGGAAAACACTCTCCTCACTTATACTCGTCTCCTTGTAACATGTCCCACGTATATTAAGCAATCAGGGGAACTGGCTCTCCTCACTTATACTGTTCACCTGGTAACATGTCCCATGTATATTAAACCATCAGGGGAAAGCCTTCTCCTCCCTTTTCTGTTCACCTGGTAACATGTCCCGTGTGTATTAAACCATCAGGGGAACTCAATGTCCTCACTTATACTGTTCACCTGGTAACATGTCCCGTGTATATTAAACCATCAGGGGAATTCTTTCTCCTCTCTTATACTGTTCACCTGGTAACGTGTCCCGTGTATATTAAACCATCAGTGGAACACATTCTCCTCACTTATACAATTCACCTGGTAACATGTCCCCTGTACATTATACCATCAGGGGAACACACTGTCCTCACTTATACTGTTCACCTGGTAACATGTTCCGTGTATATTGAAACATCAGGGGAATGCAGTATCCTCACTTATACTGTTCACCTGGTAACATGTCCCGTGTATATTAAACCATCAGGGGAACACACTCTCCTCACTTATACTGTTCACCTGGTAACATGTCCCGTGTATATTAAACCATCAGTGGAACACAGTCACCTCACTTATACTGTTCACCTGGTAACATGTCCCTTGTATATTAAACCATCAGGGGAAAGCCCTCTCCTCACTTATACTGTTCACCTGGTAACATGTCCCGTGTATATTATACAATCAGGGGAACACGCTGCCATCACTTATGCTGTTCACCTGGTAACATGTCCCGTGTATAATAAAACATCAGGGGAAAGCACCCTCCTCACTGACACTGTTCACCTGGTGACATGTCCCGTGTATATTAAATCATCAGGGGAACTGACATTCCTCACTTAATCCGTTCACCGGGTAACATTTCCTGTGCGTGTTAAACCATCAGGGGAACACTCCTCACTTATAATGTTCAACTGGTAACATGTCCTGTGCGTGTTAAACCATCAGGGGAATACTCTCTCCTCACTTATACTGTTCACCTGTTGACATGTCGTGTGTTTTAAACCATCAGGGGAACACACTCTCCTCAATTACACTGTTCACCTGGTAACATGTCCCGTGTGTATTAAACAATCAGGGGAACTCACTCTCCTCACTTATACTGTTCACCTGTTAACATGTCCCGCCAGTATTAAACCATCAGGGGAAGACACTCTCCTCCCTTTTCTGTTCACCTGGTAACATGTCCCGTGTGTATTAAACCATCAGGGGAACTCACTGTCCTCACTTATGCTGTTCTCCTGGTAACATGTCCCGTGTATATTAAACCATCAGGGGTATACATTCTCCTCACTTATACTGTTCACCAGCTAACATGTCCCGTGTATTTTGAACCATCAGGGGAATGCAGTATCCTCACTTATACTGTTCACCTGGTGACATGTCCCGTGTATATTAAACCATCAGTGGAACAAATTCTCCTCACTTATACAGTTCACCTGGTAACATGTCCATTGTATATTAAACCATCAGGGGAACACACTCTCTCACTTATACTGTTCACCTGGTAACATGTCCCTTGTATATTAAACCATCAGGGGAAAGCCCTCTCTTCACTTATACTGTTCAGCTGGTAACATGTCCCGTGTCTATTTAACCATCAGGGGAACACAGTCTCCTCACTTATACTGTTCACCTGGTAACATGTCCTGTGCGTGTTAAACCATCAGGGGAACACACTCTCCTCACTTATGCTGTTCACCTGGTGACATGTCCCGTGTGTATTAACCAATCAGGGGAACACACTCTCCTCACATATACTGATCACTTGGTTACATGTCCTGTGCGTGTTAAACCATCAGGGGAACACACTCTCCTCACTTATACTGTTCACGTGGGGAAATGACCCGTCAGTATTAAACCATCAGGGGAACACACTCTCCTCACTTATACTGTTCACCTGGTAACATGTCCTGTGCGTGTTAAACCATCAGGGGAACACACTCTCCTCACTTATACTGTTCACCTGTTGACATGTCGTGTGTTTTAAAAAATCAGGGGAACACACTCTCCTCACTTATACTGTTCACCTGGTAACATGTCCTGTGCGTGTTAAACCATCAGGGGAACACACTCTCCTCACTTATACTGTTCACGTGGGGAAATGTCCCGTCAATATTAAACAATCAGGGGATCTCACTCTCCTCACTTATGTTGTTCTGCTGGTAACATGTCCTGTGCGTGTTAAACCATCAGAGGAACAGACTCTCCTCACTTATCCTGTTCACCTGGTGACATGTCCCGTCAGTATTAAACCATCAGGGGAACTCACTGTCCTCACTTATACTGTTCACCTGGTAACATGTCCCGTGTATATTAAACCATCAGGGGAAAGCCCTCTCCTCACTTATACTGTTCACCTGGTAATATGTCCCGTGTATATTAAACCATCAGGGGAACACACTCTCCTCACTTATACTGTTCACCTGGTAACATCTCCCGTGAGTATTAAACAATCAGGGGAACACACTCTCCTCACTTATACTGTTCACATGCTAACATGTCCCGTGTATGTTAAACCATCAGGGGAACACACTCTCCTCACTTATACTTTTCACCTGGTAACATGTCCCGTGTATATTAAACCATCAGGCGAACACATTTTCCTCACTTATTCTGTTCACCTGCTAACATGTCCCGTGTATATTGAACCATCAGGGGAATACAGTCTCCTCACTTATACTGTTCACCTGGTAACATGTCCCGTGTATATTAAACCATCAGGGGAACACACTCTCCTCACTTACATTGTTCACCTGGTAACATGTCCCGTGTATATTTAACAATCAGGGGAACACACTCTCCTCACTTATACTGTTCACCTGGTATCATGTCCCGTGTATATTAAACAATGAGGGGAACACACTCCCCTCACTTATACTCATCCCCTGGTAACATGTCCAAAGTATATCGAGCAATCAGGGGAACCCGCTCTCCTCACTTATACTGTTCACCTGGTAACATGTCCCGTGTATATTAAACCATCGGGGGAAAGCCCTCTCCTCACTTATACAGTTCAGCTGGTAACATGTCCCATGTATATTAAACCATCAGGGGAACACATTCTCCTCACTGATACTGTTCACCTGGTAACATGTCCCGTGTATATTATCTATCAGGGGAACACACTCTCTTCACTTACACTGTTCACCTGGTAATGTGTCCCATGTATATTAAACAATCAGGGGAACACACTCGCCTCACTTGAACTGTTCACCTGGTAACATGTCCCGTCACGATTAAACAATCAGGGGAACATACTCTCCTCACTTCTACTGTTCACCTGCGAACATGTCCCGTGTTTATTAAACAATCAGGGGAACACACTCTCCTCAACTATACTGTTCACCTGGTAACATGTCCCGTGTGTATTAAACCATCAGGGGAACACACTCTCCTCAATTATACTGTTCACCTGGTAACATGTCCCGTGTGTATTAAACCATCAGGGGAACACACTCTCCTCAACTATACTGTTCACCTGGTAACATGTCCCGTGTGTTTTAAAAAATCAGGGGAACACACTCTCCTCACTTATACTGTTCACCTGGTAACATGTCCTGTGCGTGTTAAACCATCAGGGGAACACACTCTCCTCACTTATACTGTTCACGTGGGGAAATGTCCCGTCAATATTAAACAATCAGGGGAACTCACTCTCCTCACTTATGCTGTTCTGCTGGTAACATGTCCTGTGCGTGTTAAACCATCAGAGGAACACACTCTCCTCACTTATCCTGTTCACCTGGTGACATGTCCCGTCAGTATTAAACCATCAGGGGAAGACACACCCCTCCCTTTTCTGTTCTCCTGGTAACATGTCCCGTGTGTATTAAACCATCAGGGGAACTCACTGTCCTCACTTATACTGTTCACCTGGTAACATGTCCCGTGTATATTAAACCATCAGGGGAAAGCCCTCTCCTCACTTATACTGTTCACCTGGTAATATGTCCCGTGTATATTAAACCATCAGGGGAACACACTCTCCTCACTTATACTGTTCACCTGGTAACATCTCCCGTGAGTATTAAACAATCAGGGGAACACACTCTCCTCACTTATACTGTTCACCTGGTAACATGTCCCGTGTATATTAAACCATCAGGGGAACACACTCTCCTCACTTATACTTTTCACCTGGTAACATGTCCCGTGTATATTAAACCATCAGGCGAACACATTTTCCTCACTTATTCTGTTCACCTGCTAACATGTCCCGTGTATATTGAACCATCAGGGGAATACAGTCTCCTCACTTATACTGTTCACCTGGTAACATGTCCCGTGTATATTAAACCATCAGGGGAACACACTCTCCTCACTTACATTGTTCACCTGGTAACATGTCCCGTGTATATTTAACCATCAGGGGAACACACTCTCCTCACTTATACTGTTCACCTGGTATCATGTCCCGTGTATATTAAACAATGAGGGGAACACACTCTCCTCACTTATACTCGTCCCCTGGTAACATGTCCAAAGTATATCGAGCAATCAGGGGAACCCGCTCTCCTCACTTATACTGTTCACCTGGTAACATGTCCCATGTATATTAAACCATCAGGGGAACACATTCTCCTCACTGATACTGTTCACCTTCTAACATGTCCCGTGTATAGTAAACGATCAGGGGAACGCACTCTCCTCACTTATACTGTTCACATGGTAACATGTCCCGTGTATATTAAACCATCGGGGGAAAGCCCTCTCCTCACTTATACTGTTCACCTGGTAACATGTCCCGTGTATATTAAACCATCGGGGGAAAGCCCTCTCCTCACTTATACAGTTCAGCTGGTAACATGTCCCATGTATATTAAACCATCAGGGGAACACATTCTCCTCACTGATACTGTTCACCTGGTAACATGTCCCGTGTATATTATCTATCAGGGGAACACACTCTCTTCACTTACACTGTTCACCTGGTAATGTGTCCCATGTATATTAAACAATCAGGGGAACACACTCGCCTCACTTGAACTGTTCACCTGGTAACATGTCCCGTCACGATTAAACAATCAGGGGAACATACTCTCCTCACTTCTACTGTTCACCTGCGAACATGTCCCGTGTTTATTAAACAATCAGGGGAACACACTCTCCTCAACTATACTGTTCACCTGGTAACATGTCCCGTGTGTATTAAACCATCAGGGGAACACACTCTCCTCAATTATACTGTTCACCTGGTAACATGTCCCGTGTGTATTAAACCATCAGGGGAACACACTCTCCTCAACTATACTGTTCACCTGGTAACATGTCCCGTGTGTTTTAAAAAATCAGGGGAACACACTCTCCTCACTTATACTGTTCACCTGGTAACATGTCCTGTGCGTGTTAAACCATCAGGGGAACACACTCTCCTCACTTATACTGTTCACGTGGGGAAATGTCCCGTCAATATTAAACAATCAGGGGAACTCACTCTCCTCACTTATGCTGTTCTGCTGGTAACATGTCCTGTGCGTGTTAAACCATCAGAGGAACACACTCTCCTCACTTATCCTGTTCACCTGGTGACATGTCCCGTCAGTATTAAACCATCAGGGGAAGACACACCCCTCCCTTTTCTGTTCTCCTGGTAACATGTCCCGTGTGTATTAAACCATCAGGGGAACTCACTGTCCTCACTTATACTGTTCACCTGGTAACATGTCCCGTGTATATTAAACCATCAGGGGAAAGCCCTCTCCTCACTTATACTGTTCACCTGGTAATATGTCCCGTGTATATTAAACCATCAGGGGAACACACTCTCCTCACTTATACTGTTCACCTGGTAACATCTCCCGTGAGTATTAAACAATCAGGGGAACACACTCTCCTCACTTATACTGTTCACCTGGTAACATGTCCCGTGTATATTAAACCATCAGGGGAACACACTCTCCTCACTTATACTTTTCACCTGGTAACATGTCCCGTGTATATTAAACCATCAGGCGAACACATTTTCCTCACTTATTCTGTTCACCTGCTAACATGTCCCGTGTATATTGAACCATCAGGGGAATACAGTCTCCTCACTTATACTGTTCACCTGGTAACATGTCCCGTGTATATTAAACCATCAGGGGAACACACTCTCCTCACTTACATTGTTCACCTGGTAACATGTCCCGTGTATATTTAACCATCAGGGGAACACACTCTCCTCACTTATACTGTTCACCTGGTATCATGTCCCGTGTATATTAAACAATGAGGGGAACACACTCTCCTCACTTATACTCGTCCCCTGGTAACATGTCCAAAGTATATCGAGCAATCAGGGGAACCCGCTCTCCTCACTTATACTGTTCACCTGGTAACATGTCCCATGTATATTAAACCATCAGGGGAACACATTCTCCTCACTGATACTGTTCACCTTCTAACATGTCCCGTGTATAGTAAACGATCAGGGGAACGCACTCTCCTCACTTATACTGTTCACATGGTAACATGTCCCGTGTATATTAAACCATCGGGGGAAAGCCCTCTCCTCACTTATACTGTTCACCTGGTAACATGTCCCGTGTATATTAAACCATCGGCGGAAAGCCCTCTCCTCACTTATACTGTTCAGCTGGTAACATGTCCCGTGTATATTATACCATCAGGGGAACACACTCTCCTCACTTATCCTGTTCACCTGGTAACATGTCCCGTGTATATTAAACCATCAGGGGAAAAACCCTCTCCTCACTTATACTGTTCAGCTGGTAACATGTCCCGTGTATATTATACCATCAGGGGAACACACTCTCCTCACTTATACTGATCAGTTGGTAACTTGTCTCGTGTATATTAAACCATCACGGGAACACACTCTCCTCACTTTTACTGTTCACCTGGGAAAATGTCCCGTGTAGATTAAACCATCAGGGGAACACATTCTCCTCACTGATACTGTTCACCTGCTAACATGTCCCGTGTATATTAAACAATGAGGGGAACACACTCTCCTCACTTACACTCGTCACCTGGTAACATGTCCCACGTATATTAAGCAATCAGGGGAACACGATCTCTTCACTTATACTGTTCACCTGGTAACATGTCCCGTGTATATTAAACCATCAGGGGAACACACTCTCTTCACATATACTGTTCACCTGGTAACATGTCCCGTGTATATTATCTATCAGGGGAACACAATCTCCTCTCTTATACTTTTCACCTGGTAACATGTCCCGTGTATATTAAACCATCAGGGGAACACACTCTCCTCACTTATACTTTTCACCTGGTAACATGTCCCGTGTATATTAAACGATCAGGGGAAAGCCCTCTCCTCAATTACACTGTTCAGCTGGTAACATGTCCTGTGTATATTAAAACATCAGGGGAACACACTCTCCTCACTTATACTGTTCACCTGCTAACATGTCCCGTGTATATTGAACCATCAGGGAAACACACTCTCCTCACTTATACTGTTCACCTGGTAACATGTCCCGTGCGTGTTCAACAATCAGGGGAACACTCTCTCCTCACTTTTACTGTTCACCTGGTGACATGTCCTGTGTGTATTAATCCATGAGGGGAACACACTCTCCTCTCTTATACTGTTCACCTGGGGAAATGTCCCGTCAGTATTAAAGAAGCAGGGGAACACACTCTCCTCACTTATAATGTTCACCTCGGCAAATGTCCCGTCAGTATTAAACCATCAGGGGAACACACTCTCCACACTTATACTGTTCACCTGGTAACATGTCCCGTATGTATTAAACCATCAGGGGAACACACTCTCCTCAACTATACTGTTCACCTGGTAACATGTCCCGTGTGTTTTAAAAAATCAGGGGAACACACTCTCCTCACTTATACTGTTCACCTGGTAACATGTCCTGTGCGAGTTAAACCATCAGGGGAACACACTCTCCTCACTTATACTGTTCACGTGGGGAAATGTCCCGTCAATATTAAACAATCAGGGGAACTCACTCTCCTCACTTATGCTGTTCTGCTGGTAACATGTCCTGTGCGTGTTAAACCATCAGAGGAACACACTCTCCTCACTTATCCTGTTCACCTGGTGACATGTCCCGTCAGTATTAAACCATCAGGGGAAGACACACCCCTCCCTTTTCTGTTCTCCTGGTAACATGTCCCGTGTGTATTAAACCATCAGGGGAACTCACTGTCCTCACTTATACTGTTCACCTGGTAACATGTCCCGTGTATATTAAACCATCAGGGGAAAGCCCTCTCCTCACTTATACTGTTCACCTGGTAATATGTCCCGTGTATATTAAACCATCAGGGGAACACACTCTCCTCACTTATACTGTTCACCTGGTAACATCTCCCGTGAGTATTAAACAATCAGGGGAACACACTCTCCTCACTTATACTGTTCACCTGGTAACATGTCCCGTGTATATTAAACCATCAGGGGAACACACTCTCCTCACTTATACTTTTCACCTGGTAACATGTACCGTGTATATTAAACGATCAGGCGAACACATTTTCCTCACTTATTCTGTTCACCTGCTAACATGTCCCGTGTATATTGAACCATCAGGGGAATACAGTCTCCTCACTTATACTGTTCACCTGGTAACATGTCCCGTGTATATTAAACCATCAGGGGAACACACTCTCCTCACTTACATTGTTCACCTGGTAACATGTCCCGTGTATATTTAACCATCAGGGGAACACACTCTCCTCACTTATACTGTTCACCTGGTATCATGTCCCGTGTATATTAAACAATGAGGGGAACACACTCTCCTCACTTATACTCGTCCCCTGGTAACATGTCCAAAGTATATCGAGCAATCAGGGGAACCCGCTCTCCTCACTTATACTGTTCACCTGGTAACATGTCCCGTGTATATTAAACCGTCGGGGGAAAGCCCTCTCCTCACTTATACTGTTCAGCTGGTAACATGTCCCATGTATATTAAACCATCAGGGGAACACATTCTCCTCACTGATACTGTTCACCTGCTAACATGTCCCGTGTATAGTAAACGATCAGGGGAACGCACTCTCCTCACTTATACTGTTCACATGGTAACATGTCCCGTGTATATTAAACCATCGGGGGAAAGCCCTCTCCTCACTTATACTGTTCACCTGGTAACATGTCCCGTGTATATTAAACCATCGGGGGAAAGCCCTCTCCTCACTTATACTGTTCAGCTGGTAACATGTCCCGTGTATATTATACCATCAGGGGAACACACTCTCCTCACTTATCCTGTTCACCTGGTAACATGTCCCGTGTATATTAAACCATCAGGGGAAAAACCCTCTCCTCACTTATACTGTTCAGCTGGTAACATGTCCCGTGTATATTATACCATCAGGGAAACACACTCTCCTCACTTATACTGTTCAGTTGGTAACTTGTCCCGTGTATATTAAACCATCACGGGAACACACTCTCCTCACTTTTACTGTTCACCTGGGAAAATGTCCCGTGTAGATTAAACCATCAGGGGAACACATTCTCCTCACTGATACTGTTCACCTGGTAACATGTCCCGTGTATATTAAACCATCAGGGGAACACACTCTCTTCACATATACTGTTCACCTGGTAACATGTCCCGTGTATATTATCTATCAGGGGAACACGATCTCCTCACTTATACTTTTCACCTGGTAACATGTCCCGTGTATATTAAACCATCAGGGGAATACATTCTCCTCACTTATACTGTTCACCTGCTAACATGTCCTCTGCATATTAAACCATCAGGGGAAAGCCCTCTCCTCAATTACACTGTTCAGCTGGTAACATGTCCTGTGTATATTAAACCATCAGGGGAACACACTCTCCTCACTTATACTGTTCACCTGCTAACATGTCCCGTGTATATTGAACCATCAGGGAAACACACTCTCCTCACTTATACTGTTCACCTGGTAACATGTCCCGTGCGTGTTCAACAATCAGGGGAACACTCTCTCCTCACTTTTACTGTTCACCTGGTGACATGTCCTGTGTGTATTAAACCATGAGGGGAACACACTCTCCTCTCTTATACTGTTCACCTGGGGAAATGTCCCGTCAGTATTAAAGAAGCAGGGGAACACACTCTCCTCACTTATAATGTTCACCTCGGGAAATGTCCCGTCAGTATTAAACCATCAGGGGAACACACTCTCCACACTTATACTGTTCACCTGGTAACATGTCCCGTATGTATTAAACCATCAGGGGAACACACTCTCCTCAATTATACTGTTCACCTGGTAACATGTCCCGTGCGTGTTAAACCATCAGGGGAACACACTCTCCTCGCTTAAACTGATCACATGGTGACATGTCCCGTCAGTATTAAACAATCGTGGGAACACACTCTCCTCACTTCCTCTGTTCACCTGGTAACATGTCCCATGTATATTAAACAATCAGGGAAACACACTCTCCTCACTTATACTGTTCACCTGTGAACATGTCCCGTGTATATTAAACAATCAGGGGAACACACTCTCCTCACTTATACTGTTCACCTGGTAACATGTCCAGTGCGTATTAAACCATCAGGGGAACACACTCTCCTCCCTTAAACTGGTCACATGGTGACATGTCCCGTCAGTGTTAAAGAATCAGGGGAACACACTCTCTTCACTTACAATGTTCACCTGGTAATGTGTCCCATGTATATTAAACAATCAGGGGAACACACTCGCCTCACTTGAACTGTTCACCTGGTAACATGTCCCGTCACGATTAAACAATCAGGGGAACATACTCTCCTCACTTCTACTGTTCACCTGCGAACATGTCCCGTGTTTATTAAACAATCAGGGGAACACACTCTCCTCAACTATACTGTTCACCTGGTAACATGTCCCGTGTGTATTAAACAATCAGGGGAACACACTCTCCTCAATTATACTGTTCACCTGGTAACATGTCCCGAGTATATTATACCATCAGGGGAACACACTCTCCTCACTTATGCTGTTCACCTGGTAACATGTCCCGTGTATATTAAACCATCAGGGGAACACACTCTCCTCACTTATACTGTTCACCTGATGACATGTCCCGGGTATATTAAACAATCAGGGGAACTCACTCTCCTCACTTATACTGTTCACCTGGTATCATGTCCTGTGTATATTAAACCATCAGGGGAAAACACTCTCCTCACTTATACTGTTCACCTGATAACATGTCCCGTGCGTATTAAACCATCAGGGCAACACACTCTCCTCACTTATATTGTTTACCTGGTAACAAGTCCCGTGCGTATTAAAACATCAGGGGAACACATTCTCCTCACTTATACTGTTCACCTGATAACATGTCCCGTGTGTATTAAACAATCCGGGGAATACACTCACCTCACTTATACTGTTCACCTGGTAACATGTCCCGTGCGTATTAAACCATCAGGGGAACACACTCTCCTCACTTATACTGTTCACCTGGTAACATATCCCATGTATATTAAACCATCAGGGGAACACACTCTCCTCACTTATACTGTTCACCTGGTAACATGTCCCGTGTATATTAAACCATCAGGGGAACACACTCTCCTCACTTATACTATTCACCTGTAGACATGTCCTGTGTGTATTAAACCATGAGGGGAACACACTCTTCTCACTTATTCTGTTCACCTGGCGACATGTCCAGTGCGTATTAAACAATCAGGGGAACTCACTCTCTTCACTTATACTGTTCACCTGGGGAAATGTTCTGTCAGTATTAAACCATCAGGGGAACACACTCTCCTCACTTATAGTGTTCACCTGGTAACATATCCCGTGCGTATTAAACCATCAGGGGAACACTCTCTCCTCACTTATACTGTTCACCTGGGGAAATGTCCCGACAGTATTAAACCATCAGGGGAACACACTCTCCTCAGTTATACTGTTCACCTGGTAACATGTCCCGTGGATATTAAACCACCAGGGGAACACACTCTCCTCACTTATACTGTTCATCTGGTAACATGCCCCGTCAGTATTAAACCATCAGGAGAACACAGTCTCCTCACTTATACTGTTCACCTGGTAACATATCCTGTGTGCATTAAACCATCAGAGGAACACACTCTCCTCACTTATACTGTTCACCCGATGACATGTCCCGTGTGTATTAAACAATCAGGGGAACACACACTCCTCACTTATACTGTTCACCTGGTAACATGTCCCGTCAGTATTAAACAATCAGGGGAACACACTCTCCTCAATTATACTGTTCACCTGGTAACATGTCCCGTGCGTGTTAAACCATCAGGGGAAAACACTCTCCTCACTTATACTGTTCACCTGGTAACATTTCCCGGGAGTATTAAACCATCAGGGGAACACACTCTCCTCACTTATACTGTTCAACAGGTAACATGTCCCGTGAATATTAAACAATCAGGGGAAAGCACTCCCCTCACTTGTACTGTTCTCCTGGCAACATGTCCCGTGTTTATGAAACCATCAGGGGAACACACTCTCCTCACTTATACTGTTCACCTGGTAACATGTCCCGTGTGCATTAAACAATCAGGGGAACACACTCTCCTCACTTATACTGTTCACCAGGTAACATGTCCCGTGAATATTAAACAATCAGGGGAAAGCACTCCCCTCACTTATACTGTTCTCCTGGCAACATGTCCCGTGTTTATGAAACCATCAGGGGAACACACTCTCCTCACTTATACCGTTCACCTGATAACATGTCCCGTGTGTATTAAACCATCAGGGGAACACACTCTCCTCAATTATACTGTTCACCTGGTAACATGTCCCGTGTATATTAAACCATCAGTGGAACGCACTCTCCTCACTTATGCTGTTCACCTGGTAACATGTCCCGTGAATATTAAACCATCAGGGGAAAGCACTCTCCTCACTTATACTGTTCACCTCGTGACATGTCCCGTCAGTATTAAGCAATCAGGGGAACACACTCTACTCAATTATACTGTTCACCTGGTAACATGTCCCGTGTATATTAAACCATCAGTGGAACACACTCTCCTCACTTATACTGTTCACCTGGTAACATTTCCCTCGTATATTAAACCATCAGGGGAACACACTCTCCTCACTTATAATGTTCACCTTGTAACATGTCCGGTGTGTATTAAACAATCAGGGGAACACACTCTCCTCACTTATACTGTTCACCTGGTAACATTTCCCTCGTATATTAAACCATCAGGGGAACACACTCTCCTCACTTATACTGTTCACCTGGTAACATGTCCCGTGTGTATTAAACAATCAGGGGAACACACTCTCCTCACTAATACTGTTCACCTGGTAACATATCCTGTGTGCATTAAACCATCAGAGGAACACACTCTCCTCACTTATACTGTTCATCTGGTAACATGTCCCGTCAGTATTAAACCATCAGGAGAACACAGTCTCCTCACTTATACTGTTCACCTGGTAACATGTCCTTTGCATATTTATCCATCAGGGGAAAACATTCTGCTCACTTATACTGTTCACCTGGTGACATGTCCCGTGTGTATTAAACAATCAGGGGAACACACTCTCCTCACTTATACTTTTTAACCGGTGACATGTCCCGTGTGTATTAAACAATCAGGGGAACACACTCTCCTCACTTATACTTTTTAACCGGTGACATGTCCCGTCAGTATTAAACAATCAGGGGAACACACTCTCCTCACTTATACTGTTCACCTGGTAACATGTCCCGTCAGTATTAAACAATCAGGGGAACACACTCTCCTCAATTATACTGTTCACCTGGTAACATGTCCCGTGCGTGTTAAACCATCAGGGAAACACACTCTCCTCACTTATACTGTTCACCTGGTAACATTTCCCGGGAGTATTAAACCATCAGGGGAACACACTCTCCTCACTTATACTGTTCAACAGGTAACATGTCCCGTGAATATTAAACAATCAGGGGAAAGCACTCCCCTCACTTGTACTGTTCTCCTGGCAACATGTCCCGTGTTTATGAAACCATCAGGGGAACACACTCTCCTCACTTATACTGTTCACCTGGTAACATGTCCCGTGTGCATTAAACAATCAGGGGAACACACTCTCCTCACTTATACTGTTCACCAGGTAACATGTCCCGTGAATATTAAACAATCAGGGGAAAGCACTCCCCTCACTTATACTGTTCTCCTGGCAACATGTCCCGTGTTTATGAAACCATCAGGGGAACACACTCTCCTCACTTATACCGTTCACCTGATAACATGTCCCGTGTGTATTAAACCATCAGGGGAACACACTCTCCTCAATTATACTGTTCACCTGGTAACATGTCCCGTGTATATTAAACCATCAGTGGAACGCACTCTCCTCACTTATGCTGTTCACCTGGTAACATGTCCCGTGAATATTAAACCATCAGGGGAAAGCACTCTCCTCACTTATACTGTTCACCTCGTGACATGTCCCGTCAGTATTAAGCAATCAGGGGAACACACTCTACTCAATTATACTGTTCACCTGGTAACATGTCCCGTGTATATTAAACCATCAGTGGAACACACTCTCCTCACTTATACTGTTCACCTGGTAACATTTCCCTCGTATATTAAACCATCAGGGGAACACACTCTCCTCACTTATAATGTTCACCTTGTAACATGTCCGGTGTGTATTAAACAATCAGGGGAACACACTCTCCTCACTTATACTGTTCACCTGGTAACATTTCCCTCGTATATTAAACCATCAGGGGAACACACTCTCCTCACTTATACTGTTCACCTGGTAACATGTCCCGTGTGTATTAAACAATCAGGGGAACACACTCTCCTCACTAATACTGTTCACCTGGTAACATATCCTGTGTGCATTAAACCATCAGAGGAACACACTCTCCTCACTTATACTGTTCATCTGGTAACATGTCCCGTCAGTATTAAACCATCAGGAGAACACAGTCTCCTCACTTATACTGTTCACCTGGTAACATGTCCTTTGCATATTTATCCATCAGGGGAAAACATTCTGCTCACTTATACTGTTCACCTGGTGACATGTCCCGTGTGTATTAAACAATCAGGGGAACACACTCTCCTCACTTATACTTTTTAACCGGTGACATGTCCCGTGTGTATTAAACAATCAGGGGAACACACTCTCCTCACTTATACTTTTTAACCGGTGACATGTCCCGTCAGTATTAAACAATCAGGGGAACACACTCTCCTCACTTATACTGTTCACCTGGTAACATGTCCCGTCAGTATTAAACAATCAGGGGAACACACTCTCCTCAATTATACTGTTCACCTGGTAACATGTCCCGTGCGTGTTAAACCATCAGGGAAACACACTCTCCTCACTTATACTCTTCACCTGGTAACATTTCCCGTGAGTATTAAACCATCAGGGGAACACACTCTCCTCACTTATACTGTTCACCTGCTGACATGTTCCGGGTATATTAAAACATCAGGGGAACACTCTCTCCTCAATTATACTGTTCTCCTGGCAACATGTACCGTGTGTATTAAACCATCAGTGGAACGCACTCTCCTCACTTATACTGTTCACCTGGTAACATGTCCCGTCAATATTAAACCATCAGGGGAAAGCACTCTCCTCACTTATACTGTTCACATCGTGACATGTCCCGTCAGTATTAAGCAATCAGGGGAACTCACTCTCCTCA
Organism: Heterodontus francisci; assembly: GCF_036365525.1. NCBI lineage: Eukaryota > Metazoa > Chordata > Chondrichthyes > Heterodontiformes > Heterodontidae > Heterodontus > Heterodontus francisci. Next base: position 768,449 of record NW_027141024.1, read on the forward strand.
ATTCTACTCTTCACCTGGTGACATGTCCCGGGTATATTAAACAATCAGGGGAACACACTCTCCTCAATTATACTGTTCACCTGGTAACATGTCCCGTGAATATTAAACAATCAGTGGAAAGCACTCTCCTCAATTATACTGTTCACCTGCTGACATGTTCCGGGTATATTAAAACATCAGGGGAACACTCTCTCCTCAATTATACTGTTCTCCTGGCAACATGTCCCGTGTGTATTAAACCATCAGTGGAACGCACTCTCCTCACTTATACTGTTCACCTGGTAACATGTCCCGTGAATATTAAACCATCAGGGGAAAGCACTCTCCTCACTTATACTGTTCACATCGTGACATGTCCCGTCAGTATTAAGCAATCAGGGGAACTCACTCTCCTCAATTCTACTCTTCACCTGGTGACATGTCCCGGGTATATTAAACAATCAGGGGAACACACTCTCCTCAATTATACTGTTCACCTGGTAACATGTCCCGTGTATATTAAACCATCATGGGTAAGCCCTCTCCTCACTTATACAGTTCAGCTGGTAACATGTCCCGTGTATATTATACCATCAGGGGAACACACTCTCCTCACTTATACTGTTCACCTGGTAACATGTCCCGTGTATATTAAACCATCATGGGTAAGCCCTCTCCTCACTTATACAGTTCAGCTGGTAACATGTCCCGTGTATATTATACCATCAGGGGAACACACTCTCCTCACTTATGCTGTTCACCTGGTAACATGTCCCGTGTATATTAAACCATCAGGGGAACACACTCTCCTCACTTATACTGTTCACCTGATGACATGTCCCGGGTATATTAAACAATCAGGGGAACTCACTCTCCTCACTTATACTGTTCACCTGGTATCATGTCCTGTGTATATTAAACCATCAGGGGAACACATTCTCCTCACTTATACTGTTCACCTGATGACATGTCCCGTGCGTATTAAACCATCAGGGCAACACACTCTCCTCACCTATACTGTTCACCTGGTAACAATTCCCGTGCGTATTAAACCATCAGGGGAACACATTCTCCTCACTTATACTGTTCACCTGATAACATGTCCCGTGTATATTAAACAATCAGGGGAACTCACTCTCCTCACTTATACTGTTCACCTGGTATCATGTCCTGTGTATATTAAACCATCAGGGGAACACATTCTCCTCACTTATACTGTTCACCTGATAACATGTCCCGTGCGTATTAAACAATCAGCGGAACTCACTCTCCTCACTTATACTGTTCACCTGGTATCATGTCCTGTGTATATTAAACCATCAGGGGAACACATTCTCCTCACTTATACTGTTCACCTGATAACATGTCCCGTGCGTATTAAACCATCAGGGCAACACACTCTCCTCACTTATACTGTTCACCTGGTAACAATTCCCGTGTGTATTAAACCATCAGGGGAACACTCTCTCCTCACTTATACTGTTCTCCTGGGGAAATGTCCCGTGTATATTAAACCATCAGGGGAACACACTCTCCTCACTTATACTATTCACCTGTAGACATGTCCTGTGTGTATTAAACCATGAGGGGAACACTCTCTTCTCACTTATTCTGTTCACCTGGCGACATGTCCAGTGCGTATTAAACAATCAGGGGAACTCAATCTCTTCACTTATACTGTTCACCTGGGGAAATGTTCTGTCAGTATTAAACCATCAGGGGAACACACTCTCCTCACTTATAGTGTTCACCTGGTAACATATCCCGTGCGTATTAAACCATCAGGGGAACACTCTCTCCTCACTTATACTGTTCACCTGGGAAAATGTCCCGACAGTATTAAACCATCAGGGGAACACACTCTCCTCAGTTATACTGTTCACCTGGTAACATGTCCCGTGTATATTAAACCACCAGGGGAACACACTCTCCTCACTTATACTGTTCACCTGGTAACATGTCCTGTGTGCATTAAACCATCAGAGGAACACACTCTCCTCACTTATACTGTTCATCTGGTAACATGTCCCGTCAGTATTAAACCATCAGGAGAACACAGTCTCCTCACTTATACTGTTCACCTGGTAACATGTCCTTTGCATATTTATCCATCAGGGGAAAACATTCTGCTCAATTATACTGTTCACCTGGTGACATGTCCCGTGTGTATTAAACAATCAGGGGAACACACTCTCCTCACTTATACTTTTTAACCGGTGACATGTCCCGTGTTTATTAAACAATCAGGGGAACACACTCTCCTCACTTATACTGTTCACCTGGTAACATGTCCCGTCAGTATTAAACAATCAGGGGAACACACTCTCCTCAATTATACTGTTCACCTGGTAACATGTCCCGTGCGTGTTAAACCATCAGGGGAAAACACTCTCCTCACTTATACTGTTCACCTGGTAACATTTCCCGGGAGCATTAAACAATCAGGGGAACACACTCTCCTCACTTATACTGTTCACCAGGTAACATGTCCCGTGAATATTAAACAATCAGGGGAAAGCACTCCCCTCACTTATACTGTTCTCCTGGCAACATGTCCCGTGTTTATGAAACCATCAGGGGAACACACTCTCCTCACTTATACCGTTCACCTGATAACATGTCCCGTGTGTATTAAACCATCAGGGGAACACACTCTCCTCACTTATACTGTTCAAATGGTAATATGCCCTGTGTGTATTAAACAATCAGGGGAACACACTCTCCTCAATTATACTGTTCACCTGGTAACATGTCCCGTGTATATTAAACCATCAGTGGAACGCACTCTCCTCACTTATGCTGTTCACCTGGTAACATGTCCCGTGAATATTAAACCATCAGGGGAAAGCACTCTCCTCACTTATACTGTTCACCTCGTGACATGTCCCGTCAGTATTAAGCAATCAGGGGAACACACTCTCCTCACTGAGACTGTTCACCTGGTAACATGTCCCGTGAATATTAAATCATCAGGGGAAAGCACTCTCCTCACTTATACTGTTCACCTCGTGACATGTCCCGTCAGTATTAAGCAATCAGGGGAACACACTCTCCTCAATTATACTGTTCACCTGGTAACATGTCCCGTGTATATTAAACCATCAGTGGAACACACTCTCCTCACTTATACTGTTCACCTGGTAACATTTCCCTCGTATATTAAACCTTCAGGGGAACACACTCTCCTCACTTATAATGTTCACCTTGTAACATGTCCGGTGTGTATTAAACAATCAGGGGAACACACTCTCCTCACTTATACAGTTCACCTGGTAACATTTCCCTCGTATATTAAACCATCAGGGAAACACACTCTCCTCATTTATACTGTTCACCTGGTAACATGTCCGGTGTGTATTAAACAATCAGGGGAACACACTCTCCTCACTTATACTGTTCACCTGGTAAAATGTCCCGTGTGTATTAAACAATCAGGGGATCACACTCTCCTCACTTATACTGTTCACCTGGTAACATGTCCCGTGTATATTAAACAATCTGGGGAACACACTCTCCTCAATTATACTGTTCACCTGCTGACATGTTCCGGGTATATTAAAACATCAGGGGAACACACTCTCCTCACTTATACTGTTCACCTGATAAGATGTCCCGTGCGTGTTAAACCATCAGGGGAACACACTCTCCTCACTTATACTGTTCATCTGGTTACATGTCCTGTGTGCATTAAACCATCAGAGGAACACACTCTCCTCACTTATACTGTTCATCTGGTAACATGTCCCGTCAGTATTGAACCATCAGGAGAACACAGTCTCCTCACTTATACTGTTCACCTGGTAACATGTCCCGTGTGTATTAAACAATCAGGGGAACACACTCTCCTCACTTATACTTTTTAACCGGTGACATGTCCCGTGTGCATTAAACCATCAGAGGAACACACTCTCCTCACTTATACTGTTCATCTGGTAACATGTCCCGTCAGTATTAAACCATCAGGAGAACACACTCTCCTCACTTATACTTTTTAACCGGTGACATCTCCCGTGTGTATTAAACAATCAGGGGAACACACTCTCCTCACTTATACTTTTTAACCGGTGACATGTCACGTCAGTATTAAACAATCAGGGGAACACACTCTCCTCACTTATACTGTTCACCTGGTAACATGTCCCGTCAGTATTAAACAATCAGGGGAACACACTCTCCTCAATTATACTGTTCACCTGGTAACATGTCCCGTGCGTGTTAAACCATCAGGGGAACACACTCTCCTCACTTATACTTTTTAACCGGTGACATGTCCCGTCAGTATTAAACAATCAGGGGAACACACTCTCCTCACTTATAATGTTCACCTGGTAACATTTCCCGTGAGTATTAAACCATCAGGGGAACACACTCTCCTCACTTATACTGTTCACCAGGTAACATGTCCCGTGAATATTAAACAATCAGGGGAAAGCACTCTCCTCAATTATACTGTTCACCTGCTGACATGTTCCGGGTATATTAAAACATCAGGGGAACACACTCTCCTCAATTATACTGTTCTCCTGGCAACATGTCCCGTGTGTATTAAACAATCAGGGGAAAGCACTCTCCTCAATTATACTGTTCACCTGCTGACATGTTCCGGGTATATTAAAACATCAGGGGAACACACTCTCCTCAATTATACTGTTCTCCTGGCAACATGTCCCGTGTGTATTAAACCATCAGTGGAACGCACTCTCCTCACTTATACTGTTCACCTGGTAACATGTCCCGTCAGTATTAAGCAATCAGGGGAACTCACTCTCCTCAATTCTACTGTTCACCTGGTAACATGTCCCGTGTATATTATACCATCAGTGGAACATACTCTCCTCACTTATACTGTTCACCTGGTAACATGTCCCGTGTATATTATATCATCAGGGGAACACACTCTCCTCACTTATGCTGTTCACCTGGTAACATGTCCCGTGTGTATTAAACCATCAGGGGAACACACTCTCCTCACTTATACTGTTCACCTGATGACATGTCCCGGGTATATTAAACAATCAGGGGAACTCACTCTCCTCACTTATACTGTTCACCTGGTATCATGTCCTGTGTATATTAAACCATCAGGGGAACACATTCTCCTCACTTATACTGTTCACCTGATAACATGTCCCGTGCGTATTAAACCATCAGGGCAACACACTCTCCTCACTTATACTGTTCACCTGGTAACAAGTCCCGTGCGTATTAAACCATCAGGGGAACACATACTCCTCACTTATACTGTTCACCTGATAACATGTCCCGTGTGTATTAAACCATCAGGGGAACACTCTCTCCTCACTTATACTGTTCACCTGGGGAAATGTCCCGACAGTATTAAACCATCAGGGGAACACACTCTCCTCAGTTATACTGTTCACCTGGTAACATGTCCCGTGTATATTAAACCACCAGGGGAACACACTCTCCTCACTTATACTGTTCACCTGGTAACATGTCCTGTGTGCATTAAACCATCAGAGGAACACACTCTCCTCACTTATACTGTTCATCTGGTAACATGTCCCGTCAGTATTAAACCATCAGGAGAACACAGTCTCCTCACTTATACTGTTCACCTGGTAACATGTCCTTTGCATATTTATCCATCAGGGGAAAACATTCTGCTCACTTATACTGTTCACCTGGTGACATGTCCCGTGTGTATTAAACAATCAGGGGAACACACTCTCCTCACTTATACTTTTTAACCGGTGACATGTCACGTCAGTATTAAACAATCAGGGGAACACACTCTCCTCACTTATACTGTTCACCTGGTAACATGTCCCGTCAGTATTAAACAATCAGGGGAACACACTCTCCTCAATTATACTGTTCACCTGGTAACATGTCCCGTGCGTGTTAAACCATCAGGGGAACACACTCTCCTCACTTATACTTTTTAACCGGTGACATGTCCCGTCAGTATTAAACAATCAGGGGAACACACTCTCCTCACTTATAATGTTCACCTGGTAACATTTCCCGTGAGTATTAAACCATCAGGGGAACACACTCTCCTCACTTATACTGTTCACCAGGTAACATGTCCCGTGAATATTAAACAATCAGGGGAAAGCACTCTCCTCAATTATACTGTTCACCTGCTGACATGTTCCGGGTATATTAAAACATCAGGGGAACACACTCTCCTCAATTATACTGTTCTCCTGGCAACATGTCCCGTGTGTATTAAACAATCAGGGGAAAGCACTCTCCTCAATTATACTGTTCACCTGCTGACATGTTCCGGGTATATTAAAACATCAGGGGAACACACTCTCCTCAATTATACTGTTCTCCTGGCAACATGTCCCGTGTGTATTAAACCATCAGTGGAACGCACTCTCCTCACTTATACTGTTCACCTGGTAACATGTCCCGTCAGTATTAAGCAATCAGGGGAACTCACTCTCCTCAATTCTACTGTTCACCTGGTAACATGTCCCGTGTATATTATACCATCAGTGGAACATACTCTCCTCACTTATACTGTTCACCTGGTAACATGTCCCGTGTATATTATACCATCAGGGGAACACACTCTCCTCACTTATGCTGTTCACCTGGTAACATGTCCCGTGTGTATTAAACCATCAGGGGAACACACTCTCCTCACTTATACTGTTCACCTGATGACATGTCCCGGGTATATTAAACAATCAGGGGAACTCACTCTCCTCACTTATACTGTTCACCTGGTATCATGTCCTGTGTATATTAAACCATCAGGGGAACACATTCTCCTCACTTATACTGTTCACCTGATAACATGTCCCGTGCGTATGAAACCATCAGGGCAACACACTCTCCTCACTTATACTGTTCACCTGGTAACAAGTCCCGTGCGTATTAAACCATCAGGGGAACACATACTCCTCACTTATACTGTTCACCTGATAACATGTCCCGTGTGTATTAAACCATCAGGGGAACACTCTCTCCTCACTTATACTGTTCACCTGGGGAAATGTCCCGACAGTATTAAACCATCAGGGGAACACACTCTCCTCAGTTATACTGTTCACCTGGTAACATGTCCCGTGTATATTAAACCACCAGGGGAACACACTCTCCTCACTTATACTGTTCACCTGGTAACATGTCCTGTGTGCATTAAACCATCAGAGGAACACACTCTCCTCACTTATACTGTTCATCTGGTAACATGTCCCGTCAGTATTAAACCATCAGGAGAACACAGTCTCCTCACTTATACTGTTCACCTGGTAACATGTCCTTTGCATATTTATCCATCAGGGGAAAACATTCTGCTCACTTATACTGTTCACCTGGTGACATGTCCCGTGTGTATTAAACAATCAGGGGAACACACTCTCCTCACTTATACTTTTTAACCGGTGACATGTCCCGTGTTTTTTAAACAATCAGGGGAACACACACTCCTCACTTATACTGTTCACCTGGTAACATGTCCCGTCAGTATTAAACAATCAGGGGAACACACTCTCCTCAATTATACTGTTCACCTGGTAACATGTCCCGTGCGTGTTAAACCATCAGGGGAACACACTCTCCTCACTTATACTGTTCACCTGGTAACATTTCCCGTGAGTATTAAACCATCAGGGGAACACACTCTCCTCACTTATACTGTTCACCAGGTAACATGTCCCGTCAGTATTAAGCAATCAGGGGAACTCACTCTCCTCAATTCTACTGTTCACCTGGTAACATGTCCCGTGTATATTATACCATCAGTGGAACATACTCTCCTCACTTATACTGTTCACCTGGTAACATGTCCCGTGTATATTATACCATCAGGGGAACACACTCTCCTCACTTATGCTGTTCACCTGGTAACATGTCCCGTGTGTATTAAACCATCAGGGGAACACACTCTCCTCACTTATACTGTTCACCTGATGACATGTCCCGGGTATATTAAACAATCAGGGGAACTCACTCTCCTCACTTATACTGTTCACCTGGTATCATGTCCTGTGTATATTAAACCATCAGGGGAACACATTCTCCTCACTTATACTGTTCACCTGATAACATGTCCCGTGCGTATTAAACCATCAGGGCAACACACTCTCCTCACTTATACTGTTCACCTGGTAACAAGTCCCGTGCGTATTAAACCATCAGGGGAACACATACTCCTCACTTATACTGTTCACCTGATAACATGTCCCGTGTGTATTAAACCATCAGGGGAACACTCTCTCCTCACTTATACTGTTCACCTGGGGAAATGTCCCGACAGTATTAAACCATCAGGGGAACACACTCTCCTCAGTTATACTGTTCACCTGGTAACATGTCCCGTGTATATTAAACCACCAGGGGAACACACTCTCCTCACTTATACTGTTCACCTGGTAACATGTCCTGTGTGCATTAAACCATCAGAGGAACACACTCTCCTCACTTATACTGTTCATCTGGTAACATGTCCCGTCAGTATTAAACCATCAGGAGAACACAGTCTCCTCACTTATACTGTTCACCTGGTAACATGTCCTTTGCATATTTATCCATCAGGGGAAAACATTCTGCTCACTTATACTGTTCACCTGGTGACATGTCCCGTGTGTATTAAACAATCAGGGGAACACACTCTCCTCACTTATACTTTTTAACCGGTGACATGTCCCGTGTTTTTTAAACAATCAGGGGAACACACACTCCTCACTTATACTGTTCACCTGGTAACATGTCCCGTCAGTATTAAACAATCAGGGGAACACACTCTCCTCAATTATACTGTTCACCTGGTAACATGTCCCGTGCGTGTTAAACCATCAGGGGAACACACTCTCCTCACTTATACTGTTCACCTGGTAACATTTCCCGTGAGTATTAAACCATCAGGGGAACACACTCTCCTCACTTATACTGTTCACCAGGTAACATGTCCCGTGAATATTAAACAATCAGGGGAAAGCAAACCCCTCACTTATACTGTTCTCCTGGCAACATGTCCCGTGTTTATGAAACCATCAGGGGAACACACTCTCCTCACTTATACTGTTCACCTGGTAACATGTCCCGTGTGCATTAAACAATCAGGGGAACTCACTCTCCTCACTTATACTGTTCACCAGGTAACATGTCCCGTGAATATTAAACAATCAGGGGAAAGCACTCCCCTCACTTATACTGTTCTCCTGGCAACATGTCCCGTGTTTATGAAACCATCAGGGGAACACACTCTCCTCACTTATACCGTTCACCTGATAACAAGTCCCGTGTGTATTAAACCATCAGGGGAACACACTCTCCTCACTTATACTGTTCAAATGGTAATATGCCCTGTGTGTATTAAGCAATCAGGGGAACACACTCTCCTCACATATACTGTTCACCTGGTAACATGTCCCTTGAATTTTAAACCATCAGGGGAAAGCACTCTCCTCACTTATACTGTTCACCTCGTGACATGTCCCGTCAGTATTAAGCAATCAGGGGAACACACTCTCCTCAATTATACTGTTCACCTGGTAACATGTCCCGTGTATATTAAACCATCAGTGGAACACACTCTCCTCACTTATACTGTTCACCTGGTAACATTTCCCTCGTATATTAAACCATCAGGGGAACACACTCTCCTCACTTATAATGTTCACCTTGTAACATGTCCGGTGTGTATTAAACAATCAGGGGAACACACTCTCCTCACTTATACTGTTCACCTGGTAACATTTCCCACGTATATTAAACCATCAGGGGAACACACTCTCCTCACTTATACTGTTCACCTGGTAACATGTCCCGTGTGTATTAAACAATCAGGGGAACACACTCTCCTCACTTATACTGTTCACCTGGTAAAATGTCCCGTGTGTATTAAACAATCAGGGGATCACACTCTCCTCACTTATACGGTTCACCTGGTAACATGTCCCGTGTATATTAAACAATCTGGGGAACACACTCTCCTCAATTATACTGTTCACCTGCTGACATGTTCCAGGTATATTAAAACATCAGGGGAACACACTCTCCTCACTTATACTGTTCACCTGGTAACATGTCCCGTGCGTGTTAAACCATCAGGGGAACACACTCTCCTCACTTATACTGTTCATCTGGTAACATGTCCTGTGTGCATTAAACCATCAGAGGAACACACGCTCCTCACTTATACTGTTCATCTGGTAACATGTCCCGTCAGTATTGAACCATCAGGAGAACACAGTCTCCTCACTTATACTGTTCACCTGGTAACATGTCCCGTGTGTATTAAGCAATCAGGGGAACTCACTCTCCTCATTTATACTGTTCACCTGGTAACATGTCCTGTGTGCATTAAACCATCAGAGGAACACACTCTCCTCACTTATACTGTTCACCTGGTAACATGTCCTGTGTGCATTAAACCATCAGAAGAACACACTCTCCTCACTTATACTGTTCACCTGGTAACATGTCCTGTGTGCATTAAACCATCAGAGGAACACACTCTCCTCACTTATACTGTTCATCTGGTAACATGTCCCGTCAGTATTAAACCATCAGGAGAACACAGTCTCCTCACTTATACTGTTCACCTGGTAACATGTCCTTTGCATATTTATCCATCAGGGGAAAACATTCTGCTCACTTAAACTGTTCACCTGGTGACATGTCCCGTGTGTATTAAACAATCAGGGGAACACACTCTCCTCACTTATACTTTTTAACCGGTGACATGTCCCGTGTGTATTAAACAATCAGGGGAACACACTCTCCTCAATTATACTGTTCACCTGGTAACATGTCCAGTGTATATTAAACCATCAGGGGAACACACTCTCCTCACTTATACTGTTCACCTGGTAACATGTCCCGTCAGTATTAAACAATCAGGGGAGCACACTCTCCTCAATTATACTGTTCACCTGGTAACATGTCCCGTGCGTGTTAAACCATCAGGGGAACACACTCTCCTCACTTATACTGTTCACCTGGTAACATTTCCCGTGAGTATTAAACCATCAGGGGAACACACTCTCCTCAATTATACTGTTCACCTGCTGACATGTTCCGGGTATATTAAAACATCAGGGGAACACACTCTCCTCAATTATACTGTTCTCCTGGCAACATGTCCCGTGTGTATTAAACCATCAGTGGAACGCACTCTCCTCACTTATACTGTTCACCTGGTAACATGTCCCGTCAATATTAAACCATCAGGGGAAAGCACTCTCCTCAATTCTACTCTTCACCTGGTGACATGTCCCGGGTATATTAAACAATCAGTGGAACATACTCTCCTCACTTATACTGTTCACCTCGTGACATGTCCCGTCAGTATTAAGCAATCAGTGGAACACACTCTCCTCAATTCTACTCTTCACCTGCTGACATGTCCCGGGTATATTAAACAATCAGTGGAACATACTCTCCTCACTTATACTGTTCACCTCGTGACATGTCCCGTCAGTATTAAGCAATCAGGGGAACTCACTCTCCTCAATTCTTCTCTTCACCTGGTGACATGTCCCGGGTATATTAAACAATCAGTGGAACATACTCTCCTCACTTATACTGTTCACCTCGTGACATGTCCCGTCAGTATTAAGCAATCAGGGGAACACACTCTCCTCACTTATACTGTTCACCTGGGAAGATGTCCCGTGTATATTATAACATCAGTGGAACATACTCTCCTCACTTATACTGTTCACCTGGTAACATGTCCCGTGTATATTAAACCATCATGGGTAAGCCCTCTCCTCACTTATACAGTTCAGCTGGTAACATGTCCCGTGTATATTATACCATCAGGGGAACACACTTTCCTCACTTATGCTGTTCACCTGGTAACATGTCCCGTGTATATTAAACCATCAGGGGAACACACTCTCCTCACTTATACTGTTCACCTGATGACATGTCCCGGGTATATTAAACAATCAGGGGAACTCACTCTCCTCACTTATACTGTTCACCTGGTATCATGTCCTGTGTATATTAAACCATCAGGGGAACACATTCTCCTCACTTATACTGTTCACCTGATAACATGTCCCGAGCCTATTAAACCATCAGGGCAACACACTCTCCTCACTTATACTGTTCACCTGGTAACAAGTCCCGTGCGTATTAAACCATCAGGGGAACACATTCTCCTCACTTATACTGTTCACCTGATAACATGTCCCGTGTGTATTAAACCATCAGGGGAACACTCTCTCCTCACTTATACTGTTCACCTGGGGAAATGTCCCGACAGTATTAAACCATCAGGGGAACACACTCTCCTCATTTATACTGTTCACCTGGAAACATGTCCCGTGTATATTAAACCATCAGGGGAAAGCACTCTCCTCACTTATACTGTTCACCTGGTAACATGTCCCGTGCGTATTAAACCATCAGGGGAACACACTCTCCTCACTTATACTGTTCACCTGGTAACATATCCCATGTATATTAATCCATCAGGGGAACACACTCTCCTCACTTATACTATTCACCTGTAGACATGTCCTGTGTGTATTAAACCATGAGGGGAACACACTCTTCTCACTTATTCTGTTCACCTGGCGACATGTCCAGTGCGTATTAAACAATCAGGGGAACTCACTCTCTTCACTTATACTGTTCAACTGGGGAAATGTTCTGTCAGTATTAAACCATCAGGGGAACACACTCTCCTCACTTATAGTGTTCACCTGGTAACATATCCCGTGCGTATTAAACCATCAGGGGAAAACTCTCTCCTCACTTATACTGTTCACCTGGGGAAATGTCCCGACAGTATTAAACCATCAGGGGAACACAATCTCCTCAGTTATACTGTTCACCTGGTAACATGTCCCGTGTATATTAAACCACCAGGGGAACACACTCTCCTCACTTATACTGTTCACCTGGTAACATGTCCTGTGTGCATTAAACCATCAGAGGAACACACTCTCCTCACTTATACTGTTCATCTGGTAACATGTCCCGTCAGTATTAAACCATCAGGAGAACACAGTCTCCTCACTTATACTGTTCACCTGGTAACATGTCCTTTGCATATTTATCCATCAGGGGAAAACATTCTGCTCACTTATACTGTTCACCCGATGACATGTCCCGTGTGTATTAAACAATCAGGGGAACACACTCTCCTCACTTATACTGTTCACCTGGTAACATGTCCCGTGTATATTAAACCATCAGTGGAACACACTCTCCTCACTTATACTGTTCACCTGGTAACATTTCCCTCGTATATTAAACCATCAGGGGAACACACTCTCCTCACTTATAATGTTCACCTTGTAACATGTCCGGTGTGTATTAAACAATCAGGGGAACACACTCTCCTCACTTATACTGTTCACCTGGTAACATTTCCCTCGTATATTAAACCATCAGGGGAACACACTCTCCTCACTTATACTGTTCACCTGGTAACATGTCCCGTGTGTATTAAACAATCAGGGGAACACACTCTCCTCACTTATACTGTTCACCTGGTAAAATGTCCCGTGTGTATTAAACAATCAGGGGATCACACTCTCCTCACTTATACTGTTCACCTGGTAACATGTCCCGTGTATATTAAACAATCTGGGGAACACACTCTCCTCAATTCTACTGTTCATCTGGTAACATGTCCCGTCAGTATTAAACCATCAGGAGAACACAGTCTCCTCACTTATACTGTTCACCTGGTAACATGTCCTTTGCATATTTATCCATCAGGGGAAAACATTCTGCTCACTTAAACTGTTCACCTGGTGACATGTCCCGTGTGTATTAAACAATCAGGGGAACACACTCTCCTCACTTATACTTTTTAACCGGTGACATGTCCCGTGTGTATTAAACAATCAGGGGAACACACTCTCCTCAATTATACTGTTCACCTGGTAACATGTCCAGTGTATATTAAACCATCAGGGGAACACACTCTCCTCACTTATACTGTTCACCTGGTAACATGTCCCGTCAGTATTAAACAATCAGGGGAACACACTCTCCTCAATTATACTGTTCACCTGGTAACATGTCCCGTGCGTGTTAAACCATCAGGGGAACACACTCTCCTCACTTATACTGTTCACCTGGTAACATTTCCCGTGAGTATTAAACCATCAGGGGAACACACTCTCCTCAATTATACTGTTCACCTGCTGACATGTTCCGGGTATATTAAAACATCAGGGGAACACACTCTCCTCAATTATACTGTTCTCCTGGCAACATGTCCCGTGTGTATTAAACCATCAGTGGAACGCACTCTCCTCACTTATACTGTTCACCTGGTAACATGTCCCGTCAATATTAAACCATCAGGGGAAAGCACTCTCCTCAATTCTACTCTTCACCTGGTGACATGTCCCGGGTATATTAAACAATCAGTGGAACATACTCTCCTCACTTATACTGTTCACCTCGTGACATGTCCCGTCAGTATTAAGCAATCAGTGGAACACACTCTCCTCAATTCTACTCTTCACCTGCTGACATGTCCCGGGTATATTAAACAATCAGTGGAACATACTCTCCTCACTTATACTGTTCACCTCGTGACATGTCCCGTCAGTATTAAGCAATCAGGGGAACTCACTCTCCTCAATTCTACTCTTCACCTGGTGACATGTCCCGGGTATATTAAACAATCAGTGGAACATACTCTCCTCACTTATACTGTTGACCTCGTGACATGTCCCGTCAGTATTAAGCAATCAGGGGAACACACTCTCCTCACTTATACTGTTCACCTGGGAAGATGTCCCGTGTATATTATAACATCAGTGGAACATACTCTCCTCACTTATACTGTTCACCTGGTAACATGTCCCGTGTATATTAAACCATCATGGGTAAGCCCTCTCCTCACTTATACAGTTCAGCTGGTAACATGTCCCGTGTATATTATACCATCAGGGGAACACACTTTCCTCACTTATGCTGTTCACCTGGTAACATGTCCCGTGTATATTAAACCATCAGGGGAACACACTCTCCTCACTTATACTGTTCACCTGATGACATGTCCCGGGTATATTAAACAATCAGGGGAACTCACTCTCCTCACTTATACTGTTCACCTGGTATCATGTCCTGTGTATATTAAACCATCAGGGGAACACATTCTCCTCACTTATACTGTTCACCTGATAACATGTCCCGAGCCTATTAAACCATCAGGGCAACACACTCTCCTCACTTATACTGTTCACCTGGTAACAAGTCCCGTGCGTATTAAACCATCAGGGGAACACATTCTCCTCACTTATACTGTTCACCTGATAACATGTCCCGTGTGTATTAAACCATCAGGGGAACACTCTCTCCTCACTTATACTGTTCACCTGGGGAAATGTCCCGACAGTATTAAACCATCAGGGGAACACACTCTCCTCATTTATACTGTTCACCTGGAAACATGTCCCGTGTATATTAAACCATCAGGGGAAAGCACTCTCCTCACTTATACTGTTCACCTGGTAACATGTCCCGTGCGTATTAAACCATCAGGGGAACACACTCTCCTCACTTATACTGTTCACCTGGTAACATATCCCATGTATATTAATCCATCAGGGGAACACACTCTCCTCACTTATACTATTCACCTGTAGACATGTCCTGTGTATATTAAACCATGAGGGGAACACACTCTTCTCACTTATTCTGTTCACCTGGCGACATGTCCAGTGCGTATTAAACAATCAGGGGAACTCACTCTCTTCACTTATACTGTTCAACTGGGGAAATGTTCTGTCAGTATTAAACCATCAGGGGAACACACTCTCCTCACTTATAGTGTTCACCTGGTAACATATCCCGTGCGTATTAAACCATCAGGGTAAAACTCTCTCCTCACTTATACTGTTCACCTGGGGAAATGTCCCGACAGTATTAAACCATCAGGGGAACACAATCTCCTCAGTTATACTGTTCACCTGGTAACATGTCCCGTGTATATTAAACCACCAGGGGAACACACTCTCCTCACTTATACTGTTCACCTGGTAACATGTCCTGTGTGCATTAAACCATCAGAGGAACACACTCTCCTCATTTATACTGTTCATCTGGTAACATGTCCCGTCAGTATTAAACCATCAGGAGAACACAGTCTCCTCACTTATACTGTTCACCTGGTAACATGTCCTTTGCATATTTATCCATCAGGGGAAAACATTCTGCTCACTTATACTGTTCACCCGATGACATGTCCCGTGTGTATTAAACAATCAGGGGAACACACTCTCCTCACTTATACTGTTCACCTGGTAACATGTCCCGTGTATATTAAACCATCAGTGGAACACACTCTCCTCACTTATACTGTTCACCTGGTAACATTTCCCTCGTATATTAAACCATCAGGGGAACACACTCTCCTCACTTATAATGTTCACCTTGTAACATGTCCGGTGTGTATTAAACAATCAGGGGAACACACTCTCCTCACTTATACTGTTCACCTGGTAACATTTCCCTCGTATATTAAACCATCAGGGGAACACACTCTCCTCACTTATACTGTTCACCTGGTAACATGTCCCGTGTGTATTAAACAATCAGGGGAACACACTCTCCTCACTTATACTGTTCACCTGGTAAAATGTCCCGTGTGTATTAAACAATCAGGGGATCACACTCTCCTCACTTATACTGTTCACCTGGTAACATGTCCCGTGTATATTAAACAATCTGGGGAACACACTCTCCTCAATTCTACTGTTCACCTGCTGACATGTTCCGGGTATATTAAAACATCAGGGGAACACACTCTCCTCACTTATACTGTTGACCTGGTAACATGTCCCGTGCGTGTTAAACCATCAGGGGAACACACTCTCCTCACTTATACTGTTCTTCTGGTTACATGTCCTGTGTGCATTAAACCATCAGAGGAACACACTCTCCTCCATTATACTGTTCATCTGGTAACATGTCCCGTCAGTATTAAACCATCAGGAGAACACAGTCTCCTCACTTATACTGTTCACCTGGTAACATGTCCCGTGTGTATTAAACAATCTGGGGAACACACTCTCCTCACTTATACTTTTTAACCGGTGACATGTCCCGTGTGTATTAAACAATCAGGGGAACACACTCTCCTCACTTATACTGTTCACCTGGTAACATGTCCTGTGTGCATTAAACCATCAGAGGAACACACTCTCCTCACTTATACTGTTCATCTGGTAACATGTCCCATCAGTATTAAACCATCAGGAGAACACAGTCTCCTCACTTATACTGTTCACCTGGTAACATGTCCTTTGCATATTTATCCATCAGGGGAAAACATTCTGCTCACTTATACTGTTCACCTGGTGACATGTCCCGTGTGTATTAAACAATCAGGGGAACACACTCTCCTCACTTATACTGTTCACCTGGTAACATTTCCCTCGTATATTAAACCATCAGGGGAACACACTCTCCTCACTTATACTGTTCACCTGGTAACATGTCCCGTGTGTATTAAACAATCAGGGGAACACACTCTCCTCACTTATACTGTTCACCTGGTAAAATGTCCCGCGTGTATTAAACAATCAGGGGATCACACTCTCCTCACTTATACTGTTCACCTGGTAACATGTCCCGTGTATATTAAACAATCTGGGGAACACACTCTCCTCAATTCTACTGTTCACCTGCTGACATGTTCCGGGTATATTAAAACATCAGGGGAACACACTCTCCTCACTTATACTGTTCACCTGGTAACATGTCCCGTGCGTGTTAAACCATCAGGGGAACACACTCTCCTCACTTATACTGTTCATCTGGTAACATGTCCTGTGTGCATTAAACCATCAGAGGAACACACTCTCCTCACTTATACTGTTCATCTGGTAACATGTCCCGTCAGTATTAAACCATCAGGAGAACACAGTCTCCTCTCTTATACTGTTCACCTGGTAACATGTCCCGTGTGTATTAAACAATCAGAGGAACACACTCTCCTCACTTATACTGTTCATCTGGTAACATGTCCCATCAGTATTAAACCATCAGGAGAACACAGTCTCCTCACTTATACTGTTCACCTGGTAACATGTCCTTTGCATATTTATCCCTCAGGGGAAAACATTCTGCTCACTTATACTGTTCACCTGGTGACATGTCCCGTGTGTATTAAACAATCAGGGGAACACACTCTCCTCACTTATATTTTTTAACCGGTGACATGTCCCGTCAGTATTAAACAATCAGGGGAACACACTCTCCTCACTTATACTGTTCACCTGGTAACATGTCCCGTCAGTATTAAACAATCAGGGGAACACACTCTCCTCAATTATACTGTTCACCTGGTAACATGTCCCGTGCGTGTTAAACCATCAGGGGAACACACTCTCCTCACTTATACTGTTCACCTGGTAACATTTCCCGTGAGTATTAAACCATCAGGGGAACACACTCTCCTCACTTAGACTGTTCACCATGTAACATGTCCCGTGAATATTAAACAATCAGGGGAAAGCACTCTCCTCAATTATACTGTTCACCTGCTGACATGTTCCGGGTATATTAAAACATCAGGGGAACACACTCTCCTCAATTATACTGTTCTCCTGGCAACATGTCCCGTGTATATTAAACCATCAGTGGAACGCACTCTCCTCACTTATACTGTTCACCTGGTAACATGTCCCGTCAATATTAAACCATCAGGGGAAAGCACTCTCCTCACTTATACTGTTCACCTCGTGACATGTCCCGTCAGTATTAAGCAATCAGGGGAACTCACTCTCCTCAATTCTACTCTTCACCTGGTGACATGTCCCGGGTATATTAAACAATCAGGGGAACACACTCTCCTCACTTATACTTTTCACCTGGTAACATGTCCCGTGCGTGTTAAACCATCAGGGGAACACACTCTCCTCACAAACTGTTCACCTGGTAACATGTCCCGTGTATATTAAACCATCAGGGGAACACACTCTCCTCAATTATCCTGTTCACCTGGTAACATGTCCCGTGTGCATTAAACAATCAGGGGAACACAATCTCCTCACTTATACTGTTCACCTGGTAACATGTCCTGTGTGCATTAAACCATCAGCGGAACACACTCTCCTCACTTATACTGTTCATCTGGTAACATGTCCCATCAGTATTAAACCATCAGGAGAACACAGTCTCCTCACTTATACTGTTCACCTGGTAACATGTCCTTTGCATATTTATCCATCAGGGGAAAACATTCTGCTCACTTATACTGTTCACCTGGTGACATGTCCCGTGTGTATTAAACAATCAGGGGAACACACTCTCCTCACTTATACTTTTTAACCGGTGACATGTCCCGTGTGTATTAAACAATCAGGGGAACACACTCTCCTCACTTATACTGTTCACCTGGTAACATGTCCCGTGTGTATTAAACAATCAGGGGAACACACTCTCCTCACTTATACTGTTCACCTGGTAACATGTCCCGTCAGTTTTAAACAATCAGGGGAAAACACTCTCCTCAATTATACTGTTCACCTGGTAACATGTCCCGTGCGTGTTAAACCATCAGGGGAACACACTCTCCTCACTTATACTGTTCACCTGGTAACATTTCCCGTGAGTATTAAACCATCAGGGGAACACACTCTCCTCACTTATACTGTTCACCAGGTAACATGTCCCGTGAATATTAAACAATCAGGGGAAAGCACTCTCCTCAATTATACTGTTCACCTGCTGACATGTTCCGGGTATATTAAAACATCAGGGGAACACACTCTCCTCAATTATACTGTTCTCCTGGCAACATGTCCCGTGTATATTAAACCATCAGTGGAACGCACTCTCCTCACTTATACTGTTCACCTGGTAACATGTCCCGTCAATATTAAACCATCAGGGGAAAGCACTCTCCTCACTTATACTGTTCACCTCGTGACATGTCCCGTCAGTATTAAGCAATCAGGGGAACTCACTCTCCTCAATTCTACTCTTCACCTGGTGACATGTCCCGGGTATATTAAACAATCAGGGGAACACACTCTCCTCACTTATACTGTTCACCTGGTAACATGTCCCGTGCGTGTTAAACCATCAGGGGAACACACTCTCCTCACAAACTGTTCACCTGGTAACATGTCCCGTGTATATTAAACCATCAGGGGAACACACTCTCCTCAATTATCCTGTTCACCTGGTAACATGTCCCGTGTGCATTAAACAATCAGGGGAACACAATCTGCACACTTATACTGTTCACCTGGTAACATGTCCCGTGCGTGTTAAACCATCAGGGGAACACACTCTCCTCACTTATTCTGTTCACCTGGTAACATGTCCCGTGAGTATTAAACAATCAGGGGAACACACTCTCCTCACTTATACTGTTCACCTGGTAACATGTCCTATGTACATTAAACCATCAGAGGAACACTCTCTCCTCACTTATACTGTTCACCTGGTAACATGTCCCGTGTGTATTAAACAATCAGGGGAACACAATCTGCTCACTTATACTGTTCACCTGGTAACATGTCCCGTGCGTGTTAATCCATCAGGGGAACACACTCTCCTCACTTATTCTGTTCACCTGGTAACATGTCCCGTGAGTATTAAACAATCAGGGGAACACACTCTCCTCACTTATACTGTTCACCTGGTAACATGTCCTATGTACATTAAACCATCAGAGGAACACTCTCTCCTCACTTATACTGTTCACCTGGTAACATGTCCCGTGAGTATTAAACAATCAGGGGAACACACTCTCCTCACTTATACTGTTCACCTGGTAACATGTCCCGTGAGTATTAAACCATCAGAGGAACACTCTCTCCTCACTTATCCTGTTCCCCTGGTAACATGTCCTCTGCGCATTAAACAATCAGGGGAACACACTCTCCTCACTTATACTGTTCACCTGGTAATATGTCCAGTGTATATTAAACCATCAGGGGAACACACTCTCCTCACTTATACTGTTCACCTGGTAACATGTCCCGTGCGTGTTAAACCATCAGGGGAACACACTCTCCTCACTTATACAGTTCACCTGGTAACATATTCCGTGAGTATTAAACAATCAGGGGAACTCACTCTCCTCACTTATACTGTTCACCTGGTAACATTTCCCTCGTATATTAAACCATCAGGGGAACACACTCTCCTCACTTATACTGTTCACCTGGTAACATTTCCCTCGTATATTAAACCATCAGGGGAACACACTCTCCTCAATTATACTGTTCACCTGCTGACATGTTCCGGGTATATTAAACCATCAGGGGAACACACTCTC
Source organism: Heterodontus francisci (assembly GCF_036365525.1). Classification (NCBI taxonomy): domain Eukaryota; kingdom Metazoa; phylum Chordata; class Chondrichthyes; order Heterodontiformes; family Heterodontidae; genus Heterodontus; species Heterodontus francisci. The sequence continues at coordinate 789,627 of NW_027141024.1, forward strand.
CTCACTTATACTGTTCACCTGGTAACATGTCCCGTGCGTGTTAAACCATCATGGGAACACACTCTCCTCACTTATACTGTTCACCTGGTAACATGACCCGTGAGTATAAAACAATCAGGGGAACACACTCTCCTCACTTATACTGTTCACCTGGTAACATTTCCCTCGTATATTAAACCATCAGGGGAACACACTCTCCTCAAGTATACAGTTCACCTGCTGACATGTTCCGGGTATATTAAAACATCAGGGGAACACACTCTCCTCACTTATACTGTTCACCTGGTAACATGTCCCGTGCGTGTTAAACCATCAGGGGAACACACTCTCCTCACTTATACTGTTCACCTGGTAACATGTCCCGTGAGTATAAAACAATCAGGTGAACACACTCGCCTCACTTATACTGTTCACCTGGTAACATGTCCCGTGTATATTAAACCATCAGGGAAACACACTCTCCTCACTTATACTGTTCACCTGGTGACATGTCCCGTGTGTATTAAACAATCAGGGGAACACACTCTCCTCACTCATACTTTTTAACCGGTGACATGTCCCGTGTGTATTAAACAATCAGGGGAACACACTCACCTCACTTATACTGTTCACCTGGTAACATCTTCCGTGAGTATTAAACAATCAGGGGAACACACTCTCCTCACTTATCCTGTTCACCTGGTAACATTTCCCTCGTATATTAAACAATCAGGGGAACACACACTCCTCACTTATACTGTTCACCTGGTAACATGTCCCGTGTGTATTAAACAATCAGGGGAACACACTCTCCTCACTTATACTGTTCACCTGGTAACATTTCCCTCGTATATTAAACAATCAGGGGAACACACTCTCCTCACTTATACTGTTAACCTGGTAACATCTTCCATGAGTATTAAACAATCAGGGGAACACACTCTCCTCACTTATCCTGTTCACCTGGTAACATTTCCCTCATATATTAAACAATCAGGGGAACACACACTCCTCACTTATACAGTTCAATTGGTAACATGTCCCGTGTGTATTAAACCATCAGGGGAAAACACTCTCCTCACTTATTCTGTTCACCTGGTAACATCTTCCGTGAGTATTAAACAATCAGGGGAACACACTCTCCTCACTTATCCTGTTCACCTGGTAACATTTCCCTCGTATATTAAACAATCAGGGGAACACACACTCCTCACTTATACTGTTCACCTGGTAACATGTCCCGTGAGTATTAAACAATCAGGGGAACACACTCTCCTCACATATACTGTTCACCTGTTAATATGTCAAGTGTATATTAAACAATCAGGGGAACACACTCTCCTCATTTATACTGTTCACCTGGTAAAATTTCCCTCGTATATTAAACCATCAGGGGAACACACTCTCCTCACTTATACTGTTCACCTGGTAACATTTCCCTTGTATATTAAACCATCAATGGAACACACTCTCCTCACTTATACTGTTCACCTGGTAACATGTCCGGTGTGTATTAAACAATCAGGGGAACACACTCTCCTCACTTATACTGTTCACCTGGTAACATTTCCCTCGTATATTAAACCATCAGGGGAACACACTCTCCTCACTTCTACTGTTCACTTGGTAACATGTCCCGTGTGTATTAAACAATCAGGGGAACACACTCTCCTCACTTATACTGTTCACCTGGTAAAATGTCCCGTGTGTATTAAACAATCAGGGGATCACACTCTCCTCACTTATACTGTTCACCTGGTAACATGTCCCGTGTATATTAAACAATCTGGGGAACACACTCTCCTCAATTATACTGTTCACCTGCTGACATGTTCCGGGTATATTAAAACATCAGGGGAACACACTCTCCTCACTTATACTGTTCACCTGGTAAAATGTCCCGTGTGTATTAAACAATCAGGGGAACACACTCTCCTCACTTATACTGTTCACCTGGTAACATGTCCCGTGTGTATTAAACAATCAGGGGATCACACTCTCCTCACTTATACTGTTCACCTGGTAACATGTCCTATGTACATTAAACCATCAGAGGAAAACTCTCTCCTCACTTATACTGTTCACCAGGTAACATGTCCCGTGAGTATTAAACAATCAGGGGAACACACTCTCCTCACTTATCCTGTTCACCTGGTAACATGTCCTGTGCGCATTAAACAATCAGGGGAACACACTCTCCTCACTTATACTGTTCACCTGGTAATATGTCCAGTGTATATTAAACCATCAGGGGAACACACTCTCCTCACTTATACTGTTCACCTGGTAACATGTCCCGTGCGTGTTAAACCATCAGGGGAACACACTCTCCTCACTTATACAGTTCACCTGGTAACATCTTCCGTGAGTATTAAACATTCAGGGGAACTCACTCTCCTCACTTATACTGTTCACCTGGTAACATTTCCCTCGTATATTAAACCATCAGGGGAACACACTCTCCTCACTTATACTGTTCACCTGGTAACATTTCCCTCGTATATTAAACCATCAGGGGAACACACTCTCCTCAATTATACTGTTCACCTGCTGACATGTTCCGGGTATATTAAACCATCAGGGGAACACACTCTCCTCACTTATACTGTTCACCTGGTAACATGTCCTTTGCATATTTATCCATCAGGGGAAAACATTCTGCTCACTTATACTGTTCACCTGGTGACATGTCCCGTGTGTATTAAACAATCAGAGGAACACACTCTCCTCACTTATACTTTTTAACCGGTGACATGTCCCGTGTGTATTGAACAATCAGGGGAACACACTCTCCTCACTTATACTTTTTAACCGGTGACATGTCCCGTCAGTATTAAACAATCAGGGGAACACACTCTCCTCACTTATACTGTTCACCAGGTAACATGTCCCGTCAGTATTAAACAATCAGGGGAACACACTCTCCTCAATTATACTGTTCACCTGGTAACATGTCCCGTGCGTGTTAAACCATCAGGGGAACACACTCTCCTCACTTATACTGTTCACCTGGTAACATTTCCCGTGAGTATTAAACCATCAGGGGAACACACTCTCCTCACTTATACTGTTCACCTGGTAACATGTCCTTTGCATATTTATCCATCAGGGGAAAACATTCTGCTCACTTATACTGTTCACCTGGTGACATGTCCCGTGTGTATTAAACAATCAGGGGAACACACTCTCCTCACTTATACTGTTCACCTGGTAACATGTCCCGTGAATATTAAACAATCAGGGGAAAGCACTCTCCTCAATTATACTGTTCACCTGCTGACATGTTCCGGGTATATTAAAACATCAGGGGAACACACTCTCCTCAATTATACTGTTCTCCTGGCAACATGTCCCGTGTGTATTAAACCATCAGTGGAACGCACTCTCCTCACTTATACTGTTCACCTGGTAACATGTCCCGTCAATATTAAACCATCAGGGGAAAGCACTCTCCTCACTTATACTGTTCACCTCGTGACATGTCCCGTCAGTATTAAGCAATCAGGGGAACTCACTCTCCTCAATTCTACTCTTCACCTGGTGACATGTCCCGGGTATATTAAACAATCAGGGGAACAGACTCTCCTCACTTATACTGTTCACCTGGTAACATGTCCCGTGCGTGTTAAACCATCAGGGGAACACACTCTCCTCACAAACTGTTCACCTGGTAACATGTCCCGTGTATATTAAACCATCAGGGGAACACACTCTCCTCAATTATCCTGTTCACCTGGTAACATGTCCCGTGTGCATTAAACAATCAGGGGAACACAATCTGCACACTTATAGTGTTCACCTGGTAACATGTCCCGTGCGTGTTAAACCATCAGGGGAACACACTCTCCTCACTTATTCTGTTCACCTGGTAACATGTCCCGTGAGTATTAAACAATCAGGGGAATACACTCTCCTCACTTATACTGTTCACCTGGTAACATGTCCCGTGTATATTAAACCATCAGGGGAACACACTCTCCTCACTTATACTGTTCACCTGGTAACATTTCCCTCGCATATTAAACCATCAGGGGAACACACTCTCCTCACTTATACTGTTCACCTGGTAACATGTCCCGTGTGTGTTGAACAATCAGGGGAACACACTCTCCTCACTTATACTGTTCAACTGGTAACATGTCCCGTGTATATTAAATCATCAGGGGAACACACTCTCCTCACTTATTCTGTTCACCTGGAAATATGCCCTGTGTATATTAAACCATCAGGGGAACACACTCTCCTCACTTATACTGTTCACCTGGGAACATGTCCCGTGTATATTAAACCATCAGGGCAACACACTCTCCTCACTTATACTGTTCACCTGGTAACATGTCCCGTGTACATTAAACCATCAGGGGAACACACTCTCCTCACTTATACTGTTCACCTGGTAACATGTACCGTGCATATTAAACCATCAGGGGAACACACTCTCCTCACTTATACTGTTCACCTGGGAACATGTCCCGTGTACATTAAACCATCAGGGGAACACACTCTCCTCACTTATACGGTTCACCTGGTAACATGTCCCCTGTATATTAAACCATCAGGGGAACACACTCTCCTCACTTATACTGTTCACCTGGTAACATGTAACGTGTATATTAAACCAGTAGGGGAACACACTCTCCTCACTTATACGTTTCACCTGGTAACATGTCCCCTGTATATTAAACCATCAGGGGTACACACTCTCCTCACTTACACTGCTCACCTGGTAACATGTCCCGTGTGTATTAAACCATCAGGGGAACACACTCTCCTCACTTATATTGTTCACCTGGTAACATGTACCGTGTATATTAAACCATCAGGGGAACACACTCTCCTCACTTATAATGCTCACCGGGTAACATGTCCCGTGTGTATTAAACCATCAGGGGAACACACTCTCCTCAATTATACTGTTCACCTGGTAACATGTTTCGTGTATATTAAACCATCAGGGGAACACACTCTCCTCACTTATACTGCTCACCTGGTAACATGTCCCGTGTGTATTAAACCATCAGGGGAACACACTCTCCTCACTTATACTGTTCACCTGGTAACATGTACCGTGTATATTAAACCGTCAGGGGAACACACTCTCCTCACTTATAATGCTCACCTGGTAACATGTGCCGTGTGTATAAAACCATCAGGGGAACACACTCTCCTCAATTATACTGTTCACCTGGTAACATGTACCGTATATATTAAACCATCAGGGGAACACACTCTCCTCACTTATACTGATCACCTGGTAACATGTACCGTGTATATTAAACCATCAGGAGAACACACTCTCCTACTTATACTGCTCACCTGCTAACATGTCCCGTGTATATTAAACCATCAGGGGAACACACTCTCCTCAATTGTACATTTCACTTGGTGACATGTCCCGTGTCTATTGAACAATCAGGGGAACACACTCTGCTCACTTTTACTGTTCACCTGGTAACATGTCCCTTGTATATTAAACCATCAGGGGAACACACTCTCCTCACTTATACTGTTCACCTGGTAACATGTACCGTGTATATTAAACCATCAGGGGAACACACTCTCCTCAATTATACATTTCACTTGGTGACATGCCCCGTGTTTATTAAACCATCAGGGGAACTCACTCACCTCAAATATACATTTCACTTGGTGACATGTCCCGTGTGTATTAAACAATCAGGGGAACACACTCTCCTCACTTATACTGTTGACCTGGTGACATGTCCCGTGTGTATTAAACCATCAGGGGAACACACTCTCCTCAATTATACTGTTCACCTGGTAACATGTCCCGTGTACATTAAACCATCAGGGGAACACACTCTCCTCACTTATACTGTTCACCAGGTGACATGTCCCGTGTGTATTAAACCATCAGGGGAACACACTCTCCTCAATTATACTGTTCACCTGGTAACATGTCCCGTGTACATTAAACCATCAGGGGAACACATTCTCCTCACTTATACTGTTCACCAGGTGACATGTCCTGTGTATATTAAACAATCAGGCGAACACACTCTCCTCACTTATACTGTTCACCTGGTGACATGTCCCGTGTGTATTAAACCATCAGGGGAACACAGTCTCCTCAATTATACTGTTCAGCTGGTAACATGTCCCGTGAGTATTAAACCATCAGGGGAACACACTCTCCTCACTTATACTGTTCACCTGGTAATATGTCGTGTGTGTATTAAACAATCAGGGGAATACACTCTCCTCAATTATACTGTTCACCTGGTAACATGTCCCGTGCGTGTTAAACCATCAGGGGAACACACTCTCCTCACTTATACTGTTCACCTGGTAACATGTCGCGTGTATATTAAACCATCAGGGGAACACACTCTCCTCACTTATACTGTTCACCTAATCACATGTCCCGTGTATATTAAACCATCAGGGGAACACACTCTCCTCAATTATACTGTTCACCTGGTAACATGTCCCGGGTATATTAAACCATCAGGGGAGCACACTCTCCTCACTTATACTGTTCACCTGGTAACATGTCCCGTGTAAATAAACCATCAGGGGAACACACTCTCCTCACTTATACTGTTCAGCTGGAAACATGTCCCGTGAATATTAAACCATCAGGGGAAAGCACTCTCCTCACGTGGACTTTTCTCTTGGTAACATATCCCGTGTATATTAAACCATCAGGAGAACACACTCTCCTCACTTACACCGTTCACCTGGAAACATGTCCCGTGAATATTAAACCATCAGGGGAAAGCACTCTCCTCACTTAGACTTTTCTCCTGGTAACATGTCCCGTGCGTATTAAACCATCAGCGGAACACACTCTCCTCACTTATGCATTTCACTTGGTGAAATGTCCCGTGCGTATTAAACCAACAGGGGAACACATTCTCCTCACTTAAACTGTTCACTTGGTAACATGTCCCGTGCGTATTAAACCAACAGGGGAACACATTCTCCTCACTTATACTTTTCACCTGGTAAATTGTCCCGAGTGTATTAAACAATCAGGGCAAGACATTCTCCTCACTTATACTGTTCACTTGGTAACATGTCCCGTGCTTATTAAACAAACAGGGGAACACATTCTCCTCACTTATACTGTTCACCTGGTAACATGTCCCGTGTGTATTAAACAATCAGGGGAACACATTCTCCTCACTTATACTGTTCACTTGGTGACATGTCCCGTGTGTATTAAACAAACAGGGGAACACATTCTCCTCACTTCTACTGTTCACCTGGTAACATGTCCTGTGCGTATTAAACAATCAGGGGAACACACTCCCCTCACTAATACTGTTTACCTGGTAACATGTCCCGTGTATATTAAACCTTCAGGGGAACACACTCTCCTCACTTATACTGTTAACCTAATCACATGTCCCGTGTATATTAAACCATCAGGGGAACACACTCTCCTCAGTTATACTGTTCACCTGGTATCATGTCCCGTATATATTAAACCATCAGGGGAACTCACTCTCCTCACTTATACTGTTCACCTGGTAACATGTCCCGTGTAAATAAACCATCAGGGGAACACACTCTCCTCACATATACTGTTCACCTGGTAACATGTCCTTTGCATATTTAACCATCAGGGGAAAACATTCTGCTCACTTCTACTGTTCACCTGGTGACATGTCCCGTGTGTATTAAACCATCAGGGGAACACACTCTCCTCACTTCTACTGTTCACCTGGTGACATGTCCCGTGTGTATTAAACCATCAGGGGAACACACTCTCCTCAATTATACTGTTCATCTGGTAAAATGTCCCGTCAGTATTAAACCATCAGGGGAACACACTCTCCTCACTTATACTGTTCATCTGGTAACATGTCCCGTCAGTATTAAACCATCAGGGGAACACACTCTCCTCACTTCTTCTGTTCACCTGGTGACATGTCCCGTGTGTATTAAACCATCAGGGGAACACACTCTCCTCACTTCGACTGTTCACCTGGTGACATGTCCCGTGTGTATTAAACCATCAGGGGAACACAGTCTCCTCAATTATACTGTTCACCTGGTGCCATGTCCCGGGTATATTAAACAATCAGGGGAAAACACTTTCCTCACTTATACTGTTCACCTGGTAACATGTCCCGTGAGTATTAAACCATCAGGGGAACACACTCTCCTCACTTATACTGTTCACCTGGTAATATGTCCTGTGTGTATTAAACAATCAGGGGAATACACTCTCCTCAATTATACTGTTCACCTGGTAACATGTCCCGTGCGTGTTAAACCATCAGGGGAACACACTCTCCTCACTTATACTGTTCACCTGGTAACATGTCACGTGTATATTAAACCATCAGGGGAACACACTCTCCTCAATTATACTGTTCACCTGGTAACATGTCCCGTGAATATTAAACCATCAGGGGAAAGCATTCCCCTCACTTATAATGTTCACCTGGTGACATGTCCCGTGTGTATTAAGCAATCAGGGGATCACACTCTCCTCAATTATACTGTTCACCTGCTGACATGTCCCGGGTATATTAAACCATCAGCGGAACACACTCTCTCACTTATACTGTTCACCTGGTAACATGTCCCGTGCGTGTTAAACCATCAGCGGAACACACACTCCTCACTTATACTGTTCACCTGGTAACAAGTCCCATGCGTGTTAAATCATCAGGGGAACACACTCTCCTCACATATACTGTTCACCTGGTAACATGTCCCGTGAGTATTAAACAATCAGGGGAACACACTCTCCTCACTTATACTGTTCACCTGGTAACATGTCCTGTGCATATTAAACCATCTGGGGAACACACTCTCCTCACTTAGACTGTTCACCTGGTAACATGTCCTGTGTGTATTAAACCATCAGGGGAGCAAACTCTCCTCACTTATACTGTTCACCTGGTAACATTTCCCGTGAATATTAAACCATCAGGGGAACACACTCTCCTCACTTATACTGTTCACCTGGTAAGATGTCCTGTGTGTATAAAACCATCAGGGGAACACTCTCTCCTCACTTCTACTGTTCACCTGCTAACATGTCCTGTGTGCATTAAATCATCAGGGGAACACACTCTCCTCACTTCGACTGTTCATCTGGTAAAATGTCCAGTGAATATTAAACCATCAGGGGAACAGATTCTCCTCACTTATCCTGTTCACCTGGTGACATGTCCTGTGTGTATTAAACAATCAGGGGAATTCACTCTCCTCACTTATGCTGTTCACCTGGTATCATGTCCTGTGTATATTAAACCATCAGGGGAACACACTCTCCTCACTTATACTGTTCACCTGGTAACATGTCCCGTGCGTGTTAAACCATCAGGGGAACACACTCTCCTCACTTATACTGTTCACCTGGCAACATGTCTCGTGAGTATTAAACAATCAGGGGAACACACTCTCCTCACTTATCCTGTTCACCTGGTGACATGTCCCGTGAATATTAAACCATCAGGGGAACACACTCTCCTCACTTATACTGTTCACCTGGTAACATGTCTCGTGAGTATTAAACAATCAGGGGAACACACTCTCCTCACTTATACTGTTCACCTGGTGACAAGTCCCGTGTGTATTAAACAATCAGGGGAATACACTCTCCTCACTTATACTGTTCACCTGGTAACATGTCCCGTGTATATTAAACCATCATGGGAAAGCACTCTCCTCACTTATACTGTTCACCTGGTAACATGTGCCGTGAATATTAAACCATCATGGGAAAGCACTCTCCTCACTTATACTGTTCACCTGGTACCATGTCCCGTGAATATTAAACCATCATGGGAAAGCACTCTCCTCACTTATACTGTTCACCTGGTAACATGTCCCGTGAATATTAAACCATCATGGGAAAGCACTCTCCTCACTTGTACTGTTCACCTGGTAACATGTCCCGTGAATATTAAACCATCAGGGGAAAGCACTCTCCTTACTTATTCTGTTCACCTGGTAACATGTCCCGTGAATATTAAACCATCAGGGGAACACACTCTCCTCACTAATACTGTTCACCTGCTAACATGTCCTGTGTGCATTAAATCATCAGGGGAACACACTCTCCTCACTTAGACTGTTCATCTGGTAACATGTCCAGTGAATATTAAACCATCAGGGGAACACTTTCTCCTCACTTATACTGTTCACCTGGTAACATGTCCCGTTAGTATTAAACAATCAGGAGAACACTCTCTCCTCACTTATACTGTTCACCTGGTAACATGTCCTGTGCATATTAAACCATCAGGGGAACACATTCTCCTCACTTATACTGTTCACCTGGTAACATGTCCCGTGTGCATTAAACCATCATTGGAACACTCTCTCCTCTCTTATACTGTTCACCTGGTAACATGTCCCGTTAGTATTAAACAATCAGGAGAACACTCTCTCCTCACTTATACTGTTCACCTGGTAACATGTCCTGAGCATATTAAACCATCAGGGGAATACACTCTCCTCAATTATACTGTTCACCTGGTAACATGTCCCGTGCGTGTTAAACCATCAGGGGAACACACTCTCCTCACTTATACTGTTCACCTGGTAACATGTCACGTGTATATTAAACCATCAGGGGAACACACTCTCCTCAATTATACTGTTCACCTGGTAACATGTCCCGTGAATATTAAACCATCAGGGGAAAGCATTCCCCTCACTTATAATGTTCACCTGGTGACATGTCCCGTGTGTATTAAACAATCAGGGGATCACACTCTCCTCAATTATACTGTTCACCTGCTGACATGTCCCGGGTATATTAAACCATCAGCGGAACACACTCTCCTCACTTATACTCTTCACCTGGTAACATGTCCCGTCATTATTAAACAATCAGGGGAACTCACTCTCCTCACTTATAATGTTCACCTGGTGACATGTCCCGTGTATATTAAACCATCAGGGGAACACATTCTCCTCACTTATACTGTTCACCTGGTAACATGTCCCGTGCGTGTTAAACCATCAGGGGAACACACTCTCCTCACTTATACTGTTCACCTGGTAACATGTTCCGTGCGTGTTAAACCATCAGCGGAACACACACTCCTCACTTATACTGTTCACCTGGTAACATGTCCCATGCGTGTTAAATCATCAGGGAAACACACTCTCCTCACATATACTGTTCACCTGGTAACATGTCCCGTGAGTATTAAACAATCAGGGGAACACACTCTCCTCACTTATACTGTTCACCTGGTAACATGTCCTGTGCATATTAAACCATCTGGGGAACACACTCTCCTCACTTAGACTGTTCACCTGGTAACATGTCCTGTGTGTATTAAACCATCAGGGGAGCAAACTCTCCTCACTTATACTGTTCACCTGGTAACATTTCCCGTGAATATTAAACCATCAGGGGAACACACTCTCCTCACTTATACTGTTCACCTGGTAAGATGTCCTGTGTGTATAAAACCATCAGGGGAACACTCTCTCCTCACTTCTACTGTTCACCTGCTAACATGTCCTGTGTGCATTAAATCATCAGGGGAACACACTCTCCTCACTTAGACTGTTCATCTGGTAAAATGTCCAGTTAATATTAAACCATCAGGGGAACACATTCTCCTCACTTATCCTGTTCACCTGGTGACATGTCCTGTGTGTATTAAACAATCAGGGGAATTCACTCTCCTCACTTATGCTGTTCACCTGGTATCATGTCCTGTGTATATTAAACCATCAGGGGAACACACTCTCCTCACTTATACTGTTCACCTGGTAACATGTCCCGTGCGTGTTAAACCATCAGGGGAACACACTCTCCTCACTTATACTGTTCACCTGGCAACATGTCTCGTGAGTATTAAACAATCAGGGGAACACACTCTCCTCACTTATCCTGTTCACCTGGTGACATGTCCCGTGAATATTAAACCATCAGGGGAACACACTCTCCTCCCTTATACTGTTCACCTGGTAACATGTCTCGTGAGTATTAAGCAATCAGGGGAACACACTCTCCTCACTTATACTGTTCACCTGGTGACAAGTCCCGTGTGTATTAAACAATCAGGGGAATACACTCTCCTCACTTATACTGTTCACCTGGTAACATGTCCCGTGTATATTAAACCATCATGGGAAAGCACTCTCCTCACTTCTACTGTTCACCTGGTAACTGTGCCGTGAATATTAAACCATCATGGGAAAGCACTCTCCTCACTTATACTGTTCACCTGGTAACATGTCCCGTGAATATTAAACCATCATGGGAAAGCACTCTCCTCACTTATACTGTTCACCTGGTAACATGTCCCGTGAATATTAAACCATCATGGGAAAGCACTCTCCTCACTTGTACTGTTCACCTGGTAACATGTCCCGTGAATATTAAACCATCAGGGGAAAGCACTCTCCTTACTTATTCTGTTCACCTGGTAACATGTCCCGTGAATATTAAACCATCAGGGGAACACTCTCTCCTCACTAATACTGTTCACCTGCTAACATGTCCTGTGTGCATTAAATCATCAGGGGAACACACTCTCCTCACTTAGACTGTTCATCTGGTAACATGTCCAGTGAATATTAAACCATCAGGGGAACACTTTCTCCTCACTTATACTGTTCACCTGGTAACATGTCCCGTTAGTATTAAACAATCAGGAGAACACTCTCTCCTCACTTATACTGTTCACCTGGTAACATGTCCTGTGCATATTAAACCATCAGGGGAACACATTCTCCTCACTTATACTGTTCACCTGGTAACATGTCCTGTGTGCATTAAACCATCTGTGGAACACTCTCTCCTCACTTATACTGTTCACCTGGTAACATGTCCTGTGTGCATTAAATCATCAGGGGAACACACTCTCCTCACTTATCCAGTTCACTTGGTTAAATGTCCCGTGTGCATATTAAACCATCAGGGGAACACACTCTCCTCACTTCGACTGTTCATCTGGTAACATGTCCAGTGAATATTAAACCATCAGGGGAATTCACTCTCCTCACTTATACTGTTCACCTGGTATCATGTCCTGTGTATATTAAGCCATCAGGGGAACAGACTCTCCTCACTTATACTGTTCACTTGGTAACATGTCCCGTGTGTATTAAACAATCAGGGGAACTCACTCTCCTCACTTATACTGTTCAGCTGGTGACATGTCCTTTGCATATTTAACCATCAGGGGAAAACATTCTGCTCACTTATACTGTTCACCTGGTGACATGTCCCGTGTGTATTAAACAATCATGGGAACACACTCTCCTCACTTATATGGTTCACCAGGAAACATGTCAACTTTGCATTAAACAATCAGGGGAACACTCTCTCCTCACTTATGCTGTTCACGTGGTAACATGTCCCGTGCGTATTAAACAATCAGGGGAACACACTCTCCTCACTTATCCTGTTCACCTGTTGACATGTCCTGTGTATATTAAACCATCAGTGGAACACACTCTCCTCACTTTTACTGTTTACCTGGTAACATGTCCTGTGTGTATTAAACAATCAGGGGAACACACTCTCCTCACATATACTGTTCACCTGGTAACATGTCCTGTGTATATTAAACCATCAGTGGAACACACTCTCCTCACTTATACTGTTTACCTGGTAACATGTCCTGTGTGTATTAAACAATCAGGGGAACACACTCTCTTCACTTATACTGTTCACCCGGTAACATGTCCCATGTATATTAAACAATCAGGGGAACACACTCTCTTCACTTATGCTGTTCACCTGGTAACATGTCCCGCGTATATTAAACCATCAGGGGGACACACGCTCCTCACTTATACTGTTCAACTGGTAACATGTCCCGGGTATATTAAACCATCAGGGGAACACACTCTCCTCACTTTTCCTGTTCACCTGGTAACATGTCCCGTGAGTATTAAACAATCAGGGGAACACACTCTCCTCACTTATACTGTTCACCTGGTAACATGTCCCGTGTACATGAAACCATCAGTGGAACACACTCTCCTCACTTATACTGTTCACCTGGTAACATGTCCCGTGTGCATTAAACAATCAGGGGAACACACTCTCCTCACTTATACAGTTCACCTGATAACATGTCCCGTGTGTATAAACCCATAAGGGGAACACACTCTCCTCACTTATACTGTTCACCTGGTAACATGTCCCGTGTACATTAAACCATCAGGGGAACACACTCTCCTCACTTATACTGTTCACCTGGTAACATGTAACGTGTATATTAAACCATCAGGGGAACACACTCTCCTCACTTATACTGTTCACCTGGGAACATGTCCCGTGTATATTAAACCATCAGGGGAACACACTCTCCTCACTTATACGGTTCACCTGGTAACATGTCCCCTGTATATTAAACCATCAGGGGAACACACTCTCCTCACTTATACTGTTCACCTGGTAACATGTAACGTGTATATTAAACCATCAGGGGAACACACTCTCCTCACTTATACGTTTCACCTGGTAACATGTCCCCTGTATATTAAACCATCAGGGGTACACACTCTCCTCACCTCCACTGCTCACCTGGTAACATGTCCCGTGTGTATTAAACCATCAGGGGAACACACTCTCCTCACTTATACTGTTCACCTGGTAACATGTACCGTGTATATTAAACCATCAGGGGAACACACTCTCCTCACTTATAATGCTCACCGGGTAACATGTCCCGTGTGTATTAAACCATCAGGGGAACACACTCTCCTCAATTATACTGTTCACCTGGTAACATGTACCGTGTATATTAAACCATCAGGGGAACACACTCTCCTCACTTATACTGCTCACCTGGTAACATGTCCCGTGTGTATTAAACCATCAGGGGAACACACTCTCCTCACTTATACTTTTCTCCTGGTAACATGTCCCGTGCGTATTAAACCATCAGGGGAACACAATCTCCTCACTTATACTGTTCACCTGGTGACATGTCCCGTGCGTACTTAACAATCAGGGTAACAATCTCTCCTCACTTATACTGTTCACCTGGAAACATGTCCCGTGTATATTAAACCATCAGGGGAACACACTCGCCTCACTTATACAGTTCACCTGGTAACATGTCCTGTGGATATTAAACCATCAGGGGAACACACTCTCCTCACTTATACTGTTCACCTGGTGACATGTCCCGTCAGTATTAAACAATCAGGGGAACACACTCTCCTTAATTATACTGTTCACCTGGTAACATGTCCCGTGCGTGTTAAACCTTCAGGGGAACACACTCTCCTCACTTATACTGTTCAGCTGCTTACATGTCCCGTGAATATTAAACCATCAGGGGAAAGCACTCCCCTCAATTATACTGTTCTCCTGGTAACATGTCCCGTGTATATGAAACCATCAGTGGAACACACTCTCCTCACTTATACTGTTCACCTGGTAACATGTCCCGTGTGCATTAAACAATCAGGGGAACACACTCTCCTCACTTATACTGTTCACCTGATAACATGTCCCGTGTGTATAAAACCATAAGGGGAACACACTCTCCTCACTTATACTGTTCACCTGGTAACATGTCCCGTGTACATTAAACCATCAGGGGAACACATTCTCCTCACTTATACTGTTCACCTGGTAACATGTACCGTGTATATTAAACCATCAGGGGAACACACTCTCCTCAATTATACATTTCACTTGGTGACATGTCCCGTGTGTGTTGAACAATCAGGGGAACACACTCTCCTCACTTATACTGTTCAACTGGTAACATGTCCCGTGTATATTAAATCATCAGGGGAACACACTCTCCTCACTTATTCTGTTCACCTGGTAATATGCCCTGTGTATATTAAACCATCAGGGGAACACACTCTCCTCACTTATACTGTTCACCTGGGAACATGTCCCGTGTATATTAAACCATCAGGGGAACACACTCTCCTCACTTATACTGTTCACCTGGTAACATGTCCCGTGTACATTAAACCATCAGGGGAACACACTCTCCTCACTTATACTGTTCACCTGGTAACATGTACCGTGCATATTAAACCATCAGGGGAACACACTCTCCTCACTTATACTGTTCACCTGGGAACATGTCCCGTGTACATTAAACCATCAGGGGAACACACTCTCCTCACTTATACGGTTCACCTGGTAACATGTCCCCTGTATATTAAACCATCAGGGGAACACACTCTCCTCACTTATACTGTTCACCTGGTAACATGTAACGTGTATATTAAACCATCAGGGGAAAACACTCTCCTCACTTATACGTTTCACCTGGTAACATGTCCCCTGTATATTAAACCATCAGGGGTACACACTCTCCTCACTTACACTGCTCACCTGGTAACATGTCCCGTGTGTATTAAACCATCAGGGGAACACACTCTCCTCACTTATACTGTTCACCTGGTAACATGTACCGTGTATATTAAACCATCAGGGGAACACATTCTCCTCACTTATAATGCTCACCGGGTAACATGTCCCGTGTGTATTAAACCATCAGCGGAACACACTCTCCTCAATTATACTGTTCACCTGGTAACATGTACCGTGTATATTAAACCATCAGGGGAACACACTCTCCTCACTTATACTGCTCACCTGGTAACATGTCCCGTGTGTATTAAACCATCAGGGGAACACACTCTCCTCACTTATACTGTTCACCTGGTAACATGTACTGTGTATATTAAACCATCAGGGGAACACACTCTCCTCACTTATACTGCGCACCTGGTAACATGTCCCGTGTGTATTAAACCATCAGGGGAACACACTCTCCTCAATTATACTGTTCACCTGCTAACATGTACCGTATATATTAAACCATCAGGGGAACACACTCTCCTCACTTATACTGTTCACCTGGTAACATGTACCGTGTATATTAAACCATCAGGAGAACACACTCTCCTACTTATACTGCTCACCTGCTAACATGTCCCGTGTATATTAAACCATCAGGGGAACACACTCTCCTCAATTATACATTTCACTTGGTGACATGTCCCGTGTCTATTGAACAATCAGGGGAACACACTCTGCTCACTTTTACTGTTCACCTGGTAACATGTCCCTTGTATATTAAACCATCAGGGGAACACACTCTCCTCACTTATACTGTTCACCTGGTAACATGTACCGTGTATATTAAACCATCAGGGGAACACACTCTCCTCAATTGTACATTTCACTTGGTGACATGCCCCGTGTTTATTAAACCATCAGGGGAACTCACTCACCTCAAATATACATTTCACTTGGTGACATGTCCCGTGTGTATTAAACAATCAGGGGAACACACTCTCCTCACTTATACTGTTGACCTGGTGACATGTCCCGTGTGTATTAAACCATCAGGGGAACACACTCTCCTCAATTATACTGTTCACCTGGTAACATGTCCCGTGTACATTAAACCATCAGGGGAACACACTCTCCTCACTTATACTGTTCACCAGGTGACATGTCCCGTGTGTATTAAACCATCAGGGGAACACACTCTCCTCAATTATACTGTTCACCTGGTAACATGTCCCGTGTACATTAAACCATCAGGGGAACACATTCTCCTCACTTATACTGTTCACCAGGTGACATGTCCTGTGTATATTAAACAATCAGGCGAACACACTCTCCTCACTTATACTGTTCACCTGGTGACATGTCCCGTGTGTATTAAACCATCAGGGGAACACAGTCTCCTCAATTATACTGTTCACCTGGTGCCATGTCCCGGGTATATTAAACAATCAGGGGAAAACACTCTCCTCACTTATACTGTTCACCTGGTAACATGTCCCGTGCGTGTTAAACCATCAGGGGAACACACTCTCCTCACTTATACTGTTCAGCTGGTAACATGTCCCGTGAGTATTAAACCATCAGGGGAACACACTCTCCTCACTTATACTGTTCACCTGGTAATATGTCGTGTGTGTATTAAACAATCAGGCGAACACACTCTCCTCACTTATACTGTTCACCTGGTGACATGTCCCGTGTGTATTAAACCATCAGGGGAACACAGTCTCCTCAATTATACTGTTCACCTGGTGCCATGTCCCGGGTATATTAAACAATCAGGGGAAAACACTCTCCTCACTTATACTGTTCACCTGGTAACATGTCCCGTGCGTGTTAAACCATCAGGGGAACACACTCTCCTCACTTATACTGTTCAGCTGGTAACATGTCCCGTGAGTATTAAACCATCAGGGGAACACACTCTCCTCACTTATACTGTTCACCTGGTAATATGTCGTGTGTGTATTAAACAATCAGGGGAATACACTCTCCTCAATTATACTGTTCACCTGGTAACATGTCCCGTGCGTGTTAAACCATCAGGGGAACACACTCTCCTCACTTATACTGTTCACCTGGTAACATGTCGCGTGTATATTAAACCATCAGGGGAACACACTCTCCTCAATTATACTGTTCACCTGGTAACATGTCCCGGGTATATTAAACCATCAGGGGAACACACTCTCCTCAATTATACTGTTCACCTGGTAACATGTCCCGGGTATATTAAACCATCAGGCGAGCACACTCTCCTCACTTATACTGTTCACCTGGTAACATGTCCCGTGCAAATAAACCATCAGGGGAACACACTCTCCTCACTTATACTGTTCAGCTGGAAACATGTCCCGTGAATATTAAACCATCAGGGGAAAGCACTCTCCTCACGTGGACTTTTCTCTTGGTAACATATCCCGTGTATATTAAACCATCAGGAGAACACACTCTCCTCACTTACACCGTTCACCTGGAAACATGTCCCGTGAATATTAAACCATCAGGGGAAAGCACTCTCCTCACTTAGACTTTTCTCCTGGTAACATGTCCCGTGCGTATTAAACCATCAGCGGAACACACTCTCCTCACTTATGCATTTCACTTGGTGAAATGTCCCGTGCGTATTAAACCAACAGGGGAACACATTCTCCTCACTTAAACTGTTCACTTGGTAATATGTCCCGTGCGTATTAAACCAACAGGGGAACACATTCTCCTCACTTATACTTTTCACCTGGTAACTTGTCCCGAGTCTATTAAACAATCAGGGCAAGACATTCTCCTCACTTATACTGTTCACTTGGTATCATGTCCCGTGCTTATTAAACAAACAGGGGAACACATTCACCTCACTTATACTGTTCACCTGGTAACATGTCCCGTGTGTATTAAACAATCAGGGGAACACATTCTCCTCACTTATACTGTTCACTTGGTGACATGTCCCGTGTGTATTAAACAAACAGGGGAACACATTCTCCTCACTTCTACTGTTCACCTGGTAACATGTCCTGTGCGTATTAAACAATCAGGAGAACACACTCCCCTCACTAATACTGTTTACCTGGTAACATGTCCCGTGTATATTAAACCTTCAGGGGAACACACTCTCCTCACTTATACTGTTAACCTAATCACATGTCCCGTGTATATTAAACCATCAGGGGAACACACTCTCCTCAGTTATACTGTTCACCTGGTAACATGTCCCGTATATATTAAACCATCAGGGGAACTCACTCTCCTCACTTATACTGTTCACCTGGTAACATGTCCCGTGTAAATAAACCATCAGGGGAACACACTCTCCTCACTTATACTGTTCACCTGGTAACATGTCCCGTGAGTATTAAACCATCAGGGGAACACACTCTCCTCACTTATACTGTTCACCTGGTAATATGTCCTGTGTGTATTAAACAATCAGGGGAATACACTCTCCTCAATTATACTGTTCACCTGGTAACATGTCCCGTGCGTGTTAAACCATCAGGGGAACACACTCTCCTCACTTATACTGCTCACCTGGTAACATGTCACGTGTATATTAAACCATCAGGGGAACACACTCTCCTCAATTATACTGTTCACCTGGTAACATGTCCCGTGAATATTAAACCATCAGGGGAAAGCATTCCCCTCACTTATAATGTTCACCTGGTGACATGTCCCGTGTGTATTAAACAATCAGGGGATCACACTCTCCTCAATTATACTGTTCACCTGCTGACATGTCCCGGGTATATTAAACCATCAGCGGAACACACTCTCCTCACTTATACTCTTCACCTGGTAACATGTCCCGTCATTATTAAACAATCAGGGGAACTCACTCTCCTCACTTATAATGTTCACCTGGTGACATGTGCCGTGTATATTAAACCATCAGGGGAACACATTCTCCTCACTTATACTGTTCACCTGGTAACATGTCCCGTGCGTGTTAAACCATCAGGGGAACACACTCTCCTCACTTATACTGTTCACCTGGTAACATGTCCCGTGCGTGTTAAACCATCAGCGGAACACACACTCCTCACTTATACTGCTCAGCTGGTAACATGTCCCATGCGTGTTAAATCATCAGGGGAACACACTCTCCTCACATATACTGTTCACCTGGTAACATGTCCCGTGAGTATTAAACAATCAGGGGAACACACTCTCCTCATTTATACTGTTCACCTGGTAACATGTCCTGTGCATATTAAACCATCTGGGGAACACACTCTCCTCACTTAGACTGTTCACCTGGTAACATGTCCTGTGTGTATTAAACCATCAGGGGAGCAAACTCTCCTCACTTATACTGTTCACCTGGTAACATTTCCCGTGAATATTAAACCATCAGGGGAACACACTCTCCTCACTTATACTGTTCACCTGGTAAGATGTCCTGTGTGTATAAAACCATCAGGGGAACACTCTCTCCTCACTTCTACTGTTCACCTGCTAACATGTCCTGTGTGCATTAAATCATCAGGGGAACACACTCTCCTCAATTAGACTGTTCATCTGGTAAAATGTCCAGTGAATATTAAACCATCAGGGGAACACATTCTCCTCACTTATCCTGTTCACCTGGTGACATGTCCTGTGTGTATTAAACAATCAGGGGATTTCACTCTCCTCACTTATGCTGTTCACCTGGTATCATGTCCTGTGTATATTAAACCATCAGGGGAACACACTCTGCTCACTTATACTGTTCACCTGGTAACATGTCCCGTGCGTGTTAAACCATCAGGGGAACACACTCTCCTCACTTATACTGTTCACCTGGCAACATGTCTCGTGAGTATTAAACAATCAGGGGAACACACTCTCCTCACTTATCCTGTTCACCTGGTGACATGTCCCGTGAATATTAAACCATCAGGGGAACACACTCTCCTCACTTATACTGTTCACCTGGTAACATGTCTCGTGAGTATTGAACAATCAGGGGAACACACTCTCCTCACTTATACTGTTCACCTGGTGACAGGTCCCGTGTGTATTAAACAATCAGGGGAATACACTCTCCTCACTTATACTGTTCACCTGGTAACATGTCCCGTGTATATTAAACCATCATGGGAAAGCACTCTCCTCACTTACACTGTTCACCTGGTAACATGTGCCGTGAATATTAAACCATCATGGGAAAGCACTCTCCTCACTTATACTGTTCACCTGGTAACATGTCCCGTGAATATTAAACCATCATGGGAAAGCACTCTCCTCACTTATACTGTTCACCTGGTAAC
Source organism: Heterodontus francisci (assembly GCF_036365525.1). Taxonomy (NCBI): domain Eukaryota; kingdom Metazoa; phylum Chordata; class Chondrichthyes; order Heterodontiformes; family Heterodontidae; genus Heterodontus; species Heterodontus francisci. The sequence continues at coordinate 811,095 of NW_027141024.1, forward strand.
ATGTCCCGTGAATATTAAACCATCATGGGAAAGCACTCTCCTCACTTGTACTGTTCACCTGGTAACATGTCCCGTGAATATTAAACCATCAGTGGAAAGCACTCTCCTTACTTATTCTGTTCACCTGGTAACAAGTCCCGTGAATATTAAACCATCAGGGGAACACTCTCTCCTCACTAATACTGTTCACCTGCTAACATGTCCTGTGTGCATTAAATCATCAGGGGAACACACTCTCCTCACTTAGACTGTTCATCTGGTAACATGTCCAGTGAATATTAAACCATCAGGGGAACACTTTCTCCTCACTTATACTGTTCACCTGGTAACATGTCCCGTTAGTATTAAACAATCAGGAGAACACTCTCTCCTCACTTATACTGTTCACCTGGTAACATGTCCTGTGCATATTAAACCATCAGGGGAACACATTCTCCTCACTTATACTGTTCACCTGGTAACATGTCCCGTGTGCATTAAACCATCATTGGAACACTCTCTCCTCACTTATACTGTTCACCTGGTAACATGTCCTGTGTGCATTAAACCATCTGTGGAACACTCTCTCCTCACTTATACTGTTCACCTGGTAACATGTCCTGTGTGCATTAAATCATCAGGGGAACACACTCTCCTCACTTATCCAGTTCACTTGGTTAAATGTCCCGTGTGCATATTAAACCATCAGGGGAACACACTCTCCTCACTTCGACTGTTCATCTGGTAACATGTCCAGTGAATATTAAACCATCAGGGGAATTCACTCTCCTCACTTATACTGTTCACCTGGTATCATGTCCTGTGTATATTAAGCCATCAGGGGAACAGACTCTCCTCACTTATACTGTTCACTTGGTAACATGTCCCGTGTGTATTAAACAATCAGGGGAACTCACTCTCCTCACTTATACTGTTCAGCTGGTGACATGTCCTTTGCATATTTAACCATCAGGGGAAAACATTCTGCTCACTTATACTGTTCACCTGGTGACATGTCCCGTGTGTATTAAACAATCATGGGAACACACTCTCCTCACTTATATGGTTCACCAGGAAACATGTCAACTGTGCATTAAACAATCAGGGGAACACTCTCTCCTCACTTATGCTGTTCACGTGGGAACATGTCCCGTGCGTATTAAACAATCAGTGGAACACACTCTCCTCACTTATACTGTTTACCTGGTAACATGTCCTGTGTGTATTAAACAATCAGGGGAACACACTCTCCTCACATATACTGTTTACCTGGTAACATGTCCTGTGTGTATTAAACAATCAGGGGAACACACTCTCTTCACTTATGCTGTTCACCTGGTAACATGTCCCGCGTATATTAAACCATCAGGGGGACACACGCTCCTCACTTATACTGTTCAACTGGTAACATGTCCCGGGTATATTAAACCATCAGGGGAACACACTCTCCTCACTTTTCCTGTTCACCTGGTAACATGTCCCGCGTATATTAAACCATCAGGGGGACACACGCTCCTCACTTATACTGTTCAACTGGTAACATGTCCCGGGTATATTAAACCATCAGGGGAACACACTCTCCTCACTTATACTGTTCACCTGGTAACATGTTCCGTGTATATTAAAACATCAGGGGAACACACTCTCCTCACTTATACTGTTCGCCTGGTAACGTGTCCCGTGTATATTTAACAATCAGGGGAACACACTCTCCTCACTTATCCTGTTCACCTGGTAACATGTCCCGTGAGTATTAAACCATCAGGGGAACAAACTCTCCTCACTTATACTGTTCACCTGGCAACATGTCCCGTGAGTATTAAACAATCAGGGGAACAAACTCTCCTCACTTATACTGTTCACCTGCTAACATGTCCCTTTTATATTAAACCATCAGGGGAATACACTCTCCTCACTTATACTGTTCACCTAGTAACATGTCCTGTGTATATTAAACCATCAGGGGAACACATTCTCCTCACTTATACTGTTCACCTGCTAACATGTCCCGTTTATATTAAACCATCAGGGGAATACCGTCTCCTCACTTATACTGTTCACCTGGTAACATGTCCCGTGTATATTAAACCATCAGGGGAACACACTCTCCTCACTTATACTGTTCACCTGGTAACATGTCCCGTGTATATTAAACCATCAGGGGAACACACTCTCCTCACTTATACTGTTCATCTGGTAACATGTCCCGTGTGTATTAAACCATCAGGGGAACACACTCTCCTCACTTATACTGTTCGCCTGGTAACGTGTCCCGTGCATATTTAACAATCAGGGGAACACACTCTCCTCACTTATACGGTTCACCTGGTAACATGTCCCGTGTATATTAAACCATCAGGGGAACACATAATCCTCACTTATACTGTTCACCTGCTAACATGTCCCGTGTATATTAAACCATCAGCGGAACACACTCTCCTCACTTATACTGTTCACCTGGTAACATGTCCCGTGTATCTTAAACCATCAGGGGAAAGCACTCTCCTCACTTATACTGTTCACCTGGTAACATGACCCGTGCATATTGAACCATCAGGGGAGCACACTCTCCTCACTTATACTGTTCACCTGGTAACATGTCCCGTGCGTATTAAACCATCAGGGGAACACACTCTCCTCACTTATACTGTTCACCTGGTATCATGTCCTGTGTATATTAAACCTACACGGGAACACACTCTCCTCACTTATACTGTTCACCTGGTAACATCTCCCGTGCATGTTAAAAAATCAGGGGAACACACTCTCCTCACTTATACTGTTCACCTGGTAACATGTCCCGTGCGTGTTAAACCATCAGGGGAACACACTCTCCTCACTTATACTGTTCACCTGGTGACATGTCCCGCGCGTACTAAACAATCAGGGGAACACACTCTCCTCACTTATACTGTTCACCTGGCAACATGTCCCGTGTATGCTAAACGATCAGGGGAACACACTCTCCTCATTTATACTGTTCACCTGGAAACATGTCCCGTGTATATTAAACCATCAGGGGAAAGCACTCTCCTCACTTGTACTGTTCACTTGGGAACATGTCCCGTGTATATTAAACCATCAGGGGAACACACTCTCCTCACTTATACTGTTCACCTGGTAACAAGTCCCATGGATATTAAACAATCAGGGGAACACACTCTCCTCACTTATACAGTTCACCTGGTAATATGTCCCGTGTGTATTAAACAATCAGGGGAACAAACTCTCCTCAATTATACTGTTCACCTGTTGCCATGTCCCGTGCGTGTTAAACCATCAGGGGAACACACTCTCCGCACTTATACTGTTCAGCTGGTAACATGTCCTGTGTGTATTAAACAATCAGGGGAATACACTCTCCTCACTTATACTGTTCACCTGGTAACATGTCCCGTGTATATTAAACCATCAGGGGAACACATTCTCCTCACTTATACTGTTCACCAGGTGACATGTCCCGTGTATATTAAACAATCAGGCGAACACACTCTCCTCAATTATACAGTTCACCTGCTGACATGTCCCGTATAAATTAAACCATCAGGGGAATACAGACTCCTCACTTATACTGTTCACCTGGTAACATGTCCCGTGAGTATTAAACAATCAGGGGAACACACTCTCCTCACTTATACTGTTCACCTGGTAACATGTCCCGTGAGTATTAAACCATCAGGGGAACACACTCTCCTCACTTATACTGTTCACCTGCTAACATGTCCCTTTTATATTAAACCATCAGGGGAATACACTCTCCTCACTTATACTGTTCACCTAGTAACATGTCCTGTGTCTATTAAACCATCAGGGGAACACACTCTCCTCACTTATACTGTTCACCTGGTAACATGTCCCGTGAGTATTAAACCATCAGGGGAACACACTCTCCACACTTATACTGTTCACCTGGTAACATGTCCCGGGATTATTAAACAATCAGGGGAACACACTCTCCTCACTTATACTGTTCACCTGCTAACATGTCCCTTTTATATTAAACCATCAGGGGAATACACTCTCCTCACTTATACTGTTCACCGAGTAACATGTCCTGTGTATATTAAACCATCAGGGGAACACATTCTCCTCACTTATACTGTTCACCTGCTAACATGTCCCGTTTATATTAAACCATCAGGGGAATACCGTCTCCTCACTTATACTGTTCACCTGGTAACATGTCCCGTGTATATTAAACCATCAGGGGAACACACTCTCCTCACTTATACTGTTCATCTGGTAACATATCCCGTGTGTATTAAACCATCAGGGGAACACACTCTCCTCACTTATACTGTTCACCTGGTAACGTGTCCCGTGCATATTTAACAATCTGGGTAACATACTCTGCTCACTTATACGGTTCACCTGGTAACATGTCCCGTGTATATTAAACCATCAGGGGAACACATAATCCTCACTTATACTGTTCACCTGCTAACATGTCCCGTGTATATCAAACCATCAGCGGAACACACTCGCCTCACTTATACTGTTCACCTGGTAACATGTCCCGTGTATCTTGAACCATCAGGGGAAAGCACTCTCCTCACTTATACTGTTCACCTGGTAACATGTCCCGTGCATATTGAACCATCAGGGGAACACACTCTCCTCACTTATACTGTTCACCTGGTAACATGTCCCGTGCGTATTAAACCATCAGGGGAACACACTCTCCTCACTTACTCTGTTCACCTGGTATCATGTCCTGTGTATATTAAACCTACAGGGGAACACACTCCCCTCACTTATACTGTTCACCTGGTAACATGTCCCGTGTATCTTAAACCAACAGGGGAAAGCACTCTCCTCACTTATACTGTTCACCTGGAAACATGTCCCATGCATATTGAACCATCAGGGGAACACACTCTCCTCACTTATACTGTTCACCTGGTAACATGTCCCGTGCGTATTAAACCATCAGGGGAACACACTCTCCTCACTTATACTGTTCACCTGGTATCATGTCCTGTGTATATTAAACCTGCAGGGGAACACACTCTCCTCACTTATACTGTTCACCTGGTAACATCTCCCGTGCGTGTTAAAAAATCAGGGGAACACACTCTCCTCACTTATACTGTTCACCTGGTAACATGTCCCGTGCGTGTTAAACCATCAGGGGAACACACTCTCCTCACTTCTCCTGTTCACCTGGTGACATGTCCCGCTCGTACTAAACAATCAGGGAAACAATCTCTCCTCACTTATACTGTTCACCTGGCAACATGTCCCGTGTATATTAAACCATCAGGGGAACACACTCTCCTCACTTATACTGTTCACCTGGTGACATGTCCCGCGCGTACTAAACGATCAGGGGAACACACTCTCCTCATTTATACTGTTCACCTGGAAACATGTCCCGTGTATATTAAACCATCAGGGGAAAGCACTCTCCTCACTTGTACTGTTCACTTGGGAACATGTCCCGTGTATATTAAACCATCAGGGGAACACACTCTCCTCACTTATACTGTTCACCTGGTAACAAGTCCCATGGATATTAAACAATCAGGGGAACACACTCTCCTCACTTATACAGTTCACCTGGTAACATGTCCCGTGTGTATTAAACAATCAGGGGAACACACTCTCCTCAATTATACTGTTCACCTGTTGCCATGTCCCCTGCGTGTTAAACCATCAGGGGAACACACTCTCCGCACTTATACTGTTCAGCTGGTAACATGTCCTGTGTGTATTAAACAATCAGGGGAATACACTCTCCTCACTTATACTGTTCACCTGGTAACATGTCCCGTGTATATTAAACCATCAGGGGAACACACTCTCCTCACTTATACTGTTCACCTGCTAACATGTCCCGTGTGCATTAAACAATCAGGGGAACACACTCTCCTCACTTATACTGTTCACCTGATAACATGTCCCGTGTGTATTAAACCATAAGGGGAACACACTCTCCTCACTTATACTGTTCACCTGGTAATATGCCCTGTGTATATTAAACCATCAGGGGAACACACTATCCTCACTTATACTGTTCACCTGGGAACATGTCCCGTGTATATGAAACCATCAGGGGAACACACTCTCCTCACTTATACGATTCACCTGGTAACATGTCCCCTGTATATTAAACCATCAGGGGAACACACTCTCCTCACTTATACTGTTCACCTGGTAACATGCACCGTGTATATTAAACCATCAGGGGAACACACTCTCCTCAATTATACATTTCACTTGGTGACATGTCCCGTGTATATTAAACCATCAGGGGAACATACTCTCCTCACTTATACGGTTCACCTGGTAACATGTCCCCTGTATATTAAACCATCAGGGGAACACACTCTCCTCAATTATACTGTTCACCTGGTAACATGTCCCGTGTATATTAAACCATCAGGGGAACACACTCTCCTCAATTATACATTTCACTTGGTGACATGTCCCGTGTATATTAAAAAATCAGGGGAACACACTCTCCTCTCTTATACTGTTGACCTGGTGACATGTCCTGTGCATATTAAACAATCAGGCGAACACACTCTCCTCACTTATACTGCTCACCTGGTAACATGTACCGTGTATATTAAACTATCAGGGGAACACATTCTCCTCACTTATATTGTTCACCAGGTGACATGTCCTGTGTATATTAAACAATCAGGCGAACACACTCTCCTCACTTCTACTGTTCACCTGGTGACATGTCCTGTGTGTATTAAACAATCAGGGGAACACACTCTCCTCACTTATACTGCTCACCTGATAACATGTACCGTGTATATTAAACCATCAGGGGAACACACTCTCCTCACTTATACTGCTCACCTGCTAACATGTCCCGTGTATATTAAACCATCAGGGGAACACATTCTCCTCACTTATACTGTTCACCAGGTGACATGTCCCGTGTATATTAAACAATCAGGCGAACACACTCTCCTCAATTATACTGTTCACCTGCTGACATGTCCCGTTTAAATTAAACCATCAGGGGAATACAGTCTCCTCACTTATACTGTTCACTTGGTAACATGTCCCGTGATTATTAAACAATCAGGGGAACACACTCTCCTCACTTATACTGTTCACCTGGTAACATGTCCCGGGAGTATTAAACCATCAGGGGAACAAACTCTCCTCACTTATACTGTTCACCTGGCAACATGTCCCGTGAGTATTAAACAATCAGGGGAACACACGCTCCTCACTTATACTGTTGACCTGGTGACATGTCCCGTGTTTATTAAACCATCAGGGGAACTCACTCACCTCAATTATACATTTCACTTGGTGACATGCCCCGTGTTTATTAAACCATCAGGGGAACTCACTCACCTCAATTATACATTTCACTTGGTGACATGTCCCGTGTGTATGAAACAATCAGGGGAACACACTCTCCTCACTTATACTGTTGACCTGGTGACATGTCCCGTGTCTATTGAACAATCAGGGGAACACACTCTGCTCACTTTTACTGTTCACCTGGTAACATGTCCCCTGTATATTAAACCATCAGGGGAACACACTCTCCTCAATTATACATTTCACTTGGTGACATGTCCCGTGTGTATTAAACAATCAGGGGAACACACGCTCCTCACTTATACTGTTGACCTGGTGACATGTCCCGTGTTTATTAAATCATCAGGGGAACTCACTCACCTCAATTATACATTTCACTTGGTGACATGTCCCGTGTGTATTAAACAATCAGGGGAACACACTCTCCTCACTTATACTGTTGACCTGGTGACATGTCCCGTGTGTATTAAACCATCAGGGGAACACACTCTCCTCACTTATACTGTTGACCTGGTAACATGTCCCGTGTACATTAAACCATCAGGGGAACACACTCTCCTCACTTATACTGTTCACCAGGTGACATGTCCCGTGTGTATTAAACAATCAGGGGAACACACTCTCCTCACTTATACTGTTGACCTGGTGACATGTCCCGTGTGTATTAAACCATCAGGGGAAAACACTCTCCTCAATTATACTGTTCACCTGGTAACATGTCCCGTGTACATTAAACCATCAGGGGAACACACTCTCCTCACTTATACTGTTCACCAGGTAACATGTCCCGTGTATATTAAACAATCAGGCGAACACACTCTCCTCACTTATACTGTTCACTTGGTAACATGTCCCTTGTGTATTAAACAATCAGGGGAACACACTCTCATCAATTATACTGTTCACCTGCTGACATGTCCCGGGTATATTAAACCATCAGCGGAACACACTCTCCTCACTTATACTGTTCACCTGGCAACATGTCCCGTGAGTATTAAACAATCAGGGGAACACACTCTCCTCACTTATACTGTTCACCTGGTAACATGTCCCGTGTGTGTTAAACCATCAGGGGAACACACTCTCCTCACTTATACTGTTCACCTGGCAACATGTCCCGTGAGTATAAAACAATCAGGGGAACTCACTCTCCTCACTTATACTGTTCACCTGGTGAAATGTCCCGTGTATATTAAACAATCAGGGGAACACATAATCCTCACTTATACTGTTCACCTGCTAACATGTCCCGTGTATATTAAACCATCAGGGGAATACAGTCTCCTCACTTATACTGTTCACTTGGTAACATGTCACGTGTATATTAAACCATCAGCGGAACACACACGTCTCACTTATACTGTTCACCTGGTAACATGTCCCGTGTATCTTAAACCATCAGGGGAAAGCACTCTCCTCACTTATACTGTTCACCTGGTAACATGTCCCATGTATATTAAACCATCAGGGGAACTCACTCTCCTCACTTAGACTGTTCACCTGGGAACATGTCCCGTGTATATTAAACCATCAGGGGAACACACTCTCCTCACTTATACGGTTCACCTGGTAACATGTCCCCTGTATATTAAACCATCAGGGGAACAAACTCTCCTCACTTATACTGTTCACCTGGTAACATGTACCGTGTGTATTAAACCATCAGGGGAACACACTCTCCTCAATTATACATTTCACTTGGTGACATGTCCCGTGTGTATTGAACAATCAGGGGAACACACTCTCCTCACTTATACTATTCACCTGGTAACATGTCCCCTGTATATTAAACCATCAGAGGAACACACTCTCCTCACTTATACTGTTCACCTGGTAACATGTCCCGTCAGTATTAAACAATCAGGGGAACTCACTCTCCTCACTTATACTGTTACCTGGTAACATCTCCCGTGCGTGTTAAAAAATCAGGGGAACACACTCTCCTCACTTATACTGTTCACCTGGTAACATGTACCGTGCGTGTTAAACCATCAGGGTAACAATCTCTCCTCACTTATACTGTTCACCTGGCAACATGTCCCGTGTATGCTAAACGATCAGGGGAACACACTCTCCTCATTTATACTGTTCACCTGGAAACATGTCCCGTGTATATTAAACCATCAGGGGAAAGCACTCTCCTCACTTGTACTGTTCACATGGGAACATGTCCCGTGTATATTAAACCATCAGGGGAACACACTCTCCTCACTTATACTGTTCACCTGGTAACAAGTCCCATGGATATTAAACAATCAGGGGAACACACTCTCCTCACTTATACAGTTCACCTGGTAACATGTCCCGTGTGTATTAAACAATCAGGGGAACACACTCTCCTCAATTATACTGTTCACCTGTTGCCATGTCCCGTGCGTGTTAAACCATCAGGGGAACACACTCTCCGCACTTATACTGTTCAGCTGGTAACATGTCCTGTGTGTATTAAACAATCAGGGGAATACACTCTCCTCACTTATACTGTTCACCTGGTAACATGTCCCGTGTATATTAAACCATCAGGGGAACACACTCTCCTCACTCATACTGTTCACCTGCTAACATGTCCCGTGTGTATTAAACAATCAGGGGAACACACTCTCCTCACTTATACTGTTCACCTGATAACATGTCCCGTGTGTATTAATCCATAAGGGGAACACACTCTCCTCACTTATACTGTTCACCTGGTAATATGCCCTGTGTATATTAAACCATCAGGGGAACACACTCTCCTCACTTATACTGTTCACCTGGGAACATGTCCCGTGTATATGAAACCATCAGGGGAACACACTCTCCTCACTTATACGATTCACCTGGTAACATGTCCCCTGTATATTAAACCATCAGGGGAACACACTCTCCTCACTTATACTGTTCACCTGGTAACATGTACCGTGTATATTAAACCATCAGGGGAACACACTCTCCTCAATTATACATTTCACTTGGTGACATGTAACGTGTATATTAAACCATCAGGGGAACACACTCTCCTCACTTATACGGTTCACCTGGTAACATGTCCCCTGTATATTAAACCATCAGGGGAACACACTCTCCTCAATTATACTGTTCACCTGGTAACATGTCCCGTGTATATTAAACCATCAGGGGAACACACTCTCCTCAATTATACATTTCACTTGGTGACATGCCCCGTGTTTATTAAACCATCAGGGGAGCTCACTCACCTCAATTATACATTTCACTTGGTGACATGTCCCGTGTGTATTAAACAATCAGGGGAACACACTCTCCTCACTTATACTGTTGACCTGGTGACATGTCCCGTGTCTATTGAACAATCAGGGGAACACACTCTGCTACACTTTTACTGTTCACCTGGTAACATGTCCCCTGTATATTAAACCATCAGGGGAACACACTCTCCTCACTTATACTGTTCACCTGGCAACATGTACCGTGTATATTAAACCATCAGGGGAACACACTCTCCTCAATTATACATTTCACTTGGTGACATGTCCCGTGTGTATTAAACAATCAGGGGAACACACTCTCCTCACTTATACTGTTGACCTGGTGACATGTCCCGTGTGTATTAAACCATCAGGGGAAAACACTCTCCTCAATTATACTGTTCACCTGGTAACATGTCCCGTGTACATTAAACCATCAGGGGAACACACTCTCCTCACTTATACTGTTCACCTGGCAACATGTACCGTGTATATTAAACCATCAGGGGAACACACTCTCCTCAATTATACATTTCACTTGGTGACATGTCCCGTGTGTATTAAACAATCAGGGGAACACACTCTCCTCACTTATACTGTTGACCTGGTGACATGTCCCGTGTTTATTAAACCATCAGAGGAACTCACTCACCTCAATTATACATTTCACTTGATGACATGTCCCGTGTGTATTAAACAATCAGGGGAACACACTCTCCTCACTTATACTGTTGACCTGGTGACATGTCCCGTGTGTATTAAACCATCAGGGGAACACACTCTCCTCAATTATACTGTTCACCTGGTAACATGTCCCGTGTACATTAAACCATCAGGGGAACACACTCTCCTCACTTATACTGTTCACCAGGTGACATGTCCCGTGTGTATTAAACAATCAGGGGAACACACTCTCCTCACTTATACTGTTCACCTGGTAACATGTCCCGTGTATGCTAAACGATCAGGGGAACACACTCTCCTCAATTATACTGTTCACCTGGTAACATGTCCCGTGTACATTAAACCATCAGGGGAACACACTCTCCTCACTTATACTGTTCACCAGGTGACATGTCCCGTGTGTATTATACAATCAGGGGAACACACTCTCCTCACTTATACTGTTCACCAGGTGACATGTCCCGTGTATGCTAAACGATCAGGGGAACACACTCTCCTCATTTATACTGTTCAACTGGAAACATGTCCCGTGTATATTAAACCATCAGGGGAAAGCACTCTCCTCACTTGTACTGTTCACCTGGGAACATGTCCCGTGTATATTAAACCATCAGGGGAACACACTCTCCTCACTTATACTGTTCACCTGGTAACAAGTCCCATGTATATTAAACAATCAGGGGAACACACTCTCCTCACTTAGACAGTTCACCTGGTAACATGTCCTGTGTATATTAAACCTTCAGGGGAACACACTCTCCTCACTTATACTGTTCACCTGGTGACATGTCCCGTGTGTATTAAACAATCAGGGGATCACACTCTCCTCAATTATACTGTTCACCTGGTAACATGTCCCGGGTATATTAAACCATCAGCGGAACACACTCTCCTCACTTATAGTGTTCACCTGGTAACATGTCCCGTGCGTGTTAAACCATCAGGGGAACACACTCTCCTCACATATACTTTTCACCTGGTAACATGTCCCGTGAGTATTAAACAATCAGGGGAACACACTCTCCTCACTTATACTGTTCACCTGGTAACATGTCCTGTGAAAATTAAACCATCAGGGGAACACATTCTCCTCACTTATACTGTTCACCTGGTAACATGTCCTGTGTGTATTAAACCATCAGGGGAACACACTCTCCTCACTTATACTGTTCACCTGGTAACATGTCCCGTGAATATTAAACCATCAGGGCAAAGCACTCTCCTCACTTATACTGTTCACCTGGTAACATGTCCCGTGCGCTTTAAACAATCAGGGGAACACACTCTCCTCAATTATACTGTTCACCTGGTGCCATGTCCCGGGTATATTAAACAATCAGGGGAAAACACTCTCCTCACTTATACTGTTCACCTGGTAATATGTCCCGTGCGTGTTAAATCATCAGGGGAACACACTCTCCTCACTTATACTGTTCAGCTGGTAACATGTCCCGAGAGTATTAAACAATCAGGGGAACACACTCCCCTCACTTATACTGTTCACCTGGTAATATGTCCTGTGTGTATTAAACAATCAGGGGAATACACTCTCCTCACTTATACTGTTCACCTGGTAACATGTCCCGTGTATATTAAACCATCAGGGGAACACACTCTCCTCACTTATACTGTTCACCTGCTAACATGTCCTGTGTATATTAAACCATCAGGGGAACACACTCTCCTCACTTATATTGTTCACCTGGTAATATGTCCTGTGTGTATTAAACAATCAGGGGAATACACTCTCCTCACTTATACTGTTCACCTGGTAAGATGTCCCGTTTGCATTAAACAATCAGGGGAACACACTCTCCTCACTTATACTGTTCACCTGATAACATGTCCCGTGTGTATTAAACCATAAGGGGAACACACTCTCCTCACTTATACTGTTCACCTGGGAACATGTACCGTGTATATTAAACTATCAGGGGAACACACTCTCCTCACTTATACTGTTCACCTGGTAATATGTCCCCTGTATATTAAACCATCAGGGGAACACACTCCCCTCACTTATATTGTTCACCTGGTAATATGTCCTGTGTGTATTAAACAATCAGGGGAATACACTCTCCTCACTTATACTGTTCACCTGGTAACATGTCCCGTGTATATTAAACCATCAGGGGAACACACTCTCCTCACTTATACTGTTCACTTGGTAACATGTCCCCTGTATATTAAACCATCAGGGGAACACACTCTCCTCACTTATACTGCTCACCTGGTAACATGTCCCGTGTGTATTAAACCATCAGGGGAACACACTCTCCTCAATTATACTGTTCACCTGGTAACATGTCCCGTGTATATTAAACCATCAGGGGAACACACTCTCCTCAATTATACATTTCACTTGGTGACATGCCCCGTGTTTATTAAACCATCAGGGGAACACACTCTCGTCAATTATACATTTCACTTGGTGACATGCCCCGTGTTTATTAAACCATCAGGGGAACTCACTCACCTCAATTATACATTTCACTTGGTGACATGTCCCGTGAGTATTAAACAATCAGGGGAACACACTCTCCTCACTTATACTGTTCACCTGGTGACATGTCCTGTGTATATTAAACCATCAGGGGAACACATTCTCCTCACTTATACTGTTCACCTGGTAACATATCCTGTGTATATTAAACCATCAGGGGAACACACTCTCCTCACTTATACTGTTCACCTGGTTACATGTCCCGTGTATATTAAACCATCTGGGGAAAGCACTCTCCTCACTTATACTGTTCACCTGGTAACATGTCCCGTGTATATTAAACCATCAGGGGAAAACACTCTCCTCACTTATACTGTTCACCTGGTAACATGTCCCGTGCGTGTTAAACCATCAGGGGAACACACTCTCCTCACTTATACTGTTCACCTGGTGACATGTCCCGTGCGTACTAAACAATCAGGGTAACAATCTCTCCTCACTTATACTGTTCACCTGGTAACATGTCCCGTGCGTACTAAACGATCAGGGGAACGCACTCTCCTCATTTATACTGTTCACCTGGAAACATGTCCCGTGTATATTAAACCATCAGGGGAAAGCACTCTCCTCACTTGTTCTGTTCACCTGGGAACATGTCCCGTGTATATTAAACCATCAGGGGAACACACTCTCCTCACTTATACTGTTCACCTGGTGACATGTCCCGTCAGTATTAAACAATTAAGGGAAAACACTCTCCTCACTTATACTGTTCAGCTGGTAACATGTCCCGTGTATATTAAACCATCTGGGGAAAGCACTCTCCTCACTTATACTGTTCACCTGGTAACATGTTCCGTGTATATTAAACCATCAGGGGAACACACTCTCCTCACTTATACTGTTCACCTGGTGACATGTCCCGGGTATATTAAAAAATCGGGAGAACTCTTTCTCCTCACTTATACTGTTCACCTGGTATCATGTCCTGTGTATATTAAACCAATAGGGGAACACACTCTCCTCAATTATACTGTTCACCTGGTAACATGTCTCGTGCGTTTTAAACAATCAGGGGAACACACTCTCCTCACTTATACTGTTCACCTGGTAACATGTCCCGTGTGTGTTAAACCATCAGGGGAACACACTCTCCTCACTTATACTGCTCACCTGGTGACATGTCCCGTGCATATTAAACAATCAGGGGAACACACACTCCTCACTTATACTGTTCACCTGGTAACATGTCCCGTGTATGCTAAACGTTCAGGGGAACACACTCTCCTCATTTATACTGTTCAACTGGAAACATGTCCCGTGTATATTAAACCATCAGGGGAACACACTCTCCTCACTTATGCTGTTCACCTGGTAACAAGTACATGTATATTAAACAATCAGGGGAACACACTCTCCTCACTTAGACAGTTCACCTGGTAACATGTCCTGTGTATATTAAACCTTCAGGGGAACACACTCTCCTCACTTATACTGTTCACCTGGTAATATGTCCCCTGTATATTAAACAATCAGGGGAACACACTCTCCTCACTTATACTGTTCAAATGGTGACATGTCCCGTGTGTATTAAACAATCAGGGGATCACACTCTCCTCAATTATACTGTTCACCTGGTAACATGTCCCGGGTATATTAAACCATCAGCGGAACACACTCTCCTCACTTATAGTGTTCACCTGGTAACATGTCCCGTGCGTATTAAACCATCAGGGGAACACACTCTCCTCACATATACTGTTCACCTGGTAACATGTCCCGTGAGTATTAAACAATCAGGGGAACACACTCTCCTCACTTATACTGTTCACCTGGTAACATGTCCTGTGAAAATTAAACCATCAGGGGAACACATTCTCCTCACTTATACTGTTCACCTGGTAACATGTACTGTGTGTATTAAACCATCAGCGGAACGCACTCTCCTCACTTATACTGTTCACCTGGTAACATGTCCCGTGAATATTAAACCATCAGGGGAAAGCACTCTCCTCACTTATACTGTTCACCTGGTAACATGTCCCGTGAATATTAAACCATCAGGGGAAAGCACTCTCCTCACTTATACTGTTCACCTGGTAACATGTCCCGTGTGCTTTAAACCATCAGGGGAACACACTCTCCTCACTTCTACTGTTCACCTGGTAACATGTCCCGTGTATATTAAACAATCAGGGGAACACACTCTCCTCAATTATACTGTTCACCTGGTGCCATGTCCCGGGTATATTAAACAATTAGGGGAAAACACTCTCCTCACTTATACTGTTCACCTGATAACATGTCCCGTGTGTATTAAACCATAAGGGGAACACACTCTCCTCACTTATACTGTTCACCTGGTAATATGCCCTGAGTATATTAAACCATCAGGGGAACACAGTCTCCTCACTTATACTGTTCACCTGGGAACATGTACCGTGTATATTAAACTATCAGGGGAACACACTCTCCTCACTTATACTGTTCACCTGGTAATATGTCCCCTGTATAATAAACCATCAGGGGAACACACTCCCCTCACTTTTATTGTTCACCTGGTAATATGTCCTGTGTGTATTAAACAATCAGGGGAATACACTCTCCTCACTTATACTGTTCACCTGGTAACATGTCCCGTGTATATTAAACCATCAGGGGAACACACTCTCCTCACTTATACTGTTCACCTGCTAACATGTCCCGTTTGCATTAAACAATCAGGGGAACACACTCTCCTCACTTATACTGTTCACCTGGTAATATGCCCTGTGTATATTAAACCATCAGGGGAACACAGTCTCCTCACTTATACTGTTCACCTGCTAACATGTCCCGTTTGCATTAAACAATCAGGGGAACACACTCTCCTCTCTTATACTGTTCACCTGGGAACATGTCCCGTGTATATTAAACCATCAGGGGAACACACTCACCTCACTTAAACTGTTCACCTGGTAACAAGTCCGATGTATATTAAACCATCATGGGAACACACTCTCCTAACTTAAACTGTTCACCTGGTAACAAGTCCCATGTATATTAAACCATCAGGGGAACACATTCTCCTCACTTATACTGTTCACCTGGTAACATGTCCAGTGTATATAAAACAATCAGGGGAACACACTCTCTTCACTTATGCCGTTCACCTGGTAACATGTCCCGCGTATATTAAACCATCAGGGGAACACACTCTCCTCACTTCTACTCTTCACCTGGTGACACATCCCGTCAGTATTAAACAATCATTGGATCACACTCTCCTCACTTATACTGTTCACCTGGTAACATGTCCCGGGTGTATTAAAGCATCAGGGGAACACAGTCTCCTCACTTATACTGTTCACCTGGTAACATGTCCCGTGAGTATTAAACAATCAGGGGAACACACTCTCCTCACTTATACTGTTCACCTGGTAACATGTCCCGTGTATATTAAACCATCAGGGGAACACATTCTCCTCACTTATACTGTTCACCTGCTAACATGTCCCGTGTATATTAAGCCATCAGGGGAATACAGTCTCCTCACTTATACTGTTCACCTGGTAACATGTCCCGTGTATATTAATCCATCAGGGGAACACACTCTCCTCACTTATACTGTTCACCTGGTAACATGTCCCGTGTATATTAAACCATCAGGGGAACACATTCACCTCACTTACACTGTTCACCTGGTAACATGTCCCGTGTGTATTAAACCATCAGGGGAACACACTCTCCTCACTTATACTGTTCGCCTGGTAACGTGTCCCGTGTATATTTAACAATTAGGGGATCACACTCTGCTCACTTATACTGTTCACCTGGCAACATGACCCGTGTATATTAAACCATCAGGGGAACACATAATCCTCACTTTTACTGTTCACCTGCTAACATGTCCCGTGTATATTAAACCATCAGGGGAATACAGTCTCCTCACTTATACTGTTCACCTGGTAACATGTCCCGTGTATATTAAACCATCAGCGGAACACACTCTCCTCACTTATACTGTTCACCTGGTAACATGTCCCGTGTATATTAAACCATCAGGGGAAAACACTCTCCTCACTTTTACTGTTCACCTGGTAACATGTCCCGTGTATATTAAACCATCAGCGGAACACACTCTCCTCACTTATACTGTTCACCTGGTAACATGTCCCGTGTATATTAAACCATCAGCGGAACACACTCTCCTCACTTATACTGATCACCTGGTGACATGTCCCGGGTATATTAAAAAATCAGGGGAACTCACTCTCCTCACTTATACTGTTCACCTGGTATCATGTCCTGTGTATATTAAACCAATAGGGGAACACACTCTCCTCACTTATACTGTTCACCTGGTAACATGTCCCGTGCGTGTTAAACAATCAGGGAAACACACTCCCCTCACTTATACTGTTCACCTGGTAACATGTCCCGTGCGTGTTAATCCATCAGGGGAACACACTTTCCTCACTTATACTGTTCATTTGGTGACATGTCCCGTGTGTACTAAACAATCAGGGTAACAATCTCCCCTCACTTATACTGTTCACCTGGTAACATGTCCCGGGTGTATTAAAGCATCAGGGGAACACAGTCTCCTCACTTATACTGTTCACCTGGTAACATGTCCCGTGAGTATTAAACAATCAGGGGAACACACTCTGCTCACTTATACTGTTCACCTGGTAACATGTCCCGTGTATATTAAACCATCAGGGGAACACATTCTCCTCACTTATACTGTTCACCTGCTAACATGTCCCGTGTATATTAAACCATCAGGGGAACACACTCACCTCACTTAAACTGTTCACCTGGTAACAAGTCCGATGTATATTAAACCATCATGGGAACACACTCTCCTCACTTAAACTGTTCACCTGGTAACAAAGCCCATGTATATTAAACCATCAGGGGAACACATTCTCCTCACTTATACTGTTCACCTGGTAACATGTCCCGTGTATATAAAACAATCAGGGGAACACACTCTCTTCACTTATGCCGTTCACCTGGTAACATGTCCCGCGTATATTAAACCATCAGGGGAACACACTCTCCTCACTTCTACTCTTCACCTGGTGACACATCCCGTCAGTATTAAACAATCATTGGATCACACTCTCCTCACTTATACTGTTCACCTGGTAACATGTCCCGGGTGTATTAAAGCATCAGGGGAACACAGTCTCCTCACTTATACTGTTCACCTGGTAACATGTCCCGTGAGTATTAAACAATCAGGGGAACACACTCTGCTCACTTATACTGTTCACCTGGTAACATGTCCCGTGTATATTAAACCATCAGGGGAACACATTCTCCTCACTTATACTGTTCACCTGCTAACATGTGCCGTGTATATTAAACCATCAGGGGAATACAGTCTCCTCACTTCTACTGTTCACCTGGTAACATGTCCCGTGCGTGTTAAACAATCAGGGGAACACACTCCCCTCACTTATAATGTTCACCTGGCAACATGTCCCGTGCGTGTTAACCATCAGGGAAACACACTCTCCTCACTCATACTGTTCACCTGGTGACATGTCCCGTGCGTACTAAACAATCAGGGTAACAATCTCTCCTCACTTATACTGTTCACCTGGCAACATGTCACGTGTATACTAAACGATCAGGGGAACACACTCTCCTCACTTATACTGTTCACCTGGGAACATGTCCCGTGTATATTAAACCATCAGGGGAACACACTCTCCTCACTTAAACTGTTCACCTGGTAACATGTCCCATGTATATTAAACCATCATGGGAACATACTCTCCTCACTTAAACTGTTCACCTGGTAACAAGTCCCATGTATATTAAACCATCAGGGGAACACATTCTCCTCACTTATACTGTTCACCTGGTAACATGTCCCGTGTGTATTAAACAATCAGGGGAACACAGTCTCCTCACTTATACTGTTCACCTGGTAACATGTCCCGTGTATATTAAACCATCAGGGGAACACACTCTCCTCACTTAAACTGTTCACCTGGTAACAAGTCAAATGTATATTAAACCATCATGGGAACACACTCTCCTCACTTATACTGTTCACCTGGTAACATGTCCCATGTATATTAAACAATCAGGGGAACACACTCTCCTCACTTATACTGTTCACCTGGTAACATGTCCCGTGCGTGTTAAACGATCAGGGGAAAACACTCTCCTCACTTATACTGTTCACCTGGTGACATGTCCCGTGCGTACTAAACAATCAGGGTAACAATGTCTCTTCACTTATACTGTTCACCTGGCAACATGTCACGTGTATACTAAACGATCAGGGGAACTCACTCTCCTCACTTAAACTGTTCACCTGGTAACATGTGCCGTGTATATTAAACCATCAGGGGAACACACTCTCCTCACTTATACTGTTCACCTGATAACATGTCCCGTGTGTATTAAACCATAAGGGGAACACACTCTCCTCACTTATACTGTTCACCTGGTGATATGCCCTGTGTATATTAAACCATCAGGGGAACACACTCTCCTCACTTATACTGTTCACCTGGGAACATGTACCGTGTATATTAAACTATCAGGGGAACACACTCTCCTCACTTATACTGTTCACCTGGTAATATGTCCCCTGTATATTAAACCATCAGGGGAACACACTCTCTTCACTTGTACTGTTCACCTGGTTACATGTCCCGTGTATATTAAACCACCAGGGGAACACACTCTCCGCACTTCTACTCTTCACCTGGTGACACATCCCGTCAGTAATAAACAATCATTGGATCACACTCTCCTCACTTATACTGTTCACATGGTAACATGTCCCGCGAGTATTAAACAATCAGGGGAACACACTCTCCTCACTTATACTGCTCACCTGGTAACATTTCCCGTGTATGTTAAACCATCAGGGGAACACATTCTCCTCACTTATACAGTTCACCTGCTAACATGTCCCGTGTATATTAAACCATCAGGGGAATACAGTCTCCTCACTTATACTGTTCACCTGGTAACATGTCCCGTGTATATTAAACCATCAGGGGAACACACTTTCCTCACTTATACTGTTCACCTGGTAACATGTCCCGTGTATATTAAACCATCAGGGGAACACACTCTCCTCACTTATACTGTTCACCTGGTAACATGTCCCGTGTATATTAAACCATCAGGGGAACACACTCTCCTCACTTATACTGTTCGCCTGGTAACGTGTCGCGTGTATATTTAACAATCAGGGGAACACACTCTGCTCACTTATACTGTTCACCTGGCAACATGTCCCGTGTATATTAAACCATCAGGGGAATACATTCTCCTCACTTATACTGATCACCTGGTGACATGTCCCGGGTATATTAAAAAATCAGGGGAACTCACTCTCCTCACTTATACTGTTCACCTGGTATCAGGTCCTGTGTATATTAAACCAACAGGGGAACACACTCTCCTCACTTATACTGTTCACCTGGTAACATGTCCCGTGCGTGTTAAACAATCAGGGGAACACACTCCCCTCACTTATACTGTTCACCTGGTAACATGTCCCGTGCGTGTTAACCATCAGGGAAACACACTCTCCTCACTCATACTGTTCTCCTGGTGACATGTCCCGTGCGTACTAAACAATCAGGGTAACAATCTCTCCTCACTTATACTGTTCACCTGGCAACATGTCACGTGTATACTAAACGATCAGGGGAACACACTCTCCTCACTTATACTGTTCACCTGGGAACATGTCCCGTGTATATTAAACCATCAGGGGAACACACTCTCCTCACTTAAACTGTTCACCTGGTAACAAGTCCCATGTATATTAAACCATCATGGGAACATACTCTCCTCACTTATACTGTTCACCTGGTAACAAGTCCCATGTATATTAAACCATCAGGGGAACACATTCTCCTCACTTATACTGTTCACCTGGTAACATGTCCCGTGTGTGTTAAACAATCAGGGGAACACACTCTCCTCACTTATACAGTTCACCTGGTAACATGTCCCATGTATATTAAACCATCAGGGGAACACACTCTCCTCACTTATACTGTTCACCTGGTAACATGTCCCGCGTATATTAAACCATCAGGGGAACACACTCTCCTCACTTATACTGTTCACCTGGTAACATGTCCCGTGTGTATTAAACCATCAGGTGAACACACTCTCCTCACTTATACTGTTCGCCTGGTAACATGTCCCGTGTATATTAAACCATCAGCGGAACACACTCTCCTCACTTATATTGTTCACCTGGTAACATGTCCCGTGTACATAAAACAATCAGGGGAACACACTCTCTTCACTTATGCTGTTCACCTGGTAACATGTCCCGCGTATATTAAAACATCAGGGGAACACACTCTCCTCACTTATACTCTTCACCTGGTGACACATCCCGTCAGTATTAAACAATCATTGGATCACACTCTCCTCACTTATACAGTTCACCTGGTAACATGTCCCGTGTGTATTAAAGCATCAGGGGAACACAGTCTCCTCACTTATACTGTTCACTAGGTAACATGTCCCGTGAGTATTAAACAATCAGGGGAACACACTCTCCTCACTTATACTGTTCACCTGGTAACATGTCCTGTGTATATTAAACCATCAGGGGAACACATTCTCCTCACTTATACTGTTCACCTGCTAACATGTCCCGTGTATATTAAACCATCAGGGGAATACAGTCTCCTCACTTATACAGTTCACCTGGTAACATGTCCCGTGTATGTTAAACCATCAGGGGAACACACTCTCCTCACTTAACCTGTTCAACTGGTAACATGACCCGTGTATATTAAACCATCAGCGGAACACACTCTCCTCACTTATACTGTTCACCTGGTAACATGACCCGTGTATATTAAACCATCAGGGGAAAGCACTCTCCTCACTTATACTGTTCACCTGGTAACATGACCCGTGTATATTAAATCATCAGGGGAAAGCACTGTCCTCACTTATACTGTTCACCTGGTAACATGTCCCGTGTATATTAAACCATCAGCGGAACACACTCTCCTCACTTATACTGTTCACCTGGTAACATGACCCGTGTATATTAAACCATCAGGGGAAAGCACTCTCCTCACTTATACTGTTCACCTGGGAACATGTCCCGTGTATATTAAACCATCAGCGGAACACACTCTCCTCACTTATACTGTTCACCTGGTAACATGTCCCGTGCATATTAAACCATCAGGGGAATACACTCTCCTCACTTATACTGATCACCTGGTGACATGTCCCGGGTATATTAAAAAATCAGGGGAACTCACTCTCCTCACTTATACTGTTCACCTGGTATCATGTCCTGTGTATATTAAACCAACAGGGGAACACACTCTCCTCACTCATACTGTTCACCTGGTAACATGTCCCGTGCGTGTTAATCAATCAGGGGAACACAGTCCCCTCACTTATACTGTTCACCTGGTGACATGTCCCGTGCGTACTAAACAATCAGGGTAACAATCTCTCCTCACTTATACTGTTCACCTGGCAACATGTCACGTGTATACTAAACGATCAGGGGAACACACTCTCCTCACTTATACTGTTCACCTGGGAACATGTCCCGTGTATATTAAACCATCAGGGGAACACTCTCTCCTCACTTAAACTGTTCACCTGGTAACAAGTCCCATGTATATTAAACCATCATGGGAACATACTCTCCTCACTTAAACTGTTCACCTGGTAACAAGTCCCATGTATATTAAACCATCAGGGGAACACATTCTCCTCACTTATACTGTTCACCTGGTAACATGTCCCGTGTGTATTAAACCATCAGGGGAACACACTCTCCTCACTTATACAGTTCACCTGGTAACATGTCCCATGTATATTAAACCATCAGGGGTACACACTCTCCTCACTTATACTGTTCACCTGGTAACATGTCCCGCGTATATTAAACCATCAGGGGAACACACTCTCCTCACTTATACTGTTCACCTGGTAACATGTCCCGTGTGTATTAAACCATCAGGTGAACACACTCTCCTCACTTATACTGTTCGCCTGGTAACGTGTCCCGTGTATATTTAACAATCAGGGGAATACACTCTGCTCACTTATACTGTTCACCTGGCAACATGTCCCGTGTATATTAAACCATCAGGGGAACACATAATCCTCACTTATCCTGTTCACCTGCTAACATGTCCCGTGTATATTAAACCATCAGGCAAATAAAGTCTCCTCACTAATACTGTTCACCTGGTAACATGTCCCGTGTATATTAAACCATCAGCGGAACACACTCTCCTCACTTATACTGTTCACCTGGTAACATGTCCCGTGTATATTAAACCATCAGGGGAAAGCACTCTCCTCACTTATACTGTTCACCTGGTAACATGTCCCGTGCATATTAAACCATCAGGGGAATACACACGCCTCACCTATACTGATCACCTGGTGTCATGTCCAGGGTATATTAAAAAATCAGGGGAACTCACTCTCCTCACTTATACTGGTCACCTGGTATCATGTCCTGTGTATATTAAACCAACAGGGGAACACACTCTCCTCACTTATACTGTTCACCTGCTAACATGTCCCGTGCGTGTTAAACCATCAGGGGAAAACACTGTCCTAACTTATACTGTTCACCTGGTAACATGTCCCGTGCGTGTTAAACCATCAGGGGAAAACACTCTCCTCACTTATACTGTTCACCTGGTGACATGTCCCGTGCGTACTAAACAATCAGGGTAACAATGTCTCTTCACTTATACTGTTCACCTGGGAACATGTCCCGTGTATATTAAACCATCAGGGGAACACACTCTCCTCACTTAAACTGTTCACCTGGTAACAAGTCCCATGTATATTAAACCATCAGGGGAACACACTCTCCTCACTTAAACTGTTCACCTGGTAACAAGTCCCATGTATATTAAACCATCAGGGGAACACACTCTCCTCACTTATAATGTTCACCTGGTAACATGTCCCGTGTACATAAAACAATCAGGGGAACACACTCTCTTCACTTATGCTGTTCACCTGGTAACATGTCCCGCGTATATTAAAACATCAGGGGAACACACTCTCCTCACTTATACTCTTCACCTGGTGACACATCCCGTCAGTATTAAACAATCATTGGATCACACTCTCCTCACTTATACAGTTCACCTGGTAACATGTCCCGGGTGTATTAAAGCATCAGGGGAACACAGTCTCCTCACTTATACTGTTCACCAGGTAACATGTCCCGTGAGTATTAAACAATCAGGGGAACACACTCTCCTCACTTATACTGTTCGCCTGGTAACATGACCCGTGTATATAAAACCATCAGGGGAAAGCACTCTCCTCACTTATACTGTTCACCTGGTAACATGTCCCGTGTATATTAAACCATCAGCGGAACACACTCTCCTCACTGATGCTGTTCACCTGGTAACATGTCCCATGTATATTAAACCATCAGGGGAATACAGTCTCCTCACTTAACCTGTTCACCTGGTAACATGACCCGTGTATATTAAACCATCAGCGGAACACACTCTCCTCACTTATACTGTTCACCTGGTAACATGACCCGTGTATATTAAACCATCAGGGGAAAGCACTCTCCGCACTTATACTGTTCACCTGGTAACATGACCCGTGTATATTAAACCATCAGGGGAAAGCACTCTCCGCACTTATACTGTTCACCTGGTAACATGTCCCGTGTATATTAAACCATCAGCGGAAGACACTCTCCTCACTTATACTGTTCACCTGGTAACATGACCCGTGTATATTAAACCATCAGGGGAAAGCACTCTCCTCACTTATACTGTTCACCTGGGAACATGTCCCGTGTATATTAAACCATCAGCGGAACACACTCTCCTCACTTATACTGTTCACCTGGTAACATGACCCCTGTCTATTAAACCATCAGGGGAAAGCACTCTCCTCACTTATACTGTTCACCTGGTAACATGTCCCGTGTATATTAAACCATCAGCGGAACACACTCTCCTCACTTATACTGTTCACCTGGTAACATGACCCGTGTATATTAAACCATCAGGGGAAAGCACTCTCCTCACTTATACTGTTCACCTGGTGACATGTCCCGGGTATGTTAAAAAATCAGGGGAACTCACTCTCCTCACTTATACTGTTCACCTGGTATCATGTCCTGTGTATATTAAACCAACAGGGGAACACACTCTCCTCACGTATACTGTTCACCTGGTAACATGTCCCGTGCGTGTTAAACAATCAGGGGAACACACTCCCCTCACTTATACTGTTCACCTGGTAACATGTCCCGTGTGTGTTAAACCATCAGGGGAACACACTCTCCTCACTTATACTGTTCACCTGGTGACATGTCCCGTGCGTACTAAACAATCAGGGTAACAATCTCTCCTCACTTATACTGTTCACCTGGCAACATGTCCCGTGTATACTAAACGATCAGGGGAACACACTCTCCTCACTTATACTGTTCACCTGGGAACATGTCCCGTGTATATTAAACCATCAGGGGAACACACTCTCCTCACTTATACTGTTAGCTGGTATCATGTCCCGTGTGTATTAAACCATCAGGGGAACACACTCTCCTCACTTACACTGTTCACCTGGTGACATGTCCCGTGTATATTAAACCATCAGGGGAAAGCACTCTCCTCAATTATACTGTTCACCTGGGAACATGTCCCGTGTATATTAAACCATCAGGGGAATACATTCTCCTCACTTATACTGTTCACCTGGTAACATGACCCGTGTATATTAAACCATCAGGGGAAAGCACTCTCCTCACTTATACTGTTCACCTGGTAACATGTCCCGTGTACATAAAACAATCAGGGGAACACACTCTCCTCACTTATACTGTTCACCTGGTAACATGTCCCGCGTATATTAAAACATCAGGGGAACACACTCTCCTCACTTATTCTCTTTACCTGGTGACACATCCCGTCAGTATTAAACAATCATTGGATCACGCTCTCCTCACTTATACAGTTCACCTGGTAACATGTCCCGGGTGTATTAAAGCATCAGGGGAACACAGTCTCCTCACTTATACTGTTCACCAGGTAACATGTCCCTTGAGTATTAAACAATCAGGGGAACACACTCTCCTCACTTATACTGTTCACCTGGTAACTTGTCCTGTGTATATTAAACCATCAGGGGAAAACATTCTCCTCACTTATACTGTTCACCTGCTAACATGTCCCGTGTATATTAAACCATCAGGGGAATACAGTCTCCTCACTTATACTGTTCACCTGGTAACATGTCCCGTGTATATTAAACCATCAGGGGAACACACTCTCCTCACTTATACTGTTCACCTGGTAACACGTCCCGTGTGTATTAAACCATCAGGGGAACACACTCTCCTCACTTATACTGTTCGCCTGGTAACATGACCCGTGTATATTAAACCATCAGGGGAAAGCACTCTCCTCACTTATACTGTTCACCTGGTAACATGTCCCGTGTGTATTAAACCATCAGGGGAACACACTCTCCTCACTTATACTGTTCGCCTGGTAACATGACCCGTGTATATTAAACCATCAGGGGAAAGCACTCTCCTCACTTATACTCTTCACCTGGTAACATGTCCCGTGTATATTAAACCATCAGCGGAACACACTCTCCTCACTGATACTGTTCACCTGGTAACATGTCCCATGTATATTAAACCATCAGGGGAATACAGACTCCTCACTTAACCTGTTCACCTGGTAACATGACCCGTGTATATTAAACTATCAGCGGAACACACTCTCCTCACTTATACTGTTCACCTGGTAACATGACACGTGTATATTAAACCATCAGGGGAAAGCACTCTCCTCACTTATACTGTTCACCTGGTAACATGACCCGTGTATATTAAACCATCAGGGGAAAGCACTCTCCGCACTTATACTGTTCACCTGGTAACATGTCCCGTGTATATTATACCATCAGCGGAACACACTCTCCTCACTTATACTGTTCACCTGGTAACATGACCCGTGTCTATTAAACCATCAGGGGAAGGCACTCTCCTCACTTAGACTGTTCACCTGGTAACATGTCCCGTGTATATTAAACCATCAGCGGAACACACTCTCCTCACTTATACTGTTCACCTGGTAACATGACCCGTGTATATTAAACCATCAGGGGAAAGCACTCTCCTCACTTATACTGTTCACCTGGTGACATGTCCCGGGTATATTAAAAAATCAGGGGAACTCACTCTCCTCACTTATACTGTTCACCTGGTATCATGCCCTGTGTATATTAAACGAACAGGGGAACACACTCTCCTCACGTATACTGTTCACCTGGTAACATGTCCCGTGCGTGTTAAACAATCAGGGGAACACACTCCCCTCACTTATACTGTTCACCTGGTAACATGTCCCGTGTGTGTTAAACCATCAGGGGAACACACTCTCCTCACTTATACTGTTCACCTGGTGACATGTCCCGTGCGTACTAAACAATCAGGGTAACAATCTCTCCTCACTTATACTGTTCACCTGGCAACATGTCCCGTGTATACTAAACGATCAGGGGAACACACTCTCCTCACTTATACTGTTCACCTGGGAACATGTCCCGTGTATATTAAACCATCAGGGGAACACACTCTCCTCACTTATACTGTTAGCTGGTATCATGTCCCGTGTGTATTAAACCATCAGGGGAACACACTCTCCTCACTTACACTGTTCACCTGGTGACATGTCCCGTGTATATTAAACCTTCAGGGGAAAGCACTCTCCTCAATTATACTGTTCACCTGGGAACATGTCCCGTGTATATTAAACCATCAGGGGAATACATTCTCCTCACTTATACTGTTCACCTGGTAACATGACCCGTGTATATTAAACCATCAGGGGAAAGCACTCTCCTCACTTATACTGTTCACCTTGTAACATGTCCCGTGTATATTAAACCATCAGCGGAATACACTCTCCTCACTTATACTGTTCACCTGGTAACATGACCCGTGTATATTAAACCATCAGGGGAAAGCACTCTCCTCACTTATACTGTTCACCTGGGAACATGTCCCGTGTATATTAAACCATCAGCGGAACACACTCTCCTCACTTATACTGTTCACCTGGTAACATGACCCGTGTCTATTAAACCATCAGGGGAAAGCACTCTCCTCACTTATACTGTTCACCTGGTAACATGTCCCGTGTATATTAAACCATCAGCGGAACACACTCTCCTCACTTATACTGTTCACCTGGTAACATGACCCGTGTATATTAAACCATCAGGGGAAAGCACTATCCTCACTTATACTGTTCACCTGGTGACATGTCCCGGGTATATTAAAAAATCAGGGGAACTCACTCTCCTCACTTATACTGTTCACCTGGTATCATGTCCTGTGTATATTAAACCAACAGGGGAACACACTCTCCTCACTTATACTGTTCACCTGGTAACATGTCCCGTGCGTGTTAAACAATCAAGGGAACACACTCCCCTCACTTATACTGTTCACCTGGTAACATGTCCCGTGTGTGTTAAACCATCAGGGGAACACACTCTCCTCACTTATACTGTTCACCTGGTGACATGTCCCGTGCGTACTAAACAATCAGGGTAACAATCTCTCCTCACTTATACTGTTCACCTGGCAACATGTCCCGTGTATACTAAACAATCAGGGTAACAATCTCTCCTCACTTATACTGTTCACCTGGCAACATGTCCCGTGTATACTAAACGATCAGGGGAACACACTCTCCTCACTTATACTGTTCACCTGGTAACATGTCCCGCGTATATTAAACCATCAGGGGAACACAATCTCCTCACTTATACTGTTCACCTGGTATCATGTCCCGTGTGTATTAAACCATCAGGGGAACACATTCTCCTCACTTATACTGTTCACCTGGTAACATGTCCCGGGTGTATTAAAGCATCAGGGGAACACACTCTCCTCACTTACACTGTTCACCTGGTAAAATGTCCCGTGTATATTAAACCATCAGGGGAAAACACTCTCCTCACTTATACTGTTCACCTGGTAACATGTCCCGGGTGTATTAAAGCATCAGGGGAACACACTCTCCTCACTTATACTATTCACCTGGTAACATGTCCCGTGAGTACTAAACAATCAGGGGAACACACTCTCCTCACTTATACTGTTCACCTGGTAACACGTCCCGTGTGTATTAAACCATCAGGAGAACACACTCTCCTCACTTATACTGTTCGCCTGGTAACGTGTCCCGTGTATATTTAACAATCAGGGGAAAACACTCTGCTCACTTAAAATGTTCACCTGGTAACATGTACCGTGTATATTAAACCATCAGGGGAACACATTCTCCTCACTTATACTGTTCGCCTGGTAACGTGTCCCGTGTGTATTAAAACATCAGGGGAACACACTCTCCTCACTTATACTGTTCACCTGGTAACATGACCCGTGTATATTAAACCATCAGCGGAACACACTCTCCTCACTTATACTGTTCACCTGGTAACATGTCCCATGTATATTAAACCATCAGGGGAATACAGTCTCCTCACTTAAACTGTTCACCGGGTAACATGACCCGTGTATATTAAACCATCAGCGGAACACACTCTCCTCACTTATACTGTTCACCTGGTAACATGACCCGTGTATATTAAACCATCAGGGGAAAGCACTCTCCTCACTTATACTGTTCACCTGGTAACATGACCCGTGTATATTAAACCATCAGGGGAAAGCACTCTCCTCACTTATACTGTTCACCTGGTAACATGTCCCGTGTATATTAAACCATCAGCGGAACACACTCTCCTCACTTATACTGTTCACCTGGTAACATGACCCGTGTATATTAAACCATCAGGGGAAAGCACTCTCCTCACTTATACTGTTCACCTGGGAACATGTCCCGTGTATATTAAACCATCAGCGGAACACACTCTCCTCACTTATACTGTTCACCTGGTAACATGACCCGTGTATATTAAACCATCAGGGGAAAGCACTATCCTCACTTATACTGTTCACCTGGTATCATGTCCTGTGTATATTAAACGAACAGGGGAACACACTCTCCTCACGTATACTGTTCACCTGGTAACATGTCCCGTGCGTGTTAAACAATCAGGGGAACACACTCCCCTCACTTATACTGTTCACCTGGTAACATGTCCCGTGTGTGTTAAACCATCAAGGGAACACACTCTCCTCACTTATACTGTTCACCTGGTGACATGTCCCGTGCGTACTAAACAATCAGGGTAACAATCTCTCCTCACTTATACTGTTCACCTGGCAACATGTCCCGTGTATACTAAACGATCAGGGGAACACACTCTCCTCACTTATACTGTTCACTTGGGAACATGTCCCGTGTATATTAAACCATCAGGGGAACACACTCTCCTCACTTATACTGTTCACCTGGTATCATGTCCCGTGTGTATTAAACCATCAGGGGAACACACTCTCCTCACTTACACTGTTCACCTGGTGACATGTCCCGTGTATATTAAACCATCAGGGGAAAGCACTCTCCTCAATTATACTGTTCACCTGGGAACATGTCCCGTGTATATTAAACCATCAGGGGAATACATTCTCCTCACTTATACTGTTCACCTGGTAACATGTCCCGTGTATATCAAACCATCAGGGGAAAGCACTCTCCTCACTTATACTGTTCACCTGGTAACATGTCCCGTGTATATTAAACCATCAGGGGAAAGCACTCTCCTCACTTATACTGTTCACCTGGTAACATGACCCGTGTATATTAAACCATCAGGGGAAAGCACTCTCCTCACTTATACTGTTCACCTGGTGACATGTCCCGGGTATATTAAAAAATCAGGGGAACTCACTCTCCTCACTTATACTGTTCACCTGGTATCATGTCCTGTGTATATTAAACCAACAGGGGAACACACTCTCCTCACGTATACTGTTCACCTGGTAACATGTCCCGTGCGTGTTAAACAATCAGGGGAACACACTCCCCTCACTTATACTGTTCACCTGGTAACATGTCCCGTGTGTGTTAAACCATCAGGGGAACACACTCTCCTCACTTATACTGTTCACCTGGTGACATGTCCCGTGCGTACTAAACAATCAGGGTAACAATCTCTCCTCACTTATACTGTTCACCTGGCAACATGTCCCGTGTATACTAAACGATCAGGGGAACACACTCTCCTCACTTATACTGTTCACCTGGGAACATGTCCCGTGTATATTAAACCATCAGGGGAACACACTCTCCTCACTTATACTGTTCACCTGGTATCATGTCCCGTGTGTATTAAACCATCAGGGGAACACATTCTCCTCACTTATACTGTTCACCTGGTAACATGTCCCGGGTGTACTAAAGCATCAGGGGAACACAATCTCCTCACTTATACTGTTCACCTGGTAACATGTCCCGTGAGTATTAAACAATCAGGGGAACACACTCTCCTCACTTACACTGTTCACCTGGTAAAATGTCCCGTGTATATTAAACCATCAGGGGAAAACACTCTCCTCACTTATACTGTTCACCTGGTAACATGTCCCGGGTGTATTAAAGCATCAGGGGAACACACTCTCCTCACTTATACTGTTCACCTGGTAACATGTCCCGTGAGTATTAAACAATCAGGGGAACACACTCTCCTCACTTATACTGTTCGCCTGGTAACGTGTCCCGTGTATATTTAACAATCAGGGGAAAACACTCTGCTCACTTAAAATGTTCACCTGGTAACATGTACCGTGTATATTAAACCATCAGGGGAACACATTCTCCTCACTTATACAGTTCGCCTGGTAACGTGTCCCGTGTGTATTAAAACATCAGGGGAATATAGTCTCCTCACTTAACCTGTTCACCTGGTAACATGACCCGTGTATATTAAACCATCAGCGGAACACACTCTCCTCACTTATACTGTTCACCTGGTAACATGTCCCTTGTATATTAAACCATCAGGGGAATACAGTCTCCTCAGTTAACCTGTTCACCTGGTAACATGACCCGTGTATATTAAACCATCAGGGGAAAGCACTCTCCTCACTTATACTGTTCACCTGGTAACATGACCCGTGTATATTAAACCATCAGGGGAAAGCACTCTCCTCACTTATACTGTTCACCTGGTAACATGTCCCGTGTATATTAAACCATCAGCGGAACACACTCTCCTCACTTATACTGTTCACCTGGTAACATGACCCGTGTATATTAAACCATCAGGGGAAAGCACTCTCCTCACTTATACTGTTCACCTGGGAACATGTCCCGTGTATATTAAACCATCAGCGGAACACACTCTCCTCACTTATACTGTTCACCTGGTAACGTGACCCGTGTATATTAAACCATCAGGGGAAAGCACTATCCTCACTTATACTGTTCACCTGGTATCATGTCCTGTGTATATTAAACCAACAGGGGAACACACTCTCCTCACGTATACTGTTCACCTGGTAACATGTCCCGTGCGTGTTAAACAATCAGGGGAACACACTCCCCTCACTTATACTGTTCACCTGGTAACATGTCCCGTGTGTGTTAAACCATCAGGGGAACACACTCTCCTCACTTATACTGTTCACCTGGTGACATGTCCCGTGCGTACTAAACAATCAGGGTAACAATCTCTCCTCACTTATACTGTTCACCTGGCAACATGTCCCGTGTATACTAAACGATCAGGGGAACACACTCTCCTCACTTATACTGTTCACCTGGGAACATGTCCCGTGTATATTAAACCATCAGGGGAACACACTCTCCTCACTTATACTGTTCACCTGGTATCATGTCCCGTGTGTATTAAACCATCAGGGGAACACACTCTCCTCACTTACACTGTTCACCTGGTGACATGTACCGTGTATATTAAACCATCAGGGGAAAGCACTCTCCTCAATTATACTGTTCACCTGGGAACATGTCCCGTGTATATTAAACCATCAGTGGAATACATTCTCCTCACTTATACTGTTCACCTGGTAACATGTCCCGTGTATATCAAACCATCAGGGGAAAGCACTCTCCTCACTTATACTGTTCACCTGGTAACATGTCCCGTGTATATTAAACCATCAGGGGAACACACTCTCCTCACTTCTACTCTTCACCTGGTGACACGTCCCGTCAGTATTAAACAATCATTGGATCACACTCTCCTCACTTATACTTTTCTCCTGGTAACATGTCCCGCGTATATTAAACCATCAGGGGAACACATTCTCCTCACTTATACTGTTCACCTGGTAACATGTCCCGGGTGTATTAAAGCATCAGGGGAACACACTCTCCTCACTTATACTGTTCACCTGGTAACATGTCCCGTGAGTATTAAACAATCAGGGGAACACACTCTCCTCACTTATACTGTTCACCTGGTAAAATGTCCCGTGTATATTAAACCATCAGGGGAAAACACTCTCCTCACTTATACTGTTCACCTGGTAACATGTCCCGCGTGTATTAAAGCATCAGTGGAACACACTCTCCTCACTTATACTGTTCACCTGGTAACATGTCCCGTGAGTATTAAACAATCAGGGGAACACACTCTCCTCACTTATACTGTTCACCTGGTAACATGTCCCGGGTGTATTAAAGCATCAGGGGAACACACTCTCCTCACTTATACTGTTCACCTGGTAACATGTCCCGTGTATATTAAACCATCAGGGGAACACACTCTCCTCACTTATACTGTTCACCTGGTATCATGTCCCGTGTGTATTAAACCATCAGGGGAACACATTCTCCTCACTTATACTGTTCACCTGGTAACATGTCCCGGGTGTATTAAAGCATCAGGGGAACACACTCTCCTCACTTATACTGTTCACCTGGTAACATGTCCCGTGAGTATTAAACAATCAGAGGAACACACTCTCCTCACTTACACTGTTCACCTGGTAAAATGTCCCGTGTATATTAAACCATCAGGGGAAAACACTCTCCTCACTTATACTGTTCACCTGGTAACATGTCCCGGGTGTATTAAAGCATCAGGGGAACACACTCTCCTCACTTATACTGTTCACCTGGTAACATGTCCCGTGAGTATTAAACAATCAGGGGAACACACTCTCCTCACTTATACTGTTCGCCTGGTAACGTGTCCCGTGTATATTTAACAATCAGGGGAAAACACTCTGCTCACTTAAAATGTTCACCTGGTAACATGTACCGTGTATATTAAACCATCAGGGGAACACATTCTCCTCACTTATACTGTTCGCCTGGTAACGTGTCCCGTGTGTATTAAAACATCAGGGGAATATAGTCTCCTCACTTAACCTGTTCACCTGGTAACATGACCCGTGTATATTAAACCATCAGCGGAACACACTCTCCTCACTTATACTGTTCACCTGGTAACATGTCCCATGTATATTAAACCATCAGGGGAATACAGTCTCCTCACTTAACCTGTTCACCTGGTAACATGACCCGTGTATATTAAACCATCAGCGAAACACACTCTCCTCACTTATACTGTTCACCTGGTAACATGACCCGTGTATATTAAACCATCAGGGGAAAGCACTCTCCTCACTTATACTGTTCACCTGGTAACATGACCCGTGTATATTAAACCATCAGGGGAAAGCACTCTCCTCACTTATACTGTTCACCTGGTAACATGTCCCGTGTATATTAAACCATCAGCGGAACACACTCTCCTCACTTATACTGTTCACCTGGTAACATGACCCATGTATATTAAACCATCAGGGGAAAGCACTCTCCTCACTTATACTGTTCACCTGGGAACATGTCCCGTGTATATTAAACCATCAGCGGAACACACTCTCCTCACTTATACTGTTCACCTGGTAACATGACCCGTGTATATTAAACCATCAGGGGAAAGCACTATCCTCACTTATACTGTTCA
Source organism: Heterodontus francisci (assembly GCF_036365525.1). Taxonomy (NCBI): domain Eukaryota; kingdom Metazoa; phylum Chordata; class Chondrichthyes; order Heterodontiformes; family Heterodontidae; genus Heterodontus; species Heterodontus francisci. The sequence goes on from NW_027141024.1 coordinate 846,591, forward strand.
CCTGGTATCATGTCCTGTGTATATTAAACGAACAGGGGAACACACTCTCCTCACGTATACTGTTCACCTGGTAACATGTCCCGTGCGTGTTAAACAATCAGGGGAACACACTCCCCTCACTTATACTGTTCACCTGGTAACATGTCCCGTGTGTGTTAAACCATCAGGGGAACACACTCTCCTCACTTATACTGTTCACCTGGTGACATGTCCCGTGCGTACTAAACAATCAGGGTAACAATCTCTCCTCACTTATACTGTTCACCTGGCAACATGTCCCGTGTATACTAAACGATCAGGGGAACACACTCTCCTCACTTATACTGTTCACCTGGGAACATGTCCCGTGTATATTAAACCATCAGGGGAACACACTCTCCTCACTTATACTGTTCACCTGGTATCATGTCCCGTGTGTATTAAACCATCAGGGGAACACACTTTCCTCACTTACACTGTTCACCTGGTGACATGTACCGTGTATATTAAACCATCAGGGGAAAGCACTCTCCTCAATTATACTGTTCACCTGGGAACATGTCCCGTGTATATTAAACCATCAGGGGAATACATTCTCCTCACTTATACTGTTCACCTGGTAACATGTCCCGTGTATATCAAACCATCAGGGGAAAGCACTCTCCTCACTTATACTGTTCACCTGGTAACATGTCCCGTGTATATTAAACCATCAGGGGAACACACTCTCCTCACTTCTACTCTTCACCTGGTGACACGTCCCGTCAGTATTAAACAATCATTGGATCACACTCTCCTCACTTATACTTTTCTCCTGGTAACATGTCCCGCGTATATTAAACCATCAGGGGAACACATTCTCCTCACTTATACTGTTCACCTGGTAACATGTCCCGGGTGTATTAAAGCATCAGGGGAACACACTCTCCTCACTTATACTGTTCACCTGGTAACATGTCCCGTGAGTATTAAACAATCAGGGGAACACACTCTCCTCACTTATACTGTTCACCTGGTAAAATGTCCCGTGTATATTAAACCATCAGGGGACAACACTCTCCTCACTTATACTGTTCACCTGGTAACATGTCCCGCGTGTATTAAAGCATCAGGGGAACACACTCTCCTCACTTATACTGTTCACCTGGTAACATGTCCCGTGAGTATTAAACAATCAGGGGAACACACTCTCCTCACTTATACTGTTCACCTGGTAACATGTCCCGGGTGTATTAAAGCATCAGGGGAACACACTCTCCTCACTTATACTGTTCACCTGGTAACATGTCCCGTGAGTATTAAACAATCAGGGGAACACACTCTCCTCACTTATACTGTTCACCTGGTAAAATGTCCCGTGTATATTAAACCATCAGGGGAAAACACTCTCCTCACTTATACTGTTCACCTGGTAACATGTCCCGTGAGTATTAAACAATCAGGGGAACACAATCTCCTCACTTATACTGTTCACCTGGTAAAATGTCCCGTGTATATTAAACCATCAGGGGAAAACACTCTCCTCACTTATACTGTTCACCTGGTATCATGTCCTGTGTATATTAAACCATCAGGGGAACACACTCTCCTCACTTATACTGTTCACCTGGTAACATGTACCGTGTATATTAAACCATCAGGGGAAAGCACTCTCCTCACTTATACTGTTCACCTGGTGACATGTCCCGGGTATATTAAAAAATCAGGGGAACTCACTCTCCTCAGTTATACTGTTCACCTGGTATCATGTCCTGTGTGTATTAAACCAACAGGGGAACACACTCTCCTCACTTATACTGTTCACCTGGTAACATGCCCCGTGCGCACTAAAAAATCAGGGGAACACACTCCCCTCACTTATACTGTTCACCTGGTAACATGTCCCGTGTGTGTTAAACCATCAGGGGAACACACTCTCCTCACTTATACTGTTAACCTGGTGACATGTCCAGTGCGTACTAAACAATCAGGGTAACAATCTCTCCTCACTTATACTGTTCACCTGGCAACATGTCCCGTGTATACTAAACGATCAGGGGAACACACTCTCCTCACTTATACTGTTCACCTGGGAACATGTCCCGTGTATATTAAACCATCAGGGGAACACACTCTAATCACTTATACTGTTCACCTGGTATCATGTCCCGTGTGTATTAAACCATCAGGGGAACACACTCTACTCACTTACACTGTTCACCTGGTGACATGTCCCGTGTATATTAAACCATCAGGGGAAAGCACTCTCCTCAATTATACTGTTCACCTGGGAACATGTCCCGTGTATATTAAACCATCAGGGGAATACATTCTCCTCACTTATACTGTTCACCTGGTAACATGTCCGGCGTATATTAAACGATCAGGGGAACACACTCTCCTCACTTATACTGTTCACCTCGTAACATGTCCCGCGTATATTAAACCATCAGGGGAACACATTCTCCTCACTTATACTGTTCACCTGGTAACATGTCCCGGGTGTATTAAAGCATCAGGGGAACACACTCTCCTCACTTATACTGTTCGCCTGGTAACGTGTCCCGTGTATATTTAACAATCAGGGGAAAACACTCTGCTCACTTAAAATGTTCACCTGGTAACATGTACCGTGTATATTAAACCATCAGGGGAACACATTCTCCTCACTTATACTGTTCGCCTGGTAACGTGTCCCGTGTATATTTAACAATCAGGGGAACACACTCTGCTCACTTATACTGTTCACCTGGTAACATGTCCCATGTATATTAAACCATCAGGGGAACACACTCTCCTCACTTAACCTGTTCACCTGGTAACATGTCCCGTGTATATTAAACCATCAGCGGAACACACTCTCCTCACTTATACTGTTCACCTGGTAACATGACCCGTGTATATTAAACCATCAGGGGAAAGCACTCTCCTCACTTATACTGTTCACCTGGGAACATGTCCCGTGTATATTAAACCATCAGCGGAACACACTCTCCTCACTTATACTGTTCACCTGGTAACATGTCCCGTGTGTATTAAACAATCAGGGGAACACACTCTCCTCACTTATACTGTTCACCTGGTAACATGTCCTGTGTATATTAAACCATCAGGGGAACACATTCTCCTCACTTATACTGTTCACCTGCTAACATGTCCCGTGTATATTAAACCATCAGGGGAATACAGTCTCCTCACTTATACTGTTCACCTGGTAACATGTCCTGTGTATATTAAACCATCAGGGGAACACACTCTCCTCACTTATACTGTTCACCTGGTAACATGTCCCGTGTGTATTAAACCATCAGGGGAACACACTCTGCTCACTTATTCTGTTCACCTGATTACATGTCCCGTGTGCATTAAACAATCAGGGGAAAACACTCTGCTCACTTATTCTGTTCACCTATTAACATGTCCCATGTGTATTAAACAATCAGGGGAACACAATCTCCTCACTTATACTGTTCACCTGGTAACATGTCCCGTGTGTATAAAACAATCAGGGGAACACACTCTCCTCACTTATTCTGTTCACCTGGTAACATGTCCCGTGTGTATTAAACAATCAGGGGAACACACTCTCCTCACTTATACTGTTCACCTGGTAACATGTCTTGTGTATATTAAACCATCAGGAGAACACATTCTCCTCACTTATACTGTTCACCTGCTAACATGTCCCGTGTATATTAAACCATCAGGGGAATACAGTCTCCTCACTTATACTGTTCACCTGGTAACAAGTCCCATGTATATTGAACCATCAGGGGAACACACTCTCCTCACTGATACTGTTCACCTGGTAACATGTCCCGTGTCTATTAAACCATCAAGGGAATACAGTCTCCTCACTTATCCTGTTCACCTGGTAAAATGTCCCGTGTATATTAAACCATCAGGGGAACACACTCTCCTCACTGATACTGTTCACCTGGTAACATGTCCCGTGTATATTAAACCATCAGGGGAACACACTCTCCTCACTTATACTGTTCACCTGGTAACAAGTCCCATGTATATTAAACCATCAGGGGAAAGCAATCTCCTCACTTATACTGTTCACCTGGTAACATGTCCCGTGCGAACTAAACAGTCAGGGTAACAATCTCTCCTCACTTATACTGTTCACCTGGCAACATGTCCCGTGTATACTAAACGATCAGGGGAACACACTCTCCTAATTTATACTGTTCACCTGGAAACATGTCCCGTGTATATTAAACCATCAGAGGAAAGCACACTCTTCACTTATACTGTTCAACTGGGAACATGTCCCGTGTATATTAAACCATCAGGGGAACACACTCTCCTCACTTATACTGTTCACCTGGTAACAAGTCCCATGTATATTAAACCATCAGGGGAAAGCAATCTCCTCACTTATACTGTTCACCTGGTAACATGTCCCGTGCGTATTAAACCATCAGGGGAACACACTCTCCTCACATATACTGTTCACCTGGTAACATGTCCCGTGTATATTAAACCATCAGGGGAAAGCCCTCTCCTCACTTATACTGTTCAACTGGTGTCATGTCACCTTTGTATTAAACAATCAGGGGAACACACTCTCCTCACTTCTTCTGTTCACCTGGTATCATGTCCCGTGTATATTAAACCATCAGGGGAACACACTCACCTCACTTACACTCTTCACTTGGTTACATGTCCCGTGCGTATTAAACAATCAGGGGATCTCACTCTCTTCACTTTTACTGTTCACCTGTTGACATGTCGTGTGTTTTAAACCATCAGGGGAACACACTCTCCTCACTTATACTGTTCACCTGGTAACATGTCCTGTGCGTGTTAAACCATCAGGGGAATACACTCTCCTCACTTATACTGATCACCTGGTGACATGTCCCGGGTATATTAAAAAATCAGGGGAACTCACTCTCCTCACTTATACTGTTCACCTGGTATCATGTCCTGTGTATATTAAACCAACAGTGGAACACACTCTCCTCACTTATACTGATCACCTGTTGAGACGCCCCGTGTGCATTAAACAATCAGGGGAACGCACTCTCCTCACTTATACTGTACACCTGGTAACATGTCCCATGTGTATTAAACAATCAGGGGAACACACTCTCCTCACTTATACTGTTCACCTGGTGACATGTCCCGTCCGTATTAAACAATCAGGGGAACACACTCTCCTCACTTTTACTGTTCACCTATTGACATGTCCCGTCCGTATTAAACAACCAAGGGAACACACTCTCCTCACTTATACTGTTCACCTGGTGACATGTCCCGTCCGTATTAAACCATCAGGGGAACACACTCTCCTCACTTATTCTGTTCACCTGTTGACATGTCCCGTGTGCATTAAACAATCAGGGGAAAACACTCTGCTCACTTATTCTGTTCACCTATTAACATGTCCCATGTGTATTAAACAATCAGGGGAACACACTCTCCTCACTTATACTGTTCACCTGGTAACATGTCCCGTGTGTATAAAACAATCAGGGGAACACACTCTCCTCACTTATACTGTTCACCTGGTAACATGTCCCGTGTATATTAAACCATCAGGGGAACACAATCTCCTCACTAATACTGTTCATCTGGTAAAATGTCCCGTGTATATTAAACCATCAGGGGAACACACTCTCCTCACTTATACTGTTCACCTGGTAACATGTCCCGTGTATGTTAAAAAATCAGGGGAACTCACTCTCCTCACTTATACTGTTCACGTGCTATCATGTCCTGTGTATATTAAACCAACAGGGGATCACACTCTCCTCACTTATACTGTTCACCTGGTAACATGTCCCGTGCGTGTTAAACGATCAGGGGAACACACTCTCCTCACTTATACTGTTCACCTGGTGACATGTCCCGTGCGTACTAAACAGTCAGGGTAACAATCTCTCCTCACTTATACTGTTCACCTGGCAACATGTCCCGTGTATACTAAACGATCAGGGGAACACACTCTCCTAATTTATACTGTTCACCTGTAAACATGTCCCGTGTATATTAAACCATCAGGGGAAAGCACTCTCCTCACTTACACTGTTCACCTGGTAACAAGTCCCATGTATATTAAACCATCAGGGGAAAGCAATCTCCTCACATATACTGTTCACCTGGTAACATGTCCCGTGCCTAATAAACCATCAGGGGAACACACTCTCCTCACATATACTGTTCACCTGGTAACATGTCCCGTGTATATTGAACCATCAGGGGAAAGCCCTCTCCTCACTTATACTGTTCAACTGGTGTCATGTCACATTTGTATTAAACAATCAGGGGAACACACTCTCCTCACTTATACTGTTCACCTGGTGACATGTCCCGTGTATATTAAACCATCAGGGGAACACACTCTCCTCACTTATACTGATCACCTGGTGACATGTCCCGGGTATATTAAAAAATCAGGGGAACTCACTCTCCTCACTTATACTGTTCACCTTGTAACATGTCCCGTGTGTATTAAACAATCTGGGGAACACATTCTCCTCACTTATACGGTTCACCTGGTAACATGTCCCGTGTGTATTAAACAATCTGGGGAACACATTCTCCTCACTTATACGGTTCACCTGGTAACTTGTCCCGGGTATATTAAAAAATCAGGGGAACTCACTCTCCTTACTTATACTGTTCACCTGGTATCATGTCCTGTGTATATTAAACCAACAGTGGAACACACTCTCCTCACTTATACTGATCACCTGTTGAGACGTCCCGTGTGCATTAAACAATCAGGGGAACAAACTCTCCTCACTTATACTGTTCTCCTGTTGACATGTCCCGTGTGCATTAAACAATCAGGGGAACACACTCTCCTCACTTATACTGTTCACCTGGTAACATGTCCCGTGTGTATTAAACAATCAGGGGAACACACTCTCCTCACTTATACTGTTCACCTGGTAACATGTCCCGTGTGTATTGAACAATCAGGGGAACATACTCTCCTCACTTATACTGTTCACCTGGTAACATGTCCCGTGTGTATTAAACAATCAGGGCAAAACACTCTCCTCACTATTCTGTTCACCTGGTAACATGTCCTGTGTGTATTAAACAATCAGGGGAACACACTCTCCTCAATTAAACTGTTCACCTGGTAACTTGTCCCGTGTATATGAAACCACCAGGGGAACACACTCTCCTCACTTCTACTGTTCACCTGGTAACATGTCCCGTGTGAATTAAAAGATCAGGGGAACACACTCTCCTCACTTATACTGTTTACCTTGTGACATGTCCCGTGCGTATTAAACAATCAGGGGAACACATTCTCCGCACTTATACTGTTCATCTGGTAACATGTCCCGTGCATATTAAACAATCAGGGGAACACACTCTCCTCACTTATACTGTTCGCCTGGTAACATGTCCCGTGTATATGAAACCATCAGGGGAACACACTCTCCTCACTTCTACTGTTCACCTGGTAACATGTCCCGTGTGCATTAAAAAATCAGGGGAACACACTCTCCTCACTTATACTGTTCATCTGGTAACGTGTCCCATGTATATTAAACCATCAAGGGAACACACTCTCCTCACATAGACTGTTCCTCTGGTGACCTGTCCCGTGTGCATTAAACAATCAGGGGAACACACTCTCCTCACTTATACTGTTCATCTGGTAACATGTCCCGTGTGCATTAAACCATCATGGGAACACACTCTCCTCACTTATACTGTTCATCTGGTAACATGTCCCGTGTGCATTAAACCATCATGGGAACACACTCTCCTCACTTATACTGTTCAACTGGTAACATGTCCTGTCTATATTAAACCATCAGGGGAACACACTCTCTTCACTTATACTGTTCACCTGGTAACATGTCCCGTGTGAATTAAACCATCAGGGGAACACACTCTCCTCACTTATACTGTTCACCTGGTAACAAGTCCCATGTATATTAAACCATCAGGGGAAAGCAATCTCCTCACTTATACTGTTCACCTGGTAACATGTCCCGTGCGTATTAAACCATCAGGGGAACACACTCTCCTCACATATACTGTTCACCTGGTAACATGTCCCGTGTATATTAAACCATCAGGGGAAAGCCCTCTCCTCACTTATACTGTTCAACTGGTGTCATGTCACCTTTGTATTAAACAATCAGGGGAATACACTCTCCTCACTTATACTGTTCACCTGGTATCATGTCCCGTGTATATTAAACCATCAGGGGAACACACTCACCTCACTTACACTCTTCACTTGGTTACATGTCCCGTGCGTATTAAACAATCAGGGGATCTCACTCTCTTCACTTTTACTGTTCACCTGTTGACATGTCGTGTGTTTTAAACCATCAGGGGAACACACTCTCCTCACTTATACTGTTCACCTGGTAACATGTCCTGTGCGTGTTAAACCATCAGGGGAACACACTCTCCTCACTTATACTGATCACCTGGTGACATGTCCCGGGTATATTAAAAAATCAGGGGAACTCACTCTCCTCACTTATACTGTTCACCTGGTATCATGTCCTGTGTATATTAAACCAACAGTGGAACACACTCTCCTCACTTATACTGATCACCTGTTGAGACGCCCCGTGTGCATTAAACAATCAGGGGAACACACTCTCCTCACTTATACTGTACACCTGGTAGCATGTCCCATGTGTATTAAACAATCAGGGGAACACACTCTCCTCACTTATACTGTTCACCTGGTGACATGTCCCGTGTGTATTAAACAATCAGGGGAACACACTCTCCTCACTTATACTGTTCACCTGGTGATATGTCCCGTCCGTATTAAACAATCAGGGGAACACACTCTCCTCACTTATACTGTTCACCTGGTGATATGTCCCGTCCGTATTAAACAATCAGGGGAACACACTCTCCTCACTTATTCTGTTCAACTGTTGACATGTCCCGTGTGCATTAAACAATCAGGGGAAAACACTCTGCTCCCTTTTTCTGTTCACCTATTAACATGTCCCATGTGTATTAAACAATCAGGGGAACACACTCTCCTCACTTATACTGTTCACCTGGGAACATGTCCCGTGTGTATAAAACAATCAGGGGAACACACTCTCCTCACTTATACTGTTCACCTGGTAACATGTCCCGTGTATATTAAACCATCAGGGGAACACAATCTCCTCACTAATACTGTTCATCTGGTAAAATGTCCCGTGTATATTAAACCATCAGGGGAACACACTCTCCTCACTTATACTGTTCACCTGGTAACATGTCCCGTGTATGTTAAAAAATCAGGGGAACTCACTCTCCTCACTTATACTGTTCACGTGCTATCATGTCCTGTGTATATTAAACCAACAGGGGAACACACTCTCCTCACTTATACTGTTCACCTGGTAACATGTCCCGTGCGTGTTAATCAATCAGGGGAACACACTCTCATCACTTATACTGTTCACCTGGTAACATGTCCCGTGCATGTTAAACGATCAGGGGAACACACTCTCCACACTTATACTGTTCACCTGGTGACATGTCCCGTGCGTACTAAACAGTCAGGGTAACAATCTCTCCTCACTTATACTGTTCACCTGGCAACATGTCCCGTGTATACTAAACGATCAGGGGAACACACTCTCCTAATATATACTGTTCACCTGGAAACATGTCCCGTGTATATTAAACCATCAGGGGAAAGCACTCTCCTCACTTACACTGTTCACCTGGTAACAAGTCCCATGTATATTAAACCATCAGGGGAACACACTCTCCTCACTTATACTGTTCACCTGGTGACATGTCCCGTGTATATTAAACCATCAGGGGAACACACTCTCCTCACTTATACTGTTCACCTGGTAACATGTCCCGTGCGTATTAAACCATCAGGGGAACACACTCTCCTCACATATACTGTTCACCTGGTAACATGTCCCGTGTATATTAAACCATCAGGGGAAAGCCCTCTCCTCACTTATACTGTTCAACTGGTGTCCTGTCACCTTTGTATTAAACAATCAGGGGAACACACTCTCCTCACTTATACTGTTCACCTGGTGACATGTCCCGTGTATATTAAACCATCAGGGGAACACACTCTCCTCACTTATACTGTTCACCTGGTGACATGTCCCGTGTATATTAAACCATCAGGGGAACACACTCTCCTCACTTATACTGATCACCTGGTGACATGTCCCGGGTATATTAAAAAATCAGGGGAACTCACTCTCCTCACTTATACTGTTCACCTTGTAACATGTCCCGTGTGTATTAAACAATCTGGGGAACACATTCTCCTCACTTATACGGTTCACCTGGTAACATGTCCCGTGTGCATTAAACAATCAGGGGAAAACACTCTGCTCCCTTTTTCTGTTCACCTATTAACATGTCCCATGTGTATTAAACAATCAGGGGAACACACTCTCCTCACTTATACTGTTCACCTGGGAACATGTCCCGTGTGTATAAAACAATCAGGGGAACACACTCTCCTCACTTATACTGTTCACCTGGTAACATGTCCCGTGTATATTAAACCATCAGGGGAACACAATCTCCTCACTAATACTGTTCATCTGGTAAAATGTCCCGTGTATATTAAACCATCAGGGGAACACACTCTCCTCACTTATACTGTTCACCTGGTAACATGTCCCGTGTATGTTAAAAAATCAGGGGAACTCACTCTCCTCACTTATACTGTTCACGTGCTATCATGTCCTGTGTATATTAAACCAACAGGGGAACACACTCTCCTCACTTATACTGTTCACCTGGTAACATGTCCCGTGCGTGTTAATCAATCAGGGGAACACACTCTCATCACTTATACTGTTCACCTGGTAACATGTCCCGTGCGTGTTAAACGATCAGGGGAACACACTCTCCACACTTATACTGTTCACCTGGTGACATGTCCCGTGCGTACTAAACAGTCAGGGTAACAATCTCTCCTCACTTATACTGTTCACCTGGCAACATGTCCCGTGTATACTAAACGATCAGGGGAACACACTCTCCTAATATATACTGTTCACCTGGAAACATGTCCCGTGTATATTAAACCATCAGGGGAAAGCACTCTCCTCACTTACACTGTTCACCTGGTAACAAGTCCCATGTATATTAAACCATCAGGGGAACACACTCTCCTCACTTATACTGTTCACCTGGTGACATGTTCCGTGTATATTAAACCATCAGGGGAACACACTCTCCTCACTTATACTGTTCACCTGGTAACATGTCCCGTGCGTATTAAACCATCAGGGGAACACACTCTCCTCACATATACTGTTCACCTGGTAACATGTCCCGTGTATATTAAACCATCAGGGGAAAGCCCTCTCCTCACTTATACTGTTCAACTGGTGTCCTGTCACCTTTGTATTAAACAATCAGGGGAACACACTCTCCTCACTTATACTGTTCACCTGGTGACATGTCCCGTGTATATTAAACCATCAGGGGAACACACTCTCCTCACTTATACTGTTCACCTGGTGACATGTCCCGTGTATATTAAACCATCAGGGGAACACACTCTCCTCACTTATACTGATCACCTGGTGACATGTCCCGGGTATATTAAAAAATCAGGGGAACTCACTCTCCTCACTTATACTGTTCACCTTGTAACATGTCCCGTGTGTATTAAACAATCTGGGGAACACATTCTCCTCACTTATACGGTTCACCTGGTAACATGTCCCGTGTGTATTAAACAATCTGGGGAACACATTCTGCTCACTTATACGGTTCACCTGGTAACTTGTCCCGGGTATATTAAAAAATCAGGGGAACTCACTCTCCTTACTTATACTGTTCACCTGGTATCATGTCCTGTGTATATTAAACCAACAGTGGAACACACTCTCCTCACTTATACTGTTCTCCTGTTGACATGTCCCGCGTGCATTAAACAATCAGGGGAACACACTCTCCTCACTTATACTGTTCACCTGGTAACATGTCCCGTGTGTATTAAACAATCAGGGGAACACACTCTCCTCACTTATACTGTTCACCTGGTAACATGTCCCGTGTGTATTGAACAATCAGGGGAACACACTCTCCTCACTTATACTGTTCTCCTGGTAACATGTCCCGTGTGTATTAAACAATCAGGGCAAAACACTCTCCTCACTATTCTGTTCACCTGGTAACATGTCCTGTGTGTATTAAACAATCAGGGGAACACACTCTCCTCAATTAAACTGTTCACCTGGTAACTTGTCCCGTGTATATGAAACCACCAGGGGAACACACTCTCCTCACTTCTACTGTTCACCTGGTAACATGTCCCGTGTGAATTAAAAGATCAGGGGAACACACTCTCCTCACTTATACTGTTTACCTTGTGACATGTCCCGTGCGTATTAAACAATCAGGGGAACACACTCTCCGCACTTATACTGTTCATCTGGTAACATGTCCCGTGCATATTAAACAATCAGGGGAACACACTCTCCTCACTTATACTGTTCGCCTGGTAACATGTCCCGTGTATATGAAACCATCAGGGGAACACACTCTCCTCACTTCTACTTTTCACCTGGTAACATGTCCCGTGTGCATTAAAAAATCAGGGGAACACACTCTCCTCACTTATACTGTTCATCTGGTAACGTGTCCCATGTATATTAAACCATCAGGGGAACACACTCTCCTCACATACACTGTTCCTCTGGTGACCTGTCCCGTGTGCATTAAACAATCAGGCAACACACTCTCCTCACTTATACTGTTCATCTGGTAACATGTCCCGTGTGCATTAAACCATCATGGGAACACACTCTCCTCACTTATACTGTTCATCTGGTAACATGTCCCGTGTGCATTAAACCATCATGGGAACACACTCTCCTCACTTATACTGTTCAACTGGTAACATGTCCTGTGTATATTAAACCATCAGGGGAATACACTCTCTTCACTTATACTGTTCACCTGGTAACATGTCCCGTGTGAATTAAACAATCAGGGGAACACACTCTCTTCACTTATACTGTTCACCTGGTAACATGTCCCGTCGATATTAAACCATCAGGGGAACACACTCTCCTCACTTATACTGTTCCCCTAGTGACCTGTCCCGTGTGCATTAAACATTCAGGGGAACACACTCTCCTCACTTATACTGTTCACCTGGTAACATGTCCTGTGTATATTAAACCATCAGGGGAACACACTCTCTTCACTTATCCTGTTCATCTGGTAACATGTCCCATGTATATTAAACCATCAGGGGAACACACTCTCCTCACTTATACTGTTCACCTGGTGACATGTCCCGTGTTTATTAAACAATCAGGGGAACACACTCTCCTCACTTATACTGTTCACCTGGTAACATGTCCTGTGTGCATTAAACAATCAGGGGAACACACTCTCCTCACTTATACTGTTCAGCTGGTAACATGTCCCGTGTGTATTAAACTATCAGGGGAACACACTCTGCTCACTTATTGAGTTCAACTGGGAACATGTCCCGTGTGTATTAAACAATCATGGGAACACACTCTCCTCACTTAGACTGTTCACCTGGTAACATGTCCCGTGTGTATTAAACAATCAGGGGTAAACACGCTCCTCACTTATACTGTTCACCTGGTGACATGTCCCGTTTGCATTAAACAATCAGGGGAACACACTCTCCTCACTTATTCTGTTCACCTGGTAACATGTCCCGTGTGCATTAAACAATCAGGGGAACAGACTCTCCTCACTTATTGAGTTCACCTGGTAACATGTCCCGTTTGCATTAAACAATCAGGGGAACACACTCTCCTCACTTATTCTGTTCACCTGGTAACATGTCCCGTGTGTATTAAACAATCAGGGGAACACACTCTCCTCACTTATTGAGTTCACCTGGGAACATGTCCCGTGTGCATTAAACCATCAGGGGAAAGCACTCTCCTCACTTATTCTGTTCACCTGGTAACATGTCCCGTGTGTATTAAACAATCAGGGGAACACACTCTCCTCACTTATTGAGTTCACCTGGGAACATGTCCCGTGTGTATTAAACAATCAGGGAACACACTCTCCTCACTTACACTGTTCACCTGGTAACATGTCCCGTGTGTATTAAACAATCAGGGGAACACACTCTCCTCACTTATAAAGTTCACCTGTTGACATGTCCCGTGTGTATTAAACAATCAGGGGAACACACTCTCCTCACTTATACTGTACACCTGGTAACATGTCCCGTGTGTATTAAACATTCAGGGGAACACACTCTCCTCAATTATACTGTTCATCTGGTAACATGTCCCGTGTGTATTAAACAATCAGGGGAACACACTCTCCTCACTTATACTGTTCACCTGGTAACATGTCCCGTGTGTATTAAGCATTCAGGGGAACACACTCTCATCACTTATACTGTTCACCTGGTAACATGTCCCGTGTGCATTAACCATCAGGGGAACACACACTCCTCACTTATACTGTTCACCTGGTATCATGTCCCGTGTGTATTAAACAATCAGGGGAACACACTCTCCTCACTTATACTTTTCACCTGGTGACATGTCCCGTGTGTATTAAACAATCAGGGGAACACACTCTCCTCACTTATACTGTTCACCTGGTAACATGTCCCGTGTGTATTAAACAATCAGGGGAACACACACTTCTCACTTATACTGTTCAACTGGTAACATGTCCCGTGTGTATAAAACAATCAGGGGAACACACTCTCCTCACTTTTGCTGTTCACCTGTTAACATGTTCCGTGTGTATTAAACAATCAGGGGAACACACACTCCTCACTTATATTGTTCACCTGGTAACATGTCCCGTGTGTATTAAACAATCAGGGGAACACACTCTCCTCTCTTATACTTTTCACCTGGTAACATGTCCCGTGTGTATTAAACAATCAGGGGAACACACTCTCCTCACTTATACTGTTCACCTGGTAACATGTCCCGTGTGTATTAAACAATCATGGGAACACACTCTCCTCACTTATACTGTTCACCTGGTAACATGTCCCGTGTGTATTGAACAATCAGGGGAACACACTCTCCTCACTTATACTGTTCTCCTGGAAACATGTCCCGTGTGTATTAAACAATCAGGGCAAAACACTCTCCTCACTATTCTGTTCACCTGGTAACATGTCCTGTGTGTATTAAACAATCAGGGGAACACACTCTCCTCAATTAAACTGTTCACCTGGTAACTTGTCCCGTGTATATGAAACCACCAGGGGAACACACTCTCCTCACTTGTACTGTTCACCTGGTAACATGTCCCGTGTGAATTAAAAGATCAGGGGAACACACTCTCCTCACTTATACTGTTTACCTTGTGACATGTCCCGTGCGTATTAAACAATCAGGGGAACACACTCTCCGCACTTATACTGTTCATCTGGTAACATGTCCCGTGCATATTAAACAATCAGGGGAACACACTCTCCTCACTTATACTGTTCGCCTGGTAACATGTCCCATGTATATGAAACCATCAGGGGAACACACTCTCCTCACTTCTACTTTTCACCTGGTAACATGTCCCGTGTGCATTAAAAAATCAGGGGAACACACTCTCCTCACTTATACTGTTCATCTGGTAACGTGTCCCATGTATATTAAACCATCAGGGGAACACACTCTCCTCACATAGACTTTTCCTCTGGTGACCTGTCCCGTGTGCATTAAACAATCAGGGGAACACACTCTCCTCACTTATACTGTTCATCTGGTAACATGTCCCGTGTGCATTAAACCATCATGGGAACACACTCTCCTCACTTATACTGTTCATCTGGTAACATGTCCCGTGTGCATTAAACCATCATGGGAACACACTCTCCTCACTTATACTGTTCAACTGGTAACATGTCCTGTGTATATTAAACCATCAGGGGAACACACTCTCTTCACTTATACTGTTCACCTGGTAACATGTCCCGTGTGAATTAAACAATCAGGGGAACACACTCTCTTCACTTATACTGTTCACCTGGTAACATGTCCCGTCGATATTAAACCATCAGGGGAACACACTCTCCTCACTTATACTGTTCCCCTAGTGACCTGTCCCGTGTGCATTAAACATTCAGGGGAACACACTCTCCTCACTTATACTGTTCACCTGGTAACATGTCCTGTGTATATTAAACCATCAGGGGAACACACTCTCTTCACTTATCCTGTTCATCTGGTAACATGTCCCATGTATATTAAACCATCAGGGGAACACACTCTCCTCACTTATACTGTTCACCTGGTGACATGTCCCGTGTTTATTAAACAATCAGGGGAACACACTCTCCTCACTTATACTGTTCACCTGGTAACATGTCCTGTGTGCATTAAACAATCAGGGGAACACACTCTCCTCACTTATACTGTTCAGCTGGTAACATGTCCCGTGTGTATTAAACTATCAGGGGAACACACTCTCCTCACTTATTGAGTTCAACTGGGAACATGTCCCGTGTGTATTAAACAATCATGGGAACACACTCTCCTCACTTAGACTGTTCACCTGGTAACATGTCCCGTGTGTATTAAACAATCAGGGGTAAACACGCTCCTCACTTATACTGTTCACCTGGTGACATGTCCCGTTTGCATTAAACAATCAGGGGAACACACTCTCCTCACTTATTCTGTTCACCTGGTAACATGTCCCGTGTGCATTAAACAATCAGGGGAACACACTCTCCTCACTTATTCTGTTCACCTGGTAACATGTCCCGTGTGTATTAAACAATCAGGGGAACACTCTCTCCTCACTTATTGAGTTCACCTGGGAACATGTCCCGTGTGCATTAAACCATCAGGGGAAAGCACTCTCCTCACTTATTCTGTTCACCTGGTAACATGTCCCGTGTGTATTAAACAATCAGGGGAACACACTCTCCTCACTTATTGAGTTCACCTGGGAACATGTCCCGTGTGTATTAAACAATCAGGGAACACACTCTCCTCACTTACACTGTTCACCTGGTAACATGTCCCGTGTGTATTAAACAATCAGGGGAACACACTCTCCTCACTTATAAAGTTCACCTGTTGACATGTCCCGTGTGTATTAAACAATCAGGGGAACACACTCTCCTCACTTATACTGTTCACCTGGTAACATGTCCCGTGTGTATTAAACATTCAGGGGAACACACTCTCCTCAATTATACTGTTCATCTGGTAACATGTCCCGTGTGTATTAAACAATCAGGGGAACACACTCTCCTCACTTATACTGTTCACCTGGTAACATGTCCCGTGTGTATTAAGCATTCAGGGGAACACACTCTCATCACTTATACTGTTCACCTGGTAACATGTCCCGTGTGCATTAAACCATCAGGGGAACACACACTCCTCACTTATACTGTTCACCTGGTATCATGTCCCGTGTGTATTAAACAATCAGGGGAACACACTCTCCTCACTTATACTTTTCACCTGGTGACATGTCCCGTGTGTATTAAACAATCAGGGGAACACACTCTCCTCACTTATACTGTTCACCTGGTAACATGTCCCGTGTGTATTAAACAATCATTGGAACACACACTTCTCACTTATACTGTTCAACTGGTAACATGTCCCGTGTGCATAAAACAATCAGGGGAACACACTCTCCTCACTTTTGCTGTTCACCTGTTAACATGTCCCGTGTGTATTAAACAATCAGGGGAACACACACTCCTCACTTATATTGTTCACCTGGTAACATGTCCCGTGTGTATTAACAATCAGGGGAACACACTCTCCTCACTTATACTTTTCACCTGGTAACATGTCCCGTGTGTATTAAACAATCATGGGAACACACTCTCCTCACTTAGACTGTTCACCTGGTAACATGTCCCGTGTGTATTAAACAATCAGGGGTAAACACGCTCCTCACTTATACTGTTCACCTGGTGACATGTCCCGTTTGCATTAAACAATCAGGGGAACACACTCTCCTCACTTATTCTGTTCACCTGGTAACATGTCCCGTGTGCATTAAACAATCAGGGGAACACACTCTCCTCACTTATTCTGTTCACCTGGTAACATGTCCCGTGTGTATTAAACAATCAGGGGAACACTCTCTCCTCACTTATTGAGTTCACCTGGGAACATGTCCCGTGTGCATTAAACCATCAGGGGAAAGCACTCTCCTCACTTATTCTGTTCACCTGGTAACATGTCCCGTGTGTATTAAACAATAAGGGGAACACACTCTCCTCACTTATTGAGTTCACCTGGGAACATGTCCCGTGTGTATTAAACAATCAGGGAACACACTCTCCTCACTTCCACTGTTCACCTGGTAACATGTCCCGTGTGTATTAAACAATCAGGGGAACACACTCTCCTCACTTATAAAGTTCACCTGTTGACATGTCCCGTGTGTATTAAACAATCAGGGGAACACACTCTCCTCACTTATACTGTTCACCTGGTAACATGTCCCGTGTGTATTAAACATTCAGGGGAACACACTCTCCTCAATTATACTGTTCATCTGGTAACATGTCCCGTGTGTATTAAACAATCAGGGGAACACACTCTCCTCACTTATACTGTTCACCTGGTAACATGTCCCGTGTGTATTAAGCATTCAGGGGAACACACTCTCATCACTTATACTGTTCACCTGGTAACATGTCCCGTGTGCATTAAACCATCAGGGGAACACACACTCCTCACTTATACTGTTCACCTGGTATCATGTCCCGTGTGTATTAAACAATCAGGGGAACACACTCTCCTCACTTATACTTTTCACCTGGTGACATGTCCCGTGTGTATTAAACAATCAGGGGAACACACTCTCCTCACTTATACTGTTCACCTGGTAACATGTCCCGTGTGTATTAAACAATCAGGGGAACACACACTTCTCACTTATACTGTTCAACTGGTAACATGTCCCGTGTGCATAAAACAATCAGGGGAAAACACTCTCCTCACTTTTGCTGTTCACCTGTTAACATGTCCCGTGTGTATTAAACAATCAGGGGAACACACACTCCTCACTTATATTGTTCACCTGGTAACATGTCCCGTGTGTATTAAACAATCAGGGGAACACACTCTCCTCACTTATACTTTTCACCTGGTAACATGTCCCGTGTGTATTAAACAATCAGGGGAACACACTCTCCTCACTTATACTGTTCACCTGGTAACATGTCCTGTGTTGTTAAACCATCAGTGGAACACACTCTCCTCACTTTTGCTGTTCACCTGTTAACATGTCCGGTGTGTATTAAACAATCAGGGGATCACACACTCCTCACTTATATTGTTCACCTGGTAACATGTCCCGTGTGTATTAAACAATCAGGGGAACACACTCTCCTCACTTATACTTTTCACCTGGTAACATGTCCCGTGTGTATTAAACAATCAGGGGAACACACTCTCCTCACTTTTGCTGTTCACCTGTTAACATGTCCCGTGTGTATTAAACAATCAGGGGAACACACACTCCTCACTTATATTGTTCACCTGGTAACATGTCCCGTGTGTATTAAACAATCAGGGGAACACACTCTCCTCACTTATACTTTTCACCTGGTAACATGTCCCGTGTGTATTAAACAATCAGGGGAACACACTCTCTTCACTTCTACTGTTCACCTGGTAACAAGTCCCGTGAGCAAGAAAAAATCAGGGGAACACACTCTCCTCACTTCGACTGTTCACCTCGTAACATGTCCCGTGCGTATTAAACAATCAGGGGAACACACTCTCCTCACTTATGCTGTTCACCTTGTGACGTGACCCGTCTGCATTAAACCATCAGGGGAACACACTCTCCTCACTTATACTGTTCACCTGGTGACATGTCCCGTGCGTATTAAACAATCAGGGGAACACACTCTCCTCACTTATACTTTTCACCTGGTAACATGTCCCGTGGACTTTAAACCACCATGGGAAAACACTCTCCTCACTATTCTGTTCACCTGGTAACATGTCCCGTGTGAATTAAACATTCAGGGGAACACACTCTCCTCACTTATACTGTTCACCTGGTGACATGTCCCGTGCATATTAAACAATCAAGGGAACACACTCTCCTCACTTATACTGTTCACCTGGTAACATGTCCCGTGGGCTTTGAACCATCATGGGAAAACACTCTCCTCACTATTCTGTTCACCTGGTAACATGTCCCGTGTGAATTAAACATTCAGGGGAACACAATCTCCTCAATTATACTGTTCACCTGGTAACATGTCCTGTGTGTATAAAACCATCAGGGGAACACTCTCTCCTCACTTATACTGTTCACCTGCTGACATGTCCCGTGTGCATTAAAAAATCAGGGGAACACACTCACATCACTTATTCTGTTCACCTGGTGACATGTCCCGTGTGCATTAAAAACTCAGGGGAACAAACTCTCCTCAAATATACTGTTCATCTGGTAACATGTCCCGTGCGTATTAAACAATCAGGGGAACACACTCTCCTCAATTTTACTGTTCACCTGGTAACATGTCCTGTGTGTATAAAACCATCAGGGGAACACTCTCTCCTCACTTATACTGTTCACCTGCTGACATGTCCCGTGTGCATTAAAGAATCAGGGGAACACACTCACCTCACTTATTCTGTTCACCTGGTGACGTGACCCGTGTGCATTAAACAATCAGGGGAACACACTCTCCTCACTTATACTGTTCACCTGGTAACATGTCCCGTGTGTACTAAACAATCAGGGGAACACTCTCTCCTCACTTATACTGTTCACCTGGTAACATGTCCCGTGTGTACTAAACAATCAGGGGAACACACTCTCCTCACTTATACTGTTCATCTGGTAACATGTCCCGTGCATATTAAACAATCAGGGGAACACACTCTCCTCACTTATACTGTTCACCTGGTAACATGTCACGTGTGTACTAAACAATCAGGGGAACACACTCTCCTCACTTATACTGTTCATCTGGTAACATGTCCCGTGCATATTAAACAATCAGGGGAACACACTCTCCTCACTTATACTGTTCACCTGGTAACATGTCCCGTGTGTATTAAACAATCAGGGGAACACACTCTCCTCACTTCTGCTGTTCACCTGGTGACATGTCCCGTGTGCATTAAAAAATCAGGGGAACACACTCTCCTCACTTATACTGTTTACCTTGTGACATGTCCCGTGCGTATTAAACAATCAGGGGAACACACTCTCCTCACTTATACTGTTCATCTGGTAACATGTCCTGTGCGTATTAAACAATCAGGGGAACACACTCTCCTCACTTATACTGTTCACCTGGTAACATGTCCCGTGTATATGAAACCATCAGGGGAACACACTCTCCTCACTTCTACTGTTCACCTGCTAACATGTCCCATGTATATTAAACCATCAGGGGAACACACTCTCCTCACATAGACTGTTCCCCTGGTGGCCTGTCCCGTGTGCATTAAACAATCAGGGGAACACACTCTCCTCACTTCTCCTGTTCATCCGGCAACATGTCCCGTGTATATTAAACCATCAGGGAAACACACTCTCCTCACTTCTACTGTTCACCTGGTAACATGTCCCGTGTGCATTAAAATATCAGGGGAACACACTCTCCTTACTTATACTGTTCACCTGGTAACATGTCCCGTGTGCATTAAAAAATCAGGGGAACACACTCTCCTCACTTCTACTGTTCACCTGGTAACATGTCCCGTGTATATGAAACCATCAGGGGAACACACTCTCCTCACTTATACTGTTCACCTGGTAACATGTCCCATGTATATTAAACCATCAGGGGAACACACTCTCCTCACTTATACTGTTCACCTGGTAACATGTCCTGTGTGCATTAAACAATCAGGGGAACACACTCTCCTCACTTATACTGTTCATCTGGTAACATGTCCCGTGTGTATTAAACAATCAGGGGAACACACTCTCCTCTCTTATACTGTTCACCTTATAACATGTCCCGTGTGCATAAAAAAATCAGGGGAACACACTCTCCTCACTTATCCTGTTCATGTGGTAACATGTCCCGTGTGCTTTAAACAATCAGGGGAACACACTCTCCTCACTTATACTGTTCACCTGGTAACATGTCCCGTGTATATGAAACCATCAGGGGAACGCACACTCCTCACTTCTACTGTTCACCTGGTAACATGTCCCGTGTGCATTAAAAAATCAGGGGAACACACTCTCCCAAATTATACTGTTCATCTGGTAACGTGTGCCGTGTATTTTAAACCATAAGGGGAACACACTCTCCTCACTTATACTGTTCATCTGCTATCATGTCCTGTGTTTATTAAACAATCAGGGGAACACACTCTCCTCACTTATACTGTTCACCTGGTAACATGTCCCGTGTACATGAAACCATCAAGGGAAAACATTCTCCTCACTTTAATACACACGGGACATGTTACCATGTGAACAGAATAGTGACGAGAGTGTTTTCCACTGATGGTTTAATACGCACGGGACATGTTACCAGGTGAACAGTATAAGTGAGGAGAGTGTGTTCCCCGATTGTTTAATACGCACGGGACATGTTACCAGGTGAACAGTAGAAGTGAGGAGAGTGTGTTCCCCTGATGGGTTAATCTTCACAGGGCATGTTACCAGGTGAAGAGAATAAGTGAGGAGAGAGTGTTCCCCTGTTTGTTTAATACACACCGGACATGTTACCAGGAGAACAGTATAAGTGAGGAGACAGTGTTCCGCTGATTGTTTAATGCACACGGGACATGTTAGCAGGTTAACAGTATAAGTGAGGAGAGTGTGTTCCCCTGATGGTTTAACATAAACGGGACATGTTCCCAAGTGAACAGTATAAGTGAGGAGATTGTGTTCCCCTGATGGTTTAACACACACGCGACATGTTACGAGATGAACAGTATAAGTGCGCAGAGTGTGTTCCCCTGTTTGTTTAATACACACAGGACATGTTACCAGGAGAACAGTATAAGTGAGGAGACAGTGTTCCGCTGATTGTTTAATGCACACGGGAAATGTCACCAGATGAAAAGTATAAGTGAGGAGAGTGTGTTCCCCTGATGATTAAAGACGCACAGGACATGTTCCCAAGTGAACAGTATAAGTGAGGAGATTGTTTTCCCCTGATGGTTTAATATACACGGGACATGTCACCAGGTGAACAGCAGAAGTGAGGAGAGTGTGTTCCCCAGATTGTTTTATATACACTGGACATGTTACCAGGTGAACCGTATAAGTGAGGAGAGTGTGTTCTCCTGATTGTTTAATATACACGGAACATGTTACCAGGTGAACAGCATACGAGAGGAGAGTATGTTCCCCTCATGGTTTAATATACACGGGACACGTCACCGGGTGAACAGTATAAGTGAAGAGAGTGTGTTCCCCTGATGGTTTAATACACATGGAACATGTCACCAGGTGAAAAGTATAAGTGAGGAGAATGTTTTCCCCTGATGGTTTATATATACACGGGACATGTAACCTGGTGAACAGTATAAGTGAGGGGAATGTGTTCCCCTGATGGATTAATACGAACGGGATATGTTACCAGGTGAACAGTATTACTGAGGAGAGTGTGTTCCCCTGACTGTTTAATACACACGGGACATGTTAACAGATGAGCAGTATAAGTGAGGAGAGTGTGTTACCCTGGTGGTTTAATATACACGGGACATGTTACCAGGTGAACAGTATAAGTGAGGAGAATGTGTTCCCATGATGTTTTAATTGACACGGGACATGTCAACAGGGGAACAGTATAAGTGAGGAGACTGTGTTCCCATGATCTTTTAATTGAGACGGGACATGTCAACAGGGGAACAGTGTAAGTGAGGAGAGTGTGTTCCCCTGATTGTTTAACACGCACGGGACATGTCACCAGGTGAACAGTATAAGTGAGGAGAGTGTGTTCCCCTGATTGTTTAATATACACAGGACATGTTACCAGATGAACTGTATAAGTGAGCAGATTGTGTTCCCCTGATGGTTTAATATACACAGGACATGTATCCAGGTGAACAGTATATGGGAGGGGAATGTGTTCCCCTGATGGTTGAATACGAAGGGGACATGTTACCAGGTGAACAGTCTAAGTGAGGGGAGTGTGTTCCCCTGATGGTTTAATATACACGAGACATGTTACCAGGTGAACAGTATAAGTGAGTAGAGTGTGTTCCCCTGGTGGTTTAATATCGACGGGACATGTTACCAGGTGAACAGTATAAGTGAGGAGAGTGTGTTCCCCTGATGCTTTAATGCACACGGGACATGTCACCAGGTGAACAGTGTAAGTGAGGGGAGTGTGTTCCCCTGATGCTTTAATGCACACGGGACATGTCACCAGGTGAACAGTGTAAGTGAGGGGAGTGTGTTCCCCTGATGGTTTAATATACACTGGACATGTTACCACCTCTAGAGTAGAAGTGAGGAGAGTATGCTCCCCTGATTGTTTAATACGCACGGGACATGTCACCAGGTCAACAGTATAATTGAGGAGAGTGTGTTCACCTGATTGTTTAATATACACAGGACATTTTACCAGATGAACTGTATAAGTGAGCAGAGTGTCTTCCCCTGATGGTTTAATAGACATGGGACATGTTACCAGGTGAACTCTATAACTGAGCAGATTCTGTTCCCCTGATGGTTTAATATACACGGGACATGTCACCAGGTGAACAGTATAAGTGAAGAGACTGTGTTCCCTTGATGGTTTAATGCACACAGGACATGTTACATGGTGAACAGTATAAGTGAGGAAACTGTGTTCGCCTGATGGTTTAATACACACAGGACATGTTACCAGGTGAACAGTATAAGTGAGCAGAGTGTGTTCCCCTGATGTTTTAATAAACACAGGACATGTTACCATGTGAACAGTATAAGTGAGCAGAGTGCGTTCCCCTGATGGTTTAATACACACGGGACATGTTGCCAGGTGAACACTATACGTTTGCAGAGTGTGTTCCCCTGATGGTTTATATATACATGGGACATGTTACCAGGTGAACAGTATAAGTGAGGGGAATGTGTTCCCCTGATGGTTTAATACGAACGGGACATGTTACCAGGTGAACAGTATAACTGAGGAGTGTGTGTTCCCCTGATTGTTTAATACTGACGGGACATGTCACCAGGTGAAAAGTCTAAATGAGGAGAGTGTGTTCCCCTGATGGTTTAATACACACGGGACATGTTACCAGGTGAACAGTATAAGTGAGGAGAGTGTGTTCCCCTGATGGTTTAATACACACGGGACATGTTACCAGGTGAACGGTATAAGTGAGGAGAGTGTGTTCCCCTGATTGTTTAATGCACACGGGTCACGTCACCAGGTGAACAGTGTAATTGAGGAGAGTGTGTTCCCCTGATGGTTTAATACACACGGGACATGTCACCAGGTGAACAGTGTAATTGAGGAGAGTGTGTTCCCCTGATGGTTTAATGCACACGGGACATGTTACCAGGTGAACAGTATAAGTGAGGAGAGAGTGTTCCCCTGATGGTTTAATACACACGCGACATGTTACGAGGTGAACAGTATAAGTGAGCAGAGTGTGTTCCCCTGATGGTTTAACATACACGGGACATGTCACCAGATGAACAGTATAAGTGAGGAGAGTGTGTTCCCCTGATGATTAAAGACGCACAGGACATGTTCCCAAGTGAACAGTATAAGTGAGGAGATTGTGTTCCCCTGATGGTTTAATATACACGGGACATGTCAACAGGTGAACAGCAGAAGTGAGGAGAGTGTGTTCCCCAGATTGTTTAATATACACGGGACATGTTACCAGGTGAACCGTATAAGTGAGGAGAGTGTGTTCTCCTGATTGTTTAATATACACGGGACATGTTACCAGGTGAACAGCATACGAGAGGAGAGTCTGTTCCCCTCATGGTTTAATATACACGGGACATGTCACCAGGTGAAAAGTATAAGTGAGGAGAATGTTTTCCCCTGATGGTTTAATATACACGGGACATGGATCCTGGTGAACAGTATAAGTGAGGGGAATGTGTTCCCCTGATGGGTTAATACGAACGGGATATGTTACCAGGTGAACAGTATAAGTGAGGAGAGTGTGTTCCCCTGACTGTTTAATACACACGGGACATGTTAACAGAAAGCAGTATAAGTGAGGAGAGTGTGTTACCCTGGTGGTTTAATATACACGGGCCATGTTACCAGGTGAACAGTATAAGTGAGGAGACTGTGTTCCCATGATGTTTTAATTGACACGGGACATGTCAACAGGGGAACAGTATAAGTGAGGGGACTGTGTTCCCATGATCTTTTAATTGAGACGGGACATGTCAACAGGGGAACAGTGTAAGTGAGGAGATTGTGTTCCCCTGATTGTTTAACACGCACGGGACATGTCACCAGGTGAACAGTATAAGTGAGGAGAGTGTGTTCCCCTGATTGTTTAATATACACAGGACATGTTACCAGATGAACTGTATAAGTGAGCAGATTGTGTTCCCCTGATGGTTTAATATACACAGGACATGTATCCTGGTGAACAGTATATGGGAGGGGAATGTGTTCCCCTGATGGTTGAATACGAAGGGGACATGTTACCAGGTGAACAGTATAAGTGAGGAGAGTGTGTTCCCCTGATTGTTTAATAAACACGGGACATGTTACCAGGTGAACAGTATAAGTGAGGAGAGTGTGTTCCCCTGATGCTTTAATACACACGGGACATGTCACCAGGTGAACAGTGTAAGTGAGGGGAGTGTGTTCCCCTGATGGTTTAATATACACGAGACATGTTACCAGGTGAACAGTATAAGTGAGTAGAGTGTGTTCCCCGGGTGGTTTAATATCGACGGGACATGTTACCAGGTGAACAGTATAATTGAGGAGAGTGTGTTCCCCTGATGCTTTAATACACACGGGACATGTCACCAGGTGAACAGTGTAAGTGAGAGGAGTGTGTTCCCCTGATGGTTTAATATACACTGGACATGTTACCACCTCTAGAGTAGAAGTGAGGAGAGTATGCTCCCCTGATTGTTTAATACGCACGGGACATGTCACCAGGTCAACAGTATAAGTGAGGAGAGTGTGTTCACCTGATTGTTTAATATACACAGGACATTTTACCAGATGAACTGTATAAGTGAGCAGAGTGTCTTCCCCTGATGGTTTAATATACATGGGACATGTTACCAGGTGAACTCTATAACTGAGCAGATTCTGTTCCCCTGATGGTTTATTATACACGGGACATGTCACCAGGTGAACAGTATAAGTGAAGAGACTGTGTTCCCCTGATGGTTTAATGTACACAGGACATGTTACATGGTGAACAGTATAAGTGAGGAGACTGTGTTCCCCTGATGGTTTAATACACACAGGACATATTACCAGGTGAACAGTATAAGTGAGCAGAGTGTGTTCCCCTGATGTTTTAATAAACACAGGACATGTTACCATGTGAACAGTATAAGTGAGCAGAGTGCGTTCCCCTGATGGTTTAATACACACGGGACATGTTGCCAGGTGAACACTATACGTTTGCAGAGTGTGTTCCCCTGATGGTTTAATATACATGGGACATGTTACCAGGTGAACAGTATAAGTGAGGGGAATGTGTTCCCCTGATGGTTTAATACGAACGGGACATGTTACCAGGTGAACAGTATAACTGAGGAGAGTGTGTTCCCCTGATTGTTTAATACTGACGGGACATGTCACCAGGTGAAAAGTGTAAATGAGGAGAGTGTGTTCCCCTGATGGTTTAATACACACGGGACATGTTACCAGGTGAACAGTATAAGTGAGGAGAGTGTGTTCCCCTGATGGTTTAATACACACGGGACATGTTACCAGGTGAACAGTATAAGTGAGGAGACTGTGTTCCCCTGATTGTTTAATGCACACGGGTCACGTCACCAGGTGAACAGTGTAATTGAGGAGAGTGTGTTCCCCTGATGGTTTAATACACACGGGACATGTCACCAGGTGAACAGTGTAATTGAGGAGAGTGTGTTCCCCTGATTGTTTAATACACACGGGACATGTTAACAGATGAGCAGTATAAGTGAGGAGAGTGTGTTACCCTGATGGTTTAATATACACGGGACATGTTACCAGGTGAACAGTATAAGTGAGGAGACTGTGTTCCCATGATTGTTTAATATACACAGGACATGTTACCAGATGAACTGTATAAGTGAGCAGATTGTGTTCCCCTGATGGTTTAATATACACGGGACATGTTACCAGCTCGAGAGTAGAAGTGAGGAGAGTGTGTTCCCCTAATTGTTTAATACGCACGGGACATGTCACCAGGTGAACAGTATAAGTGAGGAGAGTGTGTTCACCTGATTGTTCAATATACACTGGACATGTTACCAGATGAACTGTATAAGCGGGCCGAGTGTGTTCCCCTGATTGTATAATACGCACGGGACATGTTACCAGGTGAACAGTCGAAGTGTGGAGACTGTGTTCCCCTGATGGTATAATGCACACAGGACATGTTACCAGGTGAACAGTATAAGTGAGCAGAGTGTGTTCCCCTGATGGTATAATGCACACGGGACATGTTACCAGGTGAACACTATAAGTTTGCAGAGTGTGTTCCCCTGATGGTTTAATATACATGGGACATGTTAAAAAGTGAACTCGATAAGTGAGGAGAGTGTGTTCCCCTTATGGTATAATTCAGACGGGACATGTTACCAGTTGAACAGTATAAGTGAGGAGAGTGTGTTCTCCTGATTGTTTAATATACACGGGACATGTTACCACGTGAACAGTATAAGTG
Organism: Heterodontus francisci; assembly: GCF_036365525.1. Classification (NCBI taxonomy): domain Eukaryota; kingdom Metazoa; phylum Chordata; class Chondrichthyes; order Heterodontiformes; family Heterodontidae; genus Heterodontus; species Heterodontus francisci. Next base: position 875,249 of record NW_027141024.1, read on the forward strand.
AGGAGAGTGTGTTCCCTTGATGGTGTAATACGCACGGTACATGTTACCAGGTGAACAGTATAAGTAAGGAGAGTGTGTTCCCCTGATGGTTTAATATACACAGGACATGTAACCAAGTGAACAGTATATGTGAGGGGAATGTGTTTCCCTGATGGTTGAATACGAACGGGACATGTTACCAGGTGAACAGTATAAGTGAGGAGAGTGTGTTCCCCTGATTGTTTAATAAACACGGGACATGTTACCAGGTGAACAGTATAAGTGAGGAGAGTGTGTTCCCCTGATGCTTTAATACACACAGGACATGTCACCAGGTGAACAATGTAAGTGAGGGGAGTGTGTTCCCCTGATGGTTTAATATACACGAGACATGTTACCAGGTGAACAGTATAAGTGAGGAGAGTGTGTTCCCCTAGTGGTTTAATATCGACGGGACATGTTACCAGGTGAACAGTATAAGTGAGGAGAGTGTGTTCCCCTGATGCTTGAAAACACACGGGACATGTCACCAGGTGAACAGTGTAAGTGAGGGGAGTGTGTTCCCCTGACTGTTTAATACACATGGGACATGTTAACAGAAAGCAGTATAAGTGAGGAGAGTGTGTTACCCTGGTGGTTTAATATACACGGGCCATGTTACCAGGTGAACAGTATAAGTGAGGAGACTGTGTTCCCATGATGTTTTAATTGACACGGGACATGTCAACAGGGGAACAGTATAAGTGAGGAGACTGTGTTCCCATGATCTTTTAATTGAGACGGGACATGTCAACAGGGGAACAGTGTAAGTTAGGAGAGTGTGTTCCCCTGATTGTTTAACACGCATGGGACATGTCACCAGGTGAACAGTATAAGTGAGGAGAGTGTGTTCCCCTGATTGTTTAATATACACAGGACATGTTACCAGATGAACTGTATAAGTGAGCAGATTGTGTTCCCCTGATGGTTTAATATACACAGGACATGTATCCAGGTGAACAGTATATGGGAGGGGAATGTGTTCCCCTGATGGTTGAATACGAAGGGGACATGTTACCAGGTGAACAGTATAAGTGAGGAGAGTGTGTTCCCCTGATTGTTTAATAAACACGGGACATGTTACCAGGTGAACAGTATAAGTGAGGAGAGTGTGTTCCCCTGATGCTTTAATACACACGGGACATGTCACCAGGTGAACAGTGTAAGTGAGGGGAGTGTGTTCCCCTGATGGTTTAATATACACGAGACATGTTACCAGGTGAACAGTATAAGTGAGTAGAGTGTGTTCCCCTGGTGGTTTAATATCGACGGGACATGTTACCAGGTGAACAGTATAAGTGAGGAGATTGTGTTCCCCTGATGCTTTAATACACACGGGACATGTCACCAGGTGAACAGTGTAAGTGAGGGGAGTGTGTTCCCCTGATGGTTTAATATACACTGGACATGTTACCACCTCTAGAGTAGAAGTGAGGAGAGTATGCTCCCCTGATTGTTTAATACGCACGGGACATGTCACCAGGTCAACAGTATAAGTGAGGAGAGTGTGTTCACCTGATTGTTTAATATACACAGGACATTTTACCAGATGAACTGTATAAGTGAGCAGAGTGTCTTCCCCTGATGGTTTAATATACATGGGACATGTTACCAGGTGAACTCTATAACTGAGCAGATTCTGTTCCCCTGATGGTTTATTATACACGGGACATGTCACCAGGTGAACAGTATAAGTGAGGAGACTGTGTTCCCTTGATGGTTTAATGTACACAGGACATGTTACATGGTGAACAGTGTAAGTGAGGAGACTGTGTTCCCCTGATGGTTTAATACACACAGGACATATTACCAGGTGAACAGTATAAGTGAGCAGAGTGTGTTCCCCTGATGTTTTAATAAACACAGGACATGTTACCATGTGAACAGTATAAGTGAGCAGAGTGCGTTCCCCTGATGGTTTAATACACACGGGACATGTTGCCAGGTGAACATTATACGTTTGCAGAGTGTGTTCCCCTGATGGTTTAATATACATGGGACATGTTACCAGGTGAACAGTATAAGTGAGGGGAATGTGTTCCCCTGATGGTTTAATACGAACGGGACATGTTACCAGGTGAACAGTATAACTGAGGAGAGTGTGTTCCCCTGATTGTTTAATACTGACGGGACATGTCACCAGGTGAAAAGTGTAAATGAGGAGAGTGTGTTCCCCTGATGGTTTAATACACACGGGACATGTTACCAGGTGAACAGTATAAGTGAGGAGAGTGTGTTCCCCTGATGGTTTAATACACACGGGACATGTTACCAGGTGAACAGTATAAGTGAGGAGACTGTGTTCCCCTGATTGTTTAATGCACACGGGTCACGTCACCAGGTGAACAGTGTAATTGAGGAGAGTGTGTTCCCCTGATGGTTTAATACACACGGGACATGTCACCAGGTGAACAGTGTAATTGAGGAGAGTGTGTTCCCCTGATTGTTTGATACACACGGGACATGTTAACAGATTTGCAGTATAAGTGAGGAGAGTGTGTTACCCTGATGGTTTAATATACACGGGACATGTTACCAGGTGAACAGTATAAGTGAGGAGACTGTGTTCCCATGATTGTTTAATATACACAGGACATGTTACCAGATGAACTGTATAACTGAGCAGATTGTGTTCCCCTGATGGTTTAATATACACGGGACATGTTACCAGCTCGAGAGTAGAAGTGAGGAGAGTGTGTTCCCCTAATTGTTTAATACGCACGGGACATGTCACCAGGTGAACAGTATAACTGAGGAGAGTGTGTTCACCTGATTGTTCAATATACACTGGACATGTTACCAGATGAACTGTATAAGCGGGCCGAGTGTGTTCCCCTGATTGTATAATACGCACGGGACATGTTACCAGGTGAACAGTATAAGTGTGGAGACTGTGTTGCCCTGATGGTATAATGCACATAGGACATGTTACCAGGTGAACAGTATAAGTGAGCAGAATGTGTTCCCCTGATGGTTTAATACACACGGGACATGTTACCAGGTGAACTCTACAAGTGAGGAGGGTGTGTTCCCCTGATGGTTTAATCTATACAGTACATGTTGCCAGGTGAACAGTATAAGTGAGCAGAGTGCGTTCCCCTGATTGTTTAATATACATGGGACATGTTACCAGGTGAACACTATAAGTTTGCAGAGTGTGTTCCCCTGATGATTTAATATACATGGGACATGTTAAAAAGTGAACTTGATAAGTGAGGAGAGTGTGTTCCCCTTATGGTATAATTCAGACGGGACATGTTACCAGTTGAACAGTATAAGTGAGGAGAGTGTGTTCTCCTGATTGTTTAATATACACGGGACATGTTACCACGTGAACAGTATAAGTGAGGAGAGTGTGTTCCCTTGATGGTGTAATACGCACGGTACATGTTACCAGGTGAACAGTATAAGTGAGGAGAGTGTGTTCCCCTGATGGTTTAATATACACAGGACATGTAACAAAGTGAACAGTATATGTGATGGGAATGTGTTTCCCTGATGGTTGAATACGAACGGGACATGTTACCAGGTGAACAGTATAAGTGAGGAGAGTGTGTTCCCCTGATTGTTTAATAAACACGGGACATGTTACCAGGTGAACAGTATAAGTGAGGAGAGTGTGTTCCCCTGATGCTTTAATACACACAGGACATGTCACCAGGTGAACAATGTAAGTGAGGGGAGTGTGTTCCCCTGATGGTTTAATATACACGAGACATGTTACCAGGTGAACAGTATAAGTGAGGAGAGTGTGCTCCCCTAGTGGTTTAATATCGACGGGACATGTTACCAGGTGAACAGTATAAGTGAGGAGAGTGTGTTCCCCTGATGCTTGAAAACACACGGGACATGTCACCAGGTGAACAGTGTAAGTGAGGGGAGTGTGTTCCCCTGATTGTTTAATATACACTGGACATGTTACCAGCTCCAGAGTAGAAGTGAGGAGAGTATGCTCCCCTGATTGTTTAATACGCACGGGACATGTCACCAGGTGAACAGTATAAGTGAGGAGAGAGTGTTCACATGATTGTTTAATATACACAGGACATTTTACCAGATGAACTGTATAAGTGAGCAGAGTGTCTTCCCCTGATGGTTTAATATACATGGGACATGTTACCAGGTGAACTCTATAACTGAGCAGATTCTGTTCCCCTGATGGTTTAATATACACGGGACATGTCACCAGGTGAACAGTGTAAGTGAGGAGAGTGTGTTCCCCTGATGGTTTAATAAACACAGGACATGTTACCAGGTGAACAGTATAAGTGAGCAGAGTGAGTTCCCCTGATGTTTTAATAAACACAGGACATGTTACCAGGTGAACACTATAAGTTTGCAGAGTGTGTTCCCCTGATGGTTTAATATACATGGGACATGTCACCAGGTGAACAGTGTAATTGAGGAGAGTGTGTTCCCCTGATGGTTTAATACACACGGGACATGTTACCAGGTGAACAGTATAAGTGAGGAGACTGTGTTCCCCTGATGGTTTAATGCACACAGGACATGTTACCAGGTGAACAGTATAAGTGAGGAGACTGTGTTCCCCTGATGGTTTAATGCACACAGGACATGTTAGCAGGTGAACAGTATAAGTGAGCAGAGTGTGTTCCCCTGATTGTTTACAACACTCAGGACATGTTACCAGGTGAACAGTATAAGTGAGGAGAGTGTGTTCCCCTGATTGTTTAATATACACAGGACATGTTACCAGGTGAACAGTATAAGTGAGGAGAGTGTGTTCCCCTGATGGTTTAATACACACAGGACATGTTACCAGGTAAACAGTATAAGTGAGGAGAGTGTGTTCCCCTGATGGTTTAATATACATAGGACATGTTCCCAAGTGAACAGTATAAGTGAGGAGAGTGTGTTCCCCTGATTGTTTAATACACAGGGGACATGTTACCAGGTGAACAGCATATGAGAGGAGAGTCAGTTCCCCTGATGGTTGAATACACAGGGGACATGTCACCAGGTGAACAGCATACGAGAGGAGAGTCTGTTCCCCTCATGGTTTAATATACACGGGACACGTCACCAGGTGAACAGTATAAGTGAGGAGAGTGTGTTCCCCTGATGGTTTAATATACTCGGGACATGTTACCACATGAACAGTATAAGTGAGCAGATTGTGTTCCCCTGATGGTTTAATACACACGGGACATGTCACCAGGTGAACAGTGTAAGTGAGGAGAGTGTGTTCCCCTGATGGTTTAATACACACAGGACATGTCACTCGGTGAACAGTATAAGTGAGGAGAGTGTGTTCCCCTGATTGTTGAAAATCAACGGGACATGTTACCAGGTGAACAGTATAAGTGAGCAGATTGTGTTCTCCTGATGGTTTAATAGACACGGGACATGTTACCAGGTGAACAGTAGAAGTGAGGAGAGTGTGTTCCCATGATGGTTTAATACACACAGGACATGTTACCAGGTGAACAGTATAAGTGAGGCGAGTGTGTTACCCTGTTGGTTTAATGCACACGGGACATGTTACCAGGTGAACAGTATAAGTGAGGAGAGTGTGTTCTCCTGATTGTTTAATGCACACGGGACAAATTACCAGGTGAACAGTATAAGTGAGGAGAGGGCTTTCCCCTGATGGTTTAATATACACGGGACATGTTACCAGGTGAACAGTAGAAGTGAGGAGAGTGTGTTCCCCTGATGGTTTAATACACACAGGACATGTTACCAGGTGAACAGTATAAGTGAGGCGAGTGTGTTCCCCTGTTGGTTTAATGCACACGGGACATGTTACCAGGTGAACAGTATAAGTGAGGAGAGTGTGTTCCCCTGATGGTTTAATATACACAGGACATGTTACCAGGTGATCAGTATAAGTGAGGAGAGTGTGTTCCCCTTATGGTTTAATATACACAGGACATGTTGCCAGGTAAACAGTATATGTGAGGAGAGTGTGTACACCTGATGGTTTAATATACAAGGGATATGTTACCAGCTCTAGAGTAGAAGTGAAGAGAGTGTGTTCCCCTGATGCTTCAATATACACAGGACATGTTACCAGATGAACAGTATAAGTGAGGACAGAGTGTTCCCCTGATGGTTTAATATACACAGGACATGTTACCAGGTGAACAGTATAAGTGAGGAGAATGTTTTCCCCTGATGGTTTAATATGCGCGGGGCATGTTACCAGGTGAACAGCATAAGTGAGTAGAGTTTGTTCCCCTGATTGTAAATATACACGGGACATGTCACCAGGTGAACAGTATAAGTGAGGGGAATGTGTTCCCCTGATGGTTTAATATACACGGGACATGTTACCAGGAGAACAGTGTAAGTGAGGAGAGTGTTTTCCCCTGATGGTTTAATATACACGGGACATGTTACCAGATGAACAGTATAAGTGAGGAGAGTGTGTTCCCTTGATGGTTTAATACTCACGGGACATGTTACCAAGTGAACAGTATAAGTGAGGAGAGTGTGTTCCCCTGATGGTTTAATACGCACGGGACATGTTACCAAGTGAAAAGTATAAGTGAGGCGAGAGTGTTCCCCTGATGGTTTAATATACACAGGACATGTTACAAGGTGAAAGGTATAAGTCCGGACAGTGTGTTCCACTGATGTTTTAATATACACAGGACATGTTACAGGGTAAACAGTATAAGTGAGGAGAATGTGTTCCCCTGATGCTTTAATATACACGGGCCATGTTACCAGATGAACTGCATAAGTGAGGAGAGTGTTTTCCCCTGATGGTTTAATAGAAACGGGACATGTTACCAGATGAACAGTGTAAGTGAGGACAGTATGTTCCCCTGATGGTTTAATACGCACGGGACATGTTACCAGGAGAACAGTATAAGTGAGGAGTGTGTGTTCCCTTAATGGTTTAATATACACGGGACATGTCACCAGGTGAACAGTATAAGTGAGGAGAGTGTGTTGACCTGATTGTTTAAAACGCACGGGACATGTCACCAGGTGAACAGTATAAGTGAGGAGAGTGTGTTTCCCTGATGGTTTAATATACACGGGACATGTCACCAGGTGAACAGTGTCTGTGAGGAGAGTGTGTTCCCCTGATGGTTTAATATACACGGGACATGTTACCAGGTGTACAGTGTAAGTGAGGAGAGTGTGTTCCCCTGATTGTTTAATACACACGGGACATGTTACCAGGTGAACAGCATAGTGAGGAGAGTGTGTTCCCCTGATTGTTTAATATGCACGGGACATGTCACCAGGTGAACAGTATATGTGAGGAGAGTGTGTTCCCCTGATTGTTTAATACACACGGGACATGTTACCAGGTGAACAGAATAGTGAGGAGAGTGTGTTCCCATGATTGTTTAATGCACACGGGACATGTGACAAGGTGAACAGTGTAAGTGAGCAGAGTGAGTTCCCCGGATTGTTTAATACTGACAGGACATGTCACCATGTGAACAGTATAAGTGAGGAGAGTGTGTTCCCCTGATTGTTTAATACGCACGGGACATGTTACCAGGTGAACAGTAGAAGTGAGGAGAGTGTGTTCCCCTGATGGTTTCATATACATGGGACATGTTACCAGGTGAACAGGATAAGTGAAGAGAATGTGTTCCCCTGATGGTTTAATACACACTGGACATGTCACCAGGTGAACAGTGCAAGTGATTAGAGTGTGTTCCCCTGATTGTTTAATACACACTGGACATGTCACCAGGTGAACAGTATAAGTGAGGAGAGTGTATTCCCCTGAAGGTTTAATATACACAGGACATGTCACTAGGTGAAAAGTATAAGTGAGAAGAGTGTGTTCCCCAGATGGCTTTATATGCACGGGACATGTTACCTGAGGAAGAGTATAAGTGAGGCGAGTGAGTTCCCCTGATGGTTTAATATACACAGGATATGTCACTAGGTGAAAAGTATAAGTGAGAAGAGTGTGTTCCCCAGATGGCTTTATATACACGGGACATGTTACCAGGTGAACAGAATAGTGAGGAGAATGTGTTCCCCTGATTGTTTAATATGCACGGGACATGTCACCAGGTGAACAGTATAAGTGAGGAGAGGGTGTTCCCCTGATTGTTTAATGCACACGGGACATGTAACTAGGTGAACAGTATAAGTGAGGTGAGTGTGTTCCCCTGATTGTTTAATGCACACGGGTCACGTCACAAGGTGAACAGTGTAAGAGAGGAGATTGTGTTCCCCTGATTGTTTAATATACACGGGACATGTCCCCAGGTGAACAGTATAAGTGAGGAGAGTGTGTTACCCTGATTGTTTAATGCGCACGGGACATGTTACCAGGTGAACAGTATAAGTGAGGAGAGTGTGTTACCCTGATTGTTTAATGCGCACGGGACATGTTACCATGTGAACAGTATAAGTGAGGAGAGTGTTTTCCCCTGATTGTTTAATACACACGGGACATGTCACCAGGTGAACAGTATAAGTGAGGAGAGTGTGTTCCCCTGATGGTTTAATATACACGGGACATGTCACCAGGTGAACAGTATAAGTGAGGAGAGTGTGTTCCCCTGATTGTTTAATGCACACGGGTCACGTCACAAGGTGAACAGTATGAGCGAGGAGATTGTGTTCCCCTGATTGTTTAATGCGCACGGGACATGTTACCAGGTGAACAGAATAAGTGAGGAGAGTGTGTTCCCCTGATGGTTTAATATACAGGGGACATGTCACCATGTGAACAGTATAAGTGAGGAGAGTGTGTTCCCCTGATTGTTTAATACGCACGGGACATGTCAGCAGTTGAAGAGTATAAGTGAGCAGAGTGTGTTCCCCTGATGGTTTAACATACACGGGACATGTTACCAGGTGAACAGTATAAGTGAGGAGATTGTGTTCCCCTGATGGTTTAATATAAACGCGACATGTTACCAGGTGAACAGTGTAAGTGAGGAGAGTGTGTTCCCCTGATGGTTTAATGCACACAGGACATGTTACCAGGTGAACAGTATAAGTGAGGAGAGTGTGTTCCCCTGATTGTTTAATACAAACGGGACATGTCACCAGGTGAACAGTATAAGTGAGGAGAGTGTGTTCCCCTGATTGTTTAATACACACGGGACATGTCACCAGGTGAACAGTATAAGTGAGGAGAGTGTGTTCCCCTGAAGGTTTAATATACACAGGACATGTTACCTGGTGAAGAGTATATGTGAGGAGAGTGTGTTCCCCTGATGGTTTAATACACACGGGACCTGTCACCAGGTGAACAGTATAAGTGAGGAGAGTGTGTTCCTCTGATGGTTTAATACACACAGGACATGTTACCAGGTGAAGAGTATAAGTGAGGAGAGTGTGTTCCTATGATTGTTTAATATACACGGGACATGTTACCAGGTGACCAGTATAAGGGAGGATAGAGTGTGTTCCTCTGATGGTTTAATACACACAGGACATGTTACCAGGTGAACAGTATACGTGAAGAGAGTGTGTTCCCATGATGCTTTCATATACACGGGACATGTTACCAGGTGAACAGTATAAGTGAAGAGAGTGTGTTCCCCTGATGGTTTAATATACACAGGACATGTTACCAGGTGAACAGTATAAGTGAGGAGAGGGTGTTCCCCTGATTGTTTAATACACACGGGACATGTCACCAGGTAAACAGGATATGTGAGGAGAGTGTGTTCCCCTGATTGTTTAATGCACAGGGGATATGTTACCAGGTGAACAGTATAAGTGAGGAGAGTGTGTTCCCCTGATTGCTTAATATACACGGGACATGTTACCAGGTGAACAGTATAAGTGAGGAGAGGGTGTTCCCCTGATTGTTTAATACACACGGGACATGTCACCAGGTAAACAGTATATGTGAGGAGAGTGTGTTCCCCTGATTGTTTAATGCACACGGGACATGTTACCAGATGAACAGTATAAGTGAGGAGAGTGTGTTCCCCTGATTTTTTAATACACACGGGACATGTTACCAGGTGAACAGTATAAGTGAAGAGAGAGTGTTCCCCTGATGGTTAAATATACACAGGACATGTTACCAGGTGAACAGTATAAGTGAGGAGAGTGTGTTCCCCTGATTGTTTAATACACATGGGACATGTTACCATGTGAACAGAAGAGTGAGGAGAGTGTGTTCCCCTGATTGTTTAATACGCACGGGACATGTCACCAGGTGAACAGTATAAGTGAGGAGAGTGTGTTCCCCTGATTGTTTAATGCACACGGGACATGTTACCTGGTGAACAGTCGAAGTGAGGAGAGTGTGTTCCAATGATGGTTTAATATACACGGGACATGTTACCAGGTGAACAGTATAAGTGAGGAGAGTGTGTTCCCCTGATTGTTTAATGCACACGGGACATGTTACCAGGTGAACAGTCGAAGTGAGGAGAGTGTGTTCCAATGATGGTTTAATATACACGGGACATGTTACGAGGTGAACAGTATAAGTGAGGAGAGTGTGTTCCCCTGATGGTTTAATATACACGGAACATGTTACGAGGTGAACAGTATAAGTGAGGAGAGTGTGTTCCCCTGATGGTTTAATATACACAGGACATGTCACCAGGTGAACAGGATAAGTGAGGAGAGTGTGTTCCCCTGAAGGTTTAATATACACAGGACATGTTACCTGGTGAAGAGTATAAGTGAGGAGAGTGTGTTCCCCTGATGGTTTAATATACACAGGACATGTTACCAGGTGAACAGTATAAGTGAGCAGAATGTGTTCCTCTGATGGTTTAATATACACAGGACATGTTACCAGCTGACCAGTATAAGGGAGGAGACTGTGTTCACCTGATTGTTTAATAAACACGGGACATGTCACCAGGTGAACAGTATAAGTGAGGAGAGTGTGTTCCCCTGAAGGTTTAATATGCACGGGACATGTTACCAGATGAAAAGTATAAGTGAGGAGAGTGTGTTCCCCTGATTGTTTAATGCACACGGGACAGGTCACCAGGGGAACAGTCTAAGTGAGGAGAGTGTGTTCCCCTTATGGTTTAATATCGACATGACATATGACCAGATGAACAAGAAGAAGTGAGGAGAGTGTGTTCCCCTGATGGTTTAATATACACGGGACACGTTACCAGATGAACAGTATAAGTGAGGAGAGTGTGTTCCCCTGATTTTTTAATGCACACGGGACATGTTACCAGGTGAACAGCAGAAGTGAGGAGAGTGTGTTCCCATGATGGTTTCATATACACGGGACATGTTACCAGGTGAACAGTATAAGTGAAGAGAGTGTGTTCCCCTGATGGTTTAATATACACAGGACATGTTACCAGGTGAACAGTATAAGTGAGGAGAGTGTGTTCCCCTGATGGTTTAGTATGCACGGGACACGTTACCAGATGAACAGCATAAGTGAGGAGAGTTTGTTCCCATGATTTTTTAATGCACACGGGACATTTTACCAGGTGAACAGCAGAAGTGAGGAGAGTGTGTTCCCATGATGGTTTCATATACACGGGACATGTTACCAGGTGAACAGTATAAGTGAAGAGAGTGTGTTCCCCTGATGGTTTAATATACACAGGACATGTTACCAGGTGAACAGTATAAGTGAGGAGAGTGTGTTGCCCTGATATTTTAATACACACAGGACATGTCACCATGTGAACAGTACAAGTGAGGAGAGTTTGTTCCCCTGATGGTTTAATATACACAGGACATGTTACCAGGTGAACTGTCTAAGTGAGGAGAGAGTGTTCCCCTGATTGTTTAATAAACACGGGACATGTCACCAGATGAACTCTATAAGTGAGGAGAGTGTGTTCCCCTGATGGTTTAATATACACGGGACATGTTACCAGATGAACAGTAGAAGTGAGGAGAGTGTGTTCACCTTTTGGTTTAATATCGACGGGACATATGACCAAATGAACAGTATAAGTGAGGAGAGTGTGTTCCCCTGATGTTTTAATATACACGGGACACGTTACCAGATGAACAGTATAAGTGAGGAGAGTGTGTTCCCCTGATTTTTTAATGCACACGTGACATGTTACCAGGTGAACAGTAGAAGTGAGGAGAGTGTGTTCCCCTGATGGTTAAAAACACAGGACATTTTACAAGGGGAACAGTATAAGTGAGGAGAGGGTGTTCACCTGATGGTTTAATATACACGGGACATGTCACCAGGTGAACAGTATATGTGAGGAGAGTGTGTTCCCCTGATTGTTGAATGCATACGGGACATGTGACAAGGTGAACATTATAAGTGAGGAGAGTGTATTCCCCTGATGGTTTAATATACACGGGACATGTTTCCAGGTGAAGAGTATAAGTGAGGAGATTGTGTTCCCCTGATGGTTTAACATACACGGGACATGTTACCAGGTGAACAGTATAAGTGAGGAGATTGTGTTCCCCTGATGGTTTAATATACACGGGACATGTTACGAGGTGAACAGTATAAGTGAGGAGAGTGTGTTCCCCTGATGGTTTAATATACACGGGACATGTTACCAGGTGAACAATATAAGTGAGGAGAGTGTGTTCCCCTGAAGGTTTAATATACACAGGACATGTTACCTGGTGAACAGAATATGTGAGGAGAGTGTGTTCCTCTGATGGTTTAATACACACAGGACATGTTACCAGGTGAACAGTCTAAGTGAGGAGAGTGTGTTCCTCTGATGGTTTAATACACACATGACATGTTCCCAGGTGAAGAGTATAAGTGAGGAGATTGTGTTCCCCTGAAGGTTTAACATACACGGGACATGTTACCAGGTGAACAGTATAAGTGAGGAGAGTGTGTTCCCCTGATGGTTTAACATACACGGGACATGTTACCAGGTGAACAGTATAAGTGAGGAGATTGTGTTCCCCTGATGGTTTAACATAAACGGGACATGTTACCAGGTGAACAGTATAAGGGAGGAGAGAGTGCTCCCTTGATTGTTTAATAAACACGGGACATGTCACCAGGTGAACAGTATAAGTGAGGAGAGTGTGTTCCCCTGATGGTTTAATAAACACGGGACATGTTACCAGATGAACAGTATAAGTGAGGAGAGTGAGTTCCCCCGATTCTTTAATGCACACGGGACAGATCACCAAGGGATCAGTCTAAGTGAGGAGAGTGTGTTCCCCTGATTTTTTAATGCACACGGGACATGTTACCAGGTGAACAGTAGAAGTGAGGAGAGTGTGTTCCCATGATGGTTTCATATACACGGGACATGTTACCAGGTGAACAGTATAAGTGAAGAGAGTGTGTTCCGTTAATGGTTTAATATACACAGGACATGTTAACAGGTGAACAGTATAAGTGAGGAGAGTGTGTTCCCCTGATTGTTTAATACACACACGACATGTTACGAGGTGAACAGTATAAGTGAGGAGAGTGTGTTACCCTGATTGTTTAATACGCACGGGACATGTCACCAGGTGAACAGTATAAGTGAGGAGAGTGTGTTCCCCTGATGGTTTAATATACACAGGACATGTTACCAGGTGAACAGTATAAGTGAGGAGAGTGTGTTCCCCTGATTCTTGAATATACACGGGTCATGTTACCAGGTGAACAGTATAAGTGAGGAGAGTGTGTTCCCCTGATTGTTTAATACACACACGACATGTTACGAGGTGAACAGTATAAGTGAGGAGAGTGTGTTACCCTGATTGTTTAATACGCACGGGACATGTCACCAGGTGAACAGTATAAGTGAGGAGAGTGTGTTCCCCTGATTCTTGAATATACACGGGTCATGTTACCAGGTGAACAGTAGAAGTGAGGAGAGTGTGTTACCCTGATTGTTTAATACGCACGGGACATGTCACCGGGTGAACAGTATAAGTGAAGAGAGTGTGTTCCCCTGATGGTTTAGTATACACGGGACACGTTACCAGATGAACAGCATAAATGAGGAGAGTGTGTTCCCCTGATTTTTTAATGCACACGGGACATTTTACCAGGTGAACAGTAGAAGTGAGGAGAGTGTGTTCCCATGATGGTTTCATATACACGGGGCATGTTACCAGGTGAACAGTATAAGTGAAGAGAGTGTGTTCCCCTGATGGTTTAATATACACAGGACATGTTACCAGGAGAACAGTATAAGTGAGGAGAGTGTGTTGCCCTGATTGTTTAATACACACGCGACATGTTACGAGGTGAACAGTATAAGTGAGGAGAGTGTGTTACCCTGATTGTTTAATATACACAGGACATGTTACCAGGTGAACAGTATAAGTGAGGAGAGTGTGTTCCCCTGATTCTTGAATATACACGGGTCATGTTACCAGGTGAACAGTAGAAGTGAGGAGAGTGTGTTACCCTGATTGTTTAATACGCACGGGACATGTCACCGGGTGAACAGTATAAGTGAAGAGAGTGTGTTCCCCTGATGGTTTAGTATACACGGGACACGTTACCAGATGAACAGCATAAATGAGGAGAGTGTGTTCCCCTGATTTTTTAATGCACACGGGACATTTTACCAGGTGAACAGTAGAAGTGAGGAGAGTGTGTTCCCATGATGGTTTCATATACACGGGACATGTTACCAGGTGAACAGTATAAGTGAAGAGAGTGTGTTCCCCTGATGGTTTAATATACACAGGACATGTTACCAGGAGAACAGTATAAGTGAGGAGAGTGTGTTGCCCTGATTGTTTAATACACACGCGACATGTTACGAGGTGAACAGTATAAGTGAGGAGAGTGTGTTACCCTGATATTTTAATGCACACGGGACATGTCACCATGTGAACAGTATAAGTGAGGAGAGTTTGTTCCCCTGATGGTTTAATAAACAAGGGACATGTCACCAGGTGAACTGTATAAGTGAGGAGAGTGTGTTCCCCTGATGGTTTAATATACACGGGACATGTTACCAGATGAACAGTATAAGTGAGGAGAGTGTGTTCACCTTTTGGTTTAATATCGACGGGTCATATGACCAAATGTACAGTGTAAGTGAGGAGAGTGTGTTCCCCTGATGTTTTAATATACACGGGACACGTTACCAGATGAACAGTATAAGTGAGGAGAGTGTGTTCCAATGATGGTTTCATATACACGGGACATGTTACCAGGTGAACAGTATAAGTGAGGAGAGGGTGTTCCCCTGATGGTTTAATATACACGGGACATGTCACCAGGTGAACAGCATAAGTGAGGAGAGTGTGTTCCCCTGATTGTTTAATATACACGGGACATGTCACCAGTTGAACAGTATAAGTGAGGAGAGTGTGTTCCCCTGATGGTTTAATATACACGGGACATGTTACCAGATGAACAGTATAAGTGAGGAGAGTGTGTTCCCCTGATTGTTTAATACACACGCGACATGTTACGAGGTGAACAGTAAAAGTGAGGAGAGTGTGTTCCCATGAAGGTTTAATATACACAGGACATGTTACCAGGTGAACGGTATAAGTCAGGAGAGTGTGTTCCCCTGAAGGTTCAATATTCACAGGACATGTTACCAGGTGAACAGTCTAAGTGAGGAGAGTGTGTTCCCCTGATTGTTTAATACACACGGGACATGTCACCAGGTGAACAGTATAAGTGAGGAGAGTGTGTTCCCCTGATGGTTTAATATACACGGGACATGTCACCAGGTGAACAGTATAAGTGAGGAGAGTGTGTTCCCCTGAAGGTTTAATATCCACAGGACATGTTACATGGTGAAGTGTATATGTGAGGAGAGTGTGTTCCCCTGATGGTTTAATACACACGGGACCTGTCACCAGGTGAACAGTATAAGTGAGGAGAGTGTGTTCCTCTGATGGTTTAATACACACAGGATATGTTACCAGGTGAACAGTATAAGTGAGTAGAGTGTGTTCCCCTGATGGTTTAATATAGACAGGACATGTTACCAGGTGAACAGTCTAAGTGAGGAGAGTGTGTTCCTCTGATGGTTTAATACACACAGGACATGTTCCCAGGTGAAGAGTATAAGTGAGGAGATTGTGTTCCCCTGATGGTTTAACATACACGGGACATGTTACCAGGTGAACAGTATAAGTGAGGAGAGTGTGTTCCCCTGATGGTTTAACATACACGGAACATGTTACCAGGTGAACAGTATAAGTGAGGAGATTGTTTTCCCCTGATGGTTTAACATACACGGGACATGTTACCAGGTGAACAGTATAAGGGAGGAGAGAGTGATCCCCTGATTGTTTAATAAACACGGGACATGTCACCAGGTGAACAGTATAAGGGAGGAGAGTGTGTTCCCCTGATGGTTTAATAAACACGGGACATGTTACCAGATGAACAGTATAAGTGAGGAGAGTGAGTTCCCCCGATTGTTTAATGCACACGGGACAGATCACCAAGGGATCAGTCTAAGTGAGGAGAGTGTGTTCCACTGATTTTTTAATGCACACGGGACATGTTACCAGGTGAACAGTAGAAGTGAGGAGAGTGTGTTCCCATGATGGTTTCATATACACGGGACATGTTACCAGGTGAACAGTATAAGTGAAGAGAGTGTGTTCCGTTAATGGTTTAATATACACAGGACATGTTAACTGGTGAACAGTATAAGTGAGGAGAGTGTGTTCCCCTGATGGTTTAATATACACAGGACATGTTACCAGGTGAACAGTATAAGTGAGGAGAGTGTGTTCCCCTGATTCTTGAATATACACGGGTCATGTTACCAGGTGAACAGTATAAGTGAGGAGAGTGTGTTCCCCTGATGGTTTAATATACACAGGACATGTTACCAGGTGAACAGTATAAGTGAGGAGAGAGTGTTCCCCTGATTGTTTAAAAAACACGGGACATGTCACCAGGTGAACAGTATAAGTGAGGAGAGTGTGTTCCCCTGATTGTTTAATATACACGGGACATGTCACCAGGTGAACAGTATAAGTGAGGAGAGTGTGTTCCCCTGATTGTTTAATACACACGCGACATGTTACGAGGTGAACAGGAAAAGTGAGGAGAGTGTGTTACCCTGATTGTTTAATACGCACGGGACATGTCACCGGGTGAACAGTATAAGTGAAGAGAGTGTGTTCCCCTGATGGTTTAATATACACAGGACATGTTACCAGGTGAACAGTATAAGTGAGGAGAGTGTGTTCCCCTGATGGTTTAGTATACACGGGACACGTTACCAGATGAACAGCATAAGTGAGGAGAGTGTGTTCCCCTGATTTTTTAATGCACACGGGACATTTTACCAGGTGAACAGTAGAAGTGAGGAGAGTGTGTTCCCATGATGGTTTCATATACACGGGACATGTTACCAGGTGAACAGTATAAGTGAAGAGAGTGTGTTCCCCTGATGGTTTAATATACACAGGACATGTTACCAGGAGAACAGTATAAGTGAGGAGAGTGTGTTGCCCTGATTGTTTAATACACACGCGACATGTTACGAGGTGAACAGTATAAGTGAGGAGAGTGTGTTACCCTGATATTTTAATGCACACGGGACATGTCACCATGTGAACAGTATAAGTGAGGAGAGTTTGTTCCCCTGATGGTTTAATATACACAGGACATGTTGCCAGGTGAACTGTATAAGTGAGGAGAGAGTGTTCCCCTGATTGTTTAATAAACACGGGACATGTCACCAGGTGAACTGTATAAGTGAGGAGAGTGTGTTCCCCTGATGGTTTAATATACACGGGACATGTTACCAGATGAACAGTATAAGTGAGGAGAGTGTGTTCACCTTTTGGTTTAATATCGACGGGACATATGACCAAATGTACAGTGTAAGTGAGGAGAGTGTGTTCCCCTGATGTTTTAATATACACGGGACACGTTACCAGATGAACAGTATAAGTGAGGAGAGTGTGTTCCCATGATGGTTTCATATACACGGGACATGTTACCAGGTGAACAGTATAAGTGAGGAGAGGGTGTTCCCCTGATGGTTTAATATACACGGAACATGTCACCAGGTGAACAGCATAAGTGAGGAGAGTGTGTTCCCCTGATTGTTTAATATACACGGGATATGTCACCAGTTGAACAGTATAACTGAGGAGAGTGTGTTCCCCTGATGGTTTAATATACACGGGACATGTTACCAGATGAACAGTATAAGTGAGGAGAGTGTGTTCCCCTGATTGTTTAATACACACGCGACATGTTACGAGGTGAACAGTAAAAGTGAGGAGAGTGTGTTCCCATGATGGTTTAATATACACAGGACATGTTACCAGGTGAACAGTCTAAGTGAGGAGAGTGTGTTCCCCTGATTGTTTAATACACACGGGACATGTCACCAGGTGAACAGTATAAGTGAGGAGAGTGTGTTCCCCTGATGGTTTAATGTACACGGGACATGTCACCAGGTGAACAGTATAAGTGAGGAGAGTGTGTTCCCCTGAAGGTTTAATATACACAGGACATGTTACCTGGTGAAGAGTATATGTGAGGAGAGTGTGTTCCCCTGATGGTTTAATACACACGGGACCTGTCACCAGGTGAACAGTATAAGTGAGGAGAGTGTGTTCCTCTGATGGTTTAATACACACAGGACATGTTACCAGGTGAAGATTATAAGTGAGGAGAGTGTGTTCCTATGATTGTTTAATATACACGGGACATGTTACCAGGTGACCAGTATAAGTGAGGAGAGAGTGTGTTCCTCTGATGGTTTAATACACACAGGACATGTTACCAGGTGAACAGTATAAGTGAAGACAGTGTGTTCCCATGATGCTTTCATATACACGGGACATATTACCAGGTGAACAGTATAAGTGAAGAGAGTGTGTTCCCCTGATGGTTTAATATACACAGGACATGTTACCAGGTGAACAGTATAAGTGAGGAGAGGGTGTTCCCCTGATTGTTTAATACACACGGGACATGTCACCAGGTAAACAGTATAAGTGAGGAGAGGGTGTTCCCCTGATTGTTTAATGCACACGGGACATGTTACCAGGTGAACAGTATAAGTGAGGAGAGTGTGTTCCCCTGATTGCTTAATATACACCGGACATGTTACCAGGTGAACAGTATAAGTGAGGAGAGTGTGTTCCCCTGATTGTTTAATACACACGAGACATGTCACCAGGTGAACAGTATAAGTGAAGAGAGAGTGTTCCCCTGATGGTTAAATATACACAGGACATGTTACCAGGTGAACAGTATAAGTGAGGAGACTGTGTTCCCCTGATTGTTTAATACACATGGGACATGTTACCAGGTGAACAGTATAAGTGAGGAGAGTGTGTTCCCCTGATTGTTTAATACACACGAGACATGTCACCAGGTGAACAGTATAAGTGAGGAGAGTGTGTTCCCCTGATGGTTTAATATACCGGGACATGTTACCAGGTGAACAGTATAAGTGAGGAGAGTGTGTTCCCCTGATGATTTAATATACACGGAACATGTTACGAGGTGAACAGTATAAGTGAGGAGAGTGTGTTCCCCTGATTGTTTAATATACACAGGACATGTCACCAGGTGAACAGTATAAGTGAGCAGATTGTGTTCCTCTGATGGTTTAATATACACAGGACATGTTACCTGGTGAAGAGTATAAGTGAGGAGAGTGTGTTCCCCTGATGGTTTAATATGCACAGGACATGTTACCAGGTGAACAGTATAAGTGAGCAGAGTGTGTTCCTCTGATGGTTTAATATACACAGGACATGTTACCAGCTGACCAGTATAAGGGAGGAGACTGTGTTCACCTGATTGTTTAATAAACACGGGACATGTCACCAGGTGAACAGTATAAGTGAGGAGAGTGTGTTCCCCTGAAGGTTTAATATGCACGGGACATGTTACCAGATGAAAAGTATAAGTGAGGAGAGTGTGTTCCCCTGATTGTTTAATGCACACGGGACAGGTCACCAGGGGAACAGTCTAAGTGAGGAGAGTGTGTTCCCCTTATGGTTTAATAACGACAGGACATATGACCAGATGAACAAGAAGAAGTGAGGAGAGTGTGTTCCTTTGATGGTTTAATATACACGGGACACGTTACCAGATGAACAGTATAAGTGAGGAGAGTGTGTTCCCCTGATTTTTTAATGCACACGGGACATGTTACCAGGTGAACAGCAGAAGTGAGGAGAGTGTGTTCCCATGATGGTTTCATATACACGGGACATGTTACCAGGTGAACAGTATAAGTGAAGAGAGTGTGTTCCCCTGATGGTTTAATATACACAGGACATGTTACCAGGTGAACCGTGTAAGTGAGGAGAGTGTGTTCCCTTGATGGTTTAATATACACAGGACATGTTACCAGGTGAACAGTCTAAGTGAGGAGAGTGTGTTCCCCTGATTGTTTAATACACACGGGACATGTCACCAGGTGAACAGTATAAGTGAGGAGAGTGTGTTCCCCTGATGGTTTAATGTACACGGGACATGTCACCAGGTGAACAGTATAAGTGAGGAGAGTGCGTTCCCCTGAAGGTTTAATATACACAGGACATGTTACCTGGTGAAGAGTATATGTGAGGAGAGTGTGTTCCCCTGATGGATTAATACACACGGGACCTGTCACCAGGTGAACAGTATAAGTGAGGAGAGTGTGTTCCTCTGATGGTTTAATACACACAGGACATGTTACCAGGTGAAGAGTATAAGTGAGGAGAGTGTGTTCCTATGATTGTTTAATATACACGGGACATGTTACCAGGTGACCAGTATAAGTGAGGAGAGAGTGTGTTCCTCTGATGGTTTAATACACACAGGACATGTTACCAGGTGAACAGTATAAGTGAAGACAGTGTGTTCCCATGATGCTTTCATATACACGGGACATATTACCAGGTGAACAGTATAAGTGAAGAGAGTGTGTTCCCCTGATGGTTTAATATACACAGGACATGTTACCAGGTGAACAGTATAAGTGAGGAGAGGGTGTTCCCCTGATTGTTTAATACACACGGGACATGTCACCAGGTAAACAGTATAAGTGAGGAGAGGGTGTTCCCCTGATTGTTTAATGCACACGGGACATGTTACCAGGTGAACAGTATAAGTGAGGAGAGTGTGTTCCCCAGATTGCTTAATATACACCGGACATGTTACCAGGTGAACAGTATAAGTGAGGAGAGTGTGTTCCCCTGATTGTTTAATACACACGAGACATATCACCAGGTGAACAGTATAAGTGAAGAGAGAGTGTTCCCCTGATGGTTAAATATACACAGGACATGTTACCAGGTGAACAGTATAGGTGAGGAGACTGTGTTCCCCTGATTGTTTAATACACATGGGACATGTTACCAGGTGAACAGTATAAGTGAGGAGAGTGTGTTCCCCTGATTGTTTAATACACACGAGACATGTCACCAGGTGAACAGTATAAGTGAGGAGAGTGTGTTCCCCTGATGATTTAATATACCGGGACATGTTACCAGGTGAACAGTATAAGTGAGGAGAGTGTGTTCCCCTGATGGTTTAATATACACGGAACATGTTACGAGGTGAACAGTATAAGTGAGGAGAGTGTGTTCCCCTGATTGTTTAATATACACAGGACATGTCACCAGGTGAACAGTATAAGTGAGCAGAGTGTGTTCCTCTGATGGTTTAATATACACAGGACATGTTACCTGGTGAAGAGTATAAGTGAGGAGAGTGTGTTCCCCTGATGGTTTAATAAACACGGGACATGTCACCAGGTGAACAGTATAAGTGAGGAGAGTGTGTTCCCCTGAAGGTTTAATATGCACGGGACATGTTACCAGATGAAAAGTATAAGTGAGGAGAGTGTGTTCCCCTGATTGTTTAATGCACACGGGACAGGTCACCAGGGGAACAGTCTAAGTGAGGAGAGTGTGTTCCCCTTATGGTTTAATATCGACAGGACATATGACCAGATGAACAAGAAGAAGTGAGGAGAGTGTGTTCCCCTGATGGTTTAGTATTCACGGGACACGTTACCAGATGAACAGCATAAGTGAGGAGAGTTTGTTCCCATGATTTTTTAATGCACACGGGACATGTCACCAAGTGAACAGCAGAAGTGAGGAGAGTGTGTTCCCATGATGGTTTCATATACACGGGACATGTTACCAGGTGAACAGTATAAGTGAAGAGAGTGTGTTCCCCTGATGGTTTAATATACACAGGACATGTTACCAGGTGAACAGTATAAGTGAGGAGAGTGTGTTGCCGTGATATTTTAATACACACAGGACATGTCACCATGTGAACAGTATAAGTGAGGAGACTTTGTTCCCCTGATGGTTTAATATACACAGGACATGTTACCAGGTGAACTGTATAAGTGAGGAGAGAGTGTTCCCCTGATTGCTTACTAAACACGGGACATGTCACCAGATGAACTCTATAAGTGAGGAGAGTGTGTTCCCCTGATGGTTTAATATACACGGGACGTGTTACCAGATGAACAGGAGAAGTGAGGAGAGTGTGTTCACCTTTTGGTTTAATATCGACGGGACATATGACCAAATGAACAGTATAAGTGAGGAGAGTGTGTTCCCCTGATGTTTTAATATACACGGGACACGTTACCAGATGAACAGTATAAGTGAGGAGAGTGTGTTCCCCTGATGGTTAAAAACACAGGACATTTTACAAGGGGAACAGTATAAGTGAGGAGAGGGTGTTCACCTGATGGTTTAATAAACACGGGACATGTCACCAGGTGAACAGTATATGTGAGGAGAGTGTGTTCCCCTGATTGTTGAATGCACACGGGACATGTGACAAGGTGAACATTATAAGTGAGGAGAGTGTATTCCCCTGATGGTTTAATATACACGGGACATGTTTCCAGGTGAAGAGTATAAGTGAGGAGATTGTGTTCCCCTGATGGTTTAACATACACGGGACATGTTACCAGGTGAACTGTATAAGTGAGGAGATTGTGTTCCCCTGATGGTTTAATATACACGGGACATGTTACGAAGTGAACAGTATAAGTGAGGAGAGTGTGTTCCCCTGATGGTTTAATATACACGGGACATGTTACCAGGTGAACAATATAAGTGAGGAGAGTGTGTTCCCCTGAAGGTTTAATATACACAGGACATGTTACCTGGTGAACAGTATAAGTGAGGAGAGTGTGTTCCTCTGATGGTTTAATACACACAGGATATGTTACCAGGTGAACAGTATAAGTGAGGAGAGTGAGTTCCCCCGATTGTTTAATGCACACGGGACATATCACCAAGGGATCAGTCTAAGTGAGGAGAGTGTGTTCCCCTTATGGTTTAATATCGACGGGACATATGACCAGATGAACAGAAGAAGTGAGGAGAGTGTGTTCCCCTGATGGTTTAATATACACGGGACACGTTTCCAAATGAACAGTATAAGTGAGGAGAGTGTGTTCCCCTGATTTTTTAATGCACACGGGACATGTTACCAGGTGAACAGTAGAAGTGAGGAGAGTGTGTTCCCATGATGGTTTCATATACACGGGGCATGTTACCAGGTGAACAGTATAAGTGAAGAGAGTGTGTTCCGTTAATGGTTTAATATACACAGGACATGTTAACAGGTGAACAGTATAAGTGAGGAGAGTGTGTTCCCCTGATTGTTTAATACACACACGACATGTTACGAGGTGAACAGTATAAGTGAGGAGAGTGTGTTACCCTGATTGTTTAATACGCACGGGACATGTCACCAGGTGAACAGTATAAGTGAGGAGAGTGTGTTCCCCTGATGGTTTAATATACACATGACATGTTACCAGGTGAACAGTATAAGTGAGGAGAGTGTGTTCCCCTGATTCTTGAATATACACGGGTCATGTTACCAGGTGAACAGTATAAGTGAGGAGAGTGTGTTCCCCTGATGGTTTAATATACACAGGACATGTTACCAGGTTAACAGTATAAGTGAGGAGAGAGTGTTCCCCTGATTGTTTAATAAACACGGGACATGTCACCAGGTGAACAGTATAAGTGAGGAGAGTGTGTTCCCCTGATTGTTTAATATACACGGGACATGTTACGAGGTGAACAGTATAAGTGAGGAGAGTGTGTTATCCTGATTGTTTAATACGCACGGGACATGTCACCGGGTGAACAGTATAAGTGAAGAGAGTGTGTTCCCCTGATGGTTTAATATACACAGGACATGTTACCAGGTGAACAGTATAAGTGAGGAGAGTGTGTTCCCCTGATGGTTTAATATACACGGGACATGTTTCCAGGTGAAGAGTATAAGTGAGGAGATTGTGTTCCCCTGATGGTTTAACATACACGGGACATGTTACCAGGTGAACTGTATAAGTGAGGAGAGTGTGTTCCCCTGATGGTTTAATATACACGGGACATGTTACCAGATGAACAGTATAAGTGAGGAGAGTGTGTTCACCTTTTGGTTTAATATCGACGGGACATATGACCAAATGAACAGTGTAAGTGAGGAGAGTGTGTTCCCCTGATGTTTTAATATACACGGGACACGTTACCAGATGAACAGTATAAGTGAGGAGAGTGTGTTCCCCAGATTTTTTAATGCACACGGGACATGTTACCAGGTGAACAGTAGAAGTGAGGTGAGTGTGTTCCCATGATGGTTTCATATACACAGGACATGTTACCAGGTGAACAGTATAAGTGAGGAGAGGGTGTTCCCCTGATGGTTTAATATACACGGGACATGTCACCAGGTGAACAGCATAAGTGAGGAGAGTGTGTTCCCCTGATTGTTTAATATACACGGGACATGTTACCAGGTTACCAGTATAAGGGAGGAGAGAGTGCTCCCCTGATTGTTTAATAAACACGGGACATGACACCAGGTGAACAGTATAAGTGAGGAGAGTGTGTTCCCCTGATTGAGTAATACACACGGGACATGTCACCAGGTGAACAGTATAAGTGAGGAGAGTGTGTTCCCCTGATGGTTTAATAAACACGGGACATGTTACCAGATGAACAGTATAAGTGAGGAGAGTGTGTTCCACTGATGGTTTAATATACACAGGACATGTTACCAGGTGAACAGTATAAGTGAGGAGAGTGTGTTCCCCTGATTCTTGAATATACACGGGTCATGTTACCAGGTGAACAGTATACGTGAGGAGAGTGTGTTCCCCTGATGGTTTAATATACACAGGACATGTTACCAGGTGAACAGTATAAGTGAGGAGAGAGTGTTCCCCTGATTGTTTAATAAACACGGGACATGTCACCAGGTGAACAGTATAAGTGAGGAGAGTGTGTTCCCCTGATTGTTTAATATACACGGGACATGTCACCAGGTGAACAGTATAAGTGAGGAGAGTGTGTTCCCCTGATTGTTTAATACACACGCGACATGTTACGAGGTGAACAGTATAAGTGAGGAGAGTGTGTTACCCTGATTGTTTAATACGCACGGGACATGTCACCGGGTGAACAGTATAAGTGAAGAGAGTGTGTTCCCCTGATGGTTTAATATACACAGGACATGTTACCAGGTGAACAGTATAAGTGAGGAGAGTGTGTTCCCCTGATGGTTTAATATACACGGGACATGTTTCCAGGTGAAGAGTATAAGTGAGGAGATTGTGTTCCCCTGATGGTTTAACATACACGGGACATGTTACCAGGTGAACTGTATAAGTGAGGAGAGTGTGTTCCCCTGATGGTTTAATATACACGGGACATGTTACCAGATGAACAGTATAAGTGAGGAGAGTGTGTTCACCTTTTGGTTTAATATCGACGGGACATATGACCAAATGAACAGTGTAAGTGAGGAGAGTGTGTTCCCCTGATGTTTTAATATACACGGGACACGTTACCAGATGAACAGTATAAGTGAGGAGAGTGTGTTCCCCAGATTTTTTAATGCACACGGGACATGTTACCAGGTGAACAGTAGAAGTGAGGAGAGTGTGTTCCCATGATGGTTTCATATACACAGGACATGTTACCAGGTGAACAGTATAAGTGAGGAGAGGGTGTTCCCCTGATGGTTTAATATACACGGGACATGTCACCAGGTGAACAGCATAAGTGAGGAGAGTGTGTTCCCCTGATTGTTTAATATACACGGGACATGACACCAGGTGAACAGTATAAGTGAGGAGAGTGTGTTCCCCTGATTGATTAATACACACGGGACATGTCACCAGGTGAACAGTATAAGTGAGGAGAGTGTGTTCCCCTGATGGTTTAATAAACACGGGACATGTTACCAGATGAACAGTATAATTGAGGAGAGTGTGTTCCCATGATGGTTTTATATACACGGGACATGTTACCAGGTGAACAGTATAAGTGAGGAGAGTGTGTTCCACTGATGGTTTAATATGCACAGGACATGTTGCCAGGTGAACAGTATAAGTGAGGAGAGTGTGTTCCCCTGATTTTTTAATGCACACGGGACATGTTACCAGGTGAACAGTGGAAGTGAGGAGAGTGTGTTCCCCTGATGGTTTAATATACACGGGACACGTTTCCAGATGAACATTATAAGTGAGGAGAGTGTGTTCCCCTGATTTTTTAATGCACACGGGACATGTTACCAGGTGAACAGTGGAAGTGAGGAGAGTGTGTTCCCATGATGGTTTCATATACACGGGACATGTTACCAGGTGAACAGTATAAGTGAGGAGAGAGTGTTCCACTGATGGTTTGATATGCACAGGACATGTTGCCAGGTGAACAGTATAAGTGAGGAGAGTGTGTTCCCCTGATGGTTTAATATACATGCGACATGTTACGAGGTGAACAGTATAAGTGAGGAGAGTGTGTTACCCTGATTGTTTAATACGCACGGGACATGTCACCAGGTGAACAGTAAAAGTGAGGAGAGTGTGTTCCCCTGATGGTTTAATATGCACAGGACATGTTGCCAGGTGAACAGTATAAGTGAGGAGAGTGTGTTCCCCTGATGGTTTAATATACACAGGACATGTTACCAGGTGAACAGTATGAGTGAGGAGAGTGTGATCCCCTGATTCTTTAATATACACGGGACATGTTACCAGGTGAAAAGTGTAAGTGAGGAGAGTGTGTTCCCCTGATGGTTTAATATACACAGGACATGTTACCAGGTGAACAGTATAAGTGAGGAGAATGTGTTCACCTGATTGTTTAATATACACGGGACATGTCACCAGGTGAACAGTATAAGTGAGGAGAGTGTGTTCCCCTGATTGTTTAATATACACGGGACATGTCACCAGGTGAACAGTATAAGTGAGGAGAGTGTGTTCCCCTGATTGTTTAATATACACGGGACATGTCACCAGGTGAACAGTATAAGTGAGGAGAGTGTGTTCACCTGATTGTTTAATAAACACGGGACATGTCACCAGGTGAACAGTATAAGTGAGGAGAGTGTGTTCCCCTGATTGTTTAATATACACGGGACATGTCACCAGGTGAACAGTATAAGTGAGGAGAGTGTGTTCACCTGATTGTTTAATACACACGCGACATGATATGAGGTGAACAGTATAAGTGAGGAGAGTGTGTTACCCTGATTGTTTAATACGCACGGGACATGTTACCAGGTGAACAGTATAAGTGAGGAGAGTGTGTTCCCCTGATTGTTTAATATACACGGGACATGTCACCAGTTGAACAGTATAAGTGAGGAGAGTGTGTTCCCCTGATGGTTTAATATACACGGGACATGTTACCAGATGAACAGTATAAGTGAGGAGAGTGTGTTCCCCTGATTGTTTAATACACACGCGACATGTTACGAGGTGAACAGTAAAAGTGAGGAGAGTGTGTTCCCATGATGGTTTAATATACACAGGACATGTTACCAGGTGAACAGTATAAGTGAGGAGAGTGTGTTCCCCTGATTGTTTAATGCACACGGGACAGGTCACCAGGGGAACAGTCTAAGTGAGGAGAGTGTGTTCCCCTTATGGTTTAATATCGACGGGACATATGACCAGATGAACAGAAGAAGTGAGGAGAGTGTGTTCCCCTGATTTTTCAATGCACACGGGACATGTTACCAGGTGAACAGTATAAGTGAAGAGAGTGTGTTCCCCTAATGGTTTAATACACACAGGACATGTCACCAGGTGAACAGTATAAGTGAGGAGAGAGTGTTCCCCTGATTGTTTAATAAACACGGGACATGTCACCAGGTGAACAGTATAAGTGAGGAGAGTGTGTTCCCCTGATTGTTTAATATACACGGGACATGTCACCAGGTGAACAGTATAAGTGAGGAGAGTGTGTTCCCCTGATTGTTTAATACACACGCGACATGTTACGAGGTGAACAGTATAAGTGAGGAGAGTGTGTTACCCTGATTGTTTAATACGCACGGGACATGTCACCGGGTGAACAGTATAAGTGAAGAGAGTGTGTTCCCCTGATGGTTTAATATACACAGGACATGTTACCAGGTGAACAGTATAAGTGAGGAGAGTGTGTTCCCCTGATGGTTTAATATACACGGGACATGTTACCAGGTGAAGAGTATAAGTGAGGAGATTGTGTTCCCCTGATGGTTTAACATACACGGGACATGTTACAAGGTGAACTGTATAAGTGAGGAGAGTGTGTTCCCCTGATGGTTTAATATACACGGGACATGTTACCAGATGAACAGTATAAGTGAGGAGAGTGTGTTCACCTTTTGGTTTAATATCGACGGGACATATGACCAAATGAACAGTGTAAGTGAGGAGTGTGTGTTCCCCTGATGTTTTAATATACACGGGACACGTTACCAGATGAACAGTATAAGTGAGGAGAGTGTGTTCCCCAGATTTTTTAATGCACACGGGACATGTTACCAGGTGAACAGTAGAAGTGAGGAGAGTGTGTTCCCATGATGGTTTCATATACACAGGACATGTTACCAGGTGAACAGTATAAGTGAGGAGAGGGTGTTCCCCTGATGGTTTAATATACACGGGACATGTCACCAGGTGAACAGCATAAGTGAGGAGAGTGTGTTCCCCTGATTGTTTAATATACACGGGACATGTTACCAGGTTACCAGTATAAGGGAGGAGAGAGTGCTCCCCTGATTGTTTAATAAACACGGGACATGACACCAGGTGAACAGTATAAGTGAGGAGAGTGTGTTCCCCTGATGGTTTAATAAACACGGGACATGTTACCAGATGAACAGTATAAGTGAGGAGAGTGTGTTCCACTTATGGTTTAATATCGACGGGACATATGACCAGATGAACAGAAGAAGTGAGGAGAGTGTGTTCCCCTGATGGTTTAATATACACGGGACACGTTTCCAGATGAACATTATAAGTGAGGAGAGTGTGTTCCCCTGATTTTTTAATGCACACGGGACATGTTACCAGGTGAACAGTGGAAGTGAGGAGAGTGTGTTCCCATGATGGTTTCATATACACGGGACATGTTACCAGGTGAACAGTATAAGTGAGGAGAGTGTGTTCCACTGATGGTTTAATATGCACAGGACATGTTGCCAGGTGAACAGTATAAGTGAGGAGAGTGTGTTCCCCTGATGGTTTAATATACATGCGACATGTTGCGAGGTGAACAGTATAAGTGAGGAGAGTATGTTACCCTGATTGTTTAATACGCACGGGACATGTCACCAGGTGAACAGTAAAAGTGAGGAGAGTGTGTTCCCCTGATGGTTTAATATGCACAGGACATGTTGCCAGGTGAACAGTATAAGTGAGGAGAGTGTGTTCCCCTGATGGTTTAATATACACAGGACATGTTACCAGGTGAACAGTATAAGTGAGGAGAGTGTGTTCCCCTGATTCTTCAATATACACGGGACATGTCACCGGTTGAACAGTATAAGTGAGGAGTGTGTGTTCCCCTGATGGTTTAATATACACAGGACATGTTACCAGGTGAACAGCATAAGTGAGGAGAGTGTGATCCCCTGATTCTTTAATATACACGGGACATGTTACCAGGTGAACAGTGTAAGTGAGGAGAGTGTGTTCCCCTGATGGTTTAATATACACAGGACATGTTACCAGGTGAACAGTATAAGTGAGGAGAGTGTGTTCACCTGATTGTTTAATATACACGGGACATGTCACCAGGTGAACAGTATAAGTGAGGAGAGTGTGTTCCCCTGATTGTTTAATATACACGGGACATGTCACCAGGTGAACAGTATAAGTGAGGAGAGTGTGTTCCCCTGATTGTTTAATATACACGGGACATGTCACCAGGTGAACAGTATAAGTGAGGAGAGTGTGTTCACCTGATTGTTTAATAAACACGGGACATGTCACCAGGTGAACAGTATAAGTGAGGAGAGTGTGTTCCCCTGATTGTTTAATATACACGGGACATGTCACCAGGTGAACAGTATAAGTGAGGAGAGTGTGTTCACCTGATTGTTTAATACACACGCGACATGTTACGAGGTGAACAGTATAAGTGAGGAGAGTGTGTTACCCTGATTGTTTAATACGCACGGGACATGTTACCAGGTGAACAGTATAAGTGAGGAGAGTGTGTTCCCCTGATTGTTTAATATACACGGGACATGTCACCAGTTGAACAGTATAAGTGAGGAGAGTGTGTTCCCCTGATGGTTTAATATACACGGGACATGTTACCAGATGAACAGTATAAGTGAGGAGAGTGTGTTCCCCTGATTGTTTAATACACACGCGACATGTTACGAGGTGAACAGTAAAAGTGAGGAGAGTGTGTTCCCATGATGGTTTAATATACACAGGACATGTTACCAGGTGAACAGTATAAGTGAGGAGAGTGTGTTCCCCTGATTGTTTAAAGCACACGGGACAGGTCACCAGGGGAACAGTCTAAGTGAGGAGAGTGTGTTCCCCTTATGGTTTAATATCGACGGGACATATGACCAGATGAACAGAAGAAGTGAGGAGAGTGTGTTCCCCTGATTTTTCAATGCACACGGGACATGTTACCAGGTGAACAGTATAAGTGAAGAGAGTGTGTTCCCCTAATGGTTTAATATACACAGGACATGTTACCAGGTGAACAGTATAAGTGAGGAGAGTGTGTTCCCCTGATTGTTTAATACACACGCGACATCTTACGAGGTGAACAGTATAAGTGAGGAGAGTGTGTTCCCCTGATTGTTTAATACACACAGGACATGTCACCAGGTGAACAGTATAAGTGAGGAGAATGTATTCCACTGATGGTTTAATATACACAGGACATGTTACCAGGTGAACAGTATAAGTGAGGAGAGAATGTTCCCCTGATTGTTTAATATACACGGGACATGTTACCAGGTGAACAGTAAAAGTGATGAGAGTGTGTACCCCTGATGGTTCAATATACACGGGACACGTTACCAGATGAACAGTATAAGTGAGGAGAGTGTGTTCCCCTGATTTTTTAATAAACACGGGACATGTCACCAGGTGAACAGTAAAAGTGAGGAGAGTGTGTACCCCTGATGGTTCAATATACACGGGACACGTTACCAGATGAACAGTATAAGTGAGGAGAGTGTGTTCCCCTGATTTTTTAATGCACACGGGACATGTCACCAGGTGAACAGTGGAAGTGAGGAGAGTGTGTTCCCATGATGGTTTCATATAAACGGGACATGTAACCAGGTGAACAGTATAAGTGAGGAGAGGGTGTTCCCCTGATTGTTTAATACACACGGGACATGTCACCAGGTGAACAGTATATGTGAGGAGAGTGTGCTCCCATGATTGTTTAATGCACACCGGACATGTTACGAGGTGAACAGTATATGTGAGGAGAGTGTGTTACCCTGATTGTTTAATACGCACGGGACATGTTACCAGGTGAACAGTTTCAGTGAGGAGAGTGTGTTCCCCTGATGGTTTAATGCACACGGGACAGGTCACCAGGGGAACAGTCTAAGTGAGGAGAGTGTGTTCCCTTTATGGTTTAATATCGTCGGGACATATGACCAGATGAATAGAAGAAGTGAGGAGAGTGTGTTCCCCTGATGGTTTAATACACACGGGACACTTAACCAGATGAACAGTATAAGTGAGGAGAGTGTGTTCCCCTGATTTTTTAATGCACACGGGACATGTTACCATTTGAACAGGAGAAGTGAGGAGAGTGTGTTCCCATGATGTTTTCATATAAACGAGACATGTTACCAGGTGAACAGTATAAGTGAAGAGAGTGTGTTCCCATAATGATTTAATATAGACAGGACATGTTACCAGGTGAACAGTATAAGTGAGGAGAGAGTGTTCGCCTGATTGTTTAATATACACGGGACATGTTACCAGGTGAACCGTGTAAGTGAGGAGAGTGTGTTCCCTTGATGGTTTAATATACACGGGACATGTTACCAGGTGAACAGTATAAGTGAGGAGAGTTTGTTCTCCTGATTGTTTAATACGCACGGGACATGTCACCAGGTGAACAGTAAAAGTGAGGAGAGTGTGTTCCCCTGAGTTTAATATACACAGGACATGTTACCAGGTGAACAGTATAAGTGAGGAGAGTGTGTTCCCTGATTCTTCAATATACACGGGACATGTCACCGGTTGAACAGTATAAGTGAGGAGTGTGTGTTCCCCTGATGGTTTAATATACACAGGACATGTTACCAGGTGAACAGCATAAGTGAGGAGAGTGTGATCCCCTGATTCTTTAATATACACGGGACATGTTACCAGGTGAACAGTGTAAGTGAGGAGAGTGTGTTCCCCTGATGGTTTAATATACACAGGACATGTTACCAGGTGAACAGTTTAAGTGAGGAGAGTGTGTTCAACTGATTGTTTAATATACACGGGACATGTCACCAGGTGAACAGTATAAGTGAGGAGAGTGTGTTCCCCTGATTGTTTAATATACACGGGACATGTCACCAGGTGAACAGTATAAGTGAGGAGAGTGTGTTCCCCTGATTGTTTAATATACACGGGACATGTCACCAGGTGAACAGTATAAGTGAGGAGAGTGTGTTCACCTGATTGTTTAATAAACA
The DNA here is from genome assembly GCF_036365525.1 of Heterodontus francisci. Lineage (NCBI taxonomy): Eukaryota > Metazoa > Chordata > Chondrichthyes > Heterodontiformes > Heterodontidae > Heterodontus > Heterodontus francisci. The sequence goes on from NW_027141024.1 coordinate 908,013, forward strand.
CGGGACATGTCACCAGGTGAACAGTATAAGTGAGGAGAGTGTGTTCCCCTGATTGTTTAATATACACGGGACATGTCACCAGGTGAACAGTATAAGTGATAAGAGTGTGTTCACCTGATTGTTTAATACACACGCGACATGTTACGAGGTGAACAGTATAAGTGAGGAGAGTGTGTTCCCCTGATTGTTTAATATACACGGGACATGTCACCAGTTGAACAGTATAAGTGAGGAGAGTGTGTTCCCCTGATGGTTTAATATACACGGGACATGTTACCAGATGAACAGTATAAGTGAGGAGAGTGTGTTCCCCTGATTGTTTAATACACACGCGACATGTTACGAGGTGAACAGTAAAAGTGAGGAGAGTGTGTTCCCATGATGGTTTAATATACACAGGACATGTTACCAGGTGAACAGTATAAGTGAGGAGAGTGTGTTCCCCTGATTGTTTAAAGCACACGGGACAGGTCACCAGGGGAACAGTCTAAGTGAGGAGAGTGTGTTCCCCTTATGGTTTAATATCGACGGGACATATGACCAGATGAACAGAAGAAGTGAGGAGAGTGTGCTCCCCTGATTTTTCAATGCACACGGGACATGTTACCAGGTGAACAGTATAAGTGAAGAGAGTGTGTTCCCCTAATGGTTTAATATACACAGGATATGTTACCAGGTGAACAGTATAAGTGAGGAGAGTGTGTTCCCCTGATTGTTTAATACACACGCGACATCTTACGAGGTGAACAGTATAAGTGAGGAGAGTGTGTTCCCCTGATTGTTTAATACACACAGGACATGTCACCAGGTGAACAGTATAAGTGAGGAGAATGTATTCCACTGATGGTTTAATATACACAGGACATGTTACCAGGTGAACAGTATACGTGAGGAGAGAATGTTCCCCTGATTGTTTAATATACACGGGACATGTTACCAGGTGAACAGTAAAAGTGAGGAGAGTGTGTACCCCTGATGGTTCAATATACACGGGACACGTTACCAGATGAACAGTATAAGTGAGGAGAGTGTGTTCCCCTGATTTTTTAATAAACACGGGACATGTCACCAGGTGAACAGTAAAAGTGAGGAGAGTGTGTACCCCTGATGGTTCAATATACACGGGACACGTTACCAGATGAACAGTATAAGTGAGGAGAGTGTGTTCCCCTGATTTTTTAATGCACACGGGACATGTCACCAGGTGAACAGTGGAAGTGAGGAGAGTGTGTTCCCATGATGGTTTCATATAAACGGGACATGTAACCAGGTGAACAGTATAAGTGAGGAGAGGGTGTTCCCCTGATTGTTTAATACACACGGGACATGTCACCAGGTGAACAGTATATGTGAGGAGAGTGTGCTCCCATGATTGTTTAATGCACACCGGACATGTTACGAGGTGAACAGTATATGTGAGGAGAGTGTGTTACCCTGATTGTTTAATACGCACGGGACATGTTACCAGGTGAACAGTTTCAGTGAGGAGAGTGTGTTCCCCTGATGGTTTAATGCACACGGGACAGGTCACCAGGGGAACAGTCTAAGTGAGGAGAGTGTGTTCCCTTTATGGTTTAATATCGTCGGGACATATGACCAGATGAATAGAAGAAGTGAGGAGAGTGTGTTCCCCTGATGGTTTAATACACACGGGACACTTAACCAGATGAACAGTATAAGTGAGGAGAGTGTGTTCCCCTGATTTTTTAATGCACACGGGACATGTTACCATTTGAACAGGAGAAGTGAGGAGAGTGTGTTCCCATGATGTTTTCATATAAACGAGACATGTTACCAGGTGAACAGTATAAGTGAAGAGAGTGTGTTCCCATAATGATTTAATATAGACAGGACATGTTACCAGGTGAACAGTATAAGTGAGGAGAGAGTGTTCGCCTGATTGTTTAATATACACGGGACATGTTACCAGGTGAACCGTGTAAGTGAGGAGAGTGTGTTCCCTTGATGGTTTAATATACACGGGACATGTTACCAGGTGAACAGTATAAGTGAGGAGAGTTTGTTCCCCTGATGGTTTAATATACACGGGACATGTCACCAGGTGAACAGTATAAGTGAGGAGAGTGTGTTCACCTGATTGTTTAATACACACGCGACATGTTACGAGGTGAACAGTATAAGTGAGGAGAGTGTGTTACCCTGATTGTTTAATACGCACGGGACATGTTACCAGGTGAACAGTGTAAGTGAGGAGAGTGTGTTCCCCTGATTGTTTAATATACACGGGACATGTCACCAGTTGAACAGTATAAGTGAGGAGAGTGTGTTCCCCTGATGGTTTAATATACACGGGACATGTTACCAGATGAACAGTGTAAGTGAGGAGAGTGTGTTCCCCTGATTGTTTAATACACACGCGACATGTTACGAGGTGAACAGTAAAAGTGAGGAGAGTGTGTTCCCATGATGGTTTAATATACACAGGACATGTTACCAGGTGAACAGTATAAGTGAGGAGAGTGTGTTCCCCTGATTGTTTAATGCACACGGGACAGGTCACCAGGGGAACAGTCTAAGTGAGGAGAGTGTGTTCCCCTTATGGTTTAATATCGACGGGACATATGACCAGATGAACAGAAGAAGTGAGGAGAGTGTGTTCCCCTGATAGTTTAATATACAAGGGACACGTTACCAGATGAACAGTATAAGTGAGGAGAGTGTGTTCCCCTGATTTTTCAATGCACACGGGACATTTTACCAGGTGAACAGTATAAGTGAAGAGAGTGTGTTCCCCTAATGGTTTAATATACACAGGACATGTTACCAGGTGAACAGTATAAGTGAGGAGAGTGTGTTCCCCTGATTGTTTAATGCACACGGGACAGGTCACCAGGGGAACAGTCTAAGTGAGGAGAGTGTGTTCCGCTTATGGTTTAATATCGACGGGACATATGACCAGATGAACAGAAGAAGTGAGGAGAGTGTGTTCCCCTGATAGTTTAATATACAAGGGACACGTTACCAGATGAACAGTATAAATGAGGAGAGTGTGTTCCCCTGATTTTTCAATGCACACGGGACATGTTACCAGGTGAACAGTATAAGTGAAGAGAGTGTGTTCCCCTAATGGTTTAATATACACAGGACATGTTACCAGGTGAACAGTATAAGTGAGGAGAGTGTGTTCCCCTGATTGTTTAATACACACGCGACATGTTACGAGGTGAACAGTATAAGTGAGGAGAGTGTGTTCCCCTGATTGTTCAATACACACAGGACATGTCACCAGGTGAACAGTATAAGTGAGGAGAATGTATTCCACTGATGGTTTAATATACACAGGACATGTTACCAGGTGAACAGTATAAGTGAGGAGAGTGTGTTCCCCTGATTGTTTAATATACACGGGACATGTTACCAGGTGAAATGTATAAGTGAGGAGAGAGTGTTCCCCTGATTTTTTAATAAACACGGGACATGTCACCAGGTGAACAGTAAAAGTGAGGAGAGTGTGTACCCCTGATGGTTCAATATACACGGGACACGTTACCAGATGAACAGTATAAGTGAGGCGAGTGTGTTCCCCTGATTTTTTAATGCACACGGGACATGTCACCAGGTGAACAGTGGAAGTGAGGAGAGTGTGTTCCCATGATGGTTTCATATAAACGGGACATGTAGCCAGGTGAACAGTATAAGTGAGGAGAGGGTGTTCCCCTGATTGTTTAATACACACGGGACATGTCACCAGGTGAACAGTATATGTGAGGAGAGTGTGCTCCCATGATTGTTTAATGCACACCGGACATGTTACGAGGTGAACATGTATATGTGAGGAGAGTGTGTTACCCTGATTGTTTAATACGCACGGGACATGTTACCAGGTGAACAGTTTCAGTGAGGAGAGTGTGTTCCCCTGATGGTTTAATGCACACGGGACAGGTCACCAGTTGAACAGTCTAAGTGAGGAGAGTGTGTTCCCTTTATGGTTTAATATCGACGGGACATATGACCAGATGAACAGAAGAAGTGAGGAGAGTGTGTTCCCCTGATGGTTTAATACACACGGGACACTTAACCAGATGAACAGTATAAGTGAGGAGAGTGTGTTCGCCTGATTTTTTAATGCACACGGGACATGTTACCATTTGAACAGGAGAAGTGAGGAGAGTGTGTTCCCCTGATGGTTTAATATACACGGGACATGTTACCAGGTGAACAGTATAAGTGAGGAGAGTGTTTTCCCCTGATGTTTTAATATACACGGGACATGTTACCAGATGAACAGTATAAGTGAGGAGAGTGTGTTCAGCTGATGGTTTAATATCGACGGGACACGTTACCAGATGAACAGTATTAGTGAGGAGAGTGTGTTCCCCTGATTTTTTAATGCACACGGGACATGTTGCCAGGTGAACAGTGGAAGTGAGGAGAGTGTGTTCCCATGATGGTTTCATATACACGGGACTTGTTACCAGGTGAACAGTATAAGTGAAGAGAGTGTGTTCCCCTGATGGTTTAATATACACAGGACATGTTACCAGTTGATCAGTGTAAGTGAGGAGAGTGTGTTCCCCTGATTGTTTAATACACACGGGACATGTCACCAGGTGAACAGTGTATGTGCGCGGAGTGTGCTCCCCTGATTGTTTAATGCACACGGGACATGTGACAAGCAGAACATTATAAGTGAGGAGAGTGTGTTCTCTTAATGGCTTAATGCCCACGGGACATGTTACCAGGTGAACAGTGGAAGTGAGGAGAGTGTGTTCCCATGATGGTTTCATATACACGGGACATGTAACCAGGTGAACAGTATATGTGAGGAGAGTGTGTTCCCCTGATGGTTTAATATACACAGGACATGTTACCAGGTGAACAGTATAAGTGAGGAGAGTGTGCTCCCCTGATGGTTTAATATACACGGGACATGTTACCAGATGAACAGTATAAGTGAGGAGAGTGTGTTCCCCTGATTGTTTAATACACACGCGACATGTTAAGAGGTGAACAGTATAAGTGAGGAGAGTGTGTTCCCCTGATTGTTTAATAAACACGGGACATGTCACCAGGTGAACAGTATAAGTGAGGAGAGTGTGTTCCCCTGATGGTTTAATATACACGGGACATGTTACCAGATGAACAGTATAAGTGAGGAGAGTGTGTTCCCCTGATTGTTTAATACACACGCGACATGTTACGCGGTGAACAGTATAAGTGAGGAGAGTGTGTTACCCTGATTGTTTAATACACACGCGACATGTTACGAGGCGAACAGTATAAGTGAGGAGAGTGTTTTCCCCTGATTGTTTAATACACACGGGACATGTTACCAGGTGAACAGTATAAGTGAGGAGAGTGTGTTCCCCTGATTGTTTAATACACACAGGACATGTCACCAGGTGAACAGTATAAGTGAGGAGAGTGTGTTCCCCTGATGGTTTAATATACACGGGACATGTTACCATATGAACAGTATAAGTGAGGAGAGTGTGTTCCCCTGATTTTTTAATGCACACGGGACATGTTACCATTTGAACAGGAGAAGTGAGGAGAGTGTGTTCCCATGATGTTTTCATATACACGGGACATGTTACCAGGTGAACAATATAAGTGAAGAGAGTGTGTTCCCCTAATGGTTTAATATACACGGGACATGTTACCAGGTGAACAGTATTAGTCAGGAGAGAGTGTTCGCCTGATTGTTTAATATACACGGGACATGTTACAAGGTGAACAGTGTAAGTGAGGAGAGTGTGTTCCCCTGATTGTTTAATGCACACGGGACAGGTCACCAGGGGAACAGTCTAAGTGAGGAGAGTGTGTTCCCCTTATGGTTTAATATCGACGGGACATATGACCAGATGAACAGAAGAAGTGAGGAGAGTGTGTTCCCCTGATAGTTTAATATACAAGGGACACGTTACCAGATAAACAGTATAAGTGAGGAGAGTGTGTTCCCCTGATTTTTCAATGCACACGGGACATGTTACCAGGTGAACAGTATAAATGAAGAGAGTGTGTTCCCCTAATGGTTTAATATACACAGGACATGTTACCAGGTGAACAGTATAAGTGAGGAGAGTGTGTTCCCCTGATTGTTTAATGCACACGGGACAGGTCACCAGGGGAACAGTCTAAGTGAGGAGAGTGTGTTCCCCTTATGGTTTAATATCGACGGGACATATGACCAGATGAACAGAAGAAGTGTGGAGAGTGTGTTCCCCTGATAGTTTTATATACAAGGGACACGTTACCAGATGAACAGTATAAGTGAGGAGAGTGTGTTCCCCTGATTTTTCAATGCACACGGGACATGTTACCAGGTGAACAGTATAAGTGAAGAGAGTGTGTTCCCCTAATGGTTTAATATACACAGGACATGTTACCAGGTGAACAGTATAAGTGAGGAGAGTGTGTTCCCCTGATTGTTTAATACACACGCGACATGTTACGAGGTGAACAGTATAAGTGAGGAGAGTGTGTTCCCCTGATAGTTTTATATACAAGGGACACGTTACCAGATGAACAGTATAAGTGAGGAGAGTGTGTTCCCCTGATTGTTTAATACACACAGGACATGTCACCATGTGAACAGTATAAGTGAGGAGAATGTATTCCACTGATGGTTTAATATACAAAGGACATGTTACCAGGTGAACAGTATAAGTGAGGAGAGAATGTTCCCCTGATTGTTTAATATACACGGGACATGTTACCAGGTGAAATGTATAAGTGAGGAGAGAGTGTTCCCCTGATTTTTTAATAAACGCGGGACATGTCACCAGGTGAACAGTAAAAGTGAGGAGAGTGTTTTCCCCTGATGTTTTAATATACACGGGACATGTTACCAGATGAACAGTATAAGTGAGGAGAGTGTGTTCAGCTTATGGTTTAATATCGACGGGACACGTTACCAGATGAACAGTATGAGTGAGGAGAGTGTGTTCCCCTGATTTTTTAATGCACACGGGACATGTTGCCAGGTGAACAGTGGAAGTGAGGAGAGTGTGTTCCCATGATGGTTTCATATACACGGGACTTGTTACCAGGTGAACAGTATAAGTGAAGAGAGTGTGTTCCCCTGATGGTTTAATATACACAGGACATGTTACCAGTTGATCAGTGTAAGTGAGGAGAGTGTGTTCCCCTGATTGTTTAATACACACGGGACATGTCACCAGGTGAACAGTGTATGTGCGCGGAGTGTGCTCCCCTGATTGTTTAATGCACACGGGACATGTGACAAGCAGAACATTATAAGTGAGGAGAGTGTGTTCTCCTGATGGCTTAATGCCCACGGGACATGTTACCAGGTGAACAGTGGAAGTGAGGAGAGTGTGTTCCCATGATGGTTTCATATACACGGGACATGTAACCAGGTGAACAGTATATGTGAGGAGAGTGTGTTCCCCTGATGGTTTAAAATACACAGGACATGTTACCAGGTGAACAGTATAAGTGAGGAGAGTGTGTTCCCCTGATGGTTTAATATACACGGGACATGTTACCAGATGAACAGTATAAGTGAGGAGAGTGTGTACCCCTGATTGTTTAATACACACGCGACATGTTAAGAGGTGAACAGTATAAGTGAGGAGAGTGTGTTCCCCTGATTGTTTAATAAACACGGGACATGTCACCAGGTGAACAGTATAAGTGAGGAGAGTGTGTTCCCCTGATGGTTTAATATACACGGGACATGTTACCAGATGAACAGTATAAGTGAGGAGAGTGTGTTCCCCTGATTGTTTAATACACACGCGACATGTTACGCGGTGAACAGTATAAGTGAGGAGAGTGTGTTACCCTGATTGTTTAATACACACGCGACATGTTACGAGGCGAACAGTATAAGTGAGGAGAGTGTTTTCCCCTGATTGTTTAATACACACGGGACATGTTACCAGGTGAACAGTATAAGTGAGGAGAGTGTGTTCCCCTGATTGTTTAATACACACAGGACATGTCACCAGGTGAACAGTATAAGTGAGGAGAGTGTGTTCCCCTGATGGTTTAATATACACGGGACATGTTACCATATGAACAGTATAAGTGAGGAGAGTGTGTTCCCCTGATTTTTTAATGCACACGGGACATGTTACCAGGTGAACAGTATAAGTGAAGAGAGTGTGTTCCCCTAATGGTTTAATATACACAGGACATGTTACCAGTTGATCAGTGTAAGTGAGGAGAGTGTGTTCCCCTGATTGTTTAATACACACAGGACATGTCACCAGGTGAACAGTATAAGTGAGGAGAGTGTGTTCCCCTGATGGTTTAATATACACGGGACATGTTACCATTTGAACAGGAGAAGTGAGGAGAGTGTGTTCCCATGATGTTTTCATATACACGGGACATGTTACCAGGTGAACAGTATAAGTGAAGAGAGTGTGTTCCCCTAATGGTTTAATATACACAGGACATGTTACCAGGTGAACAGTATAAGTGAGGAGAGAGTGTTCGCCTGATTGTTTAATATACACGGGACATGTTACCAGGTGAACAGTGTAAGTGAGGAGAGTGTGTTCCCCTGATGGTTTAATATACACGGGACATGTTACCAGGTGAACAGTATAAGTGAGGAGAGAGTGTTCGCCTGATTGTTTAATATACACGGGACATGTTCCCAGGTGAACTGTATAAGTGAGGAGAGAGTGTTCCCCTGATTGTTTAATAAACACGGGACATGTCACCAGGTGAACAGTATAAGTGAGGAGAGTGTGTTCCCCTGATTGTTTAATATACACGGGACATGTTACCAGGTGAACTGTATAAGTGAGGAGAGAGTCTTCCCCTGATTGTTTAATAAACACGGGACATGTCACCAGGTGAACAGTATAAGTGAGGAGAGTGTGTTCCCCTGATGGTTTAATATACACGGGACATGTTACCAGATGAACAGTATAAGTGAGGAGAGTGTGTTCACCTTATGGGTTAATATCGACGGGACACGTTACCAGATGAACAGTATTAGTGAGGAGAGTGTGTTCCCCTGATTTTTTAATGCACACGGGACATGTTGCCAGGTGAACTGTGGAAGTGAGGAGAGTGTGTTCCCATGATGGTTTCATATACACGGGACTTGTTACCAGGTGAACAGTATAAGTGAAGAGAGTGTGTTCCCCTGATGGTTTAATATACACAGGACATGTTACCAGGTGATCAGTGTAAGTGAGGAGAGGGTGTTCCCCTGATTGTTTAATACACACGGGACATGTCACCAGGTGAACAGTGTATGTGAGGGGAGTGTGTTCCCCTGATTGTTTAATGCACACGGGACATGTGACAAGCTGAACATTATAAGTGAGGAGAGTGTGTTCTCCTGATGGTTTAATATACACCGGACATGTCACCACGTGAACAGTATAAGTGAGGAGAGTGTGTTCCCCTGATGGCTTAATGCACACGGGACATGTTACCAGGTGAACAGTGGAAGTGAGGAGAGTGTGTTCCCATGATGGTTTCATATACACGGGACATGTAACCAGGTGAACAGTATAAGTGAGGAGAGTGTGTTCCCCTGATGGTTTAATATACACAGGACATGTTACCAGGTGAACAGTATAAGTGAGGAGAGTGTGTTCCCCTGATTGTTTAATACACACGCGACATGTTACGAGGTGAACAGTATAAGTGAGGAGAGTGTGTTACCCTGATTGTTTAATACACACGAGACATGTTACGAGGCGAACAGTATAAGTGAGGAGAGTGTGTCCCCTGATTGTTTAATATGCACGGGACATGTTACCATATGAACAGTAAAAGTGAGGAGAGTGTGTTCCCCTGATTGTTTAATGCACACGGGACAGGTCACCAGATGAACAGAAGAAGTGAGGAGAGTGTGTTCCCCTTAAGGTTTAATACACACGGGACACGTTACCAGATGAACTGTATAAGTGAGGAAAGTGTGTTCCCCTGATTTTTTAATGCACACGGGACATGTTACCATTTGAACAGGAGAAGTGAGGAGAGCGTGTTCCCATGATGTTTTCATATACACGGGACATGTTACCAGGTGAACAGTATAAGTGAAGAGAGTGTGTTCCCCTAATGGTTTAATAAACACAGGACATGTTACCAGGTGAACAGTATAAGTGAGGAGAGAGTGTTCGCCTGATTGTTTAATATACACGGGACATGTTACCAGGTGAACAGTGCAAGTGAGGAGAGTGTGTTCCCCTGATGGTTTAATATACACGGGACATGTTACCAGGTGAACAGTATAAGTGAGGAGAGAGTGTTCGCCTGATTGTTTAATATACACGGGACATGTTACCAGGTGAACTGTATAAGTGAGGAGAGAGTGTTCCCCTGATTGTTTAATATACACAGGACATGTTACCAGGTGAACTGTATAAGTGAGGAGAGTGTGTTCCCCTGATGGTTTAATATACACGGGACATTTTACCAGATGAACGGTATAAGTGAGGAGAGTGTGTTCACCTTATGGTTTAATATCGACGGGACACGTTACCAGAAGAACAGTATTAGTGAGGAGAGTGTGTTCCCCTGATTTTTTAATGCACACGGGACATGTTGCCAGGTGAACAGTGGAAGTGAGGAGAGTGTGTTCCCATGATGGTTACATATACATGGGACTTGTTACCAGGTGAACAGTATAAGTGAAGAGAGTGTGTTCCCCTGATGGTTTAATATACACAGGACATGTTACCAGGTGATCAGTGTAAGTGAGGAGAGGGTGTTCCCCTGATTGTTTAATACACACGGGACATGTCACCAGGTGAAGAGTGTATGTGAGGGGTGTGTGTTCCCCTGATTGTTTAATGCACACGGGAAATGTGACAAGCTGAACATTATAAGTGAGGAGAGTGTTTTCTCCTGATGGTTTAATATACACCGGACATGTCACCACGTGAACAGTATAAGTGAGGAGAGTGTGTTCCCCTGATGGCTTAATGCACACGGGACATGTTACCAGGTGAACAGTGGAAGTGAGGAGAGTGTGTTCCCAGGATGGTTTCATATACACGGGACATGTAACCAGGTGAACAGTATAAGTGAGGAGAGTGTGTTCCCCTGATGGTTTAATATACACAGGACATGTTACCAGGTGAACAGAATAAGTGAGGAGAGTGTGTTCCCCTGATTGTTTAATACACACGCGACATGTTACGAGGTGAACAGTATAAGTGAGGAGAGTGTGTTCCCCTGATTGTTTAATAAACACGGGACATGTCACCAGGTGAACAGTATAAGTGAGGAGAGTGTGTTCCCCTGATGGTTTAATATACACGGGACATGTTACCAGGTGAACAGTATAAGTGAGGAGAGTGTGTTCCCCTGATTGTTTAATACACACGCGACATGTTACGAGGTGAACAGTATAAGTGAGGAGAGTGTGTTCCCCTGATTGTTTAATAAACACGGGACATGTCACCAGGTGAACAGTATAAGTGAGGAGAGTGTGTTCCCCTGATGGTTTAATATACACGGGACATGTTACCAGGTGAACAGTATAAGTGAGGAGAGTGTGTTCCCCTGATTGTTTAGTACACACGCGACATGTTGCGAGGCGAACAGTATAAGTGAGGAGAGTGTGTTCCCCTCATTGTTTAATACGCACGGGACATTTCACCAGGTGAACAGTATAAGTGAGGAGAGAGTGTTCCCCTGATTGTTTAATAAACACGGGACATGTTACCAGGTGAACAGTAGAAGTGAGGAGAGTGTGTTCCCATGATGGTTTAATATACACAGGACATGTTACCAGGTGAACAGTATAAGTGAGGAGAGTGTGTTCCCCTGATTGTTTAATGCACACGGGACAGGTCAACAGGGGAACAGTCTAAGTGAGGAGAGTGTGTTCCCCTTATGGTTTAATATCGACGGGACATATGTCCAGATGAACAGAAGAAGTGAGGAGAGTGTGTTCCCCTGATAGTTTAATATACAAGGGACACGTTACCAGATGAACAGTATAAGTGAGGAGAGTGTGTTCCACTGATTTTTTAATGCACACGGGACATGTTACCAGGTGAACAGTATAAGTGAAGAGAGTGTGTTCCCCTAATGGTTTAATATACGCAGGACATGTTACCAGGTGAACAGTATAAGTGAGGAGAGTGTGTTCCCCTGATGGTTTAGTATACACGGGACACGTTACCAGATGAACAGTAGAAGTGGGAGAGTGTGTTCCCCTGATTTTTTAATGCACACGGGACATTTTACCAGGTGAACAGTAGAAGTGAGGAGAGTGTGTTCCCCTGATGGTTTTATATACACAGGACATGTTACCAGGTGAACAGAATAAGTGAGGAGAGTGTGTTCCCATGATGGTTTCATATACACGGGACATGTTACCAGGTGAACAGAAAAAGTGAGGAGAGTGTTTTCCCCTGATTGTTTAATACACACGCGACATGTTACGAGGTGAACAGTATAAGTGAGGAGAGTGTGTTACCCTGATTGTTTAATACCCACAGGACATGTCACCAGGTGAACAGTATAAGTGAGGAGAATGTATTCCCCTGATGGTTTAATATAAACAGGACATGTTACCAGGTGAACAGTATAAGTGAGGAGAGAATGTTCCCCTGTTTGTTTAATATACACGGGACATGATACCTGGTGAACTGTATAAGTGAGGAGAGAGTGTTCCCCTGATTTTTTAATAAACACGGGACATGTTACCAGGTGAACAGTAAAAGTGAGGAGAGTGTGTACCCCTGATGGTTTAATATAAACGGGACATGTTACCAGATGAACAGTATAAGTGAGGAGAGAGTGTTCACCTTATGGTTTAATATCGACCGGACATATGACAAAATGAACAGTATAAGTGAGGAGAGTGTGTTCCCCTGATGGTTCAATATACACGGGACACGTTACCAGATGAACAGTATAAGTGAGGAGAGTGTGTTCCCCTGATTTTTTAATGCACACGGCACTTGTTACCAGGTGAACAGTGGAAGTGAGGAGAGTGTGTTCCCATGATGGTTTCATATAGAAGGGACATGTAACCAGGTGAACAGTACAAGTGAGGAGATTGTGTTCCCCTGATGGTTTAATATGCACAGGACATGTTACATGGTGAACAGTATAAGTGAGGAGAGGGTGTTCCCCTGATTGTTTAATACACACGGGACATGTCACCAGGTGAACAGTATATGTGAGGAGAGTGTGTTCCCATGATTGTTTAATGCACACCGGACATGTTACGAGGTGAACAGTATAAGTGAGGAGAGGGTGTTCCCCTGATTGTTTAATACGCACGGGACATGTTACCAGGTGAACAGTATAAGTGAGGAGAGTGTGTTCCCCTGATTGTTTAATACACACGCGACATGTTACGAGGTGAACAGTATAAGTGAGGAGAGTGTGTTCCCCTTATGGTTTAATATCGACGGGACATAAGACCAGATGAACAGAAGAAGTGAGGAGAGTGTGTTCCCCTGATGGTTTAATATACACGGGACACGTTACCAGATGAACAGTATAAGTGAGGAGAGTGTGTTCCCCTGATTTTTTAATGCACACGGGACATTTTACCAGGTGAACAGAAGAAGTGAGGAGAGTGTGTTCCCATGATGGTTTCATATACACGGGACATGTTACCAGGTGAACAGTATAAGTGAAGAGAGTGAGTTCCCCTGATGGTTTAATATACACAGGACATGTTACCAGGTGAACAGTATAAGTGAGGAGAGTGTGTTCCCCTGATTGTTTAATACACACGCGACATGTTACGAGGTGAACAGTATAAGTGAGGAGAGTGTGTTCCCATGATGGTTTCATATACACGGGACATGTCACCAGGTGAACAGTATAAGTGAGGAGAGAGTGTTCGCCTGATTGTTTAATATACACGGGACATGTTACCAGGTGAACTGTATAAGTGAGGAGAGAGTGTTCCCCTGATTGTTTAATAAACACGGGACATGTCACCAGGTGAACTGTATAAGTGAGGAGAGTGTGTTCCCCTGATGGTTTAATATACACGGGACATGTTACCAGATGAACAGTATAAGTGAGGAGAGTGTGTTCCGCTTATGGTTTAATATAAACGGGACACGTTACCAGATGAACAGTATAAGTGAGGAGACTGTGTTCCCCTGATGGTTTAATATAAACGGGACACGTTACCAGATGAACAGTACAAGTGAGGAGAGTGTGTTCCCCTGATTTTTTAATGCACACGGGACATGTTACCAGGTGAACAGTATAAGTGAGGAGAGTGTGTCCCCCTGATTGTTTAATGCACACGGGACATGTTACCAGGTGAACAGTATAAGTGAGGAGAGTGTGTTCCCCTGATTGTTTAATGCACACGGGAAATGTCACCAGGTGAACAGTATAAGTGAGGAGACTGTATTCCCCTGATGGTTTTATGCGCACAGGACATGTCACCAGGTGAAGAGTATAAGTGAGGAGAGTGTGTTCCCCTGATGGTTTAACATACACGGGACATGTTACCAGGTGAACAGTATAAGTGAGGAAATTGTGTTCCCCTGATGGTTTAATATACACGGGACATTTTAGGAGGTGAACAGTATAAGTTTGGAGAGTGTGTTCCCCTGATGGTTTAATATACACGGGACATGTTACCAGGTGAACAGTATAAGTGAGGAGAGTGTGTTCCTCTGATGGTTTAATACACACAGGAAAAGTTACCAGGTGAACAGTATAAGTGAGGAGATTGTGTTCCCCTGATTGTTTAATACACTCAGGACATGTTACCAGATGAACAATATAAGTGAGGAGATTGTGTTCCCCTGATGGTTTAATATACAAGGGACATGTTACCAGGTGAACAGTATAAGTGAGGAGAGTGTGTTCCCCTGATGGTTTAATATACACGGGACATGTTACCAGGTGAACAGTATAAGTGAGGAGAGTGTGTTCCCCTGATGGTTTAATATACACAGGACATGTTACCAAATGAACAGTATAAGTGAGGGGAGTGTGTTCCCCTGATTGTTTAATGCACACGGGACATGTTACCAGGTGAACAGTATAAGTGAGGAGAGAGTGTTCCCCTGATGGTTTAATATACATGGGACATGTTACCAGGTGAACAGTATAAGTGAGGAGAGTGTGATCCCCTGATTGTTTAATGCACACGGGACATGTTACCAGGTGAACAGTATAAGTGAGGAGAGTGTGTTCCCCTGATGGTTTAATATAAACGGGACACGTTACCAGATGAACAGTACAAGTGAGGAGAGTGTGTTCCCCTGATTTTTTAATGCACACGGGACATGTTACCAGGTGAACAGTATAAGTGAGGAGAGTGTGTCCCCCTGATTGTTTAATGCACACGGGACATGTTACCAGGTGAACAGTATAAGTGAGGAGAGTGTGTTCCCCTGATTGTTTAATGCACACGGGAAATGTCACCAGGTGAACAGTATAAGTGAGGAGACTGTATTCCCCTGATGGTTTTATGCGCACAGGACATGTCACCAGGTGAAGAGTATAAGTGAGGAGAGTGTGTTCCCCTGATGGTTTAACATACACGGGACATGTTACCAGGTGAACAGTATAAGTGAGGAAATTGTGTTCCCCTGATGGTTTAATATACACGGGACATTTTAGGAGGTGAACAATATAAGTGAGGAGATTGTGTTCCCCTGATGGTTTAATATACAAGGGACATGTTACCAGGTGAACAGTATAAGTGAGGAGAGTGTGTTCCCCTGATGGTTTAATATACACGGGACATGTTACCAGGTGAACAGTATAAGTGAGGAGAGTGTGTTCCTCTGATGGTTTAATACACACAGGACATGTTACCAGGTGAACAGTATAAGTGAGGAGAGTGTTTTCCCCTTATGGTTTAATATCGACGGGACATATGACCAGATGAACAGAAGAAGTGAGGAGTGCGTGTTCCCCTAATGGTTCAATTTACACGGGACACTTTACCAGATGAACAGTGTAAGTGAGGAGAGTGTGTTCCCCTGATTTTTTACTGCACACGGGACATGTTACCAGGTGAACAGTAGAAGTGAGGAGAATATGTTCCCATGATGGTTTCATATACACGGGACATGTTACCAGGTGAACAGTATAAGTGAAGAGAGTGTGTTCCCCTATTGGTTTAATATACACAGGACATGTTACCAGGTGAACAGTATAAGTGAGGAGAGTGTGTTCCCCTGATGGTTTAATACACACGCGACATGTCACCAGGTGAACAGTATAAGTGAGGAGAGTGTGTTCCCCTATTGGTTTAATATACACAGGACATGTTACCAGGTGAACAGTATAAGTGAGGAGAGAGTGTTCCCCTGATTGTTTAATAAACACGGGACATGTCACCAGGTGAACAGTATAAGTGCGGAGAGTGGGTTCCCCTGATGGTTTAATATACACGGGACATGTTACCAGATGAACAGTATAAGTGAGGAGAGTGTGTTCACCTTATGGTTTAATATCGACGGGACATATGACCAAATGAACAGTATAAGTGAGGGGAGTGTGTTCCCCTGATTGTTTAATACGCAAGGGACATGTCACCAGGTGAACAGTATAAGTGAGGAGAGTGTGTTCCCCTGATTGTTTAATGCACACGGGACATGTTACCAGGTGAACAGTATAAGTGAGGAGAGAGTGTTCCCCTGATGGTTTAATATACATGGGACATGTTACCAGGTGAACAGTATAAGTGAGGAGAGTGTGATCCCCTGATTGTTTAATGCACACGGGACATGTTACCAGGTGAACAGTATAAGTGAGGAGAGTGTGTTCCCCTGATGGTTTAATATACATGGGAAATGTCACCAGGTGAACAGTATAAGTGAGGAGAGTGTGTTCCCCTGATGGTTTAACATACACGGGACATGTTACCAGGTGAACAGTATAAGTGAGGAGATTGTATTCCCCTGATGGTTTTATGCGCACGGGACATATCACCAGGTGAAGAGTATAAGTGAGGAGAGTGTGTTCCCATGATGTTTTAACATACACGGGACATGTTACCAGGTGAACAGTATAAGTGAGGAGATTGTGTTCCCCTGATGGTTTAATATACACGGGACATGTTACGAGGTGAACAGTATAAGTGAGGAGAGTGTGTTCCCCTGATGGTTTAATATACACGGGACATGTTACCAGGTGAACAGTATAAGTGAGGAGAGTGTGTTCCCCTGAAGGTTTAATATACACAGGACACGTTACCTGGTGAAGAGTAAAAGTGAGGAGAGTGTTTTCCTCTGATGGTTTAATACACACAGGACATGTTACCAGGTGAACAGTATAAGTGAGGAGAGTGTGTTCCCCTGAAGGTTTAATATACACAGGACATGTTACCTGGTGAAGAGTATAAGTGAGGAGAGTGTGTTCCTCTGATGGTTTAATACACACGGGACATGTTACCAGGTGACCAGTATAAGGGAGGAGAGAGTGCTCCCCTGATTGTTTAATAAACACGGGACATGGAACCAGGTGAACAGTATAAGTGAGGAGAGTGTGTTCCCCTGATGGTTTAATAAACACGGGACATGTTACCAGATGAACAGTATAAGTGAGGAGAGTGTGTTCCCCTGATGGTTTAATAAACACGGGACATGTTACCAGATGAACAGTATAAGTGAGGAGAGTGTGTTCCCCTGATTGTTTAATATACACGGGACATGTTACCAGGTGATCAGTATAAGTGAGGAGAGTGTGTTCCCCTGATGGTTTAATATACACAGGACATGTTACCAGGTGAACAGTGTGAGTGAGGAGAGTGTGTTCCTCTGATGGTTTAATACACACAGGACATGTTGCCAGGTGAACAGTATAAGTGAGGAGAGTGTGTTCCCCTGTTTGTTTAATAAACACGGGACATGTAACCAGGTGAACAGTATAAGTGAGGAGAGTGTGTTCCCCTGATTGTTTAATAAACACGGGACATGTTACCAGATGAACAGTATAAGTGAGGAGAGTGTGTTCCCCTGATTGTTCAATTTACACGGGACACGTTACCACATGAACAGTGTAAGTGAGGAGAGTGTGTTCCCCTGATTTTTTAATGCACACGGGACAGGTCACCAAGGGAACAGTAGAAGTGAGGAGAGTATGTTCCCATGATGGTTTCATATACACGGGACATGTTACCAGGTGAACAGTATAAGTGAAGAGAGTGTGTTCCCCTAATGGTTTAATATACACAGGACATGTTACCAGGTGAACAGTATAAGTGAGGAGAGTGTGTTCCCCTGATTTTTTAATGCACACGGGACATGTTACCAGGTGAACAGTAGAAGTGAGGAGATTATGTTCCCATGATGGTTTCATATACACGGGACATGTTACCAGGTGAACAGTATAAGTGAAGAGAGTGTGTTCCCCTAATGGTTTAATATACACAGGACATGTTACCAGGTGAACAGTATAAGTGAGGAGAGTGTGTTCCCCTGATTGTTTAATACGCACGGGACATGTCACCAGGTGAACAGTATAAGTGAGGAGAGTGTGTTCCCCTGATGGTTTAATATACACAGGACATGTTACGAGGTGAACAGTATAAGTGAGGAGAGTGTGTTACCCTGATTGTTTAATACGCACGGGACATGTCACCAGGTGAACAGTATAAGTGAGGAGAGTGTGTTCCCCTGATGGTTTAATATACACAGGACATGTTACCAGCTGAACAGTATAAGTGAGGAGAGTGTGTTCCCCTGATGGTTTCATACACACGGGACATGTTATCAGGTGAACAGTATAAGTGAGGAGAGAGTGTTCCCCTGATTGTTTAATAAACACGGGACATGTCACCAGGTGAACAGTATAAGTGAGGAGAGTGTGTTCCCCTGATGGTTTAATATACACGGGACATGTTACCAGATGAACAGTATAAGTGAGGAGAGTGTGTTCACCTTATGGTTTAATATCGACTGGACATATGACCAAAAGAACAGTATAAGTGAGGAGAGTGTGTTCCCCTGATGGTTTCATATACACGGGACACGTTACCAGATGAACAGTATAAGTGAGGAGAGTGTGTTCCCCTGATTTTTTAAAGCACCCGGGACATGTTACCAGGTGAACAGTAGAAGTGAGGAGAGTGTGTTCCCATGATGGTTTCATATACATGGGACATGTTACCAGGTGAACATTAAAAGTGAAGAGAGTGTGTTCCCCTGATGGTTTAATATACACAGGACATGTTAACAGGTGAACAGTATAAGTGAGGAGAGGGTGTTCCCCTGATTGTTTAATGCACACGGGACATGTGACGAGGTGAACATTATAAGTGAGGAGAGTGTGTTCCCCCGATGGTTTAATGCACACGGGACATGTTACCAGGTGAACAGAATAGTGAGGGGAGTGCGTTCCCCTGATTGTTTAATACGCAAGGGACATGTCACCAGGTGAACAGTATAAGTGAGGAGAGTGTGTTCCCCTGATTTTTTAATGCACACGGGAAATGTCACCAGGTGAACAGTATAAGTGAGGAGAGTGTATTCCCCTGATGGTTTTATGCGCACGGGACATGTCACCAGGTGAACAGTATAAGTGAGGAGAGAGTGTTCCCCTGATTGTTTAATAAACACGGGACATGTCACCAGGTGAACAGTATAAGTGAGGAGAGAGTGTTCCCCTGATTGTTTAATAAACACGGGACATGTTACCAGGTGAACAGTATAAGTGAGGAGAGTGTGTTCCCCTGATGGTTTAATATACACGGGACATGTTACCAGATGAACAGTATAAGTGAGGAGAGTGTGTTCACCTTATGGTTTAATATCGACTGGACATATGACCAAAAGAACAGTATAAGTGAGGAGAATGTGTTCCCCTGATGGTTTCATATACACGGGACACGTTACCAGATGAACAGTATAAGTGAGGAGAGTGTGTTCCCCTGATTTTTTAAAGCACACGGGACATGTTACCAGGTGAACAGTAGAAGTGAGGAGAGTGTGTTCCCATGATGGTTTCATATACACGGGACATGTTACCAGGTGAACATTATAAGTGAAGAGAGTGTGTTCCCCTGATGGTTTAATATACACAGGATATGTTAACAGGTGAACAGTATAAGAGAGGAGAGGGTGTTCCCCTGATTGTTTAATGCACACGGGACATGTGACGAGGTGAACATTATAAGTGAGGAGAGTGTGTTCCCCTGATGGTTTAATGCACACGGGACATGTTACCAGGTGAACAGAATAGTGAGGGGAGTGTATTCCCCTGATGGTTTTATGCGCACGGGACATGTCACCAGGTGAAGAGTATAAGTGAGGAGAGTGTGTTCCCCTGATGGTTTAACATACACGGGACATGTTACCAGGTGAACAGTATAAGTGAGGAGAGTGTGTTCCCCTGATTGTTTAATGTACACGGGAAATGTCACCAGGTGAACAGTATAAGTGAGGAGAGTGTGTTCCCCTGAAGGTTTAATAAACACGGGACATGTTACGAGGTGAACAGTATAAGTGAGGAGTGTGTGTTCCCCTGATGGCTTAATATACACGGGACATGTTACCAGGTGAACAGTATAAGTGAGGAGAGTGTGTTCCCCTAATGGTTTAATATACACAGGACATGTTACCAGGTGAACAGTATAAGTGAGGAGAGTGTGTTCCTCTGATGGTTTAATACACACAGGACATGTTAGCAGGTGAACAGTATAAGTGAGGAGAGTGTGTTCCCCTGATTGTTTAATATACACGGGACATGTTACCAGGTGACCAGTATAAGTAAGGAGAGTGTGTTCCCCTGATGGTTTAACATACACGGGACATGTTACCAGGTTAACAGTATAAGTGAGGAGAGTGTGTTCCCCTGATTGTTTAATGTACACGGGAAATGTCACCAGGTGAACAGTATAAGTGAGGAGAGTGTGTTCCCCTGAAGGTTTAATATACACGGGACATGTTACGAGGTGAACAGTATAAGTGAGGAGTGTGTGTTCCCCTGATGGTTTAATATACACAGGACATGTTACCAGGTGAACAGTATAAGTGAGGAGAGTGTGTTCCCCTGATGGTTTAATATACATGGGACATGTTACTAGGTGAACAGTAGAAGTGAAGAGAGCGTGTTCCCCTGATTGTTTAATATACATGGGACATGTTACCATGTAAACAGTATAAGTGAGGAGAGAGTGCTCCCCTGATTGTTTAATAAACACGGGACATGTCACCAGGTGAACAGTAGAAGTGAGGAGAGTATGTTCCCATGATGGTTTCATATACACGGGACATGTTACCAGGTGAACAGTATAAGTGAAGAGAGTGTGTTCCCCTAATGGTTTAATATACACAGGACATGTTACCAGGTGAACAGTATAAGTGAAGAGAGTGTGTTCACCTTATGGTTTAATATCGACGGGACATATGACCAAATGAACAGTATAAGTGAGGAGAGTGTGTTCCCCTGATGGTTTAATATACACGGGACACGTTACCAGATGAACAGTATAAGTGAGGAGAGTGTGTTCCCCTGATTTTTTAATGCACACGGGACATGTTACCAGGTGAACAGTAGAAGTGAGGAGAGTGCGTTCCCATGATGGTTTCATATACACGGGACATGTTACCAGGTGAACAGAATAAGTGAAGAGAGTGTGTTCCCCTGATGGTTTAATATACACAGGACATGTTACCAGGTGAACAGTATAAGTGAGGAGAGGGTGTTCCCCTGATTGTTTAATACACACGGGACATGTCACCAGGTGAACAGTGTATGTGAGGGGAGTGTGTTCCCCTGATTGTTTAATGCACACGGGACATGTGACAAGATGAACATTATAAGTGAGGAGAGTGTGTTCCCCTGATGGTTTAATATACACCGGACATGTCACCACGTGAACAGTATAAGTGAGGAGAGTGTGTTCCCCTGATGGCTTAATGCACACGGGACATGTTACCAGGTGAACAGTATAAGTGAGGAGAGTGTGTTCCCCTGATTGTTTAATACACGCGCGACATGTTACGAGGAGAACAGTATAAGTGAGGAGAGTGTGTTACCCTGATTGTTTAATACGCACGGGACATGTTACCAGGTGAACAGGATAAGTGAGGAGAGTATGTTCCCCTGATTGTTTAATACACACGGGACATGTTACGAGGTGAACAGTATAAGTGAGGAGAGTGTGTTCCCCTGATTGTTTAATAAACACGGGACATGTCACCAGGTGAACAGTATAAGTGAGGAGAGTGTGTTCCCCTGATGGTTTAATATACACGGGACATGTTACCAGATGAACAGTATAAGTGAGGAGAGTGTGTTCCCCCGATTTTTTAATGCACACGGGACATGTCACCAGGTGAACAGTATAAGTGTGGAGTGTGTGTTCCCCTGATGGTCTAATATACACGGGACATGTTACCAGATGAACAGTATAAGTGAGGAGAGTGTGTTCCCCTGATTGTTTAATGCACACGGGACAGGTCACCAGGGGAACAGTCTAAGTGAGGAGAGTGTGTTCCCCTTATGGTTTAATATCGACGGTACATATGACCAGATGAACAGAAGAAGTGAGGAGAGTGTGCTCCCCTGATGGTTTAATATACACGGGACACGTTACCAGATGAACAGTATAAGTGAGGAGAGTGTGTTCCCCTGATTTTTTAATGCACACGGGACATGTTACCAGGTGAACAGTAGAAGTGAGGAGAGTGTGTTCCCATGATGATTTCATATACACGGGACATGTTACCAGGCGAACAGTATAAGTGAGGAGAGTGTGTTCCCCTGATTGTTTAATACACAGGCGACATGTTACGAGGTGAACAGTATAAGTGAGGAGAGAGTGTTCCCCTGATTTTTTAAAGCACACGGGACGTGTTACCAGGTGAACAGTAGAAGTGAGGAGAGTGTGTTCCCATGATGGTTTCATATACACGGGACATGTTACCACGTGAACAGTATAAGTGAAGAGAGTGTGTTCCCCTGATGGTTTAATATACACAGGACATGTTACCAGGTGAACAGTATAAGTGAGGAGAGGGTGTTCCCCTGATTGTTTAATACACACGGGACATGTCACCAGGTGAACAGGATATGTGAGGAGAGTGTGTTCCCCTGATTGTTTAATGCAGACGGGACATGTGACAAGGTGAACATTATAAGTGAGGAGAGTGTGTTCCCCTGATGGTTTAATATACACGGGTCATGTTACCAGATGAACAGTATAAGTGAGGAGAGTGTGTTCCCCTGATGGTTTAATATACACGGGACATGTCACCAGGTGAACAGTCTAAGTGAGGAGAGTGTATTCCCCTGATGGTTTAATATACACGGGACATGTTACCAGATGAACAGTATAAGTGAGGAGAGTGTGTTCCCCTTATGGTTTAATATCGACGGGACATATGACCAGATGAACAGAAGAAGTGAGGAGAGTGTGTTCCCCTGATGGTTTAATATACACGGGACATGTTACCAGATGAACAGTATAAGTGAGGAGAGTGTGTTCCCCTGATTTTTTAATGCACACGGGACATGTTGCCAGGTGAACAGTAGAAGTGAGGAGAGTGTGTTCCCATGATGGTTTCATATACACGGGACATGTTACCACGTGAACAGTATAAGTGAGGAGAGTGTGTTCCCCTTATGGTTTAATATCGACGGGACATATGACCAGATGAACAGAAGAAGTGAGGAGAGTGTTTTCCCCTGATGGTTTAATATACACGGGACATGTTACCAGATGAACAGTATAAGTGAGGAGAGTGTGTTCCCCTGATTCTTTAATGCACACGGGACATGTTACCAGGTGAACAGTAGAAGTCAGGAGAGTGTGTTCCCATGATGGTTTCATATACACGGGACATGTTACCAGGTGAACAGTAGAAGTGAGGAGAGTGTGATCCCATGATGGTTTCATATACACGGGACATGTTACCAGGTGAACAGTATAAGTGAAGAGAGTGTGTTCCCCTAATGGTTTAATATACACGGGACACGTTACCAGATGAACAGTAGAAGTGAGGAGAGTGTGTTCCCCTGATTTTTTAATGCACACGGGACATTTTACCAGGTGAACAGTAGAAGTGAGGAGAGTGTGTTCCCATGTTGGTTTCATATACACGGGACATGTTACCAGCTGAACAGGATAAGTGAAGAGAGTGTGTTCCCCTGATGGTTTAATATACACAGGACATGTTACCAGGTGAACAGTATAAGTGAGGAGAGTGTGGTACCCTGATTGTTTAATACACACAGGACATGTCACCAGGTGAACAGTATAAGTGAGGAGAATGTATTCCCCTGATGGTTTAATATACACAGGACATGTTGCCAGGTGAACAGTATAATTGAGTAGAGAGTGTTCCCCTGATTGTTTAATATACACGGCACATGTTACCAGGTGAACTGTATAAGTGAGGAGAGAGTGTTCCCCTGATTGTTTAATAAACACGGGACATGTCACCAGGTGAACAGTATAAGTGAGGAGAGTGTGTTCCCCTGATGGTTTAATATACACGGGACATGTTACCAGATGAACAGTATAAGTGAGGAGAGTGTGTTCCCCCGATTTTTTAAAGCACACGGGACATGTTACCAGGTGAATAGTATAAGTGAGGAGTGTATGTTCCCATGATGGTTTCATATACATGGGACATGTTACCAGGTGAACAGTATAATTGAAGAGAGTGTATTCCCCTAATGGTTTAATATACACAGGACATGTTACCAGGTGAACAGTATAAGTGAGGAGATAGTGTTCCCCTGATTGTTTAATAAACACGGGACATGTCACCAGGTGAACAGTATAAGTGAGGAGAGTGTGTTCCCCTGATGGTTTAATATACACGGGACATGTTACCAGATGAACAGTATAAGTGAGGAGAGTGTGTTCCCCTGATGGTTTAATATACACAGGACATGTTACCAGGTGAACTGTATAAGTGAGGAGATAGTGTTCCCCTGATTGTTTAATAAACACGGGACATGTCACCAGGTGAACAGTATAAGTGAGGAGAGTGTGTTCCCCTGATGGTTCAATATACACGGGACATGTTACCAGATGAACAGTATAAGTGAGGAGAGTGTGTTCCCCCGATTTTTTAATGCACACGGGACATGTCACCAGGTGAACAGTATAAGTGAGGAGTGTGTGTTCCCCTGATGGTTTAATATACACGGGACATGTTACCAGATGAACAGTATAAGTGAGGAGAGTGTGTTCACCTGATTGTTTAATGCACACGGGACAGGTCACCAGCGGAACAGTCTAAGTGAGGAGAGTGTGTTCCCCTTATGGTTTAATATCGACGGTACATATGACCAGATGAACAGAAGAAGTGAGGAGAGTGTGCTCCCCTGATGGTTTAATATACACGGGACACGTTACCAGATGAACAGTATAAGTCAGGAGAGTGTGTTCCCCTGATTTTTTAATGCACACGGGACATGTTACCAGGTGAACAGTAGAAGTGAGGAGAGTGTGTTCCCATGATGGTTTCATATACACGGGACATGTTACCAGGTGAACAGTATAAGTGAGGAGAGTGTGTTCCCCTGATTGTTTAATGCACACGCGACATGTTACCAGGTGAACAGTATAAGTGAGGAGAGAGTGTTCCCCTGATTTTTTAATGCACACGGGACGTGTTACCAGGTGATCAGTAGAAGTGAGGAGAGTGTGTTCCCATGATGGTTTCATATACACAGGACATGTTACCAGGTGAACAGTATAAGTGAGGAGAGTGTGTTCCCCTGATGGTTTAATATACACAGGACATGTTACCAGGTGAACAGGATATGTGAGGAGAGTGTGTTCCCCTGATTGTTTAATGCAGACGGGACATGTGACAAGGTGAACATTATAAGTGAGGAGAGTGTGTTCCCCTGATGGTTTAATATACACGGGTCATGTTACCAGATGAACAGTATAAGTGAGGAGAGTGTGTTCCCCTGATGGTTTAATATACACGGGACATGTCACCAGGTGAACAGTCTAAGTGAGGAGAGTGTGTTCCCCTTATGGTTTAATATCGACGGGACATATGACCAGATGAACAGAAGAAGTGAGGAGAGTGTGTTCCCCTGATGGTTTAATATACACGGGACATGTTACCAGATGAACAGTATAAGTGAGGAGAGTGTGTTCCCCTGATTTTTTAATGCACACGGGACATGTTACCAGGTGAACAGTAGAAGTGACGAGAGTGTGTTCCCATGATGGTTTCATATACACGGGACATGTTACCAGGTGAACAGTAGAAGTGAGGAGAGTGTGTTCCCATGATGGTTTCATATACACGGGACATGTTACCAGGTGAACAGTATAAGTGAAGAGAGTGTGTTCCCCTAATGGTTTAATATACACGGGACATGTTACCAGGTGAACAGTATAAGTGAGGAGAGTGTGTTCCCCTGATGGTTTAGTATACACGGGACACGTTACCAGATGAACGGTAGAAGTGAGGAGAGTGTGTTCCCCTGATTTTTTAATGCACACGGGACATTTTACCAGGTGAACAGTAGAAGTGAGGAGAGTGTGTTCCCATGTTGGTTTCATATACACGGGACATGTTACCAGGTGAACAGGATAAGTGAAGAGAGTGTGTTCCCCTGATGGTTTAATATACACAGGACATGTTACCAGGTGAACAGTATAAGTGAGGAGAGTGTGTTCCCCTGATTGTTTAATACACACGCGACATGTTACGAGGTGACCAGTATAAGTGAGGAGAGTGTGGTACCCTGATTGTTTAATACACACAGGGCATGTTACCAGATGAACAGTATAAGTGAGGAGAGTGTGTTCCCCTGATGGTTTAGTATACACGGGACACGTTACCAGATGAACAGTAGAAGTGAGGAGAGTGTGTTCCCCTGATTTTTTAATGCACACGGGACATTTTACCAGGTGAACAGTAGAAGTGAGGAGAGTGTGTTCCCATGTTGGTTTCATATACACGGGACATGTTACCAGGTGAACAGGATAAGTGAAGAGAGTGTGTTCCCCTGATGGTTTAATATACACAGGACATGTTGCCAGGTGAACAGTATAATTGAGTAGAGAGTGTTCCCCTGATTGTTTAATATACACGGCAAATGTTACCAGGTGAACTGCATAAGTGAGGAGAGAGTGTTCCCCTGATTGTTTAATAAACACGGGACATGTCACCAGGTGAACAGTATAAGTGAGGAGAGTGTGTTCCCCTGATGGTTTAATATACACGGGACATGTTACCAGATGAACAGTATAAGTGAGGAGAGTGTGTTCCCCGATTTTTTAATGCACACGGGACATGTTCCCAGGTGAATAGTATAACTTAGGAGTGTATGTTCCCATCATGGTTTCATATACACGGGACATGTTACCAGGTGAACAGTATAATTGAAGAGAGTGTGTTCCCCTAATGGTTTAATATACACAGGACATGTTACCAGGTGAACAGTATAAGTGAGGAGATAGTGTTCCCCTGATTGTTTAATAAACACGGGACATGTCACCAGGTGAACAGTATAAGAGAGGAGAGTGTGTTCCCCTGATGGTTTAATATACACAGGACATGTTACCAGGTGAACAGTATAAGTGAGGAGATAGTGTTCCCCTGATTGTTTAATAAACACGGGACATGTCACCAGGTGAACAGTATAAGTGAGGAGAGTGTGTTCCCCTGATGGTTTAATATACACGGGACATGTTACCAGATGAACAGTATAAGTGAGGAGAGTGTGTTCCCCTGATTGTTTAATACACACGCGACATGTTACGAGGTGAACAGTATAAGTGAGGAGAGTTTGTTCCCCTGATGGTTTCCTCTACACAGGACATGTTACCAGGTGAACAGTATAAGTGAAGAGAGTGTGTTCCCCTGATGGTTTAATATACACAGGACATGTTACCAGGTGAACAGTATAAGTGAGGAGAGGGTGTTCCCCTGATTGTTTAATAAACACGGGACATGTCACCAGGTGAACAGGATATGTGTGGAGAGTGTGTTCCCCTGATTGTTTAATGCAGACGGGACATGTGACAAGGTGAACATTATAAGTGAGGAGAGTGTGTTCCCCTGATGGTTTAATATACACGGGTCATGTTACCAGATGAACAGTATAAGTGAGGAGAGTGTGTTCCCCTGATGGTTTAATATACACGGGACATGTCACCAGGTGAACAGTCTAAGTGAGGAGAGTGTGTTCCCCTGATGGTTTAATATACACGGGACATGTCACCAGGTGAACAGTCTAAGTGAGAAGAGTGTGTTCCCCTGATGGTTTAATATACACGGGACATGTTACCAGATGAACAGTATAAGTGAGGAGAGTGTGTTCCCCTGATTTTTTAATGCACACGGGACATGTTACCAGGTGAACAGTAGAAGTGAGGAGAGTGTGTTCCCATGATGGTTTCATATACACGGGACATGTTACCACGTGAACAGTATAAGTGAGGAGAGTGTGTTCCCCTTATGGTTTAATATCGACGGGACATATGACCAGATGAACAGAAGAAGTGAGGAGAGTGTGTTCCCCTGATGGTTTAATATACACGGGACATGTTACCAGATGAACAGTATAAGTGAGGAGAGTGTGTTCCCCTGATTTTTTAATGCACACGGGACATGTTACCAGGTGAACAGTAGAAGTGAGGAGAGTGTGTTCCCATGATGGTTTCATATACACGGGACATGTTACCAGGTGAACAGTAGAAGTGAGGAGAGTGTGTTCCCCTGATTTTTTAATGCACACGGGACATTTTACCAGGTGAACAGTAGAAGTGAGGAGAGTGTGTTCCCATGTTGGTTTCATATACACGGGACATGTTACCAGGTGAACAGGATAAGTGAAGAGAGTGTGTTCCCCTGATGGTTTAATATACACAGGACATGTTGCCAGGTGAACAGTATAATTGAGTAGAGAGTGTTCCCCTGATTGTTTAATATACACGGCAAATGTTACCAGGTGAACTGCATAAGTGAGGAGAGAGTGTTCCCCTGATTGTTTAATAAACACGGGACATGTCACCAGGTGAACAGTATAAGTGAGGAGAGTGTGTTCCCCTGATGGTTTAATATACACGGGACATGTTACCAGATGAACAGTATAAGTGAGGAGAGTGTGTTCCTCGATTTTTTAATGCACACGGGACATGTTCCCAGGTGAATAGTATAAGTGAGGAGTGTATGTTCCCATCATGGTTTCATATACACGGGACATGTTACCAGGTGAACAGTATAATTGAAGAGAGTGTGTTCCCCTAATGTTTTAATATACACAGGACATGTTACCAGGTGAACAGTATAAGTGAGGAGATAGTGTTCCCCTGATTGTTTAATAAACACGGGACATGTCACCAGGTGAACAGTATAAGAGAGGAGAGTGTGTTCCCCTGATGGTTTAATATACACAGGACATGTTACCAGGTGAACAGTATAAGTGAGGAGATAGTGTTCCCCTGATTGTTTAATAAACACGGGACATGTCACCAGGTGAACAGTATAAGTGAGGAGAGTGTGTTCCCCTGATGGTTTAATATACACGGGACATGTTACCAGATGAACAGTATAAGTGAGGAGAGTGTGTTCCCCTGATTTTTTAATGCACACGGGACATGTTACCAGGTGAACAGTAGAAGTGAGGAGAGTGTGTTCCCATGATGGTTTCATATACACGGGACATGTTACCAGGTGAACAGTATAAGTGAGGAGAGTGTGTTCCCCTGATTGTTTAATACACACGCGACATGTTACGAGGTGAACAGTATAAGTGAGGAGAGTTTGTTCCCCTGATGGTTTCCTCTACACAGGACATGTTACCAGGTGAACAGTATAAGTGAAGAGAGTGTGTTCCCCTGATGGTTTAATATACACAGGACATGTTACCAGGTGAACAGTATAAGTGAGGAGAGGGTGTTCCCCTGATTGTTTAATAAACACGGGACATGTCACCAGGTGAACAGGATATGTGTGGAGAGTGTGTTCCCCTGATTGTTTAATGCAGACGGGACATGTGACAAGGTGAACATTATAAGTGAGGAGAGTGTGTTCCCCTGATGGTTTAATATACACGGGTCATGTTACCAGATGAACAGTATAAGTGAGGAGAGTGTGTTCCCCTGATGGTTTAATATACACGGGACATGTCACCAGGTGAACAGTCTAAGTGAGGAGAGTGTGTTCCCCTGATGGTTTAATATACACGGGACATGTCACCAGGTGAACAGTCTAAGTGAGAAGAGTGTGTTCCCCTGATGGTTTAATATACACGGGACATGTTACCAGATGAACAGTATAAGTGAGGAGAGTGTGTTCCCCTGATTTTTTAATGCACACGGGACATGTTACCAGGTGAACAGTAGAAGTGAGGAGAGTGTGTTCCCATGATGGTTTCATATACACGGGACATGTTACCAGGTGAACAGTAGAAGTGAGGAGAGTGTGTTCCCCTGATTTTTTAATGCACACGGGACATTTTACCAGGTGAACAGTAGAAGTGAGGAGAGTGTGTTCCCATGTTGGTTTCATATACACGGGACATGTTACCAGGTGAACAGGATAAGTGAAGAGAGTGTGTTCCCCTGATGGTTTAATATACACAGGACATGTTGCCAGGTGAACAGTATAATTGAGTAGAGAGTGTTCCCCTGATTGTTTAATATACACGGCAAATGTTACCAGGTGAACTGCATAAGTGAGGAGAGAGTGTTCCCCTGATTGTTTAATAAACACGGGACATGTCACCAGGTGAACAGTATAAGTGAGGAGAGTGTGTTCCCCTGATGGTTTAATATACACGGGACATGTTACCAGATGAACAGTATAAGTGAGGAGAGTGTGTTCCTCGATTTTTTAATGCACACGGGACATGTTCCCAGGTGAATAGTATAAGTGAGGAGTGTATGTTCCCATCATGGTTTCATATACACGGGACATGTTACCAGGTGAACAGTATAATTGAAGAGAGTGTGTTCCCCTAATGTTTTAATATACACAGGACATGTTACCAGGTGAACAGTATAAGTGAGGAGATAGCGTTCCCCTGATTGTTTAATAAACACGGGACATGTCACCAGGTGAACAGTATAAGAGAGGAGAGTGTGTTCCCCTGATGGTTTAATATACACAGGACATGTTACCAGGTGAACAGTATAAGTGAGGAGATAGTGTTCCCCTGATTGTTTAATAAACACGGGACATGTCACCAGGTGAACAGTATAAGTGAGGAGAGTGTGTTCCCCTGATGGTTTAATATACACGGGACATGTTACCAGATGAACAGTATAAGTGAGGAGAGTGTGTTCCCCTGATTTTTTAATGCACACGGGACATGTTACCAGGTGAACAGTAGAAGTGAGGAGAGTGTGTTCCCATGATGGTTTCATATACACGGGACATGTTACCAGGTGAACAGTATAAGTGAGGAGAGTGTGTTCCCCTGATTGTTTAATACACACGCGACATGTTACGAGGTGAACAGTATAAGTGAGGTGAGTTTGTTCCCCTGATGGTTTCCTCTACACAGGACATGTTACCAGGTGAACAGTATAAGTGAAGAGAGTGTGTTCCCCTGATGGTTTAATATACACAGGACATGTTACCAGGTGAACAGTATAAGTGAGGAGAGGGTGTTCCCCTGATTGTTTAATAAACACGGGACATGTCACCAGGTGAACAGGATATGTGTGGAGAGTGTGTTCCCCTGATTGTTTAATGCAGACGGGACATGTGACAAGGTGAATATTATAAGTGAGGAGAGTGTGTTCCCCTGATGGTTTAATATACACGGGTCATGTTACCAGATGAACAGTATAAGTGAGGAGAGTGTGTTCCCCTGATGGTTTAATATACACGGGACATGTCACCAGGTGAACAGTCTAAGTGAGGAGAGTGTGTTCCCCTGATGGTTTAATATACACGGGACATGTCACCAGGTGAACAGTCTAAGTGAGAAGAGTGTGTTCCCCTGATGGTTTAATATACACGGGACATGTTACCAGATGAACAGTATAAGTGAGGAGAGTGTGTTCCCCTGATTTTTTAATGCACACGGGACATGTTACCAGGTGAACAGTAGAAGTGAGGAGAGTGTGTTCCCATGATGGTTTCATATACACGGGACATGTTACCACGTGAACAGTATAAGTGAGGAGAGTGTGTTCCCCTTATGGTTTAATATCGACGGGACATATGACCAGATGAACAGAAGAAGTGAGGAGAGTGTGTTCCCCTGATGGTTTAGTATACACGGGACATGTTACCAGATGAACAGTATAAGTGAGGAGAGTGTGTTACCCTGATTTTTTAATGCACACGGGACATGTTACCAGGTGAACAGTAGAAGTGAGGAGAGTGTGTTCCCATGATGGTTTCATATACACGGGACATGTTACCAGGTGAACAGTAGAAGTGAGGAGAGTGTGTTCCCCTGATTTTTTAATGCACACGGGACATTTTACCAGGTGAACAGTAGAAGTGAGGAGAGTGTGTTCCCATGTTGGTTTCATATACACGGGACATGTTACCAGGTGAACAGGATAAGTGAAGAGAGTGTGTTCCCCTGATGGTTTAATATACACAGGACATGTTGCCAGGTGAACAGTATAATTGAGTAGAGAGTGTTCCCCTGATTGTTTAATATACACGGCAAATGTTACCAGGTGAACTGCATAAGTGAGGAGAGAGTGTTCCCCTGATTGTTTAATAAACACGGGACATGTCACCAGGTGAACAGTATAAGTGAGGAGAGTGTGTTCCCCTGATGGTTTAATATACACGGGACATGTTACCAGATGAACAGTATAAGTGAGGAGAGTGTGTTCCTCGATTTTTTAATGCACACGGGACATGTTCCCAGGTGAATAGTATAAGTGAGGAGTGTATGTTCCCATCATGGTTTCATATACACGGGACATGTTACCAGGTAAACAGTATAATTGAAGAGAGTGTGTTCCCCTAATGTTTTAATATACACAGGACATGTTACCAGGTGAACAGTATAAGTGAGGAGATAGTGTTCCCCTGATTGTTTAATAAACACGGGACATGTCACCAGGTGAACAGTATAAGAGAGGAGAGTGTGTTCCCCTGATGGTTTAATATACACAGGACATGTTACCAGGTGAACAGTATAAGTGAGGAGATAGTGTTCCCCTGATTGTTTAATAAACACGGGACATGTCACCAGGTGAACAGTATAAGTGAGGAGAGTGTGTTCCCCTGATGGTTTAATATACACGGGACATGTTACCAGATGAACAGTATAAGTGAGGAGAGTGTGTTCCCCTGATTTTTTAATGCACACGGGACATGTTACCAGGTGAACAGTAGAAGTGAGGAGAGTGTGTTCCCATGATGGTTTCATATACACGGGACATGTTACCAGGTGAACAGTATAAGTGAGGAGAGTGTGTTCCCCTGATTGTTTAATACACACGCGACATGTTACGAGGTGAACAGTATAAGTGAGGAGAGTTTGTTCCCCTGATGGTTTCCTCTACACAGGACATGTTACCAGGTGAACAGTATAAGTGAAGAGAGTGTGTTCCCCTGATGGTTTAATATACACAGGACATGTTACCAGGTGAACAGTATAAGTGAGGAGAGGGTGTTCCCCTGATTGTTTAATACACACGGGACATGTCAGCAGGTGAACAGGATATGTGTGGAGAGTGTGTTCCCCTGATTGTTTAATGCAGACGGGACATGTGACAAGGTGAACATTATAAGTGAGGAGAGTGTGTTCCCCTGATGGTTTAATATACACGGGTCATGTTACCAGATGAACAGTATAAGTGAGGAGAGTGTGTTCCCCTGATGGTTTAATATACACGGGACATGTCACCAGGTGAACAGTCTAAGTGAGGAGAGTGTGTTCCCCTGATGGTTTAATATACACGGGACATGTCACCAGGTGAACAGTCTAAGTGAGAAGAGTGTGTTCCCCTGATGGTTTAATATACACGGGACATGTTACCAGATGAACAGTATAAGTGAGGAGAGTGTGTTCCCCTGATTTTTTAATGCACACGGGACATGTTACCAGGTGAACAGTAGAAGTGAGGAGAGTGTGTTCCCATGATGGTTTCATATACACGGGACATGTTACCACGTGAACAGTATAAGTGAGGAGAGTGTGTTCCCCTTATGGTTTAATATCGACGGGACATATGACCAGATGAACAGAAGAAGTGAGGAGAGTGTGTTCCCCTGATGGTTTAATATACACGGGACATGTTACCAGATGAACAGTATAAGTGAGGAGAGTGTGTTCCCCTGATTTTTTAATGCACACGGGACATGTTACCAGGTGAACAGTATAAGTGAGGAGAGTGTGTTCCCATGATGGTTTCATATACACGGGACATGTTACCAGGTGAACAGTAGAAGTGAGGAGAGTGTGTTCCCATGATGGTTCCATATACACGGGACATGTTACCAGGTGAACAGTATAAGTGAAGAGAGTGTGTTCCCCTAATGGTTTAATATACACGGGACATGTTACCAGGTGAACAGTATAAGTGAGGAGAGTGTGTTCCCCTGATGGTTTAATATACACGGGACATGTCACCAGGTGAACAGTCTAAGTGAGGAGAGTGTGTTCCCCTGATGGTTTAATATACACGGGACATGTCACCAGGTGAACAGTCTAAGTGAGGAGAGTGTGTTCCCCTGATGGTTTAATATACACGGGACATGTTACCAGATGAACAGTATAAGTGAGAAGAGTGTGTTCCCCTGATTTTTTAATGCACACGGGACATGTTAACAGGTGAACAGTAGAAGTGAGGAGAGTGTGTTCCCATGATGGTTTCATATACACGGGACATGTTACCACGTGAACAGTATAAGTGAGGAGAGTGTGTTCCCCTTATGGTTTAATATCGACGGGACATATGACCAGATGAACAGAAGAAGTGAGGAGAGTGTGTTCCCCTGATGGTTTAATATACACGGGACATGTTACCAGATGAACAGTATTAGTGAGGAGAGTGTGTTCCCCTGATTTTTTAATGCACACGGGACATGTTACCAGGTGAACAGTAGAAGTGAGGAGAGTGTGTTCCCATGATGGTTTCATATACACGGGACATGTTACCAGGTGAACAGTAGAAGTGAGGAGAGTGTGTTCCCATGATGGTTCCATATACACGGGACATGTTACCAGGTGAACAGTATAAGTGAAGAGAGTGTGTTCCCCTAATGGTTTAATATACACGGGACATGTCACCAGGTGAACAGTCTAAGTGAGGAGAGTATGTTCCCCTGATGGTTTAATATACACGGGACATGTCACCAGGTGAACAGTCTAAGTGAGGAGAGTGTGTTCCCCTGATGGTTTAATATACACGGGACATGTTACCAGATGAACAGTATAAGTGAGGAGAGTGTGTTCCCCTGATGGTTTAATATACACGGGACATGTTACGAGGTGAACAGTATAAGTGAGGAGAGTGTGTTCCACTGAAGGTTTAATAAACACAGGACATGTTACCTGGTGAAGAGTATAAGTGAGTAGAGTGTGTTCCCCTGATGGTTTAATATACAAAGGACATGTTACCAGGTGAACAGTATAAGTGAGGAGAGTGTGTTCCTCTGATGGTTTAATACACACAGGACATGTTACCAGGTGAACAGTATAAGTGAGGAGAGTGTGTTCCCCTGATTGTTTAATATACACGGGACATGTTACCAGGTGACCAGTATAAGTGAGGAGAGTGTGTTCCCCTGATGGTTTAATCAACACGGGACATGTTACCAGATGAACAGTATAAGTGAGGAGAGTGTGTTCCCCTGATTTTTTAATGCACACGGGACATGTTACCAGGTGAACAGTAGAAGTGAGGAGAGTGTGTTCCCATGATGGTTTCATATACACGGGACATGTTACCAGGTGAACAGTATAAGTGAGGAGAGTGTGTTCCCCTGATTGTTTAATACACACGCGACATGTTACGAGGTGAACAGTATAAGTGAGGAGAGTTTGTTCCCCTGATGGTTTCCTCTACACAGGACATGTTACCAGGTGAACAGTATAAGTGAAGAGAGTGTGTTCCCCTGATGGTTTAATATACACAGGACATGTTACCAGGTGAACAGTATAAGTGAGGAGAGGGTGTTCCCCTGATTGTTTAATAAACACGGGACATGTCACCAGGTGAACAGGATATGTGTGGAGAGTGTGTTCCCCTGATTGTTTAATGCAGACGGGACATGTGACAAGGTGAACATTATAAGTGAGGAGAGTGTGTTCCCCTGATGGTTTAATATACACGGGTCATGTTACCAGATGAACAGTATAAGTGAGGAGAGTGTGTTCCCCTGATGGTTTAATATACACGGGACATGTCACCAGGTGAACAGTCTAAGTGAGGAGAGTGTGTTCCCCTGATGGTTTAATATACACGGGACATGTCACCAGGTGAACAGTCTAAGTGAGGAGAGTGTGTTCCCCTGATGGTTTAATATACACGGGACATGTTACCAGATGAACAGTATAAGTGAGAAGAGTGTGTTCCCCTGATTTTTTAATGCACACGGGACATGTTAACAGGTGAACAGTAGAAGTGAGGAGAGTGTGTTCCCATGATGGTTTCATATACACGGGACATGTTACCACGTGAACAGTATAAGTGAGGAGAGTGTGTTCCCCTTATGGTTTAATATCGACGGGACATATTACCAGATGAACAGAAGAAGTGAGGAGAGTGTGTTCCCCTGATGGTTTAATATACACGGGACATGTTACCAGATGAACAGTATAAGTGAGGAGAGTGTGTTCCCCTGATTTTTTAATGCACACGGGACATGTTACCAGGTGAACAGTAGAAGTGAGGAGAGTGTGTTCCCATGATGGTTTAATATACACGGGACATGTTACCAGGTGAACAGTAGAAGTGAGGAGAGTGTGTTCCCATGATGGTTCCATATACACGGGACATGTTACCAGGTGAACAGTATAAGTGAAGAGAGTGTGTTCCCCTAATGGTTTAATATACACAGGACATGTTACCAGGTGAACAGTATAAGTGAGGAGAGTGTGTTCCCCTGATGGTTTAATATACACGGGACATGTTACCAGGTGAACAGTATAAGTGAGGAGAGTGTGTTCCCCTGATGGTTTAATATACACGGGACATGTTACGAGGTGAACAGTATAAGTGAGGAGAGTGTGTTCCCCTGAAGGTTTAATAAACACAGGACATGTTACCTGGTGAAGAGTATAAGTGAGTAGAGTGTGTTCCCCTCATGGTTTAATATACAAAGGACATGTTACCAGATGATCAGTATAAGTGAGGAGAGTGTGTTCCTCTGATGGTTTAATACACACAGGACATGTTACCAGGTGAACAGTATAAGTGAGGAGAGTGTGTTCCCCTGATTGTTTAATATACACGGGACATGTTACCAGGTGACCAGTATAAGTGAGGAGAGTGTGTTCCCCTGATGGTTTAATCAACACGGGACATGTTACCAGATGAACAGTATAAGTGAGGAGAGTGTGTTCCCCTGATTGTTTAATGCGCACGGGACATGTCACCAGGGGAACAGTCTAAGTGAGGAGAGTGTGTTCCCCTTATGGTTTAATATCGATGGGACATATGACCAGATGAACAGAAGAAGTGAGGAGAGCGTGTTCCCCTGATGGTTTAATACACACGGGACATGTTACCAGTTGAACAGTATAAGTGAGGAGAGTGTGTTCCGCTGATTGTTTAATACACACGGGACATGTTACCAGGTGAACAGAATAGTGAGGAGAGTGTTTTCCCATGATGGTTTAATGCACAAGGGACATGTTACCAGGTGAACAGTGTCAGTGAGGAGAATGTGTTCCCCTGATGATTTAATACTGACGGGACATGTTACCAGATGAAAAGTATAAGTGAGGAGAGTGTGTTCCCCTGATCGTTTAATACGCACGGGACATGTCACCAGGTGAACAGTATAAGTGAGGAGAGTGTGTTCCCCTGATGGTTTAATACACACAGGACATGTTACCAGGTGAACAGTATAAGTGAGGAGAGTGTGTTCCCCTGATTGTTTAATATACACGGGACATGTTACCAGGTGACCAGTATAAGTGAGGAGAGTGTGTTCCTCTGATGGTTTAATACACACAGGACATGTTACCAGGTGAACAGTATAAGTGAGGAGAGTGTGTTCCCCTGATTGTTTAATATACACGGGACATGTTACCAGGTGACCAGTATAAGTGAGGAGAGTGTGTTCCCCTGATGGTTTAATCAACACGGGACATGTTACCAGATGAACAGTATAAGTGAGGAGAGTGTGTTCCCCTGATTTTTTAATGCACACGGGACATGTTACCAGGTGAACAGTAGAAGTGAGGAGAGTGTGTTCCCATGATGGTTTCATATACACGGGACATGTTACCAGGTGAACAGTATAAGTGAGGAGAGTGTGTTCCCCTGATTGTTTAATACACACGCGACATGTTACGAGGTGAACAGTATAAGTGAGGAGAGTTTGTTCCCCTGATGGTTTCCTCTACACAGGACATGTTACCAGGTGAACAGTATAAGTGAAGAGAGTGTGTTCCCCTGATGGTTTAATATACACAGGACATGTTACCAGGTGAACAGTATAAGTGAGGAGAGGGTGTTCCCCTGATTGTTTAATAAACACGGGACATGTCACCAGGTGAACAGGATATGTGTGGAGAGTGTGTTCCCCTGATTGTTTAATGCAGACGGGACATGTGACAAGGTGAACATTATAAGTGAGGAGAGTGTGTTCCCCTGATGGTTTAATATACACGGGTCATGTTACCAGATGAACAGTATAAGTGAGGAGAGTGTGTTCCCCTGATGGTTTAATATACACGGGACATGTCACCAGGTGAACAGTCTAAGTGAGGAGAGTGTGTTCCCCTGATGGTTTAATATACACGGGACATGTCACCAGGTGAACAGTCTAAGTGAGGAGAGTGTGTTCCCCTGATGGTTTAATATACACGGGACATGTTACCAGATGAACAGTATAAGTGAGAAGAGTGTGTTCCCCTGATTTTTTAATGCACACGGGACATGTTAACAGGTGAACAGTAGAAGTGAGGAGAGTGTGTTCCCATGATGGTTTCATATACACGGGACATGTTACCACGTGAACAGTATAAGTGAGGAGAGTGTGTTCCCCTTATGGTTTAATATCGACGGGACATATTACCAGATGAACAGAAGAAGTGAGGAGAGTGTGTTCCCCTGATGGTTTAATATACACGGGACATGTTACCAGATGAACAGTATAAGTGAGGAGAGTGTGTTCCCCTGATTTTTTAATGCACACGGGACATGTTACCAGGTGAACAGTAGAAGTGAGGAGAGTGTGTTCCCATGATGGTTTAATATACACGGGACATGTTACCAGGTGAACAGTAGAAGTGAGGAGAGTGTGTTCCCATGATGGTTCCATATACACGGGACATGTTACCAGGTGAACAGTATAAGTGAAGAGAGTGTGTTCCCCTAATGGTTTAATATACACAGGACATGTTACCAGGTGAACAGTATAAGTGAGGAGAGTGTGTTCCCCTGATGGTTTAATATACACGGGACATGTTACCAGGTGAACAGTATAAGTGAGGAGAGTGTGTTCCCCTGATGGTTTAATATACACGGGACATGTTACGAGGTGAACAGTATAAGTGAGGAGAGTGTGTTCCCCTGAAGGTTTAATAAACACAGGACATGTTACCTGGTGAAGAGTATAAGTGAGTAGAGTGTGTTCCCCTCATGGTTTAATATACAAAGGACATGTTACCAGATGAACAGTATAAGTGAGGAGAGTGTGTTCCTCTGATGGTTTAATACACACAGGACATGTTACCAGGTGAACAGTATAAGTGAGGAGAGTGTGTTCCCCTGATTGTTTAATATACACGGGACATGTTACCAGGTGACCAGTATAAGTGAGGAGAGTGTGTTCCCCTGATGGTTTAATCAACACGGGACATGTTACCAGATGAACAGTATAAGTGAGGAGAGTGTGTTCCCCTGATTGTTTAATGCGCACGGGACATGTCACCAGGGGAACAGTCTAAGTGAGGAGAGTGTGTTCCCCTTATGGTTTAATATCGATGGGACATATGACCAGATGAACAGAAGAAGTGAGGAGAGCGTGTTCCCCTGATGGTTTAATACACACGGGACATGTTACCAGTTGAACAGTATAAGTGAGGAGAGTGTGTTCCGCTGATTGTTTAATATACACGGGACATGTTACAAGGTGAACAGAATAGTGAGGAGAGTGTTTTCCCATGATGGTTTAATGCACAAGGGACATGTTACCAGGTGAACAGTGTCAGTGAGGAGAATGTGTTCCCCTGATGATTTAATACTGACGGGACATGTTACCAGATGAAAAGTATAAGTGAGGAGAGTGTGTTCCCCTGATCGTTTAATACGCACGGGACATGTCACCAGGTGAACAGTATAAGTGAGGAGAGTGTGTTCCCCTGATGGTTTAATACACACGGGACATTTTACCAGATGAACATTATAAGTGAGGAGAGTGTGTTCCACTGATGGCTTAATATACACGGGACATATCACCAGGTGAACATTATAAGTGTGGAGAGTGTGTTCCCCTGATGGTTTAATACAGACGGGACATGTTACTAGGTGAACATTATAAGTGTGGAGAGTGTGTTCCCCTGATGGTTTAATACAGACGGGGCATGTTACCAGGTGAACAGTATAAGTGTGGTGAGAGTGTTCCCCTGATGGTTTAATACACACGGGACATGTTACCAGGTG
Source organism: Heterodontus francisci (assembly GCF_036365525.1). NCBI lineage: Eukaryota > Metazoa > Chordata > Chondrichthyes > Heterodontiformes > Heterodontidae > Heterodontus > Heterodontus francisci. The sequence goes on from NW_027141024.1 coordinate 948,613, forward strand.
AACTCTTGAAGTGAGGAGAGTATGTTCCCCTGATCGTTTAATACCCACGGGACATGTTACCAGGTGAACATTATAAGTGTGGAGAGTGTGTTCTCCTGATGGTTTAATACAGACGGGACATGTTAGCAGGTGAAAAGTATAATTGAGGAGAGTGTGTTCCCCTGAGGGTTTAACATACATGGGACATGTCACCAGGTGAACAGTATAATTGAGGAGAGTGTATTCCCCTGATTGTTTAATACACACAGGACATGTTACCAGGTGAACAGTATAAGTGAGGAGAGTGTGTTCCCCTGATGCTTTAATAAACATGGGACATGTTACCAGGTGAACAGTATAAGTGAGGAGAGTGTGTTCCCCTGATGGTTTAATATACACGGGACATGTCACCAGGTGAACAGTATAAGTGAGGAGAGTGTGTTCCCCTGATTGTTTCATACACACGGGACATGTTACCAGGTGAACTAGATAAGTGAGGAGAGTTTCTTCCCCTGATGGTTTAATACAAACGGGGACATGTTACCAGTTGAACAGTATAAGTGAGGATAGTGTGTTCCCCTGATTGTTTGATGCACACGGGACATGTAACCAGGTGAACAGTATAAGTAAGGAGAGTGTGTTCCCTTGATGGTTTAATATACACAGGACATGTTACCATGTGAACAGTATAAGTGAGGAGATTGTGTTCACTGATGGTTTAATACACACGGGACATGTGACCAGATGAACAGTATAATTGAGGAGAGTGTGTTCCCCTGATTGTTTAATGCACATGGGACATGTTACCAGGTGAACAGTATAAGTGAGGAGAGTGTTTTCCCCTGATTGTTTAATACACACGGGACATGTTACCAGGTGAACTCCATAAGTGAGGAGAGTGTGCTCCCCTGATGGTTTAACATACACGGGACATGTCACCAGGTGAACAGTATCAGTGAGGAGAGTGTGTTCCCCTCAGGGTTTAATATACATGGGACATGTTACCAGGTGAACAGTATAAGTGAGCAGAGTGTCTTCCCAAGTAAGTTTAATACACACGGGACATGTTACCAGCTGAACAGTATAAGTGAGCAGAGAGTGTTCCCCTGATGGTTTAATATACACGGGACATGTTACCAGGTGAACAGTATAAGTGAGGAGAGTGTGTTCCCCTGAAGGTTTAATATACATGGGACATGTTAGCAGGTGAACAGTATAAGTGAGGAGAATAGTGTTCCCCTGATGGTTTAATATACATGGGACATGTTAGCAGGTGAACAGTATAAGTGAGGAGAATAGTGTTCCCCTGATGGTTTAATATACACGGGACATGTTAGCAGGTGAACAGTATAAGTGAGGAGAATAGTGTTCCCCTGATGGTTTAATATACACGGGACATCTTAGCAGGTGAACAGTATAAGTGAGGAGAGTGTGTTCCCCAGATTGTTGAATATACACAGGACATGTCCCCAGGGGAACAGTATAAGTGAGGAGAGTTTGTTCCCCTGATGGTTTAATACACACGGGACATGTTACCAGGTGAACAGTATAAGTGAGGAGAGTGTGTTCCCCTGATGGTTTAATATACATGGGACATGTTACCAGGTGAACAGTATAAGTGAGGAGAGTGTGTTCCCCTGATGGTTTAATATACATGGCACATGTTACCAGGTGAACAGTATAAGTGAGGAGAGTGTGTTCCCCTGAAGGTTTAATATAAATGGGACATGTTACCAGGTGAACTCAATAAGTGAGGAGAGTGTGTTCCCCAGTATGTTTAATACACACGGGACATGTTACCAGGTGAACAGTATAAGTGAGGAGAGTTTGTTCCCCTGATGGTTTAATACACACGGGACATGTTATCAGCTGAACAGTATAAGTGAGGAGAGTGTGTTCCCCTGATGGTTTAATATACATGGGACATGTTGCCAGGTGAACAGTATAAGTAAGGAGAGAGTGTTCCCCAGATTGTTGAATATACACAGGACATGTTACCAGGTGAACAGTGTAAGTGAGGAGAGTGTGTTCCCCTGATTGTTTAATACACACGGGACATGTTACCAGGTGAACAGTATAAGTGAGGAGAGTGTGTTCCCCTGATTGTTTAATACACACAGGACATGTCACCTGGTGAACAGTATAAGTGTGGAGAGCGTGTTCCCCTGATGGTTTAATATACATGGGACATGTTACCAGGTGAACAGTTTGAGTGAGGAGAGTGTGTTCCCCTGATTGTTTAATACACATAGGACATGTTACCAGGTGAACAGTATAAGTGAGGAGATTATGTTCCCCTGATTGTTTAATTCTGACGGGACATGTTACCAGGTGAACTGTATAGGTGAGGAGAGTGTGTTCCCCTGATGGTTTAATACACACGGGACATGTTACCAGGTGAACAGTGTAAGTGAGGAGAGTGTGTTCCCCTGATGATTTTATATACATGGGACATGTCACCAGGTGAACAATATAAGTGAGGAGAGTGTGTTCCCCTGATGGTTTAATATACATGGGACATGTTACCAGACAAACAGTATAAGTGAGGAGAGTGTTTTCCCCTGATTGTTAAATGCACACGGGACATGTTACCAGGTGAACTGTATAAGTGAGGAGAGTGAGTTCCCCTGATGATTTTATATACATGGGACATGTCACCAGGTGAACAATATAAGTGAGGAGAGTGTGTTCCCCTCATGGTTTAATATACATGGGACATGTTACCAGACAAACAGTATAAGTGAGGAGAGTGTGTTCCCCTGATTGTGAAATGCACACGGGACATGTTACCAGGTGAACAGTATAAGTGAGGAGAGTGTGTTCCCCTGATGATTTTATATACATGGGACATGTCACCAGGTGAACAATATAATTGAGGAGAGTGTGTTCCCCTGATGGTTTAATATACATGGGACATGTTACCAGACAAACAGTATAAGTGAGGAGAGTGTGTTCCCCTGATTGTTAAATACACACGGGACATGTTACCAGATGAACAGTATAAGTGAGGAGAGTGTGTTCCCCTGATGGTTTAATATACATGGGACATGTCACCAGGTGAACAGTATAAGTGAGGAGAGTGTGTTCCCCTGATTGGTTAATATACACGGGACATGTTACCAGGTGAACAGTATAAGTGAGGAGAGTGTGTTCCCCTGATTGTTAAATACACACGGGACATGTTACCAGATGAACAGTATAAGTGAGGAGAGTGTGTTCCCCTGATGGTTTAATATACATGGGACATGTCACCAGGTGAACAGTATAAGTGAGGAGAGTGTGTTCCCCTGATTGGTTAATATACACGGGACATGTCACCAGGTGAACAGTGTAAGTGAGGAGAGTGTGTTCCCCTGATGGTTTAACATACACGGGACATGTTACCAGGTGAAAAGTAAAAGTGAGCAGAGTGTGTTCCCCAGATTGTTTAATGCACACGGGACATGTTACTAGGTGAACTGTTTAAGAGAGCTGTTAGAGTTCCCCTGATTGTTTAATACTCACGGGACATGTTACCAGGTGAACAGTATAACTGAGGAGAGCGTGTACCCTTGAGGGTTTAATATACATGGGACATGTTACCTGGTGATTTCTGGAAGTGAGGAGAGTGTGTTCCCCTGATGGTTTAATACACACGGGACATGTTACCAGGTGAACAGAATAAGTGAGGAGAGTGTGTACCCCTGATTGGTTAATATACACGGGACTTGTCACCAGGTGAACAGTGTAAGTGAGGAGAGTGTGTTCCCCTGATGGTTTAACATACACGGAACATGTTACCAGGTGAAAAGTAAAAGTGAGCAGAGTGTGTTCCCCAGATTGTTTAATGCACACGGGACATGTTACCAGGTGAACTGTTTAAGAGAGCTGTTAGAGTTCCCCTGATTGTTTAATACTCACGGGACATGTTACCAGGTGAACAGTATAACTGAGGAGAGCGTGTTCCCCTGAGGGTTTAATATACATGGGACATGTTACCTGGTGATTTCTGGAAGTGAGGAGAGTGTGTTCCCCTGATGGTTTAATACACACGGGACATGTTACCAGGTGAACAGTATAAGTGAGGAGAGTGTGTTCCCCTGATGATTTAATATAAATGGGACATGTCACCAGGTGAACAGTATAAGTGAGGTGAGTGTGTTCCCCTGATGATTTAATATAAATGGGACATGTCACCAGGTGAACATTATAAGTGAGGAGAGTGTGTTCCCCTGATGGTTTAATATAAACGGGACATGTTACCAGGTGAACAGTATAAGTGAGGTGAGTGTGTTCCCCTGATGATTTAATATAAATGGGACATGTCACCAGGTGAACATTATAAGTGAGGAGAGTGTGTTCCCCTGATGGTTTAATTTCCACGGGACATGTCACCAGGGGAACAGTATAAGTCAGGAGAGTGTGTTCCCCTGATTGTTTAATGCACACGGGACATGTTACCAGGTCAACAGGATATGTGCAGAGCGTGTGTTCCCCTGATGGTTTCATACACACGGGACATGTTACCAGGTGAACAGTATAAGTGAGGAGAGTGTGTTCCCCTGATTGTCTAATAGACACGGGACATGTCACCAGGTGAACTGTATAAGTGGGGAGAGTGTGTTCCCCGGATGGTTTAATACACACGGAACATGTTACCAGGTGAACAGTATAAGTGAGGAGAGTGTGTTCCCCTGATTGTCTAATAGACACGGGACATGTCACCAGGTGAACTGTATAAGTGGGGAGAGTGTGTTCCCCTGATGGTTTCATACACACGGGACATGTTACCAGGTGAACAGTATAAGTGAGGAGAGTGTGTTCCCCTGATTGTCTAATAGACACGGGACATGTCACCAGGTGAACTGTATAAGTGGGGAGAGTGTGTTCCCCTGATGGTTTCATACACACGGGACATGTTACCAGGTGAACAGTATAAGTGAGGAGAGTGTGTTCCCCTGATTGTCTAATAGACACGGGACATGTTACCAGGTGAACAGTATAAGTGAGGAGAGTGTGTTCCCCTGATTGTCTAATAGACACGGGACATGTCACCAGGTGAACAGTATATGTGGGGAGAGTGTGTTCCCCTGATTGTTCAATACACATGGGACATGTTACCAGGTGAACAGTATAAATGAGGAGAGTGTGTTCCCCTGATTGTTTAATACACACGGGACATGTTACCAGGTGAACAGTATAAGTGAGGAGAGTGTGTTCCCCTGATTGATTAATACACACGGGACATGTTACCAGGTGAACAGTATAAGTGAGGAGAGTGTGTTCCCCTGATGATTTAATATACACAGGACATGTTACCAGGTGAACAGTATAAGTGAGGAGAGTGTGTTCCCCTGATTGTTTAATACACACGGGACATGTTACCAGGTGAACAGTATAAGTGAGGAGAGTGTGTTCCCCTGATTGTTTGATGCACACGAATCATGTTACCAGGTGAACAGTAGAAGTGAGGAGAGTATGTTCCCCTGATTGTTTAATGCACACGGGACATGTTACCAGGTGAACAGTATAAGTGAGGAGAGTGTGTTCCCCTGATTGTTTAATACACACGGGACATGTTACCTGGTGAACAGTATAATTGAGGAGAGGGTGTACCCCTGAGGGTTTAATATACATGGGACATGTTACCAGGTGAACTCAATAAGTGAGGAGAATGTGTTCCCCAGTATGTTTAATACACACGGGACATGTTACCAGGTGAACAGTATAAGTGAGGAGAGTGTGTTCCCCTGATTGTTTAATACACACGGGACATGTTACCAGGTGAACAGTATAAGTGAGGAGAGTGTGTTCCCCTGATTGTTCAATACACACGGCACATGTTACCAGGTGAACAGTATAAGTGAGGAGAGTGTGTTCCCATGATTGTTTAATACACACAGGTCATTTTACCAGGTGAACAGTATAAGTGAGGAGAGTGTGTTCCCCTGATTGTTTAATACACACGGGACATGTTACCAGGTGAACAGTATAAGTGAGGAGAGTGTGTTCCCCTGATTGTTTAATACACACAGGACATGTCACCAGGTGAACAGTATAAGTGCGGAGAGTGTGTTCCCCTGATGGTTTAATATACATGGGACATGTTACCAGGTGAACAGTATAAGTGAGGAGAGTGTGTTCCCCTGATGGTTTAATATACACGGGACATGTAACCAGGTGAACAGTATAAGTGAGGAGACTGTGTTACCCTGAATGTTTAATATACATGTGACATGTTACCAGGTGAACAGTTTGAGTGAGGAGAGTGTGTTCCTCTGATTGTTTAATACACACAGGACATGTTACCAGGTGAACAGTATAAGTGAGGAGAGTGTGTCCCCCTGAATGTTTAATATACATGGGATATGTTACCAGTTAAACAGTATAAGTGAAGAGAGTGTGTTCCCCTGATTGTTTAATACACACGGGACATGTTACCAGGTGAACAGTGTAAGTGAGGAGAGTGTGTTCCCCTGATGGTTTAATACGCACGGGACATGTTACCAGGTGAACAGTATAGGTGAGGAGAGTGTGTTCCCCTGATGGTTTAATACACACGGGGCATGTTACCAGGTGAACAGTGTAAGTGAGGAGAGTGTGTTCCCCTGATGGTTTAATACGCACGGGACATGTTACCAGGTGAACAGTATAAGTGAGGAGAGTGTGTTCCCCTGATTGTTTAATACACACGGGACATGTTACCTGGTGAACAGTATAATTGAGGAGAGTGTGTTCCACTGAGGGTTTAATATACATGGGACATGTTACCAGGTGAACTCAATAAGTGAGGAGAGTGTGTTCCCCTGATGGTTTAATGCACACGGGACATGTTACCAGGTGAACAGTATAAGTGAGGAGAGTGTGTTCCCCTGATTGCTTAATGCACACGGGACATGTCACCAGGTGAACTCAATAAGTGAAGAGAGTGTGTTCCCCTGATGGTTTAATATACACAGGACATGTTACCAGGTGAACAGTATAAGTGAGCAGAGTGTGTTCCCCTGATGGTTTAATATACACGGGACATGTTACCAGGTGAACAGTATAAGTGAGCAGAGTGTGTTCCCCTGATGGTTTAATATACACGGGACATGTTACCTGGTGAACAGTATAATTGAGCAGAGTGTGTTCCCCTGTTGGTTTAATACACACAGGACATGTCACCAGGTGAACTCAATAAGTGAAGAGAGTGTGTTCCCCTGATGGTTTAATATACACAGGACATGTTACCAGGTGAACAGTATAAGTGAGCATAGTGTGTTCCCCTGATGGTTTAATATACACGGGACATGTTACCAGGTGAACAGTATAAGTGAGGAGAGTATGTTCCCCTGATTGTTTAATGAACACGGGACATGTTACCAGGGGAACAGTATACCTGAAGAGAGTGTGTTCCCCTGATGGTTTAATGCACACGGGACATGTTACCAGGGGAACAGTATAAGTGAGGAGAGTGTGTTCCCCTGATGGTTTAATGCACACGGGACATGTTACCAGGGGAACAGTATACATGAGGAGAGTGTGTTCCCCTGATGGTTTAATGCACACGGGACATGTTACCAGGTGTACAGTATAAGTGAGGAGCGCGTGTTCCCCTGATGGTTTAATAAACACGGGACATGTTACCAGGTGTACAGTATAAGTGAGGAGAGTGTGTTCCCCTGATGGTTTAATAAACACGGGACATGTTACCAGGGGAACAGTATACGTGAGGAGAGTGTGTTCCCCTGATGGTTTAATACACATGGGACATGTTACCAGGTGTACAGTATAAGTGAGGAGAGTGTGTTAACCTGATGGTTTAATATACACAGGACATGTTACCAGGTGAACAGTATAAGTGAGGAGAGAGTGCTCCCCTGATGGTTTAATATACACGGGACATGTTAACAGGTGAACTGTATAAGTGAGGAGAGTGTGTTCACCTGATGGTATAATATACACGGGACATGTTACCAGGTGAACTGTATAAGTGAGGATAGTGTGTTCACCTGATGGTTTAATATACACAGGACATGTTACCAGGTGAACAGTTTAAGTGCGGAGAGTGTGTTCCCCTGATGGTTTAATACACACGGGATATGTTACCAGGTGAACAGTATAAGTGAGGAAAGTGTGTTCCCCTGATGGTTTAATACACACGGGACAAGTTACCAGGTGAACAGTATATGTGAGGAGAGCGTGCTCCCCTGATGGTTTAATACACACAGGACATGTTACCAGGTGAACAGTATAAGTGAGGAGAGTGTGTTCCCCTGATGGTTTAATATACACGGGACATGTTACCAGGTGAACAGTATAAGTGAGGAGAGTGTGTTCTCCTGATTGTTTAATGCACACAGGACATGTTACCAGGTGAACATTATAAGTGAGGAGACTGTGTTCCCCTGATTGTTTAATATACACGGGACATGATACCAGATGAACAGTATAAGTGAGGAGAGTGTGTTCCTCTGATGGTTTAATATTCACGGGACATGTTCCCAGGTGAACAGAATAAGTGACGAGAGAGTGTTCCCCTGATTGTTTAATGCACAAGGGACATGTTACTAGGTGAACAGTATAAGTGAGGAGACTGTGTTCCCCTGATTGTTTAATATACACGGGACATGATACCAGATGAACAGTATAAGTGAGGAGAGTGTGTTCCTCTGATGGTTTAATATTCACAGGACAGGTTCCCAGGTGAACAGAATAAGTGACGAGAGAGTGTTCCCCTGATTGTTTAATGCACAAGGGACATGTTACTAGGTGAACATTATAAGTGAGGAGAGTATGTTCCCCTGATTATTTAATGCACACGGGACATGTTACCAGGTGAACATTATAAGTGAGGAGACTGTGTTCCCCTGATTGTTTAATATACACGGGACATGATACCAGATGAACAGTATAAGTGAGGAGAGTGTGTTCCTCTGATGGTTTAATATTCACGGGACATGTTAGCACGTGAACAGTATAAGTGAGGAGAGTGTGTTCCCATGATGGTTAAACATACACGGGACATGTTACCAGGTGAACAGTGGAAGTGAGGAGATTGTGTTGCCCTGATGGTTTAATAAACACGGGACATGTTACTAGGTGAACAGTAGAAGTGAAGAGAGTGTGTTCCGCTGATGGTTTAGTATACACAGGACATGTTACCAGGTGAACAATATAAGTGAGGAGATAGTGTTCCCCTGATTGTTTAATACAACCGGGACATGTCACCAGGTGAACAGTATAAGTGAGGAGAGTGTGTTCCGCTGATGGTTTAATATACACAGGACATGTTACCAGGTGAACAATATAAGTGAGGAGATAGTGTTCCCCTGATTGTTTAATACAACCGGGACATGTCACCAGGTGAACAGTATAAGTGAGGAGAGTGTGTTCCGCTGATGGTTTAATATACACAGGACATGTTACCAGGTGAACAATATAAGTGAGGAGAGTGTGTTCCCCTGATGGTTTAATGTTCACGGGACATGTCACCAGGTGAACAGTATAAGTGAGGAGAGTGTGTTCACCTGATGGTATAATATACACAGGACATGTTACCAGGAGAACAGTTTAAGTGAGTAGAGTGTATTCCCCTCATAGTTTAATGCACACGGGACATGTTACCAGGTGAACAGTATAAGTGAGGAGAGTATCTTACCCTGATTGTTTAATGCACACGGGACATGTTACCAGTTGAACAGTATAAGTGAGGAGAGTGTGTTCCCCTGATGGTTTAATGCACAGCAGACATGTTACCAGGTGAACAGTATAATTGAGGAGAGTGTGTTCTACTGATTGTTTAATGCACACGGGACATTTTTCCAGGTGAACAGTATAAGTGAGGAGAGTGTGTTCCCCTGATGGTTTAATGCACACGGGACATGCTACCAGGTAAACAGTATAAGAGGGGAGAGTATGTTCCCCTTATTGTTTAATGCACAGCAGACATGTTACCAGGTGAACAGTATAAGTGAGGAGAGTGTGTTCCCCTGATTGTTTAATATACACGGGACATGTTATCAGGTGAACAGTATAAGGGAGGTGAGTGTGTTCCCCTTTTGGTTCAATATACATGGGACATGTCACCAGGTGAACAGTGTAAGTGAGGAGAGTGTGTTCCCCTGATTGTTTGATGCACACGAATCATGTTACCAGGTGAACAGTAGAAGTGAGGAGAGTATGTTCCCCTGATTGTTTAATGCACACGGGACATGTTACCAGGTGAACAGTATAAGTGAGGAGACTGTGTTCCCCTGATTGTTTAATACACACGGGACATGTTACCTGGTGAGCAGTATAATTGAGGAGAGGGTGTTCCCCTTAGGGTTTAATATACATGGGACATGTTACCAGGTGAACTCAATAAGTGAGGAGAATGTGTTCCCCAGTATGTTTAATACACACGGGACATGTTACCAGGTGAACAGTATAAGTGAGGAGAGTGTGTTCCCCTGATTGTTTAATACACACGGGACATGTTACCAGGTGAACAGTATAAGTGAGGAGAGTGTGTTCCCCTGATTGTTCAATACACACGGCACATGTTACCAGGTGAACAGTATAAGTGAGGAGAGTATGTTCCCATGATTGTTTAATACACACAGGTCATTTTACCTGGTGAACAGTATAAGTGAGGAGAGTGTGTTCCCCTGATTGTTTAATACACACGGGACATGTTACCAGGTGAACAGTATAAGTGAGGAGAGTGTGTTCCCCTGATTGTTTAATACACACAGGACATGTCACCAGGTGAACAGTATAAGTGAGGAGAGTGTGTTCCCCTGATGGTTTAATATACATGGGACATGTTACCAGGTGAACAGTATAAGTGAGGAGAGTGTGTTCCCCTGATGGTTTAATATACACGGGACATGTAACCAGGTGAACAGTATAAGTGAGGAGAGTGTGTTACCCTGAATGTTTAATATACATGTGACATGTTACCAGGTGAACAGTTTGAGTGAGGAGAGTGTGTTCCCCTGATTGTTTAATACACACAGGACATGTTACCAGGTGAACAGTATAAGTGAGGAGAGTGTGTTCCCCTGAATGTTTAATATACATGGGACATGTTACCAGTTGAACAGTATAAGTGAAGAGAGTGTGTTCCCCTGATTGTTTAATACACACGGGACATGTTACCAGGTGAACAGTGTAAGTGAGGAGAGTGTGTTCCCCTGATGGTTTAATACGCACGGGACATGTTACCAGGTGAACAGTATAGGTGAGGAGAGTGTGTTCCCCTGATGGTTTAATACACACGGGGCATGTTACCAGGTGAACAGTGTAAGTGAGGAGAGTGTGTTCCCCTGATGGTTTAATACGCACGGGACATGTTACCAGGTGAACAGTATAAGTCAGGAGAGTGTGTTCCCCTGATTGTTTAATACACACGGGACATGTTACCAGCTGAACAGCATAAGTGAGGAGAGTGTATTCCCCTGATTGTTTAATACACACGGGACATGTTATCTGGTGAACAGTATAATTGAGGAGAGTGTGTTCCACTGAGGGTTTAATATACATGGGACATGTTACCAGGTGAACTCAATAAGTGAGGAGAGTGTGTTCCCCTGATGGTTTAATGCACACGGGACATGTTACCAGGTGAACAGTATAAGTGAGGAGAGTGTGTTCCCCTGATTGCTTAATGCACACGGGACATGTCACCAGGTGAACTCAATAAGTGAAGAGAGTGTGTTCCCCTGATGGTTTAATATACACAGGACATGTTACCAGGTGAACAGTATAAGTGAGCAGAGTGTGTTCCCCTGATGGTTTAATATACACGGGACATGTTACCAGGTGAACAGTATAAGTGAGCAGAGTGTGTTCCCCTGATGGTTTAATATACACGGGACATGTTACCTGGTGAACAGTATAATTGAGCAGAGTGTGTTCCCCTGTTGGTTTAATACACACAGGACATGTCACCAGGTGAACTCAATAAGTGAAGCGAGTGTGTTCCCCTGATGGTTTAATATACACAGGACATGTTACCAGGTGAACAGTATAAGTGAGCATAGTGTGTTCCCCTGATGGTTTAATATACACGGGACATGTTACCAGGTGAACAGTATAAGTGAGGAGAGTATGTTCCCCTGATTGTTTAATGAACACGGGACATGTTACCAGGGGAACAGTATACCTGAAGAGAGTGTGTTCCCCTGATGGTTTAATGCACACGGGACATGTTACCAGGGGAACAGTTTAAGTGAGGAGAGTGTGTTCCCCTGATGGTTTAATGCACACGGGACATGTTACCAGGGGAACAGTATACATGAGGAGAGTGTGTTCCCCTGCTGGTTTAATGCACACGGGACATGTTACCAGGTGTACAGTATAAGTGAGGAGAGTGTGTTCCCCTGATGGTTTAATAAACACGGGACATGTTACCAGGTGTACAGTATAAGTGAGGAGAGTGTGTTCCCCTGATGGTTTAATAAACACGGGACATGTTACCAGGGGAACAGTATACGTGAGGAGAGTGTTTTCCCCTGATGGTTTAATACACATGGGACATGTTACCAGATGTACAGTATAAGTGAGGAGAGTGTGTTAACCTGATGGTTTAATATACACAGGACATGTTACCAGGTGAACAGTATAAGTGAGGAGAGAGTGTTCCCCTGATGGTTTAATATACAGGGGACATGTTAACAGGTGAACTGTATAAGTGAGGAGAGTGTGTTCACCTGATGGTATAATATACACGGGACATGTTACCAGGTGAACTGTATAAGTGAGGATAGAGTGTTCACCTGATGGTTTAATATACACAGGACATGTTGCCAGGTGAACAGTATAAGTGAGGAGAGTGTGTTCCCCTGATGGTTTAATACACACGGGATATGTTACCAGGTGAACAGTATAAGTGAGGAAAGTGTGTTCCCCTGATGGTTTAATACACACGGGACAAGTTACCAGGTGAACAGTATATGTGAGGAGAGCGTGCTCCCCTGATGGTTTAATATACACCCGACATATTACCAGGTGAACAGTATAAGTGAGGAGAGTGTGTTCTCCTGATTGTTTCATGCACACAGGACATGTTACCAGGTGAACATTATAAGTGAGGAGAGTGTTTTCCCCTGATTGTTTAACATACACGGGACATGTTCCCAGGTGAACAGAATAAGTGACGAGAGAGTGTTCCCCTGATTGTTTAATGCACAAGGGACATGTTACTAGGTGAACATTATAAGTGAGGAGAGTATGTTCCCCTGATTATTTAATGCACACTGGACATGTTACCAGGTGAACATTATAAGTCAGGAGACTGTGTTCCCCTGATTGTTTAATATACACGGGACATGATACCAGATGAACAGTATAAGTGAGGAGAGTGTGTTCCTCTGATGGTTTAATATTCACGGGACATGTTCCCAGGTGAACAGAATAAGTGACGAGAGAGTGTTCCCCTGATTGTTTAATGCACAAGGGACATTTTACTAGGTGAACATTATAAGTGAGGAGAGTATGTTCCCCTGATTATTTAATGCACACGGGACATGTTACCAGGTGAACATTATAAGTGAGGAGACTGTGTTCCCCTGATTGTTTAATATACACGGGACATGATACCAGATGAACAGTATAAGTGAGGAGAGTGTGTTCCCATGATGGTTTAACATACACGGGACATGTTACCAGGTGAACAGTGTAAGTGAGGAGATTGTGTTGCCCTGATGGTTTAACATACACGGGACATGTTACCAGGTGAACAGTAGAAGTGAAGAGAGTGTGTTCCCCTGATGGTTTAATGTTCACGGGACATGTCACCAGGTGAACAGTATAAGTGAGGAGAGTGTGTTCACCTGATGGTTTAAAATAAACGGGACATGTTACCAGGTGAACTGTATAAGTGAGGAGAGTGTGTTCACCTGATGGTATAATATACACAGGACATGTTACCAGGAGAACAGTTTAAGTGAGTAGAGTGTATTCCCCTCATAGTTTAATGCACACGGGACATGTTACCAGGTGAACAGTATAAGTGAGGAGAGTATCTTACCCTGATTGTTTAATGCACACGGGACATGTTACCAGGTGAACAGTATAAGTGAGGAGAGTGTGTTCCCCAGATCGTTTAATGCTCACGGGACATGTTACCAGTTGAACAGTATAAGTGAGTAGAGTGTGTTCCCCTGATGGTTTAATGCACAGCAGACATGTTACCAGGTGAACAGTATAATTGAGGAGAGTGTGTTCTACTGATTGTTTAATGCACACGGGACATTTTTCCAGGTGAACAGTATAAGTGAGGAGAGTGTGTTCCCCTGATGGTTTAATGCACACGGGACATGCTACCAGGTAAACAGTATAAGAGGGGAGAGTATGTTCCCCTTATTGTTTAATGCACAGCAGACATGTTACCAGGTGAACAGTATAAGTGAGGAGAGTGTGTTCCCCTGATTGTTTAATATACACGGGACATGTTATCAGGTGAACATTATAAGGGAGGTGAGTGTGTTCCCCTTTTGGTTCAATATACATGGGACATGTCACCAGGTGAACAGTGTAAGTGAGGAGAGTGTGTTCCCCTGATTGTTTCATGCACAGTTGACATGTTACCAGGTGAACAGTATAAGTGAGGAGAGTGTGTTCCCCTGATTGTTTAATACACATGGGACATGTTACCAGGTGAACAGTATAAGTGGGAGAGTGTGTTCCCCTGATGGTTTAATATTCACGGGACATGTTAGCACGTGAACAGTATAAGTGAGGAGAGTGTGTTCACCTGATGGTATAATATACACAGGACATGTTACCAGGTGAACAGTATAAGTGAGGAGAGTGTGTTCCCCTGATGGTTTAATATACATGGGACATGTTACCAGGTGAAAAGTATAAGTGAGGAGACTGTGTTCCCCTGATGGTTTAATATACATGGGACATGTTACCAGGTGAACAGTATAAGTGAGGAGAGCGTGTTCCCCTGATTCTTTAATACATAAGGGACATGTTACCAGGCGAACAGTATAAGTGAGGAGAGTGTGTTCCCCTGATGGTTTAATATACACGGGACATGTTACCAGGTGAACAGTATAAGTGAGGAGAAAGTGTTCCCCTGATGGTTTAATATACACAGGACATGTTACCAGGTGAACAGTATAAGTGAGGAGAGTGTGTTCTCCTGAATGTTTAATACACACGGGACATGTTACCACGTGAACAGTATAAGTGAGGAGACTGTGTTCCCCTGATGGTTTAATTTACATGGGACATGTTACCAGTTGAACATTAGAAGTGAGGAGAATGTGTTCCCCTGATGGTTTAATATACACGGGACATGACACCAGTTGAACAGTATGATTGAGTAGAGTGACTTCCCCTGATGGTTTAATATGGACAGGACATGTTACCAGGTGAACAGTACAAGTGCGGAGAGTGTGATCCCCTGATGGTTTAATATACGCGGGACATGACACCAGGTGAACAGTATAAGTGAGGAGACTGTGTTCCCCTGATGGTTTAATATACACGGGACATGACACCAGTTGAACAGCATGATTGAGTAGAGTGACTTCCCCTGATGGTTTAATATACATGGGACTTGTTACCAGGTGAACATTATAAGTGAGGAGAATGTGTTCCCCTGATGGTTTAATATACATGGGACATGTTACCAGGTGAACAGTATAAGTGAGGAGACTGTGTTCCCCTGATGGTTTAATATACATGGGACATGTTACCAGGTGAACAGTATAAGTGAGGAGAGCGTTTTCCCCTGATTCTTTAATACATAAGGGACATGTTACCAGGCGAACAGTATAAGTGAGGAGAGTGTGTTCCCCTGATTGTTTAATACTGACGGGACATGTCACATGGTGAACAGCGTAAGTGGGGAGAGTGTGTTCCCCTGATTGTTTAATATACACGGGACATGTTACCAGGTGAACAGTATAAGTAAGGAGAGTGCGTTCCCCTGATGGTTTAATATACACGGGACATGTAAACAGGTGAACAGTATAAGTGAGGAGAATGTCTTCCCCTGATGGTTTAATATACACGGGACATGTTACCAGGTGAACAGTATAAGTGAGGAGAGTGTGTTCCCCGGATGGTTTAATATACATGGGACATGTTACCAGGTGAACAGTATAAGTGAGGAGACTGTTTTCCCCTGATGGTTTAATATACAAGGGACATGTTACCAGGTGAACATTATAAGTGAGGAGAATGTGTTCCCCTGATGGTTTAATATACAAGGGACATGTTACCAGGTGAACAGTATAAGTGAGGAGAGTGTGTTCCCCGGATGGTTTAATATACATGGGACATGTTACCAGGTGAACAGTATAAGTGAGGAGACTGTGTTCCCCTGATGGTTTAATATACATGGGACATGTTACCAGGTGAACAGTATAAGTGAGGAGAGTGTGTTCCCCGGATGGTTTAATATACATGGGACATGTTACCAGGTGAACAGTATAAGTGAGGAGACTGTGTTCCCCTGATGGTTTAATATACATGGGACATGTTACCAGGTGAACAGTATAAGTGAGGAGAGCGTGTTCCCCTGATTCTTTAATACTTAAGGGACATGTTACTAGGCGAACAGTATAAGTGAGGAGAGTGTGTTCCCCTGATGGTTTAATATACAAGAAACATGATACCAGGTGAACAGTATAAGTGAGGAGAAAGTGTTCCCCTGATGGTTTAATATACACGGGACATGTTACCAGGTGAACAGTATAAGTGAGGAGAATGTGTTCCCCTGATTGTTTAATACTGATGGGACATGTTGCCAGGTGAACAGTATAAGTAAGGAGAGTGCGTTCCCCTGATGGTTTAATATACACGGGACATGTAAACAGGTGAACAGTATAAGTGAGGAGAATGTCTTCCCCTGATGGTTTAATATACACGGGACATGTAAACAGGTGAACAGTATAAGTGAGGAGAATGTCTTCCCCTGATGGTTTAATATACACGGGACATGTTACCAGGTGAACAGTATAAGTGAGGAGAGTGTGTTCCCCTGATGGTTTAATATACATGGGACATGTTACCAGGTGAACAGTATAAGTGAGGAGACTGTGTTCCCCTGATGGTTTAATATACATGGGACATGTTACCAGGTGAACAGTATAAGTGAGGAGACTGTGTTCCCTGATGGTTTAATATACATGGGACATGTTACCAGGTGAACAGTATAAGTGAGGATAAAGTGTTCCCCTGATGGTTTAATATACACGGGACATGTTACCAGGTGAACAGTATAAGTGAGGAGAGTGTGTTCCCCTGATGGTTTAATATACATGGGACATGTTACCACGTGAACAGTATAAGTGAGGAGACTGTGTTCCCCTGATGGTTTAATATACATGGGACATGTTACCAGGTGAACAGTATAAGTGAGGAGAGCGTTTCCCCCTGATTCTTTAATACATAAGGGACATGTTACCAGGCGAACAGTATAAGTGAGGAGAGTGTGTTCCCCTGATTGTTTAATACTGACGGGACATGTCACATGGTGAACAGCGTAAGTGGGGAGAGTGTGTTCCCCTGATTGTTTAATATACACGGGACATGTTACCAGGTGAACAGTATAAGTAAGGAGAGTGCGTTCCCCTGATGGTTTAATATACACGGGACATGTAAACAGGTGAACAGTATAAGTGAGGAGAATGTCTTCCCCTGATGGTTTAATATACACGGGACATGTTACCAGGTGAACAGTATAAGTGAGGAGTGTGTGTTCCCCGGATGGTTTAATATACATGGGACATGTTACCAGGTGAACAGTATAAGTGAGGAGACTGTTTTCCCCTGATGGTTTAATATACAAGGGACATGTTACCAGGTGAACATTATAAGTGAGGAGAATGTGTTCCCCTGATGGTTTAATATACAAGGGACATGTTACCAGGTGAACAGTATAAGTGAGGAGAGTGTGTTCCCCGGATGGTTTAATATACATGGGACATGTTACCAGGTGAACAGTATAAGTGAGGAGACTGTGTTCCCCTGATGGTTTAATATACATGGGACATGTTACCAGGTGAACAGTATAAGTGAGGAGAGCGTGTTCCCCTGATTCTTTAATACTTAAGGGACATGTTACTAGGCGAACAGTATAAGTGAGGAGAGTGTGTTCCCCTGATGGTTTAATATACAAGAAACATGATACCAGGTGAACAGTATAAGTGAGGAGAAAGTGTTCCCCTGATGGTTTAATATACACGGGACATGTTACCAGGTGAACAGTATAAGTGAGGAGAGTGTGTTCCCCTGATGGTTTAATATACATGGGACATGTTACCACGTGAACAGTATAAGTGAGGAGAAAGAGTTCCCCTGATGGTTTAATATACACGGGACATGTTACCAGGTGAAAAGTATAAGTGAGGAGAGTGTGTTCCCCTGATTCTTTAATACATAAGGGACATGTTACCAGGCGAACAGTATAAGTGAGGAGAGTGTGTTCCCCTGATGGTTTAATATACACGGGACATGTTACCAGGTGAACAGTATAAGTGAGGAGAAAGTGTTCCCCTGATTGCTTAATATACACGGGACATGTTACCAGGTGAACAGTATAAGTGAGGAGAGTGTGTTCCCCTGATGGTTTAATATACACGGGACATGTAAACAGGTGAACAGTATAAGTGAGGAGAGTGTGTTCCCCTGATTGCTTAATATGCACGGGACATGTTACCAGGTGAACAGTATAACTGAGGAGAGAGTGTTCCCCTGATTGCTTAATATTGACGGGACATGTTCCCAGGTGAACAGAATAATTGAGGAGAGTGTGTTCCCCTGATGGTTTCATATACACGGGACATGTAAACAGGTGAACAGTATAAGTGAGGTGAGTGTGTTCCCCTGATTGTTTAATAACCACGGGACATGTTACCACGTGAACAGTATAAGTGAGGAGAATGTGTTCCCCTGATTGTTTAATACTGATGGGACATGTTGCCAGGTGAACAGTATAAGTAAGGAGAGTGCGTTCCCCTGATGGTTTAATATACACGGGACATGTAAACAGGTGAACAGTATAAGTGAGGAGAATGTCTTCCCCTGATGGTTTAATATACACGGGACATGTAAACAGGTGAACAGTATAAGTGAGGAGAATGTCTTCCCCTGATGGTTTAATATACACGGGACATGTTACCAGGTGAACAGTATAAGTGAGGAGAGTGTGTTCCCCTGATGGTTTAATATACATGGGACATGTTACCAGGTGAACAGTATAAGTGAGGAGACTGTGTTCCCCTGATGGTTTAATATAGATGGGACATGTTACCAGGTGAACAGTATAAGTGAGGACACTGTGTTCCCCTGATGGTTTAATATACATGGGACATGTTACCAGGTGAACAGTATAAGTGAGGAGAAAGTGTTCCCCTGATGGTTTAATATACACGGGACATGTTACCAGGTGAACAGTATAAGTGAGGAGAGTGTGTTCCCCTGATGGTTTAATATACATGGGACATGTTACCACGTGAACAGTATAAGTGAGGAGACTGTGTTCCCCTGATGGTTTAATATACATGGGACATGTTACCAGGTGAACATTATAAGTGAGGAGAATGTGTTCCCCTGATGGTTTAATATACACGGGACATGACACCAGTTGAACAGTATAATTGAGTAGAGGGACTTCCCCTGATGGTTTAATATGGACAGGACATGTTACCAGGTGAACAGTATAAGTGCGGAGATTGTGTTCCCCTGATGGTTTAATATACGCGGGACATGACACCAGGTGAACAGTATAAGTGAGGAGACTGTGTTCCCCTGATGGTTTAATATACACGGGACATGACACCAGTTGAACAGCATGATTGAGTAGAGTGACTTCCCCTGATGGTTTAATATACATGGGACATGTTACCAGGTGAACATTATAAGTGAGGAGAATGTGTTCCCCTGATGGTTTAATATACATGGGACATGTTACCAGGTGAACAGTATAAGTGAGGAGACTGTGTTCCCCTGATGGTTTAATATACATGGGACATGTTACCAGGTGAACAGTATAAGTGAGGAGAGCGTTTTCCCCTGATTCTTTAATACATAAGGGACATGTTACCAGGCGAACAGTATAAGTGAGGAGAGTGTGTTCCCCTGATTGTTTAATATACACGGGACATGTTACCAGGTGAACAGTATAACTGAGGAGAGAATGTTCCCCTGATTGCTTAATATTGACGGGACATGTTCCCAGGTGAACAGCATAAGTAAGGAGAGTGCGTTCCCCTGATGGTTTAATATACACGGGACATGTAAACAGGTGAACAGTATAAGTGAGGAGAATGTCTTCCCCTGATGGTTTAATATACACGGGACATGTTACCAGGTGAACAGTATAAGTGAGGAGAATGTGTTCCCCTGATGGTTTAATATACACGGGACATGTTACCAGGTGAACAGTATAAGTGAGGAGAGTGTGTTCCCCTGATGGTTTAATATACATGGGACATGTTACCAGGTGAACAGTATAAGTGAGGAGAAAGTGTTCCCCTGATGGTTTAATACTTAAGGGACATGTTACCAGGCGAACAGTATAAGTGAGGAGAGTGTGTTCCCCTGATGGTTTAATATACACGGGACATGTTACCAGGTGAACAGTATAAGTGAGGAGAAAGTGTTCCCCTGATGGTTTAATATACACGGGACATGTTACCAGGTGAACAGTATAAGTGAGGAGAGTGTGTTCCCCTGATGGTTTAATATACATGGGACATGTTACCACGTGAACAGTATAAGTGAGGAGAAAGTGTTCCCCTGATGGTTTAATATACACGGGACATGTTACCAGGTGAACAGTATAAGTGAGGAGAGTGTGTTCCCCTGATTCTTTAATACATAAGGGACATGTTACCAGGCGAACGGGATAAGTGAGGAGAGTGTGTTCCCCTGATGGTTTAATATACACGGGACATGTTACCAGGTGAACAGTATAAGTGAGGAGAAAGTGTTCCCCTGATGGTTTAATATACACGGGACATGTTACCAGGTGAACAGTATAACTGAGGAGAGAGTGTTCCCCTGATTGCTTAATAGTGACGGGACATGTTCCCAGGTGAACAGTATAAGTGAGGAGAGTGTGTTCCCCTGATGGTTTAATATACACGGGACATGTAAACAGGTGAACAGTATAAGTGAGGAGAGTGTGTTCCCCTGATTGTTTAATATACACGGGACATGTTACCAGGTGAACAGTATAACTGAGGAGAGAGTGTTCCCCTGATTGCTTAATATTGACGGGACATGTTCCCAGGTGAACAGTATAAGTGAGGAGAGTGTGTTCCCCTGATGGTTTAATATACACGGGACATGTAAACAGGTGAACAGTATAAGTGAGGAGAGTGTGTTCCCCTGATTGTTTAATAACCACGGGACATGTTAACAGGTGAACATTATAAGTGAGGAGAATGTGTTCCCCTGATGGTTTAATATACACGGGACATGTTACCAGGTGAACAGTATAAGTGAGGAGAATGTGTTCCCCTGATGGTTTAATATACACGGGACATGTTACCAGGTGAACAGTATAAGTGAGGAGAGTGTGTTCCCCTGATGGTTTAATATACATGGGACATGTTACCAGGTGAACAGTATAAGTGAGGAGACTGTGTTCCCCTGATGGTTTAATATACATGGGACATGTTACCAGGTGAACAGTATAAGTGAGGAGAGTGTGTTCCCCTGATTGTTTAATACTGACGGGACATGTCACCAGGTGAAAAGTATAAGTGAGGAGAGTGTGTTCCCCTGATGGTTTAATAAATAAGGGACATGTTACCAGGCGAACAGTATAAATGAGGAGAGTGAGTTCCCCTGATTGTTTAATATACACGGGACATGTTGCCAGGTGAACAGTATAAGTAAGGAGAGTGCGTTCCCCTGATGGTTTAATATACACGGGACATGTAAACAGGTGAACAGTATAAGTGAGGAGAATGTCTTCCCCTGATGGTTTAATATACACGGGACATGTAAACAGGTGAACAGTATAAGTGAGGAGAATGTCTTCCCCTGATGGTTTAATATACACGGGACATGTTACCAGGTGAACAGTATAAGTGAGGAGAGTGTGTTCCCCTGATGGTTTAATATACATGGGACATGTTACCAGGTGAACAGTATAAGTGAGGAGACTGTGTTCCCCTGATGGTTTAATATAGATGGGACATGTTACCAGGTGAACAGTATAAGTGAGGACACTGTGTTCCCCTGATGGTTTAATATACATGGGACATGTTACCAGGTGAACAGTATAAGTGAGGAGAAATTGTTCCCCTGATGGTTTAATATACACGGGACATGTTACCAGGTGAACAGTATAAGTGAGGAGACTGTGTTCCCCTGATGGTTTAATATACATGGGACATGTTACCACGTGAACAGTATAAGTGAGGAGACTGTGTTCCCCTGATGGTTTAATATACATGGGACATGTTACCAGGTGAACATTATAAGTGAGGAGAATGTGTTCCCCTGATGGTTTAATATACACGGGACATGACACCAGTTGAACAGTATAATTGAGTAGAGGGACTTCCCCTGATGGTTTAATATGGACAGGACATGTTACCAGGTGAACAGTATAAGTGCGGAGATTGTGTTCCCCTGATGGTTTAATATACGCGGGACATGACACCAGGTGAACAGTATAAGTGAGGAGACTGTGTTCCCCTGATGGTTTAATATACACGGGACATGACACCAGTTGAACAGCATGATTGAGTAGAGTGACTTCCCCTGATGGTTTAATATACATGGGACATGTTACCAGGTGAACATTATAAGTGAGGAGAATGTGTTCCCCTGATGGTTTAATATACATGGGACATGTTACCAGGTGAACAGTATAAGTGAGGAGACTGTGTTCCCCTGATGGTTTAATATACATGGGACATGTTACCAGGTGAACAGTATAAGTGAGGAGAGCGTTTTCCCCTGATTCTTTAATACATAAGGGACATGTTACCAGGCGAACAGTATAAGTGAGGAGAGTGTGTTCCCCTGATTGTTTAATATACACGGGACATGTTACCAGGTGAACAGTATAACTGAGGAGAGAGTGTTCCCCTGATTGCTTAATATTGACGGGACATGTTCCCAGGTGAACAGCATAAGTAAGGAGAGTGCGTTCCCCTGATGGTTTAATATACACGGGACATGTAAACAGGTGAACAGTATAAGTGAGGAGAATGTCTTCCCCTGATGGTTTAATATACACGGGACATGTTACCAGGTGAACAGTATAAGTGAGGAGAATGTGTTCCCCTGATGGTTTAATATACACGGGACATGTTACCAGGTGAACAGTATAAGTGAGGAGAGTGTGTTCCCCTGATGGTTTAATATACATGGGACATGTTACCAGGTGAACAGTATAAGTGAGGAGAAAGTGTTCCCCTGATGGTTTAATACTTAAGGGACATGTTACCAGGCGAACAGTATAAGTGAGGAGAGTGTGTTCCCTGATGGTTTAATATACACGGGACATGTTACCAGGTGAACAGTATAAGTGAGGAGAAAGTGTTCCCCTGATGGTTTAATATACACGGGACATGTTACCAGGTGAACAGTATAAGTGAGGAGAGTGTGTTCCCCTGATGGTTTAATATACATGGGACATGTTACCACGTGAACAGTATAAGTGAGGAGAAAGTGTTCCCCTGATGGTTTAATATACACGGGACATGTTACCAGGTGAACAGTATAAGTGAGGAGAGTGTGTTCCCCTGATTCTTTAATACATAAGGGACATGTTACCAGGCGAACGGGATAAGTGAGGAGAGTGTGTTCCCCTGATGGTTTAATATACACGGGACATGTTACCAGGTGAACAGTATAAGTGAGGAGAAAGTGTTCCCCTGATGGTTTAATATACACGGGACATGTTACCAGGTGAACAGTATAACTGAGGAGAGAGTGTTCCCCTGATTGCTTAATAGTGACGGGACATGTTCCCAGGTGAACAGTATAAGTGAGGAGAGTGTGTTCCCCTGATGGTTTAATATACACGGGACATGTAAACAGGTGAACAGTATAAGTGAGGAGAGTGTGTTCCCCTGATTGTTTAATATACACGGGACATGTTACCAGGTGAACAGTATAACTGAGGAGAGAGTGTTCCCCTGATTGCTTAATATTGACGGGACATGTTCCCAGGTGAACAGTATAAGTGAGGAGAGTGTGTTCCCCTGATGGTTTAATATACACGGGACATGTAAACAGGTGAACAGTATAAGTGAGGAGAGTGTGTTCCCCTGATTGTTTAATAACCACGGGACATGTTAACAGGTGAACATTATAAGTGAGGAGAATGTGTTCCCCTGATGGTTTAATATACACGGGACATGTTACCAGGTGAACAGTATAAGTGAGGAGAATGTGTTCCCCTGATGGTTTAATATACACGGGACATGTTACCAGGTGAACAGTATAAGTGAGGAGAGTGTGTTCCCCTGATGGTTTAATATACATGGGACATGTTACCAGGTGAACAGTATAAGTGAGGAGACTGTGTTCCCCTGATGGTTTAATATACATGGGACATGTTACCAGGTGAACAGTATAAGTGAGGAGAGTGTGTTCCCCTGATTGTTTAATACTGACGGGACATGTCACCAGGTGAAAAGTATAATGAGGAGAGTGTGTTCCCCTGATTGTTTAATAAATAAGGGACATGTTACCAGGCGAACAGTATAAATGAGGAGAGTGAGTTCCCCTGATTGTTTAATATACACGGGACATGTTAGCAGGTGAACAGTATAAGTGAGGAGAGTTTGTTCCCCTGATTGTTTAATACTGACGGGACATGTTACCATGTGAACAGTATAAGTGAGGAGAGTGTGCTCCCCTGATGTTTTAATATACACGGGACATGTTACCAGGTTAACAGTATAAGTGAGGAGAGTGTGTTCCCCTGATTGTTTAATACTGACGGGACATGTTCCCAGGTGAACAGTATAAGTGAGGAGAGTGTGTTCCCCTGATGTTTCAATATACACGGGACATGTTACCAGGTGAACAGTATAAGTGAGGGGAGTGTGTTCCCCAGATTGTTAAATATACACGGGACATTTTACCAGCTGAACAGTATAAGTGAGGAGAATGTGTTCCCCTGATGGTTTAAAACTGACGGGACATGTCACCAGGTGAACAGTATAAGTGAGGAGAGTATGTTCCCCTGATGCTTTAATATACACAGGACATGTTACCAGGCGAACAGTATAAGTGAGGAGAGTGAGTTCCCCTGATTGTTTAATGCAAACAGGACATGTTAACAGGTGAACAGTATAAGTGAGGAGAGTGTGTTCCCCTGATAATTTAATACACATGGGACATGTTACCAGGTGAACAGTAAAGTGAGGAGAGTGTGTTCCCCTGATTGTTTAAAACGAACGGGACATGTCACTAGGTGAACAGTATAAGTGAGGAGAGTGTGTTCCCCTGATAATTTAATACACATGGGACATGTTACCAGGTGAACAGTAAAGTGAGGAGAGTGTGTTCCCCTGATTGTTTCATACACATGGGACATGTTACCAGGTGAACAGTATAAGTGAGGAGAGAGTGTTCCCCTGATGGTTTAATATACACGGGACATGTTACCAGGTGAACAGTATAAGTGAGGAGAGTGTGTTCCCCTGATAATTTAATACACATGGGACATGTTACCAGGTGAAAAGTATAAGTGAGGAGAGAGTGTTCCCCTGATGGTTTAATATACACGGGACATGTTACCAGGTGAACAGTATAAGTGAGCAGAGTGTGTTCCCCTGATTGTTTAATATACACGGGACAAGTTACCAGGTGAACAGTAGAAGTGCGGAGAGTTTGTTCCCCTGATTGTTTAATATTCACGGGACTTGTTACCAGGTGAACTGTATAAGTGAGGAGAGTGTGTTCCCCTGATTGTTCAATACACACGGGACATATTACCAGGCGAACAGTATAAGTGAGGAGAGTGTGTTCCCCTGATTGTTCAATACACACGGGACATATTACCAAGCGAACAGTATAAGTGAGGAGAGTGTGTTCCCCTGATGGTTTAATACACACGGGACATATTACCAGGCTAACAGTATAAGTGAGGAGAGTGTGTTCCCCTGATTGTTTAATGCACACGGGACATGTCACCTGGCGAACAGTATAAGTGAGGAGAGTGTGTTCCCCTGATTGTTCAATACACACGGGACATATTACCAGGCGAACAGTATAAGTGAGGAGAGTGTGTTCCCCTGATTGTTTAATGCACACGGGACATGTCACCTGGCGAACAGTATAAGTGAGGAGAGTGTGTTCCCCTGATTGTTTCATACACACGGGACATGTCACCAGGTGAACAGTATAAGTGAGGAGAATCTGTTCCCCTGATTGTTTAATACTGATGGGACATGTTGCCAGGTGAACAGTATAAGTGAGGAGAGTGTGTTCCCCTGATGGTTTAATATAAACGGGACATTTTAACAGGTGAACAGTATAGGTGAGGAGAGTGTGTTCCCCTGATGGTTTAATATAAACGGGACATTTTACCAGGTGAACAGTATAAGTGAGGAGACTGTATTTCCCTGATTGTTTAATATACACGGGACATGTTACCAGGTGAACAGTATAAGTGAGGAGAGTGTGTTCCCCTGATGGTTTAATATACACGGGACATGTTAAAGGTGAACAGTATAAGTGAGGAGAGTGTGTTCCCCTGATTGTTTAATACACACAGGACATGTTACCAGGTGAACAGTATAAGTGAGGAGAGTGTGTTCCCCTGATGGTTTAATATACACGGGACATGTTACCTGGTGAACAGTATAAGTGAGGAGAGTGTGTTCCCCTGATGGTTTAATATACACGGGACATGTTACCAGGTGAACAGTATAAGTGAGGAGAGTGTGTTCCCCTGATGGTTTAATATACACGGGACATGACACCAGTTGAACAGTATGATTGAGTAGAGTGACTTCCCCTGATGGTTTAATAATGACGGGACATGTCACCAGGTGAACAGTATAAGTGAGGAGAGTGTGTTCCCCTGATTGTTTAATACTGACAGGACATGTCACCAGGTGAACAGTATAATTGAGGAGAGTGTGTTCCCCTGATGGTTTAATATACACGGGACATGTTACCAGGTGAACAGTGTAAGTGAGGAGAATGTGTTCCCCTGATGGTTTAATAACCACGGGACATGTTACCAGGTGAACAGTATAAGTGAGGAGAGTGTGTTCCCCTGATTCTTTAATACATAAGGGACATGTTACCAGGCGAACAGTATAAGTGAGGAGAGTGTGTTCCCCTGATGGTTTAATATACACGGGACATGTTACCAGGTGAACAGTATAAGTGAGGAGAAAGTGTTCCCCTGATGGTTTAATATACACGGGACATGTTACCAGGTGAACAGTATAACTGAGGAGAGAGTGTTCCCCTGATTGCTTAATATTGACGGGACATGTTCCCAGGTGAACAGTATAAGTGCGGAGAGTGTGTTCCCCTGATGGTTTAATATACACGAGACATGTAAACAGGTGAACAGGATAAGTGAGGAGAGTGTGTTCCCCTGATGGTTTAATATACACGGGACATGTAAACAGGTGAACATTATAAGTGAGGAGAATTTGTTCCCCTGATTGTTTACTACTGATGGGACATGTTGCCAGGTGAACAGTATAAGTGAGGAGAGTGCGTTCCCCTGATGGTTTAATATACACGGGACATGTAAACAGGTGAACAGTATAAGTGAGGAGAATGTGTTCCCCTGATGGTTTAATATACACGGGACATGTTACCAGGTGAACAGTATAAGTGAGGAGAGTGTGTTCCCCTGATGGTTTAATATACATGGGACATGTTACCAGGTGAACAGTATAAGTGAGGAGACTGTGTTCCCCTGATGGTTTAATATACATGGGACATGTTACCAGGTGAACAGTATAAGTGAGGAGAGTGTGTTCCCCTGATTGTTTAATACTGACGGGACATGTCACCAGGTGAAAAGTATAAGTGAGGAGAGTGTGTTCCCCTGATTGTTTAATAAATAAGGGACATGTTACCAGGCGAACAGTATAAATGAGGAGAGTGAGTTCCCCTGATTGTTTAATATACACGGGACATGTTAGCAGGTGAACAGTATAAGTGAGGAGAGTGTGCTCCCCTGATGTTTTAATATACACGGGACATGTTACCAGGTGAACAGTATAAGTGAGGAGAGTGTGTTCCCCTGATTGTTTAATACTGACGGGACATGTTCCCAGGTGAACAGTATAAGTGAGGAGAGTGTGTTCCCCTGATGTTTTAATATACACAGGACATGTTACCAGGTGAACAGTATAAGTGAGGAGAGTGTGTTCCCCAGATTGTTTAATATACACGGGACATTTTACCAGGTGAACAGTATAAGTGAGGAGAATGTGTTCCCCTGATGGTTTAAAACTGACGGGACATGTCACCAGGTGAACAGTATAAGTGAGGAGAGTATGTTCCCCTGATGCTTTAATATACACAGGACATGTTACCAGGCGAACAGTATAAGTGAGGAGAGTGAGTTCCCCTGATTGTTTAATGCAAACAGGACATGTTAACAGGTGAACAGTATAAGTGAGGAGAGTGTGTTCCCCTGATGTTTTAATATACATGGGACATGTTACCAGGTGAACAGTAGAAGTGAGGAGAGTTTGTTGCCCTGATTGTTTAATAAACACAGGACATGTCACTAGGTGAACTGCATAAGTGAGGAGAGTGTGTTCCCCTGATTGTTTAATACACACGGGACATGTCACTAGGTGAACAGTATAAGTGAGGAGAGTGTGTTCCCCTGATAATTTAATACACATGGGACATGTTACCAGGTGAACAGTAAAGTGAGGAGAGTGTGTTCCCCTGATTGTTTAAAACGAACGGGACATGTCACTAGGTGAACAGTATAAGTGAGGAGAGTGTGTTCCCCTGATAATTTAATACACATGGGACATGTTACCAGGTGAACAGTAAAGTGAGGAGAGTGTGTTCCCCTGATTGTTTCATACACATGGGACATGTTACCAGGTGAACAGTATAAGTGAGTAGAGAGTGTTCCCCTGATGGTTTAATATACACGGGACATGTTACCAGGTGAACAGTATAAGTGAGGAGAGTGTGTTCCCCTGATAATTTAATACACATGGGACATGTTACCAGGTGAAAAGTATAAGTGAGGAGAGAGTGTTCCCCTGATGGTTTAATATACACGGGACATGTTACCAGGTGAACAGTATAAGTGAGCAGAGTGTGTTCCCCTGATTGTTTAATATACACGGGACAAGTTACCAGGTGAACAGTAGAAGTGCGGAGAGTTTGTTCCCATGATTGTTTAATACTGACGGGACTTGTTACCAGGTGAACTGTATAAGTGAGGAGAGTGTGTTCCCCTGATTGTTCAATACACACGGGACATATTACCAGGCGAACAGTATAAGTGAGGAGAGTGTGTTCCCCTGATTGTTCAATACACACGGGACATATTACCAAGCGAACAGTATAAGTGAGGACTGTGTGTTCCCCTGATGGTTTAATACACACGGGACATATTACCAGGCGAACAGTATAAGTGAGGAGAGTGTGTTCCCCTGATTGTTTAATGCACACGGGACATGTCACCTGGCGAACAGTATAAGTGAGGAGAGTGTGTTCCCCTGATTGTTCAATACACACGGGACATATTACCAGGCGAACAGTATAAGTGAGGAGAGTGTGTTCCCCTGATTGTTTAATGCACACGGGACATGTCACCTGGCGAACAGTATAAGTGAGGAGAGTGTGTTCCCCTGATTGTTTCATACACACGGGACATGTCACCAGGTGAACAGTATAAGTGAGGAGAATCTGTTCCCCTGATTGTTTAATACTGATGGGACATGTTGCCAGGTGAACAGTATAAGTGAGGAGAGTGTGTTCCCCTGATGGTTTAATATAAACGGGACATTTTAACAGGTGAACAGTATAGGTGAGGAGAGTGTGTTCCCCTGATGGTTTAATATAAACGGGACATTTTACCAGGTGAACAGTATAAGTGAGGAGACTGTATTTCCCTGATTGTTTAATATACACGGGACATGTTACCAGGTGAACAGTATAAGTGAGGAGAGTGTGTTCCCCTGATGGTTTAATATACACGGGACATGTTAAAGGTGAACAGTATAAGTGAGGAGAGTGTGTTCCCCTGATTGTTTAATACACACAGGACATGTTACCAGGTGAACAGTATAAGTGAGGAGAGTGTGTTCCCCTGATGGTTTAATATACACGGGACATGTTACCAGGTGAACAGTATAAGTGAGGAGAGTGTGTTCCCCTGATGGTTTAATATACACGGGACATGTTACCAGGTGAACAGTATAAGTGAGGAGAGTGTGTTCCCCTGATGGTTTAATATACACGGGACATGACACCAGTTGAACAGTATGATTGAGTAGAGTGACTTCCCCTGATGGTTTAATATAGACGGGACATGTCACCAGGTGAACAGTATAAGTGAGGAGAGTGTGTTCCCCTGATTGTTTAATACTGACAGGACATGTCACCAGGTGAACAGTATAATTGAGGAGAGTGTGTTCCCCTGATGGTTTAATATACACGGGACATGTTACCAGGTGAACAGTGTAAGTGAGGAGAATGTGTTCCCCTGATGGTTTAATAACCACGGGACATGTTACCAGGTGAACAGTATAAGTGAGGAGAATGTGTTCCCCTGATTGTTTAATACTGATGGGACATGTTGCCAGGTGAACAGTATAAGTGAGGAGAGTGCGTTCCCCTGATGGTTTAATATACACGGGACATGTAAACAGGTGAACAGTATAAGTGAGGAGAATGTGTTCCCCTGATGGTTTAATATACACGGGACATGTTACCAGGTGAACAGTATAAGTGAGGAGAATGTGTTCCCCTGATGGTTTAATATACACGGGACATGTTACCAGGTGAACAGTATAAGTGAGGAGAGTGTGTTCCCCTGATGGTTTAATATACACGGGACATGTTACCAGGTGAACAGTATAAGTGAGGAGAGTGTGTTCCCCTGATGGTTTAATATACACGGGACATGTTACCAGGTGAACAGTATAAGTGAGGAGAGTGTGTTCCCCTGATGGTTTAATATACACGGGACATGACACCAGTTGAACAGTATAAGTGAGGAGAGTGTGTTCCCCTGATGGTTTAATATAGACGGGACATGTTACCAGGTGAACAGTATAAGTGAGGAGAGTGTGTTCCCCTGATGGTTTAATATACACGGGACATGACACCAGGTGAACAGTATGATTGAGTAGAGTGAGTTCCCCTGATGGTTTAATATAGACGGGACATGTTGCTGGTGAACAGTATAAGTGTGGAGAGTGTGTTCCCCTGATTGTTCAATGCACACAGGACATGTCACCAGGGGAACAGTATAATTGAGGAGAGTGTGTTCCCCTGACTGTTTAATACTCACGGAACATCTTACCAGGTGAACAGTATAATTGAGGAGAGTGTGTTCCCCTGATTGTTTAATATTGACAGGACATGTCACCAGGTGAACAGTATAATTGAGGAGAGTGTGTTCCCCTGATGGTTTAATATACACGGGACATGTAAACAGGTGAACAGTATAAGTGAGGAGAATGTCTTCCCCTGATGGTTTAATATACACGGGACATGTTTCCAGGTGAACAGTATAAGTGAGGAGAGTGTGTTCCCCTGATGGTTTAATATACACGGGACATGACACCAGGTGAACAGTATGATTGAGTAGAGTGAGTTCCCCTGATGGTTTAATATAGACGGGACATGTTGCAGGTGAACAGTATAAGTGTGGAGAGTGTGTTCCCCTGATTGTTCAATGCACACAGGACATGTCACCAGGGGAACAGTATAATTGAGGAGAGTGTGTTCCCCTGACTGTTTAATACTCACGGGACATCTTACCAGGTGAACAGTATAATTGAGGAGAGTGTGTTCCCCTGATTGTTTAATACTGACAGGACATGTCACCAGGTGAACAGTATAATTGAGGAGAGTGTGTTCCCCTGATGGTTTAATATACACGGGACATGTAAACAGGTGAACAGTATAAGTGAGGAGAATGTCTTCCCCCGATGGTTTAATATACACGGGACATGTTACCAGGTGAACAGTATAAGTGAGGAGAATGTGTTCCCCTGATGGTTTAATATACACGGGTCATGTTACCAGGTGAACAGTATAAGTGAGGAGAGTGTGTTCCCCTGATGGTTTAATATACATGGGACATGTTACCAGGTGAACAGTATAAGTGAGGAGAGCGTGTTCCCCTGATTCTTTAATACATAAGGGACATGTTACCAGGCGAACAGTATAAGTGAGAAGAGTGTGTTCCCCTGATTGTTTAATATACACGGGACATGTTACCAGGTGAACAGTATAAGTGAGGAGAGTGTGTTCCCCTGATGGTTTAATATACACGGGACATGTTAAAGGTGAACAGTATAAGTGAGGAGAGTGTGTTCCCCTGATTGTTTAATACACACAGGACATGTTACCAGGTGAACAGTATAAGTGAGGAGAGTGTGTTCCCCTGATGGTTTAATATACACGGGACATGTTACCAGGTGAACAGTATAAGTGAGGAGAGTGTGTTCCCCTGATGGTTTAATATACACGGGACATGTTACCAGGTGAACAGTATAAGTGAGGAGAGTGTGTTCCCCTGATGGTTTAATATACACGGGACATGACACCAGTTGAACAGTATGATTGAGTAGAGTGACTTCCCCTGATGGTTTAATATAGACGGGACATGTCACCAGGTGAACAGTATAAGTGAGGAGAGTGTGTTCCCCTGATTGTTTAATACTGACAGGACATGTCACCAGGTGAACAGTATAATTGAGGAGAGTGTGTTCCCCTGATGGTTTAATATACACGGGACATGTTACCAGGTGAACAGTGTAAGTGAGGAGAATGTGTTCCCCTGATGGTTTAATAACCACGGGACATGTTACCAGGTGAACAGTATAAGTGAGGAGAATGTGTTCCCCTGATTGTTTAATACTGATGGGACATGTTGCCAGGTGAACAGTATAAGTGAGGAGAGTGCGTTCCCCTGATGGTTTAATATACACGGGACATGTTACCAGGTGAACAGTATAAGTGAGGAGAATGTGTTCCCCTGATGGTTTAATATACACGGGACATGTTACCAGGTGAACAGTATAAGTGAGGAGAGTGTGTTCCCCTGATGGTTTAATATACACGGGACATGTTACCAGGTGAACAGTATAAGTGAGGAGAGTGTGTTCCCCTGATGGTTTAATATACATGGGACATGTTACCAGGTGAACATTATAAGTGAGGAGAATGTGTTCCCCTGATGGTTTAATATACACGGGACATGACACCAGTTGAACAGTATGATTGAGTAGAGTGACTTCCCCTGATGGTTTAATATGGACAGGACATGTTACCAGGTGAACAGTAGAAGTGCGGAGAGTGTGTTCCCCTGATGGTTTAATATACGCGGGACATGACACCAGGTGAACAGTATAAGTGAGGAGACTGTGTTCCCCTGATGGTTTAATATACACGGGACATGACACCAGTTGAACAGCATGATTGAGTAGAGTGACTTCCCCTGATGGTTTAATATGGACAGGACATGTTACCAGGTGAACATTATAAGTGAGGAGAGTGTGTTCCCCTGATGGTTTAATATAGACGGGACATTTCACCAGGTGAACAGTATAAGTGAGGTGAGTATGTTCCCCTGATGGTATAATATAAACGGGACATGTCACCAGGGGAACAGTATATTTGAGGAGAGTGTGTTCCCCTGACTGTTTAATACTCACGGGGCATGTTACCAGGTGAACAGTATAATTGAAGAGAGTGTGTTCCCCTGATTGTTTAATACTGACAGGACATGTCACCAGGGGAAAAGTATAATTGAGGAGAGTGTGTTCCCCTGATGGTTTAATATACACGGGACATGTAAACAGGTGAACAGTATAAGTGAGGAGAGTGTGTTCCCCTGATTGTTTAATAACCACGGGACATGTTACCACGTGAACAGTATAAGTGAGGAGAATGTGTTCCCCTGATTGTTTCATACTGATCGGACATGTTGCCAGGTGAACAGTATAAGTAAGGAGAGTGCGTTCCCCTGATGGTTTAATATACACGGGACATGTTACCAGGTGAACAGTATAAGTGAGGAGAGTGTGTTCCCCTGATGGTTTAATATACACGGGACATGTTACCAGGTGAACAGTATAAGTAAGGAGAGTGCGTTCCCCTGATGGTTTAATATACACGGGACATGTTACCAGGTGAACAGTATAAGTAAGGAGAGTGCGTTCCCCTGATGGTTTAATATACACGGGACATGTAAACAGATGAATAGTATAAGTGAGGAGAGTGTGTTCCCCTGATGGTTTAATATCCATGGGACATGTCACCAGGTGAATAGTATAAGTGAGGAGAATGTGTTCCCCTGATGGTTTAATATACACGGGACATGTTACCAGGTGAACAGTATAAGTGAGGAGAGTGTGTTCCCCTGATGGTTTAATATACATGGGACATGTTACCAGGTGAACAGTATAAGTGAGGAGAGTGTCTTCCCCTGATGGTTTAATATACACGGGACATGTTACCAGGTGAACAGTATAAGTGAGGAGAATGTCTTCCCCTGATGGTTTAATATACACGGGACATGTTACCAGGTGAACAGTATAAGTGAGGAGACTGTGTTCCCCTGATGGTTTAATATACACGGGACATGTTACCAGGTGAACAGTATAAGTGAGGAGAGTGTGTTCCCCTGATGGTTTAATATACACAGGACA
Organism: Heterodontus francisci; assembly: GCF_036365525.1. Taxonomy (NCBI): domain Eukaryota; kingdom Metazoa; phylum Chordata; class Chondrichthyes; order Heterodontiformes; family Heterodontidae; genus Heterodontus; species Heterodontus francisci. The sequence continues at coordinate 983,373 of NW_027141024.1, forward strand.
TGTTACCAGGTGAACAGTATAAGTGAGGAGAGTGTGTTCCCCTGATGGTTTAATATACACGGGACATGTTACCAGGTGAACAGTATAAGTGAGGAGAGTGTGTTCCCCTGATGGTTTAATATACACGGGACATGTTACCAGGTGAACAGTATAAGTGAGGAGAATGTCTTCCCCTGATGGTTTAATATACACAGGACATGTTACCAGGTGAACAGTATAAGTGAGGAGACTGTGTTCCCCTGATGGTTTAATATACACGGGACATGTTACCAGGTGAACAGTATAAGTGAGGAGAGTGTGTTCCCCTGATGGTTTAATATACATGGGACATGTTACCAGGTGAACAGTATAAGTGAGGAGACTGTGTTCCCCTGATGGTTTAATATACATGGGACATGTTACCAGGTGAACAGTATAAGTGAGGAGACTGTGTTCCCCTGATGGTTTAATATACATGGGACATGTTACCAGGTGAACAGTATAAGTGAGGAGACTGTGTTCCCCTGATGGTTTAATATACATGGGACATGTTACCAGGTGAACAGTATAAGTGAGGAGACTGTGTTCCTCTGATGGTTTAATATACACGGGACATGTTACCAGGTGAACAGTATAAGTGAGGAGACTGTGTTCCCCTGATGGTTTAATATACATGGGACATGTTACCAGGTGAACAGTATAAGTGAGGAGACTGTGTTCCCCTGATGGTTTAATAAACACGGGACATGTTACCAGGTGAACAGTATAAGTGAGGAGAGTGTTTTCCCATGATGGTTTAATATACACAGGACATGTTACCAGGTGAACAGTATAAGTGAGGAGAGTGTGTTCCCCTGATGGTTTAATATACATGGGACATGTTACCAGGTGAACAGTATAAGTGAGGAGACTGTGTTCCCCTGATGGTTTAATATACATGGGACATGTTACCAGGTGAACAGTATAAGTGAGGAGACTGTGTTCCCCTGATGGTTTAATATACACGGGACATGTTACCAGGTGAACAGTATAAGTGAGGAGACTGTGTTCCCCTGATGGTTTAATATACACGGGACATGTTACCAGGTGAACAGTATAAGTGAGGAGAGTGTGTTCCCCTGATGGTTTAATATACATGGGACATGTTACCAGGTGAACAGTACAAGTGAGGAGACTGTGTTCCCCTGATGGTTTAATATACATGGGACATGTTACCAGGTGAACAGTATAAGTGAGGAGACTGTGTTCCCCTGATGGTTTAATATACACGGGACATGTTACCAGGTGAACAGTATAAGTGAGGAGAGTGTGTTCCCCTGATGGTTTAATATACATGGGACATGTTACCAGGTGAACAGTATAAGTGAGGAGACTGTGTTCCCCTGATGGTTTAATATACATGGGACATGTTACCAGATGAACAGTATAAGTGAGGAGACTGTGTTCCCCTGATGGTTTAATAGACACGGGACATGTTACCAGGTGAACTGTGTAAGTGAGGAGAGTGTGTTCCCCTGATGGTTTAATAGACACGGGACATGTTACCAGGTGAACTGTATAAGTGAGGAGAACGTGTTCCCCTGATTCTTTAATGCATAAGGGACATGTTACCAGGCGAACAGTATAAGTGAGGAGAATGTGTTCCCCTGATGGTTTAATATACACGGGACATGTTACCAGGTGAACAGTATAAGTGAGGAGAGTGTGTTCCCCTGATGGTTTAATATACATGGGACATGTTACCAGGTGAACAGTATAAGTGAGGAGACTGTGTTCCCCTGATGGTTTAATATACATGGGACATGTTACCAGGCGAACAGTATAAGTGAGGAGAGTGTGTTCCCCTGATTGTTTAATACTGACGGGACATGTCACCAGGTGAACAGTATAAGTGAGGAGAGTGTGTTCCCCTGATTGTTTAATAACCACGGGACATGTTACCAGGTGAACAGTATAACTGAGGAGAGTGTGTTCCCTTGATTGTTTAATACACACGGGACATTTCCCCAGGTGAACAGTATAAGTGAGGAGAGTGTGTTCCCCTGATTGTTTAATACACACGGGACATGTCACCAGGTGAACAGTATAAGTGAGGAGAGTGTGTTCCCCTGATGGTTTAATATACACGGGACATGTTACCAGGTGAACAGTCTTAGTGAGGAGAGTGTGTTCCCCTGATGGTTTAATATACACGGGACATGTTGCCAGGTGAACAGTATAAGTGAGGAGAATGTGTTCCCCTGATTGTTTAATATACACAGGACATGTTACCAGGTGAACAGTATAAGTGAGGAGAGTGTGTTCCCCTGATGTTTTAATATACATGGGACATGTTACCAGGTGAACAGTATAAGTGAGGAGAGTGTGTTCCCCTGATGGTTTAATATACATGGGACATGTTACCAGGTGAACAGTATAAGTGAGGAGACTGTGTTCCCCTGATGGTTTAATATACATGGGACATGTTACCAGGTGAACAGTATAAGTGAGGAGAGTGTGTTCCCCTGATTGTTTAATACTGACGGGACATGTTACCAGGTGAACAGTATAAGTGAGGAGAGTGTGTTCCCCTGATTGTTTAATAAATAAGGGACATGTTACCAGGCGAACAGTATAAGTGAGGAGAGAGTGTTCCCCTGATTGTTTAATATACACGGGACATGTTACCAGGTGAACAGTATAAGTGAGGAGAGTTTGTTGCCCTGATTTTTTAATACTGACGGGACATGTTACCATGTGAACAGTATAAGTGAGGAGAGTGTGCTCCCCTGATGTTTTAATATACACGGGACATGTTACCAGGTGAACAGTATAAGTGAGGAGAGTGTGTTCCCCTGATTGTTTAATACTGACGGGACATGTTCCCAGGTGAACAGTATAAGTGAGGAGAGTGTGCTCCCCTGATGTTTTAATATACACGGGACATGTTACAAGCAGAAGAGTATAAGTGAGGAGAATGTGTTCCCCTGATGGTTTAAAACTGACGGGACATGTCACCAGGTGAACAGTATAAGTGAGGAGTGTATGTTCCCCTGATGCTTTAATATACACAGGACATGTTACCAGGCGAACAGTATAAGTGAGGAGAGTGAGTTCCCCTGATTGTTTAATGCAAACAGGACATGTTAACAGGTGAACAGTATAAGTGAGGAGAGTGTGTTCCCCTGATTGTTTAATATACACGGGACATGTAACCAGGTGAACAGTATAAATGAGGAGATTTTTTTGCCCTGATTGTTTAATACTGACGGGACACGCTACCAGGTGAACAGTATAAGTGAGGAAAGTGTGCTCCCCTGATGTTTTAATATACACGGGACATGTTACCAGGTGAACAGTAGAAGTGAGGAGAGTTTGTTGCCCTGATTGTTTAATAAACACAGGACATGTCACTAGGTGAACTGCATAAGTGAGGAGAGTGTGTTCCCCTGATTGTTTAATACACACGGGACATGTCACTAGGTGAACTGCATAAGTGAGGAGAGTGTGTTCCCCGGATTGTTTAATACACACGGGACATGTTACCAGGGGAACAGTATAAGTGAGGAGAGGGTGTTCCCCTGATTGTTTAATACACACGGGACATGTCACCAGGTGAACAGTGTAAGTGAGGAGAGTGTGTTCCCCTGATTGTTTAATACTGACGGGACATGTAACCAGGTGAACAATGTAAGTGAGGAGAGTGTCTTCCCCTGATTGTTTAATACTGACGGGACATGTAACCAGGTGAACAGTGTAAGTGAGGAGAGTGTGTTCCCCTGATTGTTTAATACTGACGGGACATGTCAACAGGTGAACTTTATAAGTGAGGAGAGTGTGTTCCCCTGATTGTTTAATACACACGGGACATGTTACCAGGTGAAAAGTGTAAGTGAGGAGAGTGTGTTCCCTGATTGTTTAATACACACGGGACATGTTCCCAGGTGAACTCAATAAGTGAGGAGAGTGTGTTCCCCTGATTGTTTAATACACACAGGACATGTCACCAGGCGAACAGTGCAAGTGAGGAGAGTGTTTTCCCCTGATGGTTTAATAAACACGGGACATGTTACCAGGTGAACAGTATAAGTGTGGAGAGTGTGTTCCCCTGATTGTTTAATACTGACGGGACCTGTAACAAGGTGAACAGTGTAAGTGAGGAGAGTGTGTTCCCCTGATTGTTTAATACTGACGGGACATGTAACCAGGTGAACAGTATAAGTGAGGAAGTGTGTTCCCCTGATTGTTTAATACTGACGGGACATGTAACCAGGTGAACAGTATAAGTGAGGAGAGTGTGTTCCCCTGATTGTTTAATAAACACGGGACATGTCACGAGGTGAACAGTATAAGTGAGGAGAGTGTGTTACCCTGATGCTTTAATATACACAGGACATGTCACCAGGCGAACAGTATAAGTGAGGAGAGCGAATTCCCCTGTTGGTTTAATACACACAGGACATGTTACCAGGTGAAAAGTATAAGTGAGGAGAGTGTGTTACCCTGATGCTTTAATATACACAGGACATGTTACCAGGCAAACAGTATAAGTGAGGAGATTGTGTTCCCCTGATTGTTTAATATACACAGGACATGTTACCACGTGAACAGCATAAGTGAGGAGAGTGTGTTCCCCTGATGGTTTAATACACACGGGACATGTTACCAGGTGAGCAGTATAAGTGAGGAGAGAGTGTTCCCCTGATTATTTAATATAGACGGGACATGTCACCAGGCGAACAGTGCAAGTGAGGAGAGTGTGTTCCCCATGATGGTTTAATAAACACGGGAGATGTTACCAGGTGAACAGTATAAGTGAGGAGAGTGTGTTCCCCTGATTGTTTAATACTGACGGCACATGTTACCAGGTGAAAAGTATAAGTGAGGAGAGTGTGTTGACATGATGCTTTAATATACACAGGACATGTTACCAGGCGAACAGTATAAAAGAGGAGATTGTGTTCCCCTGATGGTTTAATAAACACGGGACATGTTACCTTTTGAACAGTATAAGTGAGGAGATTGTGTTCCCCTGATTGTTTAATACTGACGGGACATGTCACCAGGAGAACAGAATAAGTGAGGAGAGTGTGTTCCCCTGATTGTTTAATACTGACGGGACATGTCACAAGGTGAACAGTATAAGTGAGGAGAGTGTGTTCCCCTTATTGCTTAATACTGACGGGACATGTTACCAGCTGAACAGTATAAGTGGGGAGAGTGAGTTCCCCTGATGGTTTACTATACACGGGACATGTTACCAGGTGAGCAGTATAAGTGAGGAGAGAGTGTTCCCCTGATTGTTTAATATAGACGGGACATGTCACCAGGTGAACAGTATAAGTGAGGAGAGTGTGTTCCCCTGATGCTTTAATATACGCAGGACATGTTACCAGGCGAACAGCATAAGTGAGGAGAGTGTGTTCCCCTGATGGTTTAATAAACACGGGACATGTTACCAGGTGAACAGTATAAGAGAGGAGAGTGAGTTCCCCTGATTGTTTAATACTGACGGGACATGTAACCAGGTGAACAGTATAAGTGAGGAGAGTGTGTTCCCCTGATTGTTTAATACTGACGGAACATGTTAGCAGGTGAACAGGAAAAGTGAGGAGAGTGTGTTCCCCTGATTGTTTAATACACACGGGACATGTTACCAGGTGAACAGTATAAGTGAGGAGAGTGTGCTCCCCTGATGTTTTAATATACACGGGACATGTTACCAGGTGAACAGTAGAAGTGAGGAGAGTTTGTTGCCCTGATTCTTTAATACTGACGGGGCATGTTACCAGGTGATCTGTATAAGTGAGGAGAGTGTGTTCCCCTGATTGTTTAATACACACGGGACATGTTACCAGGTGAACTGTAGTTGTGCGGAGAGTGTGCTCCTCTGATGGTTTAATACTGACAGGACATTTCACCAGTTGAACAGTATAAGTGAGGAGAGTGTGTTCCCCTGATTGTTTAATACACACGGGACATGTCACTAGGTGAACAATAAAAGTGAGGAGAGTGTGTTCCCCTGATTGTTTAATACTGACGGGACATGTCACCAGGCGAAGAGTATAAGTGAGGAGAGTGTGTTCCCCTGATTGTTTAAAGCACACAGGACATGTCACTCGGTGAACAGTATAAGTGAGGAGAGTGTGCTCCCCTCATGGTTTAATATACACGGGACATGTTACCACGTGAACAGCATAAGTGAGGAGAGTGTGTTCCCCTGATGGTTTAATACACACGGGACATGTTACCAGGTGAACAGCAGAAGTGAGGAGAGTATGTTCCCCTGATGGTTTAATATACACGGGACATGTTACCAGGTGAACAGTATAAGTGAGGAGAGTTTGTTGCCCTGATTGTTTAATACTGGCGGGACATGTTACCAGGTGAACAGTATAAGTGAGGAGAGTTTGTTGCCCTGATTGTTTAATACTGACGGGACATGTTACCAGGTGAAAAGTATAAGTGAGGAGAGTGTGTTCCCCTGATGGTTTAATACACACAGGACATGTTACCAGGCAAACAGTATAAGTGAGGAGATTGTGTTCCCTTGATGGTTTAATAAACACGGGACATGTTACCACGTGAACTGCATAAGTGAGGAGAGGGTGTTCCCCTGATGGTTTGATACACACGGGACATGTTACCAGGTGAACAGTAGAAGTGAGGAGAGTTTGTTGCCCTGATTGTTTAATATACATGGGACATGTTGCCAGGTGAACAGTATAAGTGAGGAGAATGAGTTCCCCTGATTGTCTAATACATAAGGGACATGTTACCAGGCGAACAGCATAAGTGAGGAGAGTGTGTTCCCCTGATTGTTTAATGCACACAGGACATGTCACCAGGCGAACAGTATAAGTGAGGAGAGTGTGTTCCCCTGATTGTTTAATATAGACGGGACATGTCACCAGGTGAACAGTGTAAGTGAGGAGAGTGTGTTCCCCTGATGCTTTAATATACACAGGACATGTTACCAGGCGAACAGTATAAGTGAGGAGAGTGTGTTCCCCTGATTGTTTAATACTGACGGGACATGTAACCAGGTGAACAGTATAAGTGAGGAGAGTGTGTTCCCCTGATTGTTTAATATAGACGGGACATGTCACCAGGTGAACAGTGTAAGTGAGGAGAGTGTGTTCCCCTGATGCTTTAATATACACAGGACATGTTACCAGGCGAACAGTATAAGTGAGGAGAGTGAGTTCCCCTGATGGTTTAATAAACACGGGAGATGTTACCAGGTGAACAGTATAAGTGAGGAGAGTGTGTTCCCCTGATTGTTTAATGCACACGGGACATGTTACCACGTGAACAGCATAAGTGAGGAGAGTGTGTTCCCCTGATTGTTTAATACTGACGGAACATGTTAGCAGGTGAACAGTGTAAGTGAGGAGAGTGTGTTCCCCTGATGGTTTAATGCACACAGGACATGTCACTAGGTGAACAGTATAAGTGAGGAGAGTTTGTTCCCCTGATTGTTTAATACTGACGGGACATGTTGCCAGGTGAACAGTTTTAGTGAGGAGAGTGTGATCCCCAGATTGTTTAATACACACGGGACATCTTACCAGGTGAACAGTATAAGTGAGCAGAGTGTGTTCCCCTGATGCTTTAATATACGCAGGACATGTTACCAGGCGAACAGCATAAGTGAGGAGAGTGTGTTCCCCTGATGGTTTAATAAACACGGGACATGTTACCAGGTGAACAGTATAAGTGAGGAGAGTGAGTTCCCCTGATTGTTTAATACTGACGGGACATGTAACCAGGTGAACAGTATAAGTGAGGAGAGTGTGTTCCCCTGATTGTTTAATACTGACGGAACATGTTAGCAGGTGAACAGGAAAAGTGAGGAGAGTGTGTTCCCCTGATTGTTTAATACACACGGGACATGTTACCAGGTGAACAGTATAAGTGAGGAGAGTGTGCTCCCCTGATGTTTTAATATACACGGGACATGTTACCAGGTGAACAGTAGAAGTGAGGAGAGTTTGTTGCCCTGATTCTTTAATACTGACGGGGCATGTTACCAGGTGATCTGTATAAGTGAGGAGAGTGTGTTCCCCTGATTGTTTAATACACACGGGACATGTTCCGAGGTGAACTGTAGTTGTGCGGAGAGTGTGCTCCTCTGATGGTTTAATACTGACAGGACATTTCACCAGTTGAACAGTATAAGTGAGGAGAGTGTGTTCCCCTGATTGTTTAATACACACGGGACATGTCACTAGGTGAACAATAAAAGTGAGGAGAGTGTGTTCCCCTGATTGTTTAATACTGACGGGACATGTCACCAGGCGAAGAGTATAAGTGAGGAGAGTGTGTTCCCCTGATTGTTTAAAGCACACAAGACATGTCACTCGGTGAACAGCATAAGTGAGGAGAGTGTGCTCCCCTCATGGTTTAATACACACGGGACATGTTACCACGTGAACAGCATAAGTGAGGAGAGTGTGTTCCCCTGATGGTTTAATACACACGGGACATGTTACCAGGTGAACAGCAGAAGTGAGGAGAGTATGTTCCCCTGATGGTTTAATATACACGGGACATGTTACCAGGTGAACAGTATAAGTGAGGAGAGTTTGTTGCCCTGATTGTTTAATACTGGCGGGACATGTTACCAGGTGAACAGTATAAGTGAGGAGAGTTTGTTGCCCTGATTGTTTAATACAGACGGGACATGTTACCAGGTGAAAAGTATAAGTGAGGAGAGTGTGTTCCCCTGATGGTTTAATACACACAGGACATGTTACCAGGCAAACAGTATAAGTGAGGAGATTGTGTTCCCTTGATGGTTTAATAAACACGGGACATGTTACCACGTGAACTGCATAAGTGAGGAGAGGGTGTTCCCCTGATGGTTTGATACACACGGGACATGTTACCAGGTGAACAGTAGAAGTGAGGAGAGTTTGTTGCCCTGATTGTTTAATATACATGGGACATGTTGCCAGGTGAACAGTATAAGTGAGGAGAATGAGTTCCCCTGATTGTCTAATACATTAGGGACATGTTACCAGGCGAACAGCATAAGTGAGGAGAGTGTGTTCCCCTGATTGTTTAATGCACACAGGACATGTCACCAGGCGAACAGTATAAGTGAGGAGAGTGTGTTCCCCTGATTGTTTAATATAGACGGGACATGTCACCAGGTGAACAGTGTAAGTGAGGAGAGTGTGTTCCCCATGATGGTTTAATAAACACGGGAGATGTTACCAGGTGAACAGTATAAGTGAGGAGAGTGTGTTCCCCTGATTGTTTAATACTGACGGCACATGTTACCAGGTGAAAAGTATAAGTGAGGAGAGTGTGTTAACATGATGCTTTAATATACACAGGACATGTTACCAGGCGAACAGTATAAAAGAGGAGATTGTGTTCCCCTGATGGTTTAATAAACACGGGACATGTTACCTTTTGAACAGTATAAGTGAGGAGATTGTGTTCCCCTGATTGTTTAATACTGACGGGACATGTCACCAGGAGAACAGAATAAGTGAGGAGAGTGTGTTCCCCTGATTGTTTAATACTGACGGGACATGTCACAAGGTGAACAGAATAAGTGAGGAGAGTGTGTTCCCCTTATTGCTTAATACTGACGGGACATGTTACCAGCTGAACAGTATAAGTGGGGAGAGTGAGTTCCCCTGATGGTTTACTATACACGGGACATGTTACCAGGTGAGCAGTATAAGTGAGGAGAGAGTGTTCCCCTGATTGTTTAATATAGACGGGACATGTCACCAGGTGAACAGTATAAGTGAGGAGAGTGTGTTCCCCTGATGCTTTAATATACGCAGGACATGTTACCAGGCGAACAGCATAAGTGAGGAGAGTGTGTTCCCCTGATGGTTTAATAAACACGGGACATGTTACCAGGTGAACAGTATAAGAGAGGAGAGTGAGTTCCCCTGATTGTTTAATACTGACGGGACATGTAACCAGGTGAACAGTATAAGTGAGGAGAGTGTGTTCCCCTGATTGTTTAATACTGACGGAACATGTTAGCAGGTGAACAGGAAAAGTGAGGAGAGTGTGTTCCCCTGATTGTTTAATACACACGGGACATGTTACCAGGTGAACAGTATAAGTGAGGAGAGTGTGCTCCCCTGATGTTTTAATATACACGGGACATGTTACCAGGTGAACAGTAGAAGTGAGGAGAGTTTGTTGCCCTGATTCTTTAATACTGACGGGGCATGTTACCAGGTGATCTGTATAAGTGAGGAGAGTGTGTTCCCCTGATTGTTTAATACACACGGGACATGTTACCAGGTGAACTGTAGTTGTGCGGAGAGTGTGCTCCTCTGATGGTTTAATACTGACAGGACATTTCACCAGTTGAACAGTATAAGTGAGGAGAGTGTGTTCCCCTGATTGTTTAATACACACGGGACATGTCACTAGGTGAACAATAAAAGTGAGGAGAGTGTGTTGCCCTGATTGTTTAATACTGACGGGACATGTCACCAGGCGAAGAGTATAAGTGAGGAGAGTGTGTTCCCCTGATTGTTTAAAGCACACAGGACATGTCACTCGGTGAACAGTATAAGTGAGGAGAGTGTGCTCCCCTCATGGTTTAATATACACGGGACATGTTACCACGTGAACAGCATAAGTGAGGAGAGTGTGTTCCCCTGATGGTTTAATACACACGGGACATGTTACCAGGTGAACAGCAGAAGTGAGGAGAGTATGTTCCCCTGATGGTTTAATATACACGGGACATGTTACCAGGTGAACAGTATAAGTGAGGAGAGTTTGTTGCCCTGATTGTTTAATACTGGCGGGACATGTTACCAGGTGAACAGTATAAGTGAGGGGAGTTTGTTGCCCTGATTGTTTAATACTGACGGGACATGTTACCAGGTGAAAAGTATAAGTGAGGAGAGTGTGTTCCCCTGATGGTTTAATACACACAGGACATGTTACCAGGCAAACAGTATAAGTGAGGAGATTGTGTTCCCTTGATGGTTTAATAAACACGGGACATGTTACCACGTGAACTGCATAAGTGAGGAGAGGGTGTTCCCCTGATGGTTTGATACACACGGGACATGTTACCAGGTGAACAGTAGAAGTGAGGAGAGTTTGTTGCCCTGATTGTTTAATATACATGGGACATGTTGCCAGGTGAACAGTATAAGTGAGGAGAATGAGTTCCCCTGATTGTCTAATACATAAGGGACATGTTACCAGGCGAACAGCATAAGTGAGGAGAGTGTGTTCCCCTGATTGTTTAATGCACACAGGACATGTCACCAGGCGAACAGTATAAGTGAGGAGAGTGTGTTCCCCTGATTGTTTAATATAGACGGGACATGTCACCAGGTGAACAGTGTAAGTGAGGAGAGTGTGTTCCCCTGATGCTTTAATATACACAGGACATGTTACCAGGCGAACAGTATAAGTGAGGAGAGTGTGTTCCCCTGATTGTTTAATACTGACGGGACATGTAACCAGGTGAACAGTATAAGTGAGGAGAGTGTGTTCCCCTGATTGTTTAATATAGACGGGACATGTCACCAGGTGAACAGTGTAAGTGAGGAGAGTGTGTTCCCCTGATGCTTTAATATACACAGGACATGTTACCAGGCGAACAGTATAAGTAAGGAGAGTGAGTTCCCCTGATGGTTTAATAAACACGGGAGATGTTACCAGGTGAACAGTATAAGTGAGGAGAGTGTGTTCCCCTGATTGTTTAATGCACACGGGACATGTTACCACGTGAACAGCATAAGTGAGGAGAGTGTGTTCCCCTGATTGTTTAATACTGACGGAACATGTTAGCAGGTGAACAGTGTAAGTGAGGAGAGTGTGTTCCCCTGATGGTTTAATGCACACAGGACATGTCACTAGGTGAACAGTATAAGTGAGGAGAGTTTGTTCCCCTGATTGTTTAATACTGACGGGACATGTTGCCAGGTGAACAGTTTTAGTGAGGAGAGTGTGATCCCCAGATTGTTTAATACACACGGGACATCTTACCAGGTGAACAGTATAAGTGAGCAGAGTGTGTTCCCCTGATGCTTTAATATACGCAGGACATGTTACCAGGCGAACAGCATAAGTGAGGAGAGTGTGTTCCCCTGATGGTTTAATAAACACGGGACATGTTACCAGGTGAACAGTATAAGAGAGGAGAGTGAGTTCCCCTGATTGTTTAATACTGACGGGACATGTAACCAGGTGAACAGTATAAGTGAGGAGAGTGTGTTCCCCTGATTGTTTAATACTGACGGAACATGTTAGCAGGTGAACAGGAAAAGTGAGGAGAGTGTGTTCCCCTGATTGTTTAATACACACGGGACATGTTACCAGGTGAACAGTATAAGTGAGGAGAGTGTGCTCCCCTGATGTTTTAATATACACGGGACATGTTACCAGGTGAACAGTAGAAGTGAGGAGAGTTTGTTGCCCTGATTCTTTAATACTGACGGGGCATGTTACCAGGTGATCTGTATAAGTGAGGAGAGTGTGTTCCCCTGATTGTTTAATACACACGGGACATGTTCCCAGGTGAACTGTAGTTGTGCGGAGAGTGTGCTCCTCTGATGGTTTAATACTGACAGGACATTTCACCAGTTGAACAGTATAAGTGAGGAGAGTGTGTTCCCCTGATTGTTTAATACACACGGGACATGTCACTAGGTGAACAATAAAAGTGAGGAGAGTGTGTTCCCCTGATTGTTTAATACTGACGGGACATGTCACCAGGCGAAGAGTATAAGTGAGGAGAGTGTGTTCCCCTGATTGTTTAAAGCACACAGGACATGTCACTCGGTGAACAGTATAAGTGAGGAGAGTGTGCTCCCCTCATGGTTTAATACACACGGGACATGTTACCACGTGAACAGCATAAGTGAGGAGAGTGTGTTCCCCTGATGGTTTAATACACACGGGACATGTTACCAGGTGAACAGCAGAAGTGAGGAGAGTATGTTCCCCTGATGGTTTAATATACACGGGACATGTTACCAGGTGAACTGTATAAGTGAGGAGAGTTTGTTGCCCTGATTGTTTAATACTGGCGGGACATGTTACCAGGTGAACAGTATAAGTGAGGAGAGTTTGTTGCCCTGATTGTTTAATACAGACGGGACATGTTACCAGGTGAAAAGTATAAGTGAGGAGAGTGTGTTCCCCTGATGGTTTAATACACACAGGACATGTTACCAGGCAAACAGTATAAGTGAGGAGATTGTGTTCCCTTGATGGTTTAATAAACACGGGACATGTTACCACGTGAACTGCATAAGTGAGGAGAGGGTGTTCCCCTGATGGTTTGATACACACGGGACATGTTACCAGGTGAACAGTAGAAGTGAGGAGAGTTTGTTGCCCTGATTGTTTAATATACATGGGACATGTTGCCAGGTGAACAGTATAAGTGAGGAGAATGAGTTCCCCTGATTGTCTAATACATAAGGGACATGTTACCAGGCGAACAGCATAAGTGAGGAGAGTGTGTTCCCCTGATTGTTTAATGCACACAGGACATGTCACCAGGCGAACAGTATAAGTGAGGAGAGTGTGTTCCCCTGATTGTTTAATATAGACGGGACATGTCACCAGGTGAACAGTGTAAGTGAGGAGAGTGTGTTCCCCTGATGCTTTAATATACACAGGACATGTTACCAGGCGAACAGTATAAGTGAGGAGAGTGTGTTCCCCTGATTGTTTAATACTGACGGGACATGTAACCAGGTGAACAGTATAAGTGAGGAGAGTGTGTTCCCCTGATTGTTTAATATAGACGGGACATGTCACCAGGTGAACAGTGTAAGTGAGGAGAGTGTGTTCCCCTGATGCTTTAATATACACAGGACATGTTACCAGGCGAACAGTATAAGTGAGGAGAGTGAGTTCCCCTGATGGTTTAATAAACACGGGAGATGTTACCAGGTGAACAGTATAAGTGAGGAGAGTGTGTTCCCCTGATTGTTTAATGCACACGGGACATGTTACCAGGTGAACAGCATAAGTGAGGTGAGTGTGTTCCCCTGATTGTTTAATACTGACGGAACATGTTAGCAGGTGAACAGTGTAAGTGAGGAGAGTGTGTTCCCCTGATGGTTTAATGCACACAGGACATGTCACTAGGTGAACAGTATAAGTGAGGAGAGTTTGTTCCCCTGATTGTTTAATACTGACGGGACATGTTGCCAGGTGAACAGTTTTAGTGAGGAGAGTGTGATCCCCAGATTGTTTAATACACACGGGACATCTTACCAGGTGAACAGTATAAGTGAGCAGAGTGTGTTCCCCTGATTGTTTTTTATAGACTGGACATGTAACCAGGTGAACAGTATAAGTGAGGAGAGCGTGTTCCCCCGATGGTTTAAAACATACGGGACGTGTTACCAGGTGAACAGTATAAGTGAGGAGAGCGTGTTCCCCAGATTGTTTAATACACACGGGTCATGTTACCAGGTAAACAGTACAGGTGAGGAGACTGTGTTCCTTTGATGGTTTAATATACACGGGACATCTTTCCAGGTGAACAGTATAAGTGAGGAGAGTGTGTTCCCAAGATTGTTTAATACTCCCGGGTCATGTTACCAGGTAGACAGTATAAGTGAGGAGACTGTGTTCCTTTGATGGTTTAGTATACAAGGGACATGTTACCAGGTGAACAGTATAAGTGAGGAGAGTGTGTTCCCCAGATTGTTTAATACACACGGGACATGTTGCCAGGTGAACAGTATAAGTTACGAGAGAGTGTTTCCCTGATGTTTTAATAAACACGGGACATATTCCCAGGTATACAGTATAAGTGAGGAGAGTGCGTTCCCCAGATTGTTTAATACACACGGGTCATGTTACCAGGTAAACTTTACAGGTGAGGAGACTGTGTTCCTTTGATGGTTTAATATACACGGGACATCTTGCCAGGTGAACAGTATAAGTGAGCAGCGCGTGTTCCTCTGATGGTTTATTATACACGGGGCATGGCATGAGGTGAACAGCATAAGGGAGGAGAGTGTGTTCCCCTGATGGTTTAATACACACAGGACATGCCATTAGGTGAACAGCATAAGTGAGGAGAGTATGTTCCCCTGATTGTTTAACACACACAGGACATGTTACCAGGTGAACAGTATGAGTGAGGAGAGTGTGTTCCCCTTTTGGTTTAATATACACGAGGCATGTTGCCAGATGAACAGTATTAGTGAGGAGAGTGTGTTTTTCTGATGGTTTAATATACACGGGACATGTTACCAGGTGAACAGTATAAGTGAGGAGAGTGTGTTCCCCTGATGGTTTAATATACACGGGACATGTTACCAGGTGAACAGTATAAGTGAGGAGAGTGTGTTCCCCTGATTGTTTAATACACACTGGACATGTTACCAGGTGAACAGTATAAGTGAGGAGAGTGTGTTCCCCTGATTGTTTAATACACACTGGACATGTTACCAGGTGAACAGTATAAGTGAGGAGAGTGTGTTCCCCTGATTGTTTAATATACACAGGACATGTTACCAGGTGAACAGTATAAGTGAGGAGAGTGTGTTCCCCTGATTGTTTAATACACACTGGACATGTTACCAGGTGAACAGTATAAGTGAGGCGAGTGTGTTCCCCTGATGGTTTAACATAAACGGGACATGTTACCAGGTGAACAGTATACGTGAGGCGAGTGTGTTCCCCTGATGGTTTAACATAAACGGGACATGTTACCAGGTGAACAGTATAAGTGAGGAGAGTGTTTTCCCCTGATAGTTTAATACACACGGGACATGTTACCAGGTGAACAGTATAAGTGAGGAGAGTGTGTTCCCTTGATTGTTTAATGCACACGTGACAATTCAACAGTTGAACAGTATAAGTGAGGAGAGTGTTTTCCCCTGATAGTTTAATACACACAGGACATGTTACCAGGTGAACAGTATAAGTGAGGAGAGTGTGTTCCCTTGATTGTTTAATGCACACGGGACATGTTACCAGGTGAACTGTATAAGTGAGGAGAGTGTGTTCCCCTGTTTGTATAATACACTCAGGACATTTCACCAGGTGAACAGTATAAGTGAGGAGACTGTGTTCCGCTGATGGTTTAATATACGCGGGACATCTTCCCAGGTGAACAGTATAAGTGAGCAGAGTGTGTTCCCCTGATTGTTTAATACACACGGTACATGTTACCAGGTGAACAGTATAAGTGAGCAGAGTGTGTTCCCCTGATTGTTTAATGCACACAGGACATGTCACCAGGCGAACAGTGCAATTGAGGAGAGTGTGTTCCCCTGATTGTTTAATATACACGGGACATGTTACCAGGTGAACAGTATAAGTGAGGAGAGTGTGTTCCCCTGATTATTTAACATAGACGGGACATGTCACCAGGCGAACAGTGCAAGTGAGGAGAGTGTGTTCCCCATGATGGTTTAATAAACACGGGAGATGTTACCAGGTGAACAGTATAAGTGAGGAGAGTGTGTTCCCCTGATTGTTTAATACTGACGGGACATGTTACCAGGTGAAAAGTATAAGTGAGGAGAGTGTGTTACCATGATGCTTTAATATACACAGGACATGTTACCAGGCGAACAGTATAAGTGAGGAGATTGTGTTCCCCTGATGGTTTAATAAACACGGGACATGTTACCTTTTGAACAGTATAAGTGAGGAGATTGTGTTCCCCTGATTGTTTAATACTGACGGGACATGTAACCAGGTGAACAGTATCAGTGAGGAGAGTGTGTTCCCCTGATTGTTTAATACTGACGGGACATGTCACCAGGAGAACAGAATAAGTGAGGAGAGTGTGTTCCCCTGATTGTTTAATACTGACGGGACATGTCACAAGGTGAACAGTATAAGTGAGGAGAGTGTGTTCCCCTTATTGCTTAATACTGACGGGACATGTTACCAGGTGAACAGTATAAGTGGGGAGAGTGAGTTCCCCTGATGGTTTAATATACACGGGACATGTTACCAGGTGAGCAGTATAAGTGAGGAGAGAGTGTTCCCCTGATTGTTTAATATAGACGGGACATGTCACCAGGTGAACAGTATAAGTGAGGAGAGTGTGTTCCCCTGATGCTTTAATATACGCAGGACATGTTACCAGGCGAACAGCATAAGTGAGGAGAGTGTGTTCCCCTGATGGTTTAATAAACACGGGACATGTTACCAGGTGAACAGTATAAGAGAGGAGAGTGTGTTCCCCTGATTGTTTAATACTGACGGGACATGTAACCAGGTGAACAGTATAAGTGAGGAGAGTGTGTTCCCCTGATTGTTTAATACTGACGGAACATGTTAGCAGGTGAACAGGAAAAGTGAGGAGAGTGTGTTCCCCTGATTGTTTAATACACACGGGACATGTTACCAGGTGAACAGTATAAGTGAGGAGAGTGTGCTCCCCTGATGTTTTAATATACACGGGACATGTTACCAGGTGAACAGTAGAAGTGAGGAGAGTTTGTTGCCCTGATTCTTTAATACTGACGGGGCATGTTACCAGGTGATCTGTATAAGTGCGGAGAGTGTGTTCCCCTGATTGTTTAATACACACGGGACATGTTACCAGGTGAACTGTAGTTGTGCGGAGAGTGTGCTCCTCTGATGGTTTAATACTGACAGGACATTTCACCAGTTGAACAGTATAAGTGAGGAGAGTGTGTTCCCCTGATTGTTTAATACACACGGGACATGTCACTAGGTGAACAATAAAAGTGAGGAGAGTGTGTTCCCCTGATTGTTTAATACTGACGGGACATGTCACCAGGCGAAGAGTATAAGTGAGGAGAGTGTGTTCCCCTGATTGTTTAAAGCACACAGGACATGTCACTCGGTGAACAGTATAAGTGAGGAGAGTGTGCTCCCCTCATGGTTTAATATACACGGGACATGTTACCACGTGAACAGCATAAGTGAGGAGAGTGTGTTCCCCTGATGGTTTAATACACACGGGACATGTTACCAGGTGAACAGCAGAATTGAGGAGAGTATGTTCCCCTGATGGTTTAATATACACGGGACATGTTACCAGGTGAACAGTATAAGTGAGGAGAGTTTGTTGCCCTGATTGTTTAATACTGGCGGGACATGTTACCAGGTGAACAGTATAAGTGAGGAGAGTTTGTTGCCCTGATTGTTTAATACTGACGGGACATGTTACCAGGTGAAAAGTATAAGTGAGGAGAGTGTGTTCCCCTGATGGTTTAATACACACAGGACATGTTACCAGGCAAACAGTATAAGTGAGGAGATTGTGTTCCCTTGATGGTTTAATAAACACGGGACATGTTACCACGTGAACTGCATAAGTGAGGAGAGGGTGTTCCCCTGATGGTTTGATACACACGGGACATGTTACCAGGTGAACAGTAGAAGTGAGGAGAGTTTGTTGCCCTGATTGTTTAATATACATGGGACATGTTGCCAGGTGAACAGTATAAGTGAGGAGAGTGTGTTCCCCTGATTGTTTAATATAGACGGGACATGTCACCAGGTGAACAGTGTAAGTGAGGAGAGTGTGTTCCCCTGATGCTTTAATATACACAGGACATGTTACCAGGCGAACAGTATAAGTGAGGAGAGTGTGTTCCCCTGATTGTTTAATGCACACAGGACATGTCACCAGGCGAACAGTATAAGTGAGGAGAGTGTGTTCCCGTGATGGTTTAATACACACGGGACATGTTACCAGGTGAACATTATAAGTGAGGCGAGTGTGTTCCCTCGATGGTTTAATATACACGGGACATGTTACGAGGTGAACAGTATAAGTGAGGAGAATGTTTCCCCCTGATAGTTTAATACACACAGGACATTTCATCAGGTGAACAGTATAAGTGAGGAGAGGGCTTTCCCCTGATGGTTTAATATACACGGGACATGTTACCAGGTGAACAGTATAAGTGAGCAGAGTGTGTTCCCCTGATTGTTTAATACACAAGGGACATGTTACCAGGTGAACAGTATAAGTGAGGAGAGTGTGTTCCCCTGATGGTTTAATACACACGGGACATGTTACCAGGTGAACAGTATAAGTGAGCAGAGTGTGTTCCCCTGATTGTTTAATACACAAGGGACATGTTACCAGGTGAAAAGTAAAAGTGAGGAGAGTGTGTTCCCCTGATGGTTTAATACACACGGGACATGTTACCAGGTGAACAGTATAAGTGAGGAGAGTGTGTTCCCCTGATTATTTAATACACACAGGACATGTTACCAGGTGAACAGTATAAGTGAGGCGAGTGTGTTCCCCTGATGGTTTAATATAAACGGGACATGTTACCAGGTGAACAGTATAAGTGAGGAGAGTGTGTTCCCCTGATTGTTTAATACACAATGGACACGTTACCAGGTGAACAGTATAAGTGAGCAGAGTGTGTTCCCCTGATTGTTTAATACACAAGGGACATGTTACCAGGTGAACAGTATAAGTGAGGAGAGTGTTTTCCCCTGATTGTTTAATACACAAGGGACATGTTACCAGGAGAACAGTATATGTGAGGAGAGTGTGTTCCCCTGATTGTTTAATACGCAAGGGACATGTTACCAGGTGAACAGTATAAGTGAGGAGAGTGTGTTCCCCTGATTGTTTAATACGCAAGGGACATGTTACCAGGTGAACAGTATACGTGAGGAGAGTGTGTACCCCTGATTGTTTAATACACAAGGGACAAGTTACCAGGTGAACAGTATAAGTGAGGAGAGTGTTTTCCCCTGATTCTTTAATACACAAGGGACATGTTACCAGGTGAACAGTATAAGTGAGGAGAGTGTGTTCCCCTGATTGTTTAATACACAAGGGACATGTTACCAGGTGAACAGTATAAGTGAGGAGAGTGTTTTTCGCTGATGTTTTAATACACACGGGACATGTTACCAGGTGAACAGTATAAGTGAGGCGAGTGTGTTCCCCTGATGGTTTAATATACACGAGACATGTTACCAGGTGAACAGTATAAGTGAGGAGAGGGTGTTCCCCTGATGTTTTAATACACACTGGACATGTTACCAGGTGAACAGTATAAGTGAGGAGAGGGTGTTCCCCTGATGTTTTAATACACACGGGACATGTTACCAGATGAACAGTATAAGTGAAGAGAGTGTGTGCCCATAATGTTTTAATAGACACGGGACAAGTTACCAGTTGAACAGTATAAGTGAGGAGAGTCTGTTCCACTGATGGTTTAATATACACGAGACGTGTTACCAGGTGAACAGTATAAGTGAGGAGAGTCTCTTCCTCTGATGGTTTAATATACACGGGACGTGTTACCAGGTGAACAGTATAAGTGAGGCGAGGGAGTTCCCCTGATGTTTTAATACACACAGGACGTGTTACCAGGTGAAGAGTATAAGTGAGGAGAGTGTTTTCCCCTGATTGTTTAATACACAAGGGACATGTTCCCAGGTGAACAGTATAAGTGAGCAGAGTGTGTTCCCCTCATTGTTTAATACACACAGGACATGTTACCAGGTGAACAGTATAAGTGAGGAGAGTGTTTTCCCCTGATTGTTTAATACACAAGGGACATGTTCCCAGGTGAACAGTATAAGTGAGGAGAGTGTGTTCCCCTGATTGTTTAATACACAAGGGACATGTTACAAGGTGAACAGTATAAGTGAGGAGAGTGTTTTCCCCTGATTGTTTAATACACAAGGGACATGTTACCAGGTGATCAGTATAAGTGAGGAGAGTCTGTTCCCCTGATTGTTTAATACACAAGGGACATGTTACAAGTTGAACAGTATAAGTGAGGAGAGTGTTTTCCCCTGATTGTTTAATACACAAGGGACATGTTCCCAGGTGAACAGTATAAGTGAGGAGAGTGTTTTCCCCTGATTGTTTAATACACAAGGGACATGTTACCAGGTGAACAGTATAAGTGAGGAGAGTGTGTTCCCCTGATTGTTTAATACACAAGGGACATGTTACAAGGTGAACAGTATAAGTGAGGAGAGTGTTTTCCCCTGATTGTTTAATACACAAGGGACATGTTACCAGGTGAACAGTATAAGTGAGGAGAGTCTGTTCCCCTGATGGTTTAATATACACGAGACGTGTTACCAGGTGAACAGTATAAGTGAGGAGAGTGTGTTCCCCTGATGGTTTAATACACACAGGACATGTTACCAGGTGAAGAGTATAAGTGAGGTGAGTGTGTTCCCTTGATTGTTTAATACACACAGGACATGATACCAGTTGAACAGGATAAGTGAGGAGACAGTGTTCCACTGATGGTTTAATATACACGGGACATCTTCCCAGGTGAACAGTATAAGTGAGCAGAGTGTGTTCCCCTGATTGTTTAATACACAAGGGACATGTTACCAGGTGAACAGTATAAGTGAGGAGAGTGTGTTCCCCTGATAGTTTAATGCACACGGGACATGTTACCAGGTGAACAGTATAAGTGAGGAGAGTGTGTTCCCCTGATGGTTTAATATAAACGGGACATGTAACCAGGTGAACAGTATAAGTGAGGAGAGTGTTTTCCCCTGATAGTTTAATACACACGGGACATGTTACCAGGTGAACAGTATAAGTGAGGAGAGTGTGTTCCCCTAATGGTTTAATACACACGGGACATGTTACCAGGTGAAGAGTATAAGTGAGGAGAGTGTGTTCCCCTCATTGTTTAATACACCCAGGTCATGTTACCAGGTGAACAGTAAAAGTGAGGAGAGTGTTTACCCCTGATTGTTTAATACACAAGGGACATGTTACCAGGTGAACAGTATAAGTGAGGAGAGTGTGTTCCCCTGATTGATTAATACACAAGGGACATGTTACCAGGTGAACAGTATAAGTGAGGAGAGTGTGTTCCCCTGATTGTTTAATACACAAGGGACATGTCACCAAGAGAACAGTATATGTGAGGAGAGTGTTTTTCGCTGATGTTTTAATACACACGGGACATGTTACCAGGTGAACAGTATAAGTGAGGCGAGTGTGTTCCCCTGATGGTTTAATATACACGAGACATGTTACCAGGTGAATAGTATAAGTGAGGAGATGGTGTTCCCCTGATGTTTTAATACACACGGGACATGTTACCAGGTGAACAGTATAAGTGAGGAGAGGGTGTTCCCCTGATGTTTTAATACACACGGGACATGTTACCAGATGAAAAGCATAAGTGAGGAGAGTGTGTTCCCCTAATGTTTTAATAGGCACGGGACAAGTTCCCAGGTGAACAGAATAAGTGAGGAGAGTCTGTTCCCCTGATGGTTTAATATACACGAGACGTGTTACCAGGTGAACAGTGTAAGTGAGGAGAGTGTGTTCCCCTGATTGTTTAATACACACGGGACATGTTACCAGGTGAACAGTTTAAGTGAGGAGAGTGTGTTCCCGTGATGGTTTAATACACACGGGACATGTTACCAGGTGAACAGAAAATGTGAGGCGAGTGTGTTCCCCTGAAGGTTTAATATACACGGGACATGTTACCAGGTGAACAGTATAAGTGAGGAGAGTGTTTTCCCCTGATAGTTTAATACACACGGGACATGTTACCAGGTGAACAGTATAAGTGAGGAGAGTGTGTTCCCCTGATGGTTTAATACACACAGGACATGTTACCAGGTGAAGAGTATAAGTGAGGTGAGTGTGTTCCCTTGATTGTTTAATACACACAGGACATTTCACCAGGTGAACAGGATAAGTGAGGAGACTGTGTTCCCCAGATGGTTTAATACACACAGGACATGTTACCAGGTGAAGAGTATAAGTGAGGTGAGTGTGTTCCCCTGATTGTTTAATACACACAGGACATTTCACCAGGTGAACAGGATAAGTGAGGAGAGTGTGTTCCCCAAATGGTTTAATACACACAGGACATGTTACCAGGTGAAGAGTATAAGTGAGGTGAGTTTGTTCCCCTGATTGTTTAATACACACAGGACATTTCACCAGGTGAACAGGATAAGTGACGTGACTGTGTTCCCCAGATGGTTTAATACACACAGGACATGTTACCAGGTGAAGAGTATAAGTGAGGTGAGTGTGTTCCCCTGATTGTTTAATACACACAGGACATTTCACCAGGTGAACAGGATAAGTGAGGAGAGTGTGTTCCCCAGATGGTTTAATACACACAGGACATGTTACCAGGTGAAGAGTATAAGTGAGGTGAGTGTGTTCCCCTGATTGTTTAATACACACAGGACATTTCACCAGGTGAACAGGAAAAGTGAGGAGACTGTGTTCCCCAGATGGTTTAATACACACAGGACATGTTACCAGGTGAAGAGTATAAGTGAGGTGAGTGTGTTCCCTTGATTGTTAAATACACACAGGACATGTTACCAGGTGGACAGTATAAGTGAGCAGAGTGTGTTCCCCTGATGGTTTAATACACACGGGACATGTTACCAGGTGAAGAGTATAAGTGAGGAGAGTGTGTTCCCCTGATTATTTAATACACACAGGACATGTTATCAGGTGAACAGTATCGGTGAGGAGACTGTGTTCCACTGATGTTTTAATACACACGGGACATGTTACCAGATGAACAGTATAAGTGAGGAGAGTGTGTTCCCCTAATGTTTTAATAGACACGGGACAAGTTACCAGGTGAACAGTATAAGTGAGGAGAGTGTGTTCCCTGATTGTTTAATACACACGGGACATGTTACCAGGTGAACAGTATAAGTGAGGAGAGTGTGTTCCCCTGATTGTTTCATTCTCACGGCACATGTTACCAGGTGAACAGTTTAAGTGAGGAGAGTGTGTTTCGCTGATGTTTTAATACACACGGGACATGTTACCAGGTGAACAGTATAAGTGAGGCGAGTGTGTTCCCCAGATTGTTTAATATACACAGGACATGTTACCAGGTGAACAATGTAAGTGAGGAGAGTGTGTTCCCCTGATTGTTTAATATACACGAGACATGTTACCAGGTGAACAGTATAAGTGAGGAGAGTGTGTTCCCCTGATTGTTTAATATACACGGGACATGTTACCAGGTGAACAGTATAAGTGAGCAGAGTGTGTTCCCCTGATTGTTTAATACACTCTGTACATGTTACCAGGTGAACAGTATAAGTGAGGCGAGTGTTTTCCCCAGATTGTTTAATATACACGGGACATGTTACCAGCGGAACAGTATAAGTGAGGAGAGTGTGTTCCCCTGATTGTTTAATATACACAGGACATGTTACCAGGTGAACAGTACAAGTGCGGAGTGTGTGTTCCCCTGATGGTTTAAAATACACGGGACATGTTACCAGGTGAACAGTACAAGTGCGGAGTGTGTGTTCCCCTGATGGTTTAATATACACGGGACATGTCACCAAGTGAAAAGTATATGTGAAGAGAGTGTGTTCCCCTGATGGTTTCATATCCACGAGACATGTTACCATGTGAACAGTATAAGTGAGAAGAGTGTGTTCCCCTGATGTTTTAATACAGACGGGACATGTTAACAGGTGAACAGAATAGGTGAGGAGAGTGTGTTCCCCTGATTTTTTAATACACACGGGACATGTTACCAGGTGAACGGTATAAGTGAGGAGAGTGTGTTCCCCTGATGTTTTAATACACACAGGACATGTTACCAGGTGAACCGTATAAGTGAGGAGATTGTGTACCCCTGATGGTTTAATACAGACGGGACATGTTACCAGATGAACAGTATAAGTGAGGAGAGTGTGTTCCCCTAATGTTTTAATGGACACGGGACGGGTTACCAGGTGAACAGTATAAGTGAGGAGAGTGTGTTCCCCTAATGTTTTAATATACACGGGACATGTTACCAGGTGAACAGTATACGTGAGGCGAGTGTGTTCCCCAGGTTTTTTAATATACACGGGACATGTTACCAGCTGAACAGTATAAGTGAGGAGAGTGTGTTCCCCTGATGGTTTAATACACACGGGACATGTTACGAGGTGAAGAGTATAAGTGAGGAGAGTTTGTTCCCCTGATTGTTTCATACACACAGTACATGTTACCAGGTGAACAGTATAAGTGAGGAAAGTTTGTTCCCCTGATTGTTTAATAAACACAGGACATTTCACCAGGTGAACAGTATAAGTGAAGAGAGTGTGTTCCCTTTGATTGTTTAATACACAAGGGACTTGTTACGAGGTGAACAGTATAAGTGAGCAGAGTGTGTTCCCCTGATGTTTTAATACACACGGGACATTTTGCCAGGTGAACAGTATAAGTGAGGAGAGTGTGTTCCCCAGATTGTTTAATACACACGGGAAATGTTACCAGGTGAACAGTATAGGTGAGGAGAGGGTGTTCCCTTGATGTTTTAATACACACGGGACATGTTACCAGGTGAACAGTTTAAGTGAGGCGAGTGTGTTCCCCAGATTGTTTAATATACACAGGACATGTTACCAGGTGAACAGTATCAGTGAGGAGAGTGTGTTCCCCTGATGGTTTAATATACACGGGACATGTTACCAGGTGAACAGTTTAAGTGAGGAGAGTGTGTTTCGCTGATGTTTTTATACACACGGGACATGTTACCTGGTGAACAGTATAAGTGAGGCGAGTGTGTTCCCCAGATTGTTTAATATGCACAGGACATGTTACCAGGTGAACAGTATCAGTGAGGAGAGTGTGTTCCCCTGATGGTTTAATATACACGGGACATGTTACCAGGTGAACAGTTTAAGTGAGGAGAGTGTGTTTCGCTGATGTTTTAATACAGACGGGACATGTTACCAGGTGAACAGTATAAGTGAGGCGAGTGTGTTCCCCAGATTGTTTAATATACACAGGACATGTTACCAGGTGAACAGTATCAGTGAGGAGAGTGTGTTCCCCTGATGGTTTAATATACACTGGACATGTTACCAGGTGAACAGTTTAAGTGAGGAGAGTGTGTTTCGCTGATGTTTTAATACACACCGGACATGTTACCAGGTGAACAGTATAAGTGAGGCGAGTGTGTTCCCCAGATTGTTTAATATACACAGGACATGTTACCAGGTGAACAGTATCAGTGAGGAGAGTGTGTTCCCCTGATGGTTTAATATACACGGGACATGTTACCAGGTGAACAGTTTAAGTGAGGAGAGTGTGTTTCGCTGATGTTTTAATACACACGGGACATGTTACCAGGTGAACAGTATAAGTGAGGCGAGTGTGTTCCCCAGATTGTTTAATATACACAGGACATGTTACCAGGTGAACAGTATCAGTGAGGAGAGTGTGTTCCCCTGATGGTTTAATATACACGGGACATGTTACCAGGTGAACAGTTTAAGTGAGGAGAGTGTGTTTCGCTGATGTTTTAATACACACGGGACATGTTACCAGGTGAACAGTATAAGTGAGGCGAGTGTGTTCCCCAGATTGTTTAATATACACAGGACATGTTACCAGGTGAACAGTATCAGTGAGGAGAGTGTGTTCCCCTGATCGTTTAATATACACGGGACATGTTACCAGGTGTACAGTTTAAGTGAGGAGGGTGTGTTTCGCTGATGTTTTTATACACACGGGACATGTTACCAGGTGAACATGATAAATGATGAGAGTGTGTTCCCCAGATTGTTTCATACACACGGGACATGTTACCAGGTGAACAGTATAGGTGAGGAGACTGTGTTGCATTGATAGTTTAATAGACACGGGACATGTTACCAGGTGAACAGTATAAGTGAGGAGAGTGTGTTCCCCTAATGTTTTAATAGACACGGGACAAGTTACCAGGTGAACAGTATAAGTGAGGAGAGTGTGTTCCCCTGATGGTTTAATATACACGAGACATGTTGCCAGGTGAACATTATAAGTGAGGAGAGTGTGTTCCCCTGATGGTTTAATATACACAGGACATGTTACCAGGTGAACAGTTTAAGTTAGGAGAGTGTGTTTCGCTGATGTTTTAATACACACGGGACATGTTACCAGGTGAACAGTATAAGTGAGGAGAGTGTGTTCCCCTGATGGTTTAATATACACGAGACACATTACCAGGTGAACAGTATAAGTGAGGAGAGTGTGTTCCCTGATTGTTTAATATACACAGGACATCTTACCAGGTGAACAGTATAAGTGAGGAGAGTGTGTTCCCCTAATGTTTTAATAGACACGGGACAAGTTACCAGGTGAACAGTATAAGTGAGGAGAGTGTGTTCCCCTGATGGTTTAATATACACGAGACATGTTGCCAGGTGAACATTAAAAGTGAGGGGAGTGTGTTCCCCTGATGGTTTAATATACACAGGACATGTTACCAGTTGAACAGTTTAAGTTAGGAGAGTGTGTTTCGTTGTTGTTTTAATACACACGGGACATGTTACCAGGTGAACAGTATAAGTGAGGGGAGTGTGTTCCCCAGATTGTTTAATATACACGGGACATTTTACCAGGTGAACAGTATAAGTGTGGAGAGTGTGTTCTCCTGTTTGTTTAATACACACGGGACATGTTAACAGGTGAACAGTATAAGTGAGGAGATTGTGTTCCCCTGTTTGTTTAATACACACGGGACATGTTACCAGGTGAACAGTATAAGTGAGGAGAGTGTGTTCCCCTGATTGTTTAATACACACGGGACATGTTACCAGGTGAACAGTATAAGTGAGGAGAGTGTGTTACCCTGCTTGTTTAATACACACGGGACATGTTACCAGGTGAACAGTATAGTGAGGAGAGTGTGTTCCCCTGTTTGTTTAATACACACGGGACATGTTACCAGGTGAACAGTAGAAGTGAGGAGAGTGTGTTCCACTGATTGTTTTTTACATATGGGACATTTCACCAGGTGAACAGTATAAGTGAGCAGACTGTGTTCCCCTGATGTTTTAATACACACGGGACATGTTGCCAGGTGAACAGTATAGGTGAGGAGAGTGTGTTCCCCTGATTGTTTAATATACACAGGACATGTTACCAGGTGAACGGTATTAGTGCGGAGAGTGTGTTCCCCTGACTGTTTAATATACACGGGACATGTCACCAGGTGAACAGAAGAAGTGAGGACAGTGTGTTCCCCTTATGTTTTAATACACACGGGACATGTTACCAGGTGAACAGTATAAGTGAGGCGAGTGTGTTCCCCAGATTGTTTAATATACACGGCACATGTTACCAGGTGAACAGTATAAGTGAGGAGAGTGTGTTCCCCTGTTTGCTTAATACACACGGGACATGTTACCAGGTGAACAGTATAAGTGAGGAGATTGTGTTCCCCCATTTGTTTAATACACACGGGACATGTTACCAGGTGAACAGTATAAGTGAGGAGAGTGTGTTCCCCTGATTGTTTAATACACACGGGACATGTTACCAGGTGAACAGTATAAGTGAGGAGAGTGTGTTCCCCTGTTTGTTTAATACACACGGGACATGTTACCTGGTGAAAAGTATAAGTGAGGAGAGTCTGTTCCCCTGTTTGTTTAATACACACGGGACATGTTACCGGGTGAACAGTATAAGTGAGGAGATTGTGTTCCCCTGTTTGTTTAATACACACGGGACATGTTACCAGGTGAACAGTATAAGTGAGGAGAGTGTGTTCCCCTGATTGTTTAATACACACGGGACATGTTACCAGGTGAACAGTATAAGTGAGGAGATTGTGTTCCCCTGTTTGTTTAATACACACGTGACATGTTACCAGGTGAACAGTATAAGTGAGGAGACTGTGTTCCCCTGATTGTTTAATATACACAGGACATGTTACCAGGTGAACGGTATTAGT
Organism: Heterodontus francisci; assembly: GCF_036365525.1. Taxonomy (NCBI): domain Eukaryota; kingdom Metazoa; phylum Chordata; class Chondrichthyes; order Heterodontiformes; family Heterodontidae; genus Heterodontus; species Heterodontus francisci. The sequence goes on from NW_027141024.1 coordinate 1,011,974, forward strand.
GCGGAGAGTGTGTTCCCCTGATTGTTTATTATAAACGGGACATGTCACCAGGTGAACAGAAGAAGTGAGGACAGTGTGTTCCCCTTATGTTTTAATACACACGGGACATGTTACCAGGTGAACAGTATAAGTGAGGCGAGTGTGTTCCCCAGATTGTTTAATATACACGGCACATGTTACCAGGTGAACAGTATAAGTGAGGAGAGTGTGTTCCCCTGTTTGCTTAATACACACGGGACATGTTACCAGGTGAACAGTATAAGTGAGGAGATTGTGTTCCCCCATTTGTTTAATACACACGGGACATGTTACCAGGTGAACAGTATAAGTGAGGAGAGTGTGTTCCCCTGATTGTTTAATACACACGGGACATGTTACCAGGTGAACAGTATAAGTGAGGAGAGTGTGTTCCCCTGTTTGTTTAATACACACGGGACATGTTACCTGGTGAAAAGTATAAGTGAGGAGAGTCTGTTCCCCTGTTTGTTTAATACACACGGGACATGTTACCAGGTGAACAGTATAAGTGAGGAGATTGTGTTCCCCTGTTTGTTTAATACACACGGGACATGTTACCAGGTGAACAGTATAAGTGAGGAGAGTGTGTTCCCCTGATTGTTTAATACACACGGGACATGTTACCAGGTGAACAGTATAAGTGAGGAGATTGTGTTCCCCTGTTTGTTTAATACACACGTGACATGTTACCAGGTGAACAGTATAAGTGAGGAGACTGTGTTCCCCTGATTGTTTAATATACACAGGACATGTTACCAGGTGAACGGTATTAGTGCGGAGAGTGTGTTCCCCTGATTGTTTATTATAAACGGGACATGTCACCAGGTGAACAGAAGAAGTGAGGGCAGTGTGTTCCCCTTATGTTTTAATACACACGGGACATGTTACCAGGTGAACAGTATAAGTGAAGAGAGTTTGTTCCGTTGATTGTTGTTTATACATGGGACATTTCACCAGGTGAACAGTGTAAGTGAGGAGAGTGTGTTCCCCTGATGTTTTAATACATCCGGGACATGTTACCAGGTGAACAGTTTAAGTGAGGAGAGTGGGTTCCCCTGATGTTTTAATACACACGGGACATTTTGCCAGGTGAACAGTATAAGTGAGGAGAGGGTGTTCCCCAGATTGTTTAATACACAGGGGACATGTTACCAGGTGAACAGTATAATTGAGGAGAGGGTGTTCCCCTGATGTTTTAATACACACGGTACATGTTACCAGATGAACAGTATAAGTGAGGAGAGTGTGTTCCCCTAATGTTTTAATAGACACGGGACAAGTTACCAGGTGAACCGTATAAGTGAGGAGAGTGTGTTCCCCTGTTTGTTTAATACACACGGGACATGTTACCAGGTGAGCAGTATAAGTGAGCAGAGTGTGTTCCCCAGATTGTTTTATATACACGTGACATGTTACCAGGTGAACAGTATAAGTGAGGTGAGCGTGTTCCCCAGATTGTTTACTAAACACGGGACATGTTACCAGGTGAACAGTATAAGTGAGGTGCGTGTGATCCCCTGATTGTTTAATACACACGGGACATGTTACCAGGTGAACAGTATAAGTGAGCAGAGTGAGTTCCCCTGATGGTTTAATATACACGAGACATGTTACCAGGTGAACAGTATAAGTGAGGAGAATGTGTTCCACAGATTGTTTAATACACACGGGACATGTTACCAGGTGAACAGTATAAGTGAGCAGAGTGTGTTCCCCTGATGTTTTAATACACACGGGACATGTTGCCAGGTGAACAGTATAAGTGAGGAGAGTGTGTTCCCCAGATCGTTTAATACACACGGGACATGTTACCATGTGAACAGTACAGGTGAGGAGACTGTGTTCCACTGATAGTTTAATGCACACGGGACATGTTACCAGGTGAACAGTATAAGTGAGGAGAGTGTGTTCCCCTGATGGTTTAATATACACGGGACATGTTGCCTGGTGAACAGTATAAGTGAGGAGAGTGTGTTCCCCTGATGTTTTAATAAACGGAGGACATGTCACCAGGTGAACAGTATAAGTGGGGAGAGTGTGTTCTCCTGATGGTTTAATACACACACAGGACATGTTACCAGGTGAACAGTATAAGTGAGGAGAGTGTGTTCCCCTGATTGTTTAATACACACGGGACATGTTACCTGGTGAACAGCATAAGCGAGGAGAGAGTGTTCCCCTGATGGTTTAATATAGACGGGACATGTTGACAGGTGAACAGTATAAGTGAGGAGAGCGCGTTCCCCTGATGTTTTAAGACACACGGGACATTTTGCCAGGTGAACAGTGTAAGTGAGGAGAGTGTGTTCCCCTGATGGTTTAATATACACGAGACATGTTACCAGCTGAACAGTATAAGTGAGGAGAGTGTGTTCCCCTGATTGTTTAATACACACGGGAAATGTTACCAGGTGAACAGTATAGGTGAGGAGAGGGTGTTCCCCTGATGTTTTAATACACACGGGACATGTTACCAGGTGAACATGATAAGTGATGAGAGTGTGTTCCCCAGATTGTTTAATACACACGGGACATGTTACCAGGTGAGCAGTATAGGTGAGGAGACTGTGTTGCATTGATGGTTTAATAGACACGGGACATGTTACCAGGTGAACAGTATAAGTGAGGAGAGTGTGTTCCCCGAATGTTTTAATAGACACGGGACAATTTACCAGGTGAACAGTATAAGTGAGGAGAGTGTGTTCCCCTGATGGTTTAATATACACGAGACATGTTGCCAGGTGAACATTAAAAGTGAGGAGAGTGTGTTCCCCTGATGGTTTAATATACACAGGACATGTTACCAGGTGAACAGTTTAAGTTAGGAGAGTGTGTTTCGCTGATGTTTTAATACACACGGGACATGTTACCAGGTGAACAGTATAAGTGAGGCGAGTGTGTTCCCCAGATTGTTTAATATACACGGGACATGTTACCAGGTGAGCAGTATAAGTGAGGCGAGTGTGTTCCCCAGATTGTTTAATATACACGGGACATGTTACCAGGTGAACAGTATAAGTGAGGCGAGTGTGTTCCCCAGATTGTTTAATATACACGGGACATGTTACCAGGTGAAAAGTATAAGTGAGGCGAGTGTGTTCCCCTGTTTGTTTAATACACACGGGACATGTTACCAGGTGAACAGTGTAAATGAGGAGAGTGTGTTCCCCTGATTGTTTAGTAAACACGGGACATGTTACCAGGTGAACAGTATAAGTGAGGAGAGTGTGTTCCCCTGATTGTTTAATAAACACGGGACATGTTACCAGGTGAACAGTATAAGTGAGGAGAGTGTGTTCCCCTGATTGTTTAATAAACACGGGACATGTTACCAGGTGAACAGTATAAGTGAGGAGAGTGTGTTCCCCTGTTTGTTGAATACACACGGGACATGTTACCAGGTGAACAGTATAAGTGAGGAGAGTGTGTTCCACTGATTGTTTTTTACATATGGGACATTTCACCAGGTGAACAGTATAAGTGAGGAGACTGTGTTCCCCTGATGTTTTAATACACACGGGACATGTTACCAGGTGAACAGTATAGGTGCGGAGAGTGTGTTCCCCTGATTGTTCAATATACACGGGACATGTCACCAGGTGAACAGAAGAAGTGAGGACAGTGTGTTCCCCTTATGTTTTAATACACACGGGACATGTTACCAGGTGAACAGTATAAGTGAAGAGAGTTTGTTCCCCTGATTGTTTTTTATACATGGGACATTTCACCAGGTGAACAGTATAAGTGAGGAGAGTGTGTTCCCCTGATGTTTTAATACACACGGGACATGTTACCAGGTGAACAGTATAAGTGAGGAGAGTGTGTTCCCCTGATGTTTTAATACACACGGGACATTTTGCCAGGTGAACAGTATAAGTGAGGAGAGTTTGTTCCCCTGATTGTTTTTTATACATGGGACATTTCACCAGGTGAACAGTATAAGTGAGGAGAGTGTGTTCCCCTTATGTTTTAATACACACGGGACATGTTACCAGGTGAACAGGATAAGTGAGGAGAGTTTGTTCCGTTGATTGTTTTTTATACATGGGACATTTCACCAGGTGAACAGTATAAGTGAGGAGAGTGGGTTCCCCTGATGTTTTAATACACACGGGACATTTTGCCAGGTGAACAGTATAAGTGAGGAGAGTGTGTTCCCCAGATTGTTTAATACACAGGGCACATGTTACCAGGTGAACAGTATAAGTGAGGAGAGGGTGTTCCCCTGATGTTTTAATATACGCGGGACATGTTAACAGGTGAACAGTATAAGTGAGGAGAGTGTGTTCCCCTGATGGTTTAATACACACGGGACATGTTACCAGGTGAACAGTATAAGTCAGGAGAGTGTGTTCCCCTGATTGTTTAATACACACGGGACATGTTACCTGGTGAACAGCATAAGCGAGGAGAGAGTGTTCCCCTGATGGTTTAATATAGACGGGACATGTTGACAGGTGAACAGTATAAGTGAGGAGAGCGCGTTCCCCTGATGTTTTAAGACACACGGGACATTTTGCCAGGTGAACAGTGTCAGTGAGGAGAGTGTGTTCCCCTGATGGTTTAATATACACGAGACATGTTACCAGCTGAACAGTATAAGTGAGGAGAGTGTGTTCCCCTGATTGTTTAATACACACGGGAAATGTTACCAGGTGAACAGTATAGGTGAGGAGAGGGTGTTCCCCTGATGTTTTAATACACACGGGACATGTTACCAGGTGAACATGATAAGTGATGAGAGTGTGTTCCCCAGATTGTTTAATACACACGGGACATGTTACCAGGTGAGCAGTATAGGTGAGGAGACTGTGTTGCATTGATGGTTTAATAGACACGGGACATGTTACCAGGTGAACAGTATAAGTGAGGAGAGTGTGTTCCCCGAATGTTTTAATAGACACGGGACAATTTACCAGGTGAACAGTATAAGTGAGGAGAGTGTGTTCCCCTGATGGTTTAATATACACGAGACATGTTGCCAGGTGAACATTAAAAGTGAGGAGAGTGTGTTCCCCTGATGGTTTAATATACACAGGACATGTTACCAGGTGAACAGTTTAAGTTAGGAGAGTGTGTTTCGCTGATGTTTTAATACACACGGGACATGTTACCAGGTGAACAGTATAAGTGAGGCGAGTGTGTTCCCCAGATTGTTTAATATACACGGGACATGTTACCAGGTGAACAGTATAAGTGAGGCGAGTGTGTTCCCCAGATTGTTTAATATACACGGGACATGTTACCAGGTGAACAGTATAAGTGAGGCGAGTGTGTTCCCCAGATTGTTTAATATACACGGGACATGTTACCAGGTGAAAAGTATAAGTGAGGCGAGTGTGTTCCCCTGTTTGTTTAATACACACGGGACATGTTACCAGGTGAACAGTGTAAATGAGGAGAGTGTGTTCCCCTGATTGTTTAATAAACACGGGACATGTTACCAGGTGAACAGTATAAGTGAGGAGAGTGTGTTCCCCTGATTGTTTAATAAACACGGGACATGTTACCAGGTGAACAGTATAAGTGAGGAGAGTGTGTTCCCCTGATTGTTTAATAAACACGGGACATGTTACCAGGTGAACAGTATAAGTGAGGAGAGTGTGTTCCCCTGTTTGTTGAATACACACGGGACATGTTACCAGGTGAACAGTATAAGTGAGGAGAGTGTGTTCCCCTGTTTGTTTAATACACACGGGACATGTTACCAGGTGAACAGTATAAGTGAGGAGAGTGTGTTCCACTGATTGTTTTTTACATATGGGACATTTCACCAGGTGAACAGTATAAGTGAGGAGACTGTGTTCCCCTGATGTTTTAATACACACGGGACATGTTACCAGGTGAACAGTATAGGTGCGGAGAGTGTGTTCCCCTGATTGTTCAATATACACGGGACATGTCACCAGGTGAACAGAAGAAGTGAGGACAGTGTGTTCCCCTTATGTTTTAATACACACGGGACATGTTACCAGGTGAACAGTATAAGTGAAGAGAGTTTGTTCCCCTGATTGTTTTTTATACATGGGACATTTCACCAGGTGAACAGTATAAGTGAGGAGAGTGTGTTCCCCTGATGTTTTAATACACACGGGACATGTTACCAGGTGAACAGTATAAGTGAGGAGAGTGTGTTCCCCTGATGTTTTAATACACACGGGACATTTTGCCAGGTGAACAGTATAAGTGAGGAGAGTTTGTTCCCCTGATTGTTTTTTATACATGGGACATTTCACCAGGTGAACAGTATAAGTGAGGAGAGTGTGTTCCCCTTATGTTTTAATACACACGGGACATGTTACCAGGTGAACAGGATAAGTGAGGAGAGTTTGTTCCGTTGATTGTTTTTTATACATGGGACATTTCACCAGGTGAACAGTATAAGTGAGGAGAGTGGGTTCCCCTGATGTTTTAATACACACGGGACATTTTGCCAGGTGAACAGTATAAGTGAGGAGAGTGTGTTCCCCAGATTGTTTAATACACAGGGCACATGTTACCAGGTGAACAGTATAAGTGAGGAGAGGGTGTTCCCCTGATGTTTTAATATACACGGGACATGTTAACAGGTGAACAGTATAAGTGAGGAGAGTGTGTTCCCCTGATGGTTTAATACACACGGGACATGTTACCAGGTGAACAGTATAAGTCAGGAGAGTGTGTTCCCCTGATGGTTTAATATACACGGGACATGTTTCCAGGTGAACAGTGTAAGTGAGGAGAGTGTGTTCCCCTGATGGTTTAATATACACGAGACATGTTACCAGGTGAACAGTATAAGTGAGGAGAGTGTGTTCCCCTGATTGTTTAATATACACAGGACATGTTACCAGGTGAACAGTATAAGTGAGGCGAGTGTGTTCCCCAGATTGTTTAATATACACGGGACATGTTACCAGGTGAACAGTATAAGTGAGCAGAGTGTGTTCCCCTGATTGTTTAATACACACGGGACATGTTGCCAGGTGAGCATTATAAGTGAGGTGAGCGTGTTCCCCAGATTGTTTAATATACACGGGACATGTTACCAGGTGAACCGTATAAGTGAGGAGAGTGTGTTCCCCTGTTTGTTTAATACACACGGGACATGTTACCAGGTGAGCAGCATAAGTGAGCAGAGTTTGTTCCCCAGATTGTTTTATATACACGTGACATGTTACCAGGTGAACAGTATAAGTGAGGTGCGTGTGTTCCCCTGATTGTTTAAGACGCACGGGACATGTTACCAGGTGAACAGTATAAGTGAGTTGAGCGTGTTCCCCAGATTGTTTAATATAAACGGGACATGTTAGCAGGTGAACCGTATAAGTGAGGAGAGTGTGTTCCCCTGTTTGTTTAATACACACGGGACATGTTACCAGGTGAACAGTATAAGTGAGCAGAGTGAGTTCCCCTGATGGTTTAATAGACACGAGACATGTTACCAGGTGAACAGTATAAGTGAGGAGAGTGTGCTCCACAGATGTTTAATACACACAGGACATGTTACCAGGTGAACAGTATAAGTGAGCAGAGTGTGTTCCCCTGTTGTTTTAATACACACGGGACATGTTGCCAGGTGAACAGTATAAGTGAGGAGAGTGTGTTCCCCAGATTGTTTAATACACACGGGACATGTTACCATGTGAACAGTATAGGTGAGGTGAATGTGTTCCACTGATAGTTTAATGTACACGGGACATGTTACCAGGTGAACAGTAGAAGTGAGGAGAGTGTGTTCCCCTGATGGTTTAATATACACGGGACATGTTGCCTGGTGAACAGTATAAGTGAAGAGAGTGTGTTCCCCTGATGTTTTAATAAACGCAGGACATGTCACCAGGTGAACAGTATAAGTGAGGAGAGTGTGTTCTCCTGATTGTTTAATACACACACAGGACTTGTTACCAGGTGAACAGTATAAGTGAGGAGAGTGTGTTCCCCTGATTGTTTAATACACACACAGGACTTGTTACCAGGTGAACAGTATAAGTGAGGAGAGTGTGTTCCCCTGATTGTTTAATACACACACAGGACTTGTTACCAGGTGAACAGTATAAGTGAGGAGAGTGTGTTCTCCTGATTGTTTAATACACACACAGGACCTTTTACCAGGTGAACAGTATAAGTGAGGAGAGTGTGTTCCCCTGATTGTTTAATACACACACAGGACTTGTTACCAGGTGAACAGTATAAGTGAGGAGAGTGTGTTCCCCTGATGGTTTAATGCACACGGGACATGTTACCAGGTGAACAGTGTAAGTGAGGAGAGTGTGTTCCCCTGATTGTTTAATACACACGGGACATGTTACCTGGTAAACAGCATAAGTGAGGAGAGAGTGTTCCCCTGATGGTTTAATATAGACGGGACATGTTGACAGGTGAACAGTATCGGTGAGGAGAGTGTGTTCCCCTGATAGTTTAATATACACGGGACATGTTACCAGGTGAACAGTAGAAGTGAGGAGAGTGTGTTCCCCTGATGGTTTAATATACACGGGACATGTTGCCTGGTGAACAGTATAAGTGAAGAGAGTGTGTTCCCCTGATGTTTTAATAAACGCAGGACATGTCACCAGGTGAACAGTATAAGTGAGGAGAGTGTGTTCTCCTGATTGTTTAATACACACACAGGACTTGTTACCAGGTGAACAGTATAAGTGAGGAGAGTGTGTTCCCCTGATTGTTTAATACACACACAGGACTTGTTACCAGGTGAACAGTATAAGTGAGGAGAGTGTGTTCCCCTGATTGTTTAATACACACACAGGACTTGTTACCAGGTGAACAGTATAAGTGAGGAGAGTGTGTTCTCCTGATTGTTTAATACACACACAGGACCTTTTACCAGGTGAACAGTATAAGTGAGGAGAGTGTGTTCCCCTGATTGTTTAATACACACACAGGACTTGTTACCAGGTGAACAGTATAAGTGAGGAGAGTGTGTTCCCCTGATGGTTTAATGCACACGGGACATGTTACCAGGTGAACAGTGTAAGTGAGGAGAGTGTGTTCCCCTGATTGTTTAATACACACGGGACATGTTACCTGGTAAACAGCATAAGTGAGGAGAGAGTGTTCCCCTGATGGTTTAATATAGACGGGACATGTTGACAGGTGAACAGTATCGGTGAGGAGAGTGTGTTCCCCTGATAGTTTAATATACATGGGACATTTCACCAGGTGAACAGTTTCAGTGAGGAGAGTGTGTTCCTCTGATGTTTTAATACACACGGGTCATGTTACCAGGTGAACAGTATAAGTGAGGAGAGTGTGTTCCCCTGATGGTTTAATATACACGAGACATGTTACCAGGTGAACAGTGTAAGTGAGGAGAGTGTGTTCCCCTGATGGTTTAATACACACGGGACATGTTACCAGGTGAACAGTGTAAGTGAGGAGAGTGTGTTCCCCTGATGGTTTAATATACACGAGACATGTTACCAGCTGAACAGTATAAGTGAGGAGAGTGTGTTCCCCTGATTGTTTAATACTCACGGGACATGTTACCAGGTGAACAGTTTAAGTGAGTAGAGTGTGTTCCCCTGATGGTTTAATACACACGGGACATGTTACCAGGTGAACAGTGTAACTGAGGAAAGTGTGTTCCCCTGATGGTTTAATGTACACGAGACATGTTACCAGGTGAATAGCATAAGTGAGGAGAGGGTGTTCCCCTGATGTTTTAATACACACGGGACATGTTACCAGGTGAACAGTGTAAGTGAGGAGAGTGTGTTCCCCTGATTGTTTAATACACACGGGACATGTTACCAGATGAACAGTATAAGTGATGAGAGTGTGTTCCCCTAATGTTTTAATAGACACGGGACAAGTTACCAGGTGAACAGTATAAGTGAGGAGAGTGTGTTCCCCTGATGGTTTAATATACACGAGACATGTTACCAGGTGAACAGTATAATTGAGGAGAGTGTGTTCCCCTGATGGTTTAATACACACAGGACATGTTACCAGGTGAACAGTATAACTGAGGAGAGTGTGTTCCCCTGATGGTTTAATACACACAGGACATGTTACCAGGTGAACAGTATAAGTGAAGAGAGTGTGTTCCCCTGATGGTTTAATACACACGGGACATGTTACCAGGTGAACAGTATAAGTGAAGAGAGTGTGTTCCCCTGATGGTTTAATACACACGGGACATGTTACCAGGTGAACAGTATAAGTGAGGAGGCTGTGAGAGAGGGGAATGGCAAGGGGAGTGTGGAGGGGAGAGGATGGGAATGGGGAGGCTGTGGGAGAGGGGCGTGGTAAGCGGAAGGTGGAGGGGAGCGGAGGGAGGAGAGGGGTAGCGAGTGGGAGTGGCAGAGGGAAGTGAGTGAAGGGAGTGTGGGAGTGTTGAAGGGGAGCGGAGTGGAGGAGGGATGTAGGGGACGGTGAGTGGGTGAGGGGAGTGGGACAGGGGAGTGGAAAGGGAGTGTGAAAGGGTAGTGGGGGAGGGGAGTGGAAGCGGAGTGGGGAGGGGAGTGGAAGGGGAGTGGGGGAGGTGAGTGGAAGGGGAGTGGGGGAGGGGAGTGGGGGAGGGGAGTGGAAGTGGAGTGGGCGAGCAAAGTTGGAAGGACTGTGGGAGGGGAGTTTGAGGGGAGTTGGAAGGGGAGGGGAGTGGAATGGGAGTGGGGGAAGGGAGGGGAGAGGGAGGGGAAGGTGGAGGGGAGCGGAGGGAGGAGAGGGGTAGCGAGTGGGAGTGGTGGAGGGAAGTGTGTAAAGGGAGTGTGGGAGTGTTGAAGGGGAGCGGAGTGGAGGAGGGATGTGGGGGACGGTGCGTGGGTGAGGGGAGTGGGACAGGGGAGTGGAAAGGGAGTGGGAAAGGGTAGTGGGGGAGGGGAGTGGAAGGGGAGTGGGAAGGGGAGTGGGAAAGGGTAGTGGGGGAGGGGAGTGGAAGCGGAGTGGGGAGGGAGTGGAAGGGGAGTGGGGGAGGTGAGTGGAAGGGGAGTGGGAAGGGGAGTGGGAAAGGGTAGTGGGGGAGGGGAGTGGAAGCGGAGTGGGGAGGGAGTGGAAGGGGAGTGGGGGAGGTGAGTGGAAGGGGAGTGGGAAGGGGAGTGGGAAAGGGTAGTGGGGGAGGGGAGTGGAAGCGGAGTGGGGAGGGAGTGGAAGGGGAGTGGGGGAGGTGAGTGGAAGGGGAGTGGGGGGGAGTGGAGTGGAAGGGGAGTGGGGGAGGGGAGTGGGGAGGGGAGTGGAAGGGGAGTGGGGGAAGGGAGGGGAGGGGGAGGGGAAGGTGGAGGGGAGCGGAAGGAGGAGAGGGGTAGCGAGTGGGAGTGGCGGAGAGAAGTGTGTAAAGGGAGTGTGGGAGTGTTGAAGGGGAGCGGAGTGCAGGAGGGATGTGGGGGACGGTGAGTGGGTGAGGGGAGTGGGACAGGGGAGTGGAAAGGGAGTGGGAAAGGGTTGTGGGGGAGGGGAGTGGAAGCGGAGTGGGGAGGGAGTGGAAGGGGGAATGGGAGTGGAGGAGGGGGAGTGGGGGAGGGGTGTGATGTAGGGTAGTGGTGGAGGGGGGTTGGGGAGGGGAGTTGGGGAGGGGAGTGGGGTAGGGGAATGGGGAGGGGGGTTGGGGAGCGGAATGGAGGAGGGAAGTTTATGATGCGAGTGGGGGAGGGTAGTGGAGAGGAGTGAAGCGGAGGGGAGTGGGGGAGGGGTGTGATGTCGGGTAGTGGTGGAGGGGGGTTGGGGAGGGGAGTTGGGGAGGGGAGTGGGGTAGGGGAATGGGGAGGGGGGTTGGGGAGCGGAATGGAGGAGGGAAGTTTGGGAGGCAAGTGGGGGAGGGGAGTGGAGAGGAGTGGAGAGGAGGGGAGTGGGGGAGGGGATTGGGAAGGGGAGTGGGGAGGAGAGATGAGGGGGAGAGGAGAGGGGTAGAGAGTGGGAGTGGTGGAGGGAAGTGGGGGAGGAGATTGTGGGAGGAGAGAAGGTGAGGGGACTGGGGTAGGGGAGTGGGTGTGGGGAGTGGTGCAGGGGATTGGGTGTGTGGAGGGGAGTGGGGTAGGGGTGTGGGAGTGGAGTGTGGAGGAAGGGAGTGGGTGTGTGGAGGGGAGTGGGGGAGGTGAGTGCGGGAGGGGAGTGGGGGAGGGATTTGGGGGAGGGCAGATGGGGAGGTGAGTGGGGTTGGGGAGTGGGGGAGGGGCATGGGGGAGTGGAGTGAAGGGGAGAGTTTGGGGAGGGGATTTGGGTCGGAGAATGGGGGAGGGTGTTGGGGAGCGGAGTAGGGGAGGGGATTGGGGGAGGGGAGTGGAGTGGGGGAGGAGATTGGGGGAGGGGAGTGGGGGAGGAGATTGGGGGAGGGGAATGGGGGAGGAGTGTGGAGTAGGGGTTTGGGGGAGGGGAGTGGGATAGGGGAAGGGGAGGGGTATTGGAGAACGGGGTGGGGGAGCGGAGTGGAGTAGGGAAGTTTGGGAGGCGAGTGGGGGAGCTGAGTGGGGGAGGGGAGTGATATAGGGGAGTGGGAGAGGGGAGTGGGGTAGGGGAGTTGGGGCGGGGAGTGGGCAAGGGGAGCTGGGGAGCGCAGTGGGGTAGAGGAGTGGGGGTGGAGAGTGGGAGTGAGCGGGGGAGGGGAGTGGGATTGGGGGAGGTGAGTGGGAGGAAGTTGGTGGGGGGATTTGGGGAGATGAGTGGGGGAGAGAAGTTGGGGAAGTGAGTGGGGTTGGGGTGTGAGGGAGGGGAGTTAGGGAGGGGAGTTGAGTGGGAGGGAGTTGGTGAGGGGAGTTGGGGAGGTGAGGGGGGAGGGGAGTGGGGGAGGGGAGTTAGGGAGGGGAGTTAGGGAGGTGAGTGGGAGGGAGTTAGTGAGGGGAGTTGGGGAGTTGAGTGGGGGAGGGGAGTGGGGGTGCGGAGTTAGGGAGGTGGGTGGGGTAGGGGAGTGGGGAAGGGGAGTGGGTGAGGGGAGCTGGGGAGGGGATTTGGGTAGGGGAATGGGGAGGGGGTTTGGGGAGCGGAGTGGAGTAGGGAAGTTTTGGATGCGAGTGGATGATGGGAGTGGTGTAGGGGAGTGGGGGAGGGGAATGACATAGGGGAGTGGGGGAGGGGAGCTGGTGATCTGAGTGGGGTAGGGAAGTGGGGCAGGGGTGTGGGGGAGGGAGATTGGGTAGGGGAGTGGGGTAGGAGAGTGGGGGAGGGGAGTGCAAAGGGGTGTGAGAAGGGGAGTGAGGGAGGGGAGTGGGAATGGGATTGGGGGAGGTGAGTGGAAGGGCAGTGGGGGAGGGGAGTGGGGGAGCGTAGTGGGAACGAGATTGGGCTAGGGGAGTTTGAAGTGGAGTTGGAAGGAGAGTTGGAAGGGGAGTGGGGGTGGGGAGCTGAAGGGGAGTGGGGGAGGGGAGTGGGAAGGAGATTGGGGGAGGGGAGTTGGAAGGGGACTGGGGAAGGGGAGTGAAAGTGGAGTGGGGTTGGGGTGTGGAAGGGGAGTGGGGTAGGGGAGTGGGGGAGGGGTATGGGGTAGGGGAATGGAAAGGGAGTGGGGTAGGGGAGTGGGGGATGGGAGTGATGTAGGGTCGTGGTTGAGGGCGGTTGGGGGAGGGGAGTTGGGGAGGGGAGTGGGGTAGGGGAATGGGGGAGGGGGGTTGGGGAGCGGAATGGAGGAGGGCAGTTTGGGAGGCGAGTGTGGGAGGGGAGTGGAGAGGAGGGGAGTGGGGGAGGTGAGCGAGAGGGAGTTAGTGAGGGGAGTTGGTGAGGTGAGGGGGAGGGAGTTGGTGAGGGGGATTGGGGAGGTAAGGGGGGTGGGGGAGTGAGGGAGGGGAGTTAGGGAGGGGAGTGGGGTGAGGGAGTGAGGGAGGGGAGTTAGGGAGGGGAGTGGGGGAGGTGAGTGGGAGCGAGTTAGTGAGGGGAGTTGGGGAGGTGAGGGGGAGGGGAGTGGGGGAGGCGAGTTAGGGAGGGGAGTTAAGGAGGTGAGTGGGAGGGAGTTGGTGAGGGGAGTTGGGGAGGTGAGTGGTGGAGGGGAGTGGGCTTGCCTAGTTAGGGATGTGAGTGGGGTTGGGGTGTGGGGGAGTGGAGTGGGTAAGGGGAGCTGGGGATGGGATTTGGGTAGGGGAATGGGGGAGGGTGTTTGGGGAGCGGAGTGGAGTAGGGAAGTTTGGGAGGCGAGTGGGGGATGGGAGTGGTGTTGGGGAGTGGGGGAGGGGTGTGATATATGCGAGTGGGGGAGGGGAGTGGGGTAGGGGAGTTGGGGCGGGGAGTGGGCAAGGGGAGCTGGGGAGCGCAGTGGGGTAGGGGAGTGGGGGTGTAGAGTGGGGGTGAGCGGGGGAGGGGAGTGGGATAGGGAAGTGGGGACCGTGAGTGGGAGGGAGTTGGGCAGGGGAGTGAGTGAGGGGAGTTGGGGAGGGGTGTGAGGGAGGGGAGTTAGGGAGAGGAGTGGGGGAGGTGAGTGGGAGGGAGTTGGTGGGGAGAGTTGGGGAGATGAGTGGGGGAGGGGAATGGGGGAGGGAAGTTGGTGATCTGAGAGGGGTAGGGGAGTGAGGGAGGGGAGTTAGGGAGGGGAGTGGGGGAGGTGAGTGGGAGGGAGTTAGTGAGTGGAGTTATGGAGGTGAGTGGGAGGGAGTTGGGAAGGTGAATGGGGGAGGGGAGTTGGGGTAGGGGAGTGGGGGAGGGGAGTGGGTAAGGGGTGCTGGGGAGGGGATTTGGGTAGGGGAATGGGGGCGTGTGTTTGGGGAGCGGAGTGGAGTATTGAAGTTTGGGAGGCGAGTGGGGAATGGGAGTGGTGTAGGGGAGGGGGGAGGAGAATGACAGAGGGGAGTGGAGGAAGGGATCTGGTGAGGGGAGTGGGGTAGTGGAGTGGGGGAGGGGTGTGATATAGGGGAGTGCGGGAGGGGAGTGGGGTAGGGGAGTTGGTGCGGGGAGTGGGAAATGGGAGCTGGGGAGTGCAGTGGGGTAGGGGAGTGGGGGTGGAGAGTGGGGGTGAGCGGTGGATTGGAGTGGGATAGGGGAGTGGGGGAGGTGAGTGGGAGGGGGTTGGGCAGGTGAGTGGGTAAGGGGAGTTGGGGAGGGGAGTTAGGGAGGGGAGTGGGGGAGGTGAGTAGGAGGGAGTTGTTGGGGGGAGTTGGGGAGATGTGGGGGAGGGGAGTGAGGGAGGGGAGTTAGGGAGGGGAGTGGGGGAGGTGAGTGGGAGGGAGTTAGTGAGTGGAGTTGTGGAGGTGAGGGGGTGGGGTGTGGGGGAGGGGAGTTATGCAGGTGAGTGGGAGGGAGTTGGGAAGGTGAGTTGGGGAGGGGAGTTGGCGTGCAGAGTTAGGGAGGTGAGTTGCGTCGGGGAGTTGGGGAGGGGAGTTAGGGAGGGGAGTGGGGGAGGTGAGTGGGAGGGAGTTGTTGGGGGGAGTTGGGGAGATGAGTGGGGGAGGGGAGTGGGGGAGGGAAGTTGGTGACGTGAGTGGGGTAGGGGAGTGAGGGAGGGGATTTAGGGAGGGGAGTGGAGGAGGTGAGTGGGAGGACTTAGTGAGGGGAGTTGGGGAGGTGAGGGGGAGGGGAGTGGGGGAGGGGAGTTAGGGATGTGAGTGGGGCAGAGGAGTGGGGGAGGGGAGTGGGTAAGGGGAGCTGGGGAGGGGATATGGGTAGGGGAATAGGGGAGGGGGTTTGGGGAGCGGAGTGGAGTAGGGAAGTTTGGGAGGCGAGTGGGGGAAGGGAGTGGTGTAGGGGAGTGGGGGAGGGGATTGACATAGGGGAGTGGGGGAGGGGAGCTGGAGAGGGGAGTGGGGTAGGGGAGTGGGGGAGGGGAATGGTGCAGGGGAGTGGGGGTGGGGAGTGCGGGAGGGGTGTTGGGGAAGGGAGTGGGGGAGGGGAATGAGGGATTGGAGTGGGGGAGGTGAGTGGGGGAGGGGAGTGGGGGAGGGGAGTGAAATAGTGATGTGGGGAAGTGGAGTGGGAGGAGTGGAGTGGGGGAGTGGAGTGGGGGAGGGTAGTGGGCGAGAGGAGTGGGGGAGGGGAGTGGGGGAGGTGAGTGGGGGAGGGGAGTGGGGTAGGGGTGTTGGGGAGGGAGTGGGGGAGGGGAGTGGGGGAGGGGAGTTAGGGATGTGAGTGGGGCAGGGGAGTGGGGGAGGGGAGTGGGTACGGGGAGCTGGGGAGGGGATATGGGTGGGGGAATAGGGGAGGGTGTTTGGGGAGCGGAGTGGAGTAGGGAAGTTTGGGAGGCGAGTGGGGGATGGGTGTGGTGTAGGGGAGTGGGGGAGGGGATTGACATAGGGGAGTGGGGGAGGGGAGCTGGTGAGGGGAGTGGAGTAGGGGAGTGGGGGAGGGGTGTGAGGGAGGGAGTTTGGGGAGGGGTGTGGGGGAGGGGAGCGGGGGAGGGCTGTGGGGTAGGGGAGTGGTGGAGGGGAATGGGGGATTGGAGTGGGGGAGGGGAGTGGGGGAGGGGTGTTGGGGATGGGAGTGGGGGAGGGGAGTGATATTGCGCTGTGGGGAAGTGGAGTGGGAGGAGTAGAGTGGGGGAGTGGAGTGGGGGAGGGGAGTGGGGTAGGGGTGTTGGGGATGGGAGTGAGGTAGGGGAGTGGGGGAGTGGTGTGGGGGAGTAGAGTGGGGGAGTGGAGTGGGGGAGGGGAGTGGGGTAGGGTTGTTGGGGAGGGGAGTGGGGGAGGGGAGTGGGGTAGGGGAGTGCGGTAGGGGTGTTGGGGAGTGGAGTGGGGGAGTGGAGTGGGGGAGGGGAGTGGTGGAGAGGAGTGGGGGAGTGGAGTGGGGGAGGGGAGTGGTGGAGGGGTGTGGGGGAGGGGAGTGGGGGAGGGAGTTTGGGGAGGGGAGTGGGGGAGGGGAGTGATATAGTGGAGTGGGGTAGGGGTGTGGGGTAGGGGAGTGGGATAGGGGTGTTGGGGAGGGGAGTGGGGTAGGGGTGTTGGGGAGGGGAGTGGGGGAGGGGAGTGATATAGTGGTGTGGGGTAGGGGTGTGGGGGAGGGGAGTGGGGTAGGGGAGTGGAGTAGGGGAGTGGGATAGGGGTGTTGGGGAGGGGAGTGGGGTAGGGGTGTTGGGGAGGGGAGTGGGGGAGCGGAGTGATATAGTGGTGTGGGGTAGGGGTGTGGGGGAGGGGAGCGGGGTAGGGGTGTTGGGGAGGGGAGTCAGGGAGGGGAGTGGGGGAGGGGAGTGGGGTAGTGGTGTTGGGCAGGGGAGTGGGGGAGGGGAGTGGGGGAGTGGAGTGGGGGAGGGGAGTGGGGGAGGGGAGTGGGGGAGGGAGTTTGGGGAGGGGAGTGGGGGAGGGGAGTGGGGGAGGGGAGTGGGGGAGGGGTGTTGGGGAGGGGAGTGGGGGAGGGGAGTGGGGGAGGGGAGTGGGGTAGGGGAGTTTGGGGAGGGGAGTGGGGGAGGGAGTTTGGGGAGGGGAGTGGGGGAGGGGAGTGGGGGAGGGGAGTGGGGTAGGGGTGTTGGGGAGGGGAGTGGGGGAGGGGAGTGGGGGAGGGAGTTTGGGGAGGGGAGTGGGGGAGGGGAGTGGGGGAGTGGAGTGGGGTAGGGGAGTGGGGGAGGGGAGTGGGGGAGGGAGTTTGGGGAGGGGAGTGGGGGAGGGGAGTGGGGTAGGGGTGTTGGGGAGGGGAGTGGGGGAGGGGAGTGGTGGAGAGGAGTGCCTTGGAACATGTACTGACATTAATGGTGCTATATAAATACAAGTTGTTGTTGTGTTGGACATATATCACCTTTCCTTCATCATGACTGGGTGAAAATGCTGTAACTCTTTCTCCAACACCATTGTGAGATGACCTTCACCACACAGACTGCAGAGGTTCAAGGTAATGGACCAGCATCACCTTCTCAATGGACAACTGGGGATGGACAATATCTGCTGGTCTAGTGACAGACACATCCTAACAATGAAGACAAATATCTGTCTGTGTAAAATGGATGAAAAGTCTTTACACAAATAGAATCATAGAGAGATACTGCACTGAAACAGACCCTTTGGCCCATCGAGTCTGTGCTGACCAACAGCCACCCATTTATATATCGGACATTAATCCCATATTCCCTACCACATCCCCACCATCCTCCAACCACCTAACGAGACTAGGGACATTTACAATGGCCAATTTATCAATCAAACTGCAAGTCTTTGTCTGTGGGAGGAAAACAGAGCACCCGGCAGAAACCCACATGGTCACAGGCAAAACTTGCAAACTCCACACAGGCAGCACCCAGAACAGAACCCGGGACACTGGAGCTGTGAGACTGTGGCAGTAAACAGAACCGAACCCGGGACACTGGAGCTGTGAGGCTGTGGCAGTAAACAGAACCGAACCCAGGTCACTGGAGCTGTGAGACTGTGGCAGTAAACAGAACCGAACCCGGGTCACTGGAGCTGTGAGACTGTGGCAGTAAACAGAACCGAACCCGGGACACTGGAGCTGTGAGACTGTGGCAGTAAACAGAACCGAACCCGGGTCACTGGAGCTGTGAGACTGTGGCAGTAAACAGAACCGAACCCAGGTCACTGGAGCTGTGAGACTGTGG
Source organism: Heterodontus francisci (assembly GCF_036365525.1). NCBI lineage: Eukaryota > Metazoa > Chordata > Chondrichthyes > Heterodontiformes > Heterodontidae > Heterodontus > Heterodontus francisci. The sequence continues at coordinate 1,030,377 of NW_027141024.1, forward strand.
CAGTAAACAGAACCGAACCCAGGTCACTGGAGCTGTGAGACTGTGGCAGTAAACAGAACCGAAGCCGGGTCACTGGAGCTGTGAGACTGTGGCAGTAAACAGAACCGAACCCAGGTCACTGGAGCTGTGAGACTGTGGCAGTAAACAGAACCGAACCCAGGTCACTGGAGCTGTGAGACTGTGGCAGTAAACAGAACCGAACCCAGGACACTGGAGCTGTGAGACTGTGGCAGTAAACAGAACCGAACCCAGGTCACTGGAGCTGTGAGACTGTGGCAGTAAACAGAACCGAACCCAGGTCACTGGAGCTGTGAGACTGTGGCAGTAAACAGAACCGAACCCAGGTCACTGGAGCTGTGAGACTGTGGCAGTAAACAGAACCGAACCCGGGTCACTGGAGCTGTGAGGCTGTGGCAGTAAACAGAACCGAACCCAGGTCACTGGAGCTGTGAGACTGTGACAGTAAACAGAACCGAACCCAGGACACTGGAGCTGTGAGACTGTGGCAGTAAACAGAACAGAACCCAGGACACTGGAGCTGTGAGGCTGTGGCAGTAAACAGAACCGAACCCGGGTCACCGGAGCTGTGAGACTGTGGCAGTAAACAGAACCGAACCCGGGACACTGGAGCTGTGAGGCTGTGGCAGTAAACAGAACCGAACCCGGGACACTGGAGCTGTGAGACTGTGGCAGTAAACAGAACAGAACCCGGGTCACTGGAGCTGTGAGGCTGTGGCAGTAAACAGAACCGAACCCGGGTCACTGGAGCAGTGAGACTGTGGCAGTAAACAGAACCGAACCCGGGTCACTGGAGCTGTGAGACTGTGGCAGTAAACAGAACCGAACCCGGGACACTGGAGCTGTGAGACTGTGGCAGTAAACAGAACCGAACCCAGGTCACTGGAGCTGTGAGACTGTGGCAGTAAACAGAACCGAACCCGGGACACTGGAGCTGTGAGACTGTGGCAGTAAACAGAACCGAACCCGGGTCACTGGAGCTGTGAGACTGTGGCAGTAAACAGAACCGAACCCGGGACACTGGAGCTGTGAGACTGTGGCAGTAAACAGAACCGAACCCGGGACACTGGAGCTGTGAGACTGTGGCACCAATACTTGTTACAAAAACAATACTCTGTTACATTGAGAGGCTGATTGACAGCGTCTCCAGGCAGATTTCATAAAAACAGACAGTGTTCGAAATATTCAGCAGGTCGGGCAACATCTGTGTAGAGAGAAACAGAGTTAATAAAAACAGAGAGTGCTAGAAATACTCAGCAGATCGGGCAACATCTGTGGAGAGAGAAACGGAGTTAATAAAAACAGCGAGTGCTGGAAATACTCAGCAGGTCGGGCAACATCTGTGGAGAGAGAAACGGAGTTAATAAAAACAGAGAGTGCTGGAAATACTCAGCAGGTCGGGCAACATCTGTGGAGAGAGAAACAGAGTTAATAAAAACAGAGAGTGCTGGAAATACTCAGCAGGTCGGGCAGCATCTGTGGAGAGAGAAACAGAGTGAATAAAAACAGAGAGTGCTGGAAATATTCAGCAGGTCGGGCAACATCTGTGCAGAGAGAAACGGAGTTAACGTTTCAGGTCTGTGACCCTTCACCAGAACTAACAGATATAAGAAATGTAAAAGATTTTAAGCAAGTAAAGCGGGGGTGGGGTAAGAGATAACAAAACAGAAGGTGTTGATAGGACAAGGTCACAGACTAACAGACCAGAAGGTCATGGAGCAAAGACAAACAATTTTTTAATGTTTTGCTGAAAGACACTTTAATGTAAAGCTCTGTTATCTTGTACCTCCTGGAAGCAGACACTCTGCTCTCTGACCCATGGTGACTGCACTGTGACCCAGAATATGGTGACTTCACATCTTCTTTCTTTCAGTAGGAGATATTCAATTCAGGAATGTTTTAGCATGGTATAGGATGTGTTCATTTGACACCTGTTAGCTTTGACCATTTGTCCTTTGTCCTTGTCAGACAGTTTCAACACACAAAGACCAAGATTTGTTTTCTTTCAATGCCATTTTGGATACATTGTTCATTTTGTAAATTAAAGGCTGATTTTTTTTCCTTAAAGACAAAGATGGTTTCCGGAGCTCTTTGGAGTTATTTTCAAGATTGTTGTATTATCACAGCTGTGGTTTGTGTGACAACTCCATGTGGATGTTAAACTGCAAGGGTGATTGCACTGTCAAAGGCCTCTCCAGTCCTTAAACTGTCATTGTATCCTGCATTGCAAGGTGCTGTCACCGTGCAAGAGGTGATTGAATTACAAAGGACTATTAAACTGTCATTGTATCCTGCATTGCAAGGTGCTGTCACCGTGCAAGAGGTGATTGAATTAGAAAGGACTATTAAACTGTCATTGTATCCTGCATTGCAAGGTGCTGTCACCGTGCAAGAGGTGATTGAATTACAAAGGACTATTAAACTGTCAGTGTATCCTGCATTGCAAGGTGCTGTCACCGTGCAAGAGGTGATTGAATTACAAAGGACGATTAAACTGTCAGTGTATCCTGCATTGCAAGGTGCTGTCACCGTGCAAGAGGTGATTGAATTACAAAGGACTATTAAACTGTCAGTGTATCCTGCATTGCACGGTGCTGTCACCGTGCAAGAGGTGATTGAATTACAAAGGACTATTAAACTGTCAGTGTATCCTGCATTGCAAGGTGCTGTCACCGTGCAAGAGGTGATTGAATTACAAAGGACTATTAAACTGTCAGTGTATCCTGCATTGCAAGGTGCTGTCACCGTGCAAGAGGTGATTGAATTAGAAAGGACTATTAAACTGTCAGTGTATCCTGCATTGCAAGGTGCTGTCACCGTGCAAGAGGTGATTGAATTACAAAGGACTATTAAACTGTCATTGTATCCTGCATTGCAAGGTGCTGTCACCGTGCAAGAGGTGATTGAATTACAAAGCACTATTAAACTGTCATTGTTTCCTGCATTGCAAGGTGCTGTCACCGTGCAAGAGGTGATTGAATGACAAAGGACTATTAAACTGTCAGTGTATCCTGCATTGCAAGGTGCTGTCACCGTGCAAGAGGTGATTGAATTACAAAGGACTATTAAACTGTCAGTGTATCCTGCATTGCAAGGTGCTGTCACCGTGCAAGAGGTGATTGAATTACAAAGGATTATTAAACTGTCAGTGTATCCTGCATTGCAAGGTGCTGTCACCGTGCAAGAGGTGATTGAATTACAAAGGACTATTAAACTGTCAGTGTATCCTGCATTGCAAGGTGCTGTCACCGTGCAAGAGGTGATTGAATTACAAAGGATTATTAAACTGTCAGTGTATCCTGCATTGCAAGGTGCTGTCACCGTGCAAGAGGTGATTGAATTACAAAGGACTATTAAACTGTCAGTGTATCCTGCATTGCAAGGTGCTGTCACCGTGCAAGAGGTGATTGAATTACAAAGGACTATTAAACTGTCAGTGTATCCTGCATTGCAAGGTGCTGTCACCGTGCAAGAGGTGATTGAATTACAAAGGACTATTAAACTGTCATTGTATCCTGCATTGCAAGGTGCTGTCACCGTGCAAGAGGTGATTGAATTACAAAGGACTATTAAACTGTCAGTGTATCCTGCATTGCAAGGTGCTGTCACCGTGCAAGAGGTGATTGAATTACAAAGGACTATTAAACTGTCATTGTTTCCTGCATTGCAAGGTGCTGTCACCGTGCAAGAGGTGATTGAATTACAAAGGACTATTAAACTGTCAGTGTATCCTGCATTGCAAGGTGCTGTCACCGTGCAAGAGGTGATTGAATTACAAAGGACTATTAAACTGTCAGTGTATCCTGCATTGCAAGGTGCTGTCACCGTGCAAGAGGTGATTGAATTACAAAGGGTATTTCTTTGCAAGAGGCTTCTGCTTTCCAGCACGTAGCTATTGAACTGCAAGAGTGTTCACACTACAAGAAGATATTACAGTGTAAGAGGCCATTGTAATGCAAAGTGTTATTGTATTAATTATGGATACTGTATTGTAAGCCCCCAATGTACTGCTTCAGGTTATTGCATTGCAAAGGGCAATTGCACTCCGATGAGCTATTGCTCTGTAAAAGTCCATTACTTTGCCAGTGTGCAATGTTATCAATGGGCGATTGCATGACTTAGCCCAATTGCATTGCAAGTAGTTGTTTCAGTGCATTGCCAAACATTCTTGGTTTTCTTGCGTTGCATGTGGATGTTGTATTGAAAGGGGCCATTGCATTGAAAGGGGCTCTGACATTGCAAGGATAATAGTCTGCAAGGGAGGGACTGTTGGATTGCAAGCGCTATTGCAATGAAATGCGTGTTGCATTGCTGGAGTTTTTGCTCTGCAAATAGTTCTTGTATTGCAAGGTGCCTTTGCATTTTCATTGCAAGTGGATGTTGCACACCACGCTCCATTGCAAACTCAAAGACCTTTGCATTGGAAGGAGTTATTGCACTACCAAAGGTCCCTGCATTGCAAGCTGCTATTGCACTGCAAGAGGCTATTGCAATACAAGGATCATGCACACTAATGGTTCCATTACATTGCAACTGGATGTTACATGGCAAGTGCCTATTGTATTGAAAGTCACAATTGCAAAACAAATAGCTATTGCACTGCAGGGAAATTTTGTATTGCGAGATGGTTTCCATTGTGAGAGGATATTATATTTCAATAGGGTATCAAAAGGCAATTTGCTCTTGGACTGCACCTGGCTTTTGTACCATAAGCATGTTATGCAAAGCATAGAACTGTTGCACTGTAAGGGGAAAATACATTGTCAGGGTCTATTGCACACCAAAGAGCTTTTGCACTGCAAGAGGCTATTGAATTGTCATGGTCTGTTGTGTTCAAAAGGCTATAGCATTTCTTCACATTATTGCTATGTCACTCTTAGAGACTATTACATTGCATGTTGTTTTTACACTGTGAGTGGAGATTGCACTGCATGGGGCTATTGCTTTGTTAGTGGATGTTGTACTGCAAAGGCTATTGTACGACAAGTTTTTGTGTTGCATTGTAAGGGTCTAGTGCACCATAACTTCAATGGGATTTCAAATGCTTGTTGCATTGCAACATTCTATGACATCTCAAGGTGCTTTTTGCACTACAAGGGGCTGCAGCACTGCATGGGAAATTTGCATTACAATTGGATTTTACATAGCAAGTCCCATTGCATCACAAGGGCAAATGCACAGGAAAGGCCTCTGCATTGCAAGATGCTATTGTGCTGCTAGAGGTTCCTGCACTGAGAGGGACAATTACCCTGTCAGAGGTTCCTGTACTGCGAGGTACAATTACCCTGTCAGAGGTTCCTGTACTGCGAGGTACAATTACCCTGTCAGAGGTTCCTGTACTGCGAGGTACAATTACCCTGTCAGAGGTTCCTGTACTGCGAGGTACAATTACCCTGTCAGAGGTTCCTGTACTGCGAGGTACAATTACCCTGTCAGAGGTTCCTGCACTGCGAGGTACAATTACCCGGTCAGAGGTTCCTGCACTGCGAGGTACAATTACCCTGTCAGAGGTTCCTGTACTGCGAGGTACAATTACCCTGTCAGAGGTTCCTGTACTGCGAGATACAATTACCCTGTCAGAGGCTCCTGTACTGCGAGGTACAATTACCCTGTCAGAGGTTCCTGTACTGCGAGGTACAATTACCCTGTCAGAGGTTCCTGCACTGCGAGGTACAATTACACTGTCAGAGGTTCCTGTACTGCGAGGTACAATTACCCTGTCAGAGGTTCCTGTACTGCGAGGTACAATTACCCTGTCAGAGGTTCCTGTACTGCGAGGTACAATTACCCTGTCAGAGGTTCCTGTACTGCGAGGTACAATTACCCTGTCAGAGGTTCCTGTACTGCGAGGTACAATTACCCTGTCAGAGGTTCCTGTACTGCGAGGTACAATTACCCTGTCAGAGGTTCCTGTACTGCGAGGTACAATTACCCGGTCAGAGGTTCCTGTACTGCGAGGTACAATTACCCTGTCAGAGGTTCCTGCACTGTGAGGTACAATTACCCTGTCAGAGGTTCCTGTACTGCGAGGTACAATTACCCTGTCAGAGGTTCCTGTACTGTGAGGTACAATTACCCTGTCAGAGGTTCCTGTACTGCGAGGTACAATTACACTGTCAGAGGTTCCTGTACTGCGAGGTACAATTACCCTGTCAGAGGTTCCTGTACTGCGAGGTACAATTACCCTGTCAGAGGTTCCTGTACTGCGAGGTACAATTACCCTGTCAGAGGTTCCTGTACTGCGAGGTACAATTACCCTGTCAGAGGTTCCTGTACTGCGAGGTACAATTACCCTGTCAGAGGTTCCTGTACTGCGAGGTACAATTACCCTGTCAGAGGTTCCTGCACTGCGAGGTACAATTACCCTGTCAGAGGTTCCTCCACTCCGAGGTACAATTACCCTGTCAGAGGTTCCTGTACTGCGAGGTACAATTACCCTGTCAGAGGTTCCTGCACTGCGAGGTACAATTACCCTGTCAGAGGTTCCTGCACTGCGAGGTACAATTACACTGTCAGAGGTTCCTGTACTGCGAGGTACAATTACCCTGTCAGAGGTTCCTGTACTGCGAGGTACAATTACCCTGTCAGAGGTTCCTGTACTGCGAGGTACAATTATCCTGTCAGAGGTTCCTGTACTGCGAGGTACAATTACCCTGTCAGAGGTTCCTGTACTGTGAGGTACAATTACCCTGTCAGAGGTTCCTGCACTGCGAGGTACAATTACACTGTCAGAGGTTCCTGTACTGCGAGGTACAATTACCCTGTCAGAGGTTCCTGCACTGCGAGGTACAATTACCCTGTCAGAGGTTCCTGTACTGCGAGGTACAATTACCCTGTCAGAGGTTCCTGTACTGCGAGGTACAATTACCCTGTCAGAGGTTCCTGTACTGCGAGGTACAATTACCCTGTCAGAGGTTCCTGTACTGCGAGGTACAATTACCCTGTCAGAGGTTCCTGTACTGCGAGGTACAATTACCCTGTCAGAGGTTCCTGTACTGCGAGGTACAATTACACTGTCAGAGGTTCCTGTACTGTGAGGTACAATTACCCTGTCAGAGGTTCCTGTACTGTGAGGTACAATTACCCTGTCAGAGGTTCCTGCACTGCGAGGTACAATTACCCTGTCAGAGGTTCCTGTACTGCGAGGTACAATTACCCTGTCAGAGGTTCCTGTACTGCGAGGTACAATTACCCTGTCAGAGGTTCCTGCACTGCGAGGTACAATTACCCTGTCAGAGGTTCCTGTACTGCGAGGTACAATTACCCTGTCAGAGGTTCCTGTACTGCGAGGTACAATTATCCTGTCAGAGGTTCCTGCACTGCGAGGTACAATTACACTGTCAGAGGTTCCTGTACTGCGAGGTACAATTACCCTGTCAGAGGTTCCTGTACTGCGAGGTACAATTACCCTGTCAGAGGTTCCTCTACTGCGAGGTACAATTACCCTGTCAGAGGTTCCTGTACTGCGAGGTACAATTACACTGTCAGAGGTTCCTGTACTGCGAGGTACAATTACCCTGTCAGAGGTTCCTGCACTGCGAGGTACAATTACCCTGTCAGAGGTTCCTGTACTGCGAGGTACAATTACACTGTCAGAGGTTCCTGTACTGCGAGGTACAATTACCCTGTCAGAGGTTCCTGTACTGCGAGGTACAATTACACTGTCAGAGGTTCCTGTACTGCGAGGTACAATTACCCTGTCAGAGGTTCCTGCACTGCGAGGTACAATTACCCTGTCAGAGGTTCCTGCACTGCGAGGTACAATTACCCTGTCAGAGGTTCCTGTACTGCGAGGTACAATTACCCTGTCAGAGGTTCCTGTACTGCGAGGTACAATTACCCTGTCAGAGGTTCCTGCACTGCGAGGTACAATTACACTGTCAGAGGTTCCTGCACTGCGAGGTACAATTATCCTGTCAGAGGTTCCTGTACTGCGAGGTACAATTACCCTGTCAGAGGTTCCTGTACTGCGAGGTACAATTACCCTGTCAGAGGTTCCTGTACTGCGAGGTACAATTACCCTGTCAGAGGTTCCTGCACTGCGAGGGACAATTACCCTGTCAGAGGTTCCTGTACTGCGAGGTACAATTACACTGTCAGAGGTTCCTGCACTGCGAGGTACAATTACACTGTCAGAGGTTCCTGCACTGCGAGGTACAGTTACCCTGTCAGAGGTTCCTGTACTGCGAGGTACAATTACCCTGTCAGAGGTTCCTGTACTGCGAGGTACAATTATCCTGTCAGAGGTTCCTGTACTGCGAGGTGCAATTACCCTGTCAGAGGTTCCTGTACTGCGAGGTACAATTACCCTGTCAGAGGTTCCTGTACTGCGAGGTACAATTACCCTGTCAGAGGTTCCTGCACTGCGAGGTACAATTACACTGTCAGAGGTTCCTGTACTGCGAGGTACAATTATCCTGTCAGAGGTTCCTGTACTGCGAGGTACAATTACCCTGTCAGAGGTTCCTGCACTGCGAGGTACAATTACACTGTCAGAGGTTCCTGTACTGCGAGGTACAATTACCCTGTCACAAGTTCCTGTACTGCGAGGTACAATTACCCTGTCAGAGGTTCCTGCACTGCGAGGTACAATTACACGGTCAGAGGTTCCTGCACTGCGAGGTACAATTACCCTGTCAGAGGTTCCTGTACTGCGAGGTACAATTATCCTGTCAGAGGTTCCTGTACTGCGAGGTACAATTACCCTGTCAGAGGTTCCTGTACTGCGAGGTACAATTACCCTGTCAGAGGTTCCTGTACTGCGAGGTACAATTACCCTGTCAGAGGTTCCTGTACTGCGAGGTACAATTACCCTGTCAGAGGTTCCTGCAATGCGAGGTACAATTACCCTGTCAGAGGTTCCTGTACTGCGAGGTACAATTACACTGTCAGAGGTTCCTGCACTGCGAGGTACAATTACCCTGTCAGAGGTTCCTGTAATGCGAGGTACAATTACACTGTCAGAGGTTCCTGCACTGCGAGGTACAATTACCCTGTCAGAGGTTCCTGTACTGCGAGGTACAATTACCCTGTCAGAGGTTCCTGCACTGCGAGGTACAATTACCCTGTCAGAGGTTCCTGTACTGCGAGGTACAATTACCCTGTCAGAGGTTCCTGTACTGCGAGGTACAATTACCCTGTCAGAGGTTCCTGCACTGCGAGGTACAATTACCCTGTCAGAGGTTCCTGTACTGCGAGGTACAATTACCCTGTCAGAGGTTCCTGTACTGCGAGGTACAATTACCCTGTCAGAGGTTCCTGCACTGCGAGGGACAATTACCCTGTCAGAGGTTCCTGTACTGCGAGGTACAATTACACTGTCAGAGGTTCCTGCACTGCGAGGTACAATTACACTGTCAGAGGTTCCTGCACTGCGAGGTACAATTACCCTGTCAGAGGTTCCTGTACTGCGAGGTACAATTACCCTGTCAGAGGTTCCTGTACTGCGAGGTACAATTATCCTGTCAGAGGTTCCTGTACTGCGAGGTACAATTACCCTGTCAGAGGTTCCTGTACTGCGAGGTACAATTACCCTGTCAGAGGTTCCTGTACTGCGAGGTACAATTACCCTGTCAGAGGTTCCTGTACTGCGAGGTACAATTACCCTGTCAGAGGTTCCTGTACTGCGAGGTACAATTACCCTGTCAGAGGTTCCTGTACTGCGAGGTACAATTACACTGTCAGAGGTTCCTGCACTGCGAGGTACAATTACCCTGTCAGAGGTTCCTGTACTGCAAGGTACAATTACCCTGTCAGAGGTTCCTGTACTGCGAGGTACAATTACCCTGTCAGAGGTTCCTGTACTGCGAGGTACAATTACCCTGTCAGAGGTTCCTGTACTGCGAGGTACAATTACCCTGTCAGAGGTTCCTGTACTGCGAGGTACAATTACCCTGTCAGAGGTTCCTGTACTGCGAGGTACAATTACCCTGTCAGAGGTTCCTGTACTGCGAGGTACAATTACCCTGTCAGAGGTTCCTGCACTGCGAGGTACAATTACCCTGTCAGAGGTTCCTGTACTGCGAGGTACAATTACCCTGTCAGAGGTTCCTGCACTGCGAGGTACAATTACCCTGTCAGAGGTTCCTGCACTGCGAGGTACAATTACCCTGTCAGAGGTTCCTGCACTGCGAGGTACAATTACCCTGTCAGAGGTTCCTGCACTGCGAGGTACAATTACACTGTCAGAGGTTCCTGTGCTGCGAGGTACAATTATCCTGTCAGAGGTTCCTGTACTGCGAGGTACAATTACACTGTCAGAGGTTCCTGCACTGCGAGGTACAATTACCCTGTCAGAGGTTCCTGTACTGCGAGGTACAATTACACTGTCAGAGGTTCCTGCACTGCGAGGTACAATTACCCTGTCAGAGGTTCCTGTACTGCGAGGTACAATTACCCTGTCAGAGGTTCCTGCACTGCGAGGTACAATTACCCTGTCAGAGGTTCCTGTACTGCGAGGTACAATTATCCTGTCAGATGTTCCTGTACTGCGAGGTACAATTACCCTGTCAGAGGTTCCTGTACTGCGAGGTACAATTACCCTGTCAGAGGTTCCTGTACTGCGAGGTACAATTACCCTGTCAGAGGTTCCTGTACTGCGAGGTACAATTACCCTGTCAGAGGTTCCTGTACTGCGAGGTACAATTACCCTGTCAGAGGTTCCTGTACTGCGAGGTACAATTACACTGTCAGAGGTTCCTGCACTGCGAGGTACAATTACCCTGTCAGAGGTTCCTGTACTGCAAGGTACAATTACCCTGTCAGAGGTTCCTGTACTGCGAGGTACAATTACCCTGTCAGAGGTTCCTGTACTGCGAGGTACAATTACCCTGTCAGAGGTTCCTGTACTGCGAGGTACAATTACCCTGTCAGAGGTTCCTGTACTGCGAGGTACAATTACCCTGTCAGAGGTTCCTGTAGTGCGAGGTACAATTACCCTGTCAGAGGTTCCTGTACTGCGAGGTACAATTACCCTGTCAGAGGTTCCTGCACTGCGAGGTACAATTACCCTGTCACAAGTTCCTGTACTGCGAGGTACAATTACCCTGTCAGAGGTTCCTGCACTGTGAGGTACAATTACACGGTCAGAGGTTCCTGCACGGCGAGGTACAATTACCCTGTCAGAGGTTCCTGCACTGCGAGGTACAATTACCCTGTCAGAGGTTCCTGTACTGCGAGGTACAATTATCCTGTCAGAGGTTCCTGTACTGCGAGGTACAATTACCCTGTCAGAGGTTCCTGTACTGCGAGGTACAATTACCCTGTCAGAGGTTCCTGTACTGCGAGGTACAATTACCCTGTCAGAGGTTCCTGTACTGCGAGGTACAATTACCCTGTCAGAGGTTCCTGCACTGCGAGGTACAATTACCCTGTCAGAGGTTCCTGTACTGCGAGGTACAATTACACTGTCAGAGGTTCCTGCACTGCGAGGTACAATTACCCTGTCAGAGGTTCCTGTACTGCGAGGTACAATTACACTGTCAGAGGTTCCTGCACTGCGAGGTACAATTACCCTGTCAGAGGTTCCTGTACTGCGAGGTACAATTACCCTGTCAGAGGTTCCTGCACTGCGAGGTACAATTACCCTGTCAGAGGTTCCTGTACTGCGAGGTACAATTACCCTGTCAGAGGTTCCTGTACTGCGAGGTACAATTACCCTGTCAGAGGTTCCTGCACTGCGAGGGACAATTACCCTGTCAGAGGTTCCTGTACTGCGAGGTACAATTACCCTGTCAGAGGTTCCTGTACTGCGAGGTACAATTACCCTGTCAGAGGTTCCTGCACTGCGAGGGACAATTACCCTGTCAGAGGTTCCTGTACTGCGAGGTACAATTACACTGTCAGAGGTTCCTGCACTGCGAGGTACAATTACACTGTCAGAGGTTCCTGCACTGCGAGGTACAATTACCCTGTCAGAGGTTCCTGTACTGCGAGGTACAATTACCCTGTCAGAGGTTCCTGTACTGCGAGGTACAATTATCCTGTCAGAGGTTCCTGTACTGCGAGGTACAATTACCCTGTCAGAGGTTCCTGTACTGCGAGGTACAATTACCCTGTCAGAGGTTCCTGTACTGCGAGGTACAATTACCCTGTCAGAGGTTCCTGTACTGCGAGGTACAATTACCCTGTCAGAGGTTCCTGTACTGCGAGGTACAATTACCCTGTCAGAGGTTCCTGTACTGCGAGGTACAATTACACTGTCAGAGGTTCCTGCACTGCGAGGTACAATTACCCTGTCAGAGGTTCCTGTACTGCAAGGTACAATTACCCTGTCAGAGGTTCCTGTACTGCGAGGTACAATTACCCTGTCAGAGGTTCCTGTACTGCGAGGTACAATTACCCTGTCAGAGGTTCCTGTACTGCGAGGTACAATTACCCTGTCAGAGGTTCCTGTACTGCGAGGTACAATTACCCTGTCAGAGGTTCCTGTACTGCGAGGTACAATTACCCTGTCAGACGTTCCTGTACTGCGAGGTACAATTACCCTGTCAGAGGTTCCTGCACTGCGAGGTACAATTACCCTGTCAGAGGTTCCTGTACTGCGAGGTACAATTACCCTGTCAGAGGTTCCTGCACTGCGAGGTACAATTACCCTGTCAGAGGTTCCTGCACTGCGAGGTACAATTACCCTGTCAGAGGTTCCTGCACTGCGAGGTACAATTACCCTGTCAGAGGTTCCTGCACTGCGAGGTACAATTACACTGTCAGAGGTTCCTGTGCTGCGAGGTACAATTATCCTGTCAGAGGTTCCTGTACTGCGAGGTACAATTACACTGTCAGAGGTTCCTGCACTGCGAGGTACAATTACCCTGTCAGAGGTTCCTGTACTGCGAGGTACAATTACACTGTCAGAGGTTCCTGCTCTGCGAGGTACAATTACCCTGTCAGAGGTTCCTGTACTGCGAGGTACAATTACCCTGTCAGAGGTTCCTGCACTGCGAGGTACAATTACCCTGTCAGAGGTTCCTGTACTGCGAGGTACAATTACCCTGTCAGAGGTTCCTGCACTGCGAGGTACAATTACCCTGTCAGAGGTTCCTGTACTGCGAGGTACAATTACCCTGTCAGAGGTTCCTGTACTGCGAGGTACAATTACCCTGTCAGAGGTTCCTGTACTGCGAGGTACAATTACCCTGTCAGAGGATCCTGTACTGCGAGGTACAATTACCCTGTCAGAGGTTCCTGTACTGCGAGGTACAATTACCCTGTCAGAGGTTCCTGTACTGCGAGGTACAATTACCCTGTCAGAGGTTCCTGCACTGCGAGGTACAATTACCCTGTCAGAGGTTCCTGTACTGTGAGGTACAATTACACTGTCAGAGGTTCCTGTACTGCGAGGTACAATTACCCTGTCAGAGGTTCCTGTACTGCGAGGTACAATTACCCTGTCAGAGGTTCCTGTACTGCGAGGTACAATTACCCTGTCAGAGGTTCCTGTACTGCGAGGTACAATTACCCTGTCAGAGGTTCCTGCACTGCGAGGTACAATTACACTGTCAGAGGTTCCTGTACTGCGAGGTACAATTACCCTGTCAGAGGTTCCTGCACTGCGAGGTACAATTACCCTGTCAGAGGTTCCTGTACTGCGAGGTACAATTACCCTGTCAGAGGTTCCTGCACAGCGATGTACAATTACCCTGTCAGAGGTTCCTGTACTGTGAGGTACAATTACCCTGTCAGAGGTTCCTGTACTGCGAGGTACAATTACCCTGTCAGAGGTTCCTGCACTGCGAGGTACAATTACCCTGTCAGAGGTTCCTGCACTGCGAGGTACAATTACCCTGTCAGAGGTTCCTGTACTGCGAGGTACAATTACACTGTCAGAGGTTCCTGTACTGCGAGGTACAATTACACTGTCAGAGGTTCCTGTACTGCGAGGTACAATTACCCTGTCAGGGGTTCCTGTACTGCGAGGTACAATTACCCGGTCAGAGGTTCCTGCACTGCGAGGTAGAATTACCCTGTCAGAGGTTCCTGCACTGCGAGGTACAATTACCCTGTCAGAGGTTCCTGCACTGCGAGGTACAATTACCCTGTCAGAGGTTCCTGTACTGCGAGGTACAATTACCCTGTCAGAGGTTCCTGTACTGCGAGGTACAATTACACTGTCAGAGGTTCCTGCACTGCGAGGTACAATTACCCTGTCAGAGGTTCCTGCACTGCGAGGTACTATTACACTGTCAGAGGTTCCTGTACTGCGAGGTACAATTACCCTGTCAGAGGTTCCTGCACTGCGAGGTACTATTACACTGTCAGAGGTTCCTGTACTGCGAGGTACAATTACCCTGTCAGAGGTTCCTGCACTGCGAGGTACAATTACCCGGTCAGAGGTACCTGTACTGCGAGGTACAATTACCCTGTCAGAGGTTCCTGTACTGCGAGGTACAATTACCCTGTCAGAGGTTCCTGCACTGCGAGGTACTATTACCCTGTCAGAGGTTCCTGCACTGCGAGGTGCAATTACCCTGTCAGAGGTTCCTGAACTGCGAGGTACAATTACCCTGTCAGAGGTTCCTGTACTGCGAGGTACAATTACCCTGTCAGAGGTTCCTGTACTGCGAGGTACAATTACCCTGTCAGAGGTTCCTGCACTGCGAGGTACAATTACCCTGTCAGAGGTTCCTGTACTGCGAGGTACAATTACCCTGTCAGAGGTTCCTGTACTGCGAGGTACAATTACCCTGTCAGAGGTTCCTGTACTGCGAGGTACAATTACCCTGTCAGAGGTTCCTGTACTGCGAGGTACAATTACCCTGTCAGAGGTTCCTGCACTGCGAGGTACAATTACCCTGTCAGAGGTTCCTGTACTGCGAGGTACAATTACCCTGTCAGAGGTTCCTGTACTGCGAGGTACAATTACCCTGTCAGAGGTTCCTGTACTGCGAGGTACAATTACCCTGTCAGAGGTTCCTGTACTGCGAGGTACAATTACCCTGTCAGAGGTTCCTGCACTGCGAGGTACAATTACACTGTCAGAGGTTCCTGTACTGCGAGGTACAATTACCCTGTCAGAGGTTCCTGTACTGTGAGGTACAATTACCCTGTCAGAGGTTCCTGTACTGCGAGGTACAATTACCCTGTCAGAGGTTCCTGAACTGTGAGGTACAATTACCCTGTCAGAGGTTCCTGCACTGCGAGGTACAATTACACTGTCAGAGGTTCCTGTACTGCGAGGTACAATTACCCTGTCAGAGGTTCCTGCCTGCGAGGTACAATTACCCTGTCAGAGGTTCCTGTACTGCGAGGTACAATTACCCTGTCAGAGGTTCCTGCACTGCGAGGTACAATTACCCTGTCAGAGGTTCCTGTACTGCGAGGTACAATTACACTGTCAGAGGTTCCTGCACTGCGAGGTACAATTACCCTGTCAGAGGTTCCTGTACTGCGAGGTACAATTACACTGTCAGAGGTTCCTGTACTGCGAGGTACAATTACACTGTCAGAGGTTCCTGCACTGCGAGGTACAATTACCCTGTCAGAGTTTCCTGCATGCGAGGTACTATTACCCTGTCAGACATTCCTGTACTGCGAGGTACAATTACCCTGTCAGAGGTTCCTGTACTGCGAGGTACAATTACCCTGTCAGAGGTTCCTGTACTGCGAGGTACAATTACCCTGTCAGAGGTTCCTGTACTGTGAGGTACAATTACCCTGTCAGAGGTTCCTGTACTGCGAGGTACAATTACCCTGTCAGAGGTTCCTGAACTGTGAGGTACAATTACCCTGTCAGAGGTTCCTGCACTGCGAGGTACAATTACACTGTCAGAGGTTCCTGTACTGCGAGGTACAATTACCCTGTCAGAGGTTCCTGCCTGCGAGGTACAATTACCCTGTCAGAGGTTCCTGTACTGCGAGGTACAATTACCCTGTCAGAGGTTCGTGCACTGCGAGGTACAATTACCCTGTCAGAGGTTCCTGTACTGCGAGGTACAATTACACTGTCAGAGGTTCCTGCACTGCGAGGTACAATTACCCTGTCAGAGGTTCCTGTACTGCGAGGTACAATTACACTGTCAGAGGTTCCTGTACTGCGAGGTACAATTACACTGTCAGAGGTTCCTGCACTGCGAGGTACAATTACCCTGTCAGAGTTTCCTGCATGCGAGGTACTATTACCCTGTCAGACATTCCTGTACTGCGAGGTACAATTACCCTGTCAGAGGTTCCTGTACTGCGAGGTACAATTACCCTGTCAGAGGTTCCTGTACTGCGAGGTACAATTACCCTGTCAGAGGTTCCTGTACTGCGAGGTACAATTACCCTGTCAGAGGTTCCTGTACTGCGAGGTACAATTACCCTGTCAGAGGTTCCTGTACTGCGAGGTACAATTACCCTGTCAGAGGTTCCTGTACTGCGAGGTACAATTACCCTGTCAGAGGTTCCTGTACTGCGAGGTACAATTACCCTGTCAGAGGTTCCTGCACTGCGAGGTACAATTACCCTGTCAGAGGTTCCTGCACTGCGAGGTACAATTACCCTGTCAGAGGTTCCTGTACTGCGAGGTACAATTACCCGGTCAGAGGTTCCTGTACTGCGAGGTACAATTACCCTGTCAGAGGTTCCTGTACTGCGAGGTACAATTACACTGTCAGAGGTTCCTGTACTGCGAGGTACAATTACACTGTCAGAGGTTCCTGCACTGCGAGGTACAATTACCCTGTCAGAGTTTCCTGCATGCGAGGTACTATTACCCTGTCAGACATTCCTGCACTGCGAGGTACAATTACACTGTCAGAGGTTCCTGTACTGCGAGGTACAATTACCCTGTCAGAGGTTCCTGCACTGCGAGGTACAATTACCCTGTCAGAGGTTCCTGCACTGCGAGGTACAATTACCCTGTCAGAGGTTCCTGTACTGCGAGGTACAATTACACTGTCAGAGGTTCCTGCACTGCGAGGTACAATTACCCTGTCAGAGGTTCCTGCACTGCGAGGTACAATTACCCTGTCAGAGGTTCCTGCACTGCGAGGTACAATTACCCTGTCAGAGGTTCCTGTACTGCGAGGTACAATTACCCTGTCAGAGGTTCCTGTACTGCGAGGTACAATTACACTGTCAGAGGTTCCTGCACTGCGAGGTACAATTACCCTGTCAGAGGTTCCTGCACTGCGAGGTACTATTACACTGTCAGAGGTTCCTGTACTGCGAGGTACAATTACCCTGTCAGAGGTTCCTGCACTGCGATGTACTATTACACTGTCAGAGGTTCCTGTACTGCGAGGTACAATTACCCTGTCAGAGGTTCCTGCACTGCGAGGTACAATTACCCGGTCAGAGGTACCTGTACTGCGAGGTACAATTACCCTGTCAGAGGTTCCTGTACTGCGAGGTACAATTACCCTGTCAGAGGTTCCTGCACTGCGAGGTACTATTACCCTGTCAGAGGTTCCTGCACTGCGAGGTACAATTACCCTGTCAGAGGTTCCTGTACTGCGAGGTACAATTACCCTGTCAGAGGTTCCTGTACTGCGAGGTACAATTACCCTGTCAGAGGTTCCTGTACTGCGAGGTACAATTACCCTGTCAGAGGTTCCTGCACTGCGAGGTACAATTACCCTGTCAGAGGTTCCTGTACTGCGAGGTACAATTACCCTGTCAGAGGTTCCTGTACTGCGAGGTACAATTACCCTGTCAGAGGTTCCTGTACTGCGAGGTACAATTACCCTGTCAGAGGTTCCTGCACTGCGAGGTACAATTACCCTGTCAGAGGTTCCTGTACTGCGAGGTACAATTACACTGTCAGAGGTTCCTGCACTGCGAGGTACAATTACCCTGTCAGAGGTTCCTGTACTGCGAGGTACAATTACCCTGTCAGAGGTTCCTGTACTGCGAGGTACAATTACCCTGTCAGAGGTTCCTGCACTGCGAGGTACAATTACACTGTCAGAGGTTCCTGTACTGCGAGGTACAATTACCCTGTCAGAGGTTCCTGTACTGCGAGGTACAATTACCCTGTCAGAGGTTCCTGAACTGTGAGGTACAATTACCCTGTCAGAGGTTCCTGCACTGCGAGGTACAATTACACTGTCAGAGGTTCCTGTACTGCGAGGTACAATTACCCTGTCAGAGGTTCCTGCACTGCGAGGTACAATTACCCTGTCAGAGGTTCCTGCACTGCGAGGTACAATTACCCTGTCAGAGGTTCCTGTACTGCGAGGTACAATTACACTGTCAGAGGTTCCTGCACTGCGAGGTACAATTACCCTGTCAGAGGTTCCTGTACTGCGAGGTACAATTACACTGTCAGAGGTTCCTGTACTGCGAGGTACAATTACACTGTCAGAGGTTCCTGCACTGCGAGGTACAATTACCCTGTCAGAGTTTCCTGCATGCGAGGTACTATTACCCTGTCAGACATTCCTGTACTGCGAGGTACAATTACCCTGTCAGAGGTTCCTGTACTGCGAGGTACAATTACCCTGTCAGAGGTTCCTGTACTGCGAGGTACAATTACCCTGTCAGAGGTTCCTGTACTGCGAGGTACAATTACCCTGTCAGAGGTTCCTGTACTGCGAGGTACAATTACCCTGTCAGAGGTTCCTGTAGTGCGAGGTACAATTACCCTGTCAGAGGTTCCTGAACTGCGAGGTACAATTACCCTGTCAGAGGTTCCTGTACTGCTAGGTACAATTACCCTGTCAGAGGTTCCTGCACTGCGAGGTACAATTACCCTGTCAGATGTTCCTGCACTGCGAGGTACAATTACCCTGTCAGAGGTTCCTGTACTGCGAGGTACAATTACCCGGTCAGAGGTTCCTGTACTGCGAGGTACAATTACCCTGTCAGAGGTTCCTGTACTGCGAGGTACAATTACCCTGTCAGAGGTTCCTGTACTGCGAGGTACAATTACCCTGTCAGAGGTTCCTGCACTGCGAGGGACAATTACCCTGTCAGAGGTTCCTGCACTGCGAGGGACAATTACCCTGTCAGAGGTTCCCACACTGCGAGGTACTATTACACTGTCAGAGGATCCTGTACTGCGAGGTACAATTACCCTGTCAGAGGTTCCTGCACTGCGAGGTACAATTACCCGGTCAGAGGTACTTGTACTGCGAGGTACAATTACCCTGTCAGAGGTTCCTGTACTGCGAGGTACAATTACCCTGTCAGAGGTTCCTGCACTGCGAGGTACTATTACCCTGTCAGAGGTTCCTGCACTGCGAGGTACAATTACCCTGTCAGAGGTTCCTGTACTGCGAGGTACAATTACCCTGTCAGAGGTTCCTGTACTGCGAGGTACAATTACCCTGTCAGAGGTTCCTGTACTGCGAGGTACAATTACCCTGTCAGAGGTTCCTGCACTGCGAGGTACAATTACCCTGTCAGAAGTTCCTGTACTGCGAGGTACAATTAACCTGTCAGAGGTTCCTGTACTGCGAGGTACAATTACCCTGTCAGAGGTTCCTGTACTGCGAGGTACAATTACCCTGTCAGAGGTTCCTGCACTGCGAGGTACAATTACCCTGTCAGAGGTTCCTGTACTGCGAGGTACAATTACACTGTCAGAGGTTCCTGCACTGCGAGGTACAATTACCCTGTCAGAGGTTCCTGTACTGCGAGGTACAATTACCCTGTCAGAGGTTCCTGTACTGCGAGGTACAATTACCCTGTCAGAGGTTCCTGCACTGCGAGGTACAATTACACTGTCAGAGGTTCCTGTACTGCGAGGTACAATTACCCTGTCAGAGGTTCCTGTACTGTGAGGTACAATTACCCTGTCAGAGGTTCCTGTACTGCGAGGTACAATTACCCTGTCAGAGGTTCCTGAACTGTGAGGTACAATTAACCTGTCAGAGTTTCCTGCACTGCGAGGTACAATTACACTGTCAGAGGTTCCTGTACTGCGAGGTACAATTACCCTGTCAGAGGTTCCTGCACTGCGAGGTACAATTACCCTGTCAGAGGTTCCTGTACTGCGAGGTACAATTACCCTGTCAGAGGTTCCTGCACTGCGAGGTACAATTACCCTGTCAGAGGTTCCTGTACTGCGAGGTACAATTACACTGTCAGAGGTTCCTGCACTGCGAGGTACAATTACCCTGTCAGAGGTTCCTGTACTGCGAGGTAAAATTACACTGTCAGAGGTTCCTGTACTGCGAGGTACAATTACACTGTCAGAGGTTCCTGCACTGCGAGGTACAATTACCCTGTCAGAGTTTCCTGCATGCGAGGTACTATTACCCAGTCAGACATTCCTGTACTGCGAGGTACAATTACCCTGTCAGAGGTTCCTGTACTGCGAGGTACAATTACCCGGTCAGAGGTTCCTGTACTGCGAGGTACAATTACCCTGTCAGAGGTTCCTGTACTGCGAGGTACAATTACCCTGTCTGAGGTTCCTGTACTGCGAGGTACAATTACCCTGTCAGAGGTTCCTGTACTGCGAGGTACAATTACCCTGTCAGAGGTTCCTGTACTGCGAGGTACAATTACCCTGTCAGAGGTTCCTGTACTGCGAGGTACAATTACCCTGTCAGAGGTTCCTGCACTGCGAGGTACAATTACCCTGTCAGAGGTTGCTGCACTGCGAGGTACAATTACCCTGTCAGAGGTTCCTGTACTGCGAGGTACAATTACCCGGTCAGAGGTTCCTGTACTGCGAGGTACAATTACCCTGTCAGAGGTTCCTGTACTGCGAGGTACAATTACCCTGTCAGAGGTTCCTGTACTGCGAGGTACAATTACCCTGTCAGAGGTTCCTGCACTGCGAGGGACAATTACCCTGTCAGAGGTTCCTGCACTGCGATTGACAATTACCCTGTCAGAGGTTCCTGCACTGCGAGGTACAATTACACTGTCAGAGGTTCCTGCACTGCGAGGTGCAATTACACTGTCAGAGGTTCCTGTACTGCGAGGTACAATTACCCTGTCAGAGGTTCCTGTACTGCGAGGTACAATTACACTGTCAGAGGTTCCTGTACTGCGAGGTACAATTACCCTGTCAGAGGTTCCTGTACTGCGAGGTACAATTACCCTGTCAGAGGTTCCTGTACTGCGAGGTACAATTACCCTGTCAGAGGTTCCTGCACTGCGAGGTACACTTACCCTGTCAGAGGTTCCTGTACTGCGAGGTACAATTATCCTGTCAGAGGTTCCTGTACTGCGAGGTACAATTAACCTGTCAGAGGTTCCTGTACTGCGAGGTACAATTACCCTGTCAGAGGTTCCTGTACTGCGAGGTACAATTACCCTGTCAGAGGTTCCTGTACTGCGAGGTACAATTACACTGTCAGAGGTTCCTGTACTGCGAGGTACAATTACCCGGTCAGAGGTTCCTGTACTGCGAGGTACAATTACCCTGTCAGAGGTTCCTGTACTGCGAGGTACAATTACCCTGTCAGAGGTTCCTGTACTGCGAGGTACAATTACACTGTCAGAGGTTCCTGTACTGCGAGGTACAATTACCCGGTCAGAGGTTCCTGTACTGCGAGGTACAATTACCCTGTCAGAGGTTCCTGTACTGCGAGGTACAATTACCCTGTCAGAGGTTCCTGGACTGCGAGGTACAATTACACTGTCAGAGGTTCCTGTACTGCGAGGTACAATTACCCTGTCAGAGGTTCCTGCACTGCGAGGTACAATTACCCTGTCAGAGGTTCCTGTACTGCGAGGTACAATTACCCTGTCAGAGGTTCCTGCACTGCGAGGTACAATTAACCTGTCAGAGGTTCCTGCACTGCGAGGTACAATTACCCTGTCAGAGGTTCCTGTACTGCGAGGTACAATTACACTGTCAGAGGTTCCTGTACTGCGAGGTACAATTACCCTGTCAGAGGTTCCTGTACTGCGAGGTACAATTACCCTGTCAGAGGTTCCTGTACTGCGAGGTACAATTACCCTGTCAGAGGTTCCTGTACTGCGAGGTACAATTACACTGTCAGAGGTTCCTGTAATGCGAGGTACAATTACCCTGTCAGAGGTCCCTGTACTGCGAGGTACAATTACCCTGTCAGAGGTTCCTGTACTGCGAGGTACAATGACCCTGTCAGAGGTTCCTGTACTGCGAGGTACAATTACCCTGTCAGAGGTTCCTGTACTGCGAGGTACAATTACCCTGTCAGAGGTTCCTGTACTGCGAGGTACAATTACCCTGTCAGAGGTTCCTGCACTGCGAGGTACAATTACCCTGTCAGAGGTTCCTGTACTGCCAGGTACAATTACCCTGTCAGAGGTTCCTGTACTGCGAGGTACAATTACCCTGTCAGAGGTTCCTGTACTGCGAGGTACAATTACCCTGTCAGAGGTTCCTGTACTGCGAGGTACAATTACCCTGTCAGAGTTTCCTGTACTGCGAGGTACAATTACCCTGTCAGAGGTTCCTGTACTGCGAGGTACAATTACCCTGTCAGAGGTTCCTGTACTGCGAGGTACAATTACCCTGTCAGAGGTTCCTGTACTGCGAGGTACAATTACCCTGTCAGAGGTTCCTGTACTGCGAGGTACAATTGCACTGTCAGAGGTTCCTGTACTGTGAGGTACAATTACCCGGTCAGAGGTTCCTGTACTGCGAGGTACAATTACCCTGTCAGAGGTTCCTGTACTGCGAGGTACAATTATCCTGTCAGAGGTTCCTGCACTGCGAGGTACAATTACCCTGTCAGAGGTTCCTGTACTGCGAGGTACAATTACCCTGTCAGAGGTTCCTGTACTGCGAGGTACAATTCCCCTGTCAGAGGTTCCTGTACTGCGAGGTACAATTATCCTGTCAGAGGTTCCTGCACTGCGAGGTACAATTACCCTGTCAGAGGTTCCTGCACTGCGAGGTACAATTACCCTGTCAGAGGTTCCTGCACTGCGAGGTACAATTACCCTGTCAGAGGTTCCTGTACTGTGAGGTACAATTACCCTGTCAGAGGTTCCTGCACTGCGAGGTGCAATTACACTGTCAGAGGTTCCTGTACTGCGAGGTACAATTACCCTGTCAGAGGTTCCTGCACTGCGAGGTACAATTACCCTGTCAGAGGTTCCTGCACTGCGAGGTACAATTATCCTGTCAGAGGTTCCTGTACTGCGAAGTACAATTACCCTGTCAGAGGTTCCTGTACTGCGAGGTACAATTACCCTGTCAGAGGTTCCTGTACTGCGAGGTACAATTACCCTGTCAGAGGTTCCTGTACTGCGAGGTACAATTACCCTGTCAGAGGTTCCTGTACTGCGAGGTACAATTACACTGTCAGAGGTTCCTGTACTGCGAGGTACTATTACCCTGTCAGAGGATCCTGTACTGCGAGGTAAAATTACCCTGTCAGAGGTTCCTGTACTGCGAGGTACAATTACCCTGTCAGAGGTTCCTGTACTGCGAGGTACAATTACCCTGTCAGAGGTTCCTGCACTGCGTGGTACAATTACCCTGTCAGAGGTTCCTGCACTGCGAGGTACAATTACCCTGTCAGAGGTTCCTGTACTGCGAGGTACAATTACCCTGTCAGAGGTTCCTGTACTGCGAGGTACAATTACCCTGTCAGAGGTTCCTGTACTGCGAGGTACAATTACTTTGTCAGAGGTTCCTGTACTGCGAGGTACAATTACACTGTCAGAGGTTCCTGTACTGCGAGGTACAATTACCCTGTCAGAGGTTCCTGTACTGCGAGGTACAATTACCCTGTCAGAGGTTCCTGCACTGCGAGGTACAATTACCCTGTCAGAGGTTCCTGCACTGCGAGGTACAATTACCCTGTCAGAGGTTCCTGTACTGTGAGGTACAATTACACTGTCAGAGGTTCCTGTACTGCGAGGTACAATTACCCTGTCAGAGGTTCCTGCACTGCGAGGTACAATTACCCTGTCAGAGGTTCCTGCACTGCGAGGTACAATTACCCTGTCAGAGGTTCCTGTACTGCGAGGTACAATTACCCTGTCAGAGGTTCCTGTACTGCGAGGTACAATTACCCTGTCAGAGGTTCCTGTACTGCGAGGTACAATTACCCTGTCAGAGGTTCCTGCACTGCGAGGTACAATTACCCTGTCAGAGGTTCCTGTACTGCGAGGTACAATTACACTGTCAGAGGTTCCTGTACTGCGAGGTACAATTACCCTGTCAGAGGTTCCTGCACTGCGAGGTACAATTACCCTGTCAGAGGTTCCTGCACTGAGAGGTACAATTACCCTGTCAGAGGTTCCTGTACTGCGAGGTACAATTACCCTGTCAGAGGTTCCTGTACTGCGAGGTACAATTACCCTGTCAGAGGTTCCTGTACTGCGAGGTACAATTACCCTGTCAGAGGTTCCTGTACTGCGAGGTACAATTACACTGTCAGAGGTTCCTGTACTGCGAGGTACTATTACCCTGTCAGAGGTTCCTGTACTGCGAGGTACAATTACCCTGTCAGAGGTTCCTGTACTGCGAGGTACAATTACCCTGTCAGAGGTTCCTGTACTGCGAGGTACAATTACACTGTCAGAGGTTCCTGTACTGCGAGGTACTATTGCCCTGTCAGAGGTTCCTGTACTGCGAGGTACAATTACCCTGTCAGAGGTTCCTGCACTGCGAGGTACAATTACCCTGTCAGAGGTTCCTGCACTGCGAGGTACAATTACCCTGTCAGAGGTTCCTGTACTGTGAGGTACAATTACACTGTCAGAGGTTCCTGTACTGCGAGGTACAATTACCCTGTCAGAGGTTCCTGCACTGCGAGGTACAATTACCCTGTCAGAGGTTCCTGCACTGCGAGGTACAATTACCCTGTCAGAGGTTCCTGTACTGCGAGGTACAATTACCCTGTCAGAGGTTCCTGTACTGCGAGGTACAATTAACCTGTCAGAGGTTCCTGTACTGCGAGGTACAATTACCCTGTCAGAGGTTCCTGCACTGCGAGGTACAATTACCCTGTCAGAGGTTCCTGTACTGCGAGGTACAATTACACTGTCAGAGGTTCCTGTACTGCGAGGTACAATTACCCTGTCAGAGGTTCCTGCACTGCGAGGTACAATTACCCTGTCAGAGGTTCCTGCACTGCGAGGTACAATTACCCTGTCAGAGGTTCCTGTACTGCGAGGTACAATTACCCTGTCAGAGGTTCCTGTACTGCGAGGTACAATTACCCTGTCAGAGGTTCCTGTACTGCGAGGTACAATTACCCTGTCAGATGTTCCTGTACTGCGAGGTACAATTACACTGTCAGAGGTTCCTGTACTGCGAGGTACTATTACCCTGTCAGAGGTTCCTGTACTGCGAGGTACAATTACCCTGTCAGAGGTTCCTGTACTGCGAGGTACAATTACCCTGTCAGAGGTTCCTGTACTGCGAGGTACAATTACACTGTCAGAGGTTCCTGTACTGCGAGGTACTATTGCCCTGTCAGAGGTTCCTGTACTGCGAGGTACAATTACCCTGTCAGAGGTTCCTGTACTGCGAGGTACAATTACCCTGTCAGAGGTTCCTGTACTGCGAGGTACAATTACACTGTCAGAGGTTCCTGCACTGCGAGGTACAATTACCCTGTCAGAGGTTCCTGTACTGCGAGGTACAATTACCCTGTCAGAGGTTCCTGTACTGCGAGGTACAATTACCCTGTCAGAGGTTCCTGTACTGCGAGGTACAATTACCCTCTCAGAGGTTCCTGTACTGCGAGGTACAATTACCCTGTCAGAGGTTCCTGTACTGCGAGGTACAATTACCCTGTCAGAGGTTCCTGTACTGCGAGGTACAATTACCCTGTCAGAGGTTCCTGTACTGCGAGGTACAATTACACTGTCAGAGGTTCCTGTACTGCGAGGTACTATTACCCTGTCAGAGGTTCCTGTACTGCGAGGTACAATTACCCTGTCAGAGGTTCCTGTACTGCGAGGTACAATTACCCTGTCAGAGGTTCCTGTACTGCGAGGTACAATTACACTGTCAGAGGTTCCTGTACTGCGAGGTACTATTGCCCTGTCAGAGGTTCCTGTACTGCGAGGTACAATTACCCTGTCAGAGGTTCCTGTACTGCGAGGTACAATTACCCTGTCAGAGGTTCCTGTACTGCGAGGTACAATTACACTGTCAGAGGTTCCTGCACTGCGAGGTACAATTACCCTGTCAGAGGTTCCTGTACTGCGAGGTACAATTACCCTGTCAGAGGTTCCTGTACTGCGAGGTACAATTACCCTGTCAGAGGTTCCTGTACTGCGAGGTACAATTACCCTCTCAGAGGTTCCTGCACTGCGAGGTACAATTACCCTGTCAGAGGTTCCTGTACTGCGAGGTACAATTACCCTGTCAGAGGTTCCTGCACTGCGAGGTACAATTACCCTGTCAGAGGTTCCTGTACTGCGAGGTACAATTACCCTGTCAGAGGTTCCTGTACTGCGAGGTACAATTACACTGTCAGAGGTTCCTGTACTGCGAGGTACAATTACACTGTCAGAGGTCCCTGTACTGCGAGGTACTATTACCCTGTCAGAGGTTCCTGTACTGCGAGGTACAATTACCCTGTCAGAGGTTCCTGCACTGCGAGGTACAATTACACTGTCAGAGGTTCCTGCACTGCGAGGTGCAATTACACTGTCAGAGGTTCCTGTACTGCGAGGTACAATTACCCTGTCAGAGGTTCCTGTACTGCGAGGTACAATTACACTGTCAGAGGTTCCTGTACTGCGAGGTACAATTACCCTGTCAGAGGTTCCTGTACTGCGAGGTACAATTACCCTGTCAGAGGTTCCTGTACTGCGAGGTACAATTACCCTGTCAGAGGTTCCTGCACTGCGAGGTACACTTACCCTGTCAGAGGTTCCTGTACTGCGAGGTACAATTATCCTGTCAGAGGTTCCTGTACTGCGAGGTACAATTAACCTGTCAGAGGTTCCTGTACTGCGAGGTACAATTACCCTGTCAGAGGTTCCTGTACTGCGAGGTACAATTACCCTGTCAGAGGTTCCTGTACTGCGAGGTACAATTACACTGTCAGAGGTTCCTGTACTGCGAGGTACAATTACCCGGTCAGAGGTTCCTGTACTGCGAGGTACAATTACCCTGTCAGAGGTTCCTGTACTGCGAGGTACAATTACCCTGTCAGAGGTTCCTGTACTGCGAGGTACAATTACACTGTCAGAGGTTCCTGTACTGCGAGGTACAATTACCCGGTCAGAGGTTCCTGTACTGCGAGGTACAATTACCCTGTCAGAGGTTCCTGTACTGCGAGGTACAATTACCCTGTCAGAGGTTCCTGGACTGCGAGGTACAATTACACTGTCAGAGGTTCCTGTACTGCGAGGTACAATTACCCTGTCAGAGGTTCCTGCACTGCGAGGTACAATTACCCTGTCAGAGGTTCCTGTACTGCGAGGTACAATTACCCTGTCAGAGGTTCCTGCACTGCGAGGTACAATTAACCTGTCAGAGGTTCCTGCACTGCGAGGTACAATTACCCTGTCAGAGGTTCCTGTACTGCGAGGTACAATTACACTGTCAGAGGTTCCTGTACTGCGAGGTACAATTACCCTGTCAGAGGTTCCTGTACTGCGAGGTACAATTACCCTGTCAGAGGTTCCTGTACTGCGAGGTACAATTACCCTGTCAGAGGTTCCTGTACTGCGAGGTACAATTACACTGTCAGAGGTTCCTGTAATGCGAGGTACAATTACCCTGTCAGAGGTCCCTGTACTGCGAGGTACAATTACCCTGTCAGAGGTTCCTGTACTGCGAGGTACAATGACCCTGTCAGAGGTTCCTGTACTGCGAGGTACAATTACCCTGTCAGAGGTTCCTGTACTGCGAGGTACAATTACCCTGTCAGAGGTTCCTGTACTGCGAGGTACAATTACCCTGTCAGAGGTTCCTGCACTGCGAGGTACAATTACCCTGTCAGAGGTTCCTGTACTGCCAGGTACAATTACCCTGTCAGAGGTTCCTGTACTGCGAGGTACAATTACCCTGTCAGAGGTTCCTGTACTGCGAGGTACAATTACCCTGTCAGAGGTTCCTGTACTGCGAGGTACAATTACCCTGTCAGAGTTTCCTGTACTGCGAGGTACAATTACCCTGTCAGAGGTTCCTGTACTGCGAGGTACAATTACCCTGTCAGAGGTTCCTGTACTGCGAGGTACAATTACCCTGTCAGAGGTTCCTGTACTGCGAGGTACAATTACCCTGTCAGAGGTTCCTGTACTGCGAGGTACAATTGCACTGTCAGAGGTTCCTGTACTGTGAGGTACAATTACCCGGTCAGAGGTTCCTGTACTGCGAGGTACAATTACCCTGTCAGAGGTTCCTGTACTGCGAGGTACAATTATCCTGTCAGAGGTTCCTGCACTGCGAGGTACAATTACCCTGTCAGAGGTTCCTGTACTGCGAGGTACAATTACCCTGTCAGAGGTTCCTGTACTGCGAGGTACAATTCCCCTGTCAGAGGTTCCTGTACTGCGAGGTACAATTATCCTGTCAGAGGTTCCTGCACTGCGAGGTACAATTACCCTGTCAGAGGTTCCTGCACTGCGAGGTACAATTACCCTGTCAGAGGTTCCTGCACTGCGAGGTACAATTACCCTGTCAGAGTTTCCTGTACTGTGAGGTACAATTACCCTGTCAGAGGTTCCTGCACTGCGAGGTGCAATTACACTGTCAGAGGTTCCTGTACTGCGAGGTACAATTACCCTGTCAGAGGTTCCTGCACTGCGAGGTACAATTACCCTGTCAGAGGTTCCTGCACTGCGAGGTACAATTATCCTGTCAGAGGTTCCTGTACTGCGAAGTACAATTACCCTGTCAGAGGTTCCTGTACTGCGAGGTACAATTACCCTGTCAGAGGTTCCTGTACTGCGAGGTACAATTACCCTGTCAGAGGTTCCTGTACTGCGAGGTACAATTACCCTGTCAGAGGTTCCTGTACTGCGAGGTACAATTACACTGTCAGAGGTTCCTGTACTGCGAGGTACTATTACCCTGTCAGAGGATCCTGTACTGCGAGGTAAAATTACCCTGTCAGAGGTTCCTGTACTGCGAGGTACAATTACCCTGTCAGAGGTTCCTGTACTGCGAGGTACAATTACCCTGTCAGAGGTTCCTGCACTGCGTGGTACAATTACCCTGTCAGAGGTTCCTGCACTGCGAGGTACAATTACCCTGTCAGAGGTTCCTGTACTGCGAGGTACAATTACCCTGTCAGAGGTTCCTGTACTGCGAGGTACAATTACCCTGTCAGAGGTTCCTGTACTGCGAGGTACAATTACTTTGTCAGAGGTTCCTGTACTGCGAGGTACAATTACACTGTCAGAGGTTCCTGTACTGCGAGGTACAATTACCCTGTCAGAGGTTCCTGTACTGCGAGGTACAATTACCCTGTCAGAGGTTCCTGCACTGCGAGGTACAATTACCCTGTCAGAGGTTCCTGCACTGCGAGGTACAATTACCCTGTCAGAGGTTCCTGTACTGTGAGGTACAATTACACTGTCAGAGGTTCCTGTACTGCGAGGTACAATTACCCTGTCAGAGGTTCCTGCACTGCGAGGTACAATTACCCTGTCAGAGGTTCCTGCACTGCGAGGTACAATTACCCTGTCAGAGGTTCCTGTACTGCGAGGTACAATTACCCTGTCAGAGGTTCCTGTACTGCGAGGTACAATTACCCTGTCAGAGGTTCCTGTACTGCGAGGTACAATTACCCTGTCAGAGGTTCCTGCACTGCGAGGTACAATTACCCTGTCAGAGGTTCCTGTACTGCGAGGTACAATTACACTGTCAGAGGTTCCTGTACTGCGAGGTACAATTACCCTGTCAGAGGTTCCTGCACTGCGAGGTACAATTACCCTGTCAGAGGTTCCTGCACTGCGAGGTACAATTACCCTGTCAGAGGTTCCTGTACTGCGAGGTACAATTACCCTGTCAGAGGTTCCTGTACTGCGAGGTACAATTACCCTGTCAGAGGTTCCTGTACTGCGAGGTACAATTACCCTGTCAGAGGTTCCTGTACTGCGAGGTACAATTACCCTGTCAGAGGTTCCTGTACTGCGAGGTACAATTACCCTGTCAGAGGTTCCTGTACTGCGAGGTACAATTACACTGTCAGAGGTTCCTGTACTGCGAGGTACTATTACCCTGTCAGAGGTTCCTGTACTGCGAGGTACAATTACCCTGTCAGAGGTTCCTGTACTGCGAGGTACAATTACCCTGTCAGAGGTTCCTGTACTGCGAGGTACAATTACACTGTCAGAGGTTCCTGTACTGCGAGGTACTATTGCCCTGTCAGAGGTTCCTGTACTGCGAGGTACAATTACCCTGTCAGAGGTTCCTGTACTGCGAGGTACAATTACCCTGTCAGAGGTTCCTGTACTGCGAGGTACAATTACACTGTCAGAGGTTCCTGCACTGCGAGGTACAATTACCCTGTCAGAGGTTCCTGTACTGCGAGGTACAATTACCCTGTCAGAGGTTCCTGTACTGCGAGGTACAATTACCCTGTCAGAGGTTCCTGTACTGCGAGGTACAATTACCCTCTCAGAGGTTCCTGTACTGCGAGGTACAATTACCCTGTCAGAGGTTCCTGTACTGCGAGGTACAATTACCCTGTCAGAGGTTCCTGTACTGCGAGGTACAATTACCCTGTCAGAGGTTCCTGTACTGCGAGGTACAATTACACTGTCAGAGGTTCCTGTACTGCGAGGTACTATTACCCTGTCAGAGGTTCCTGTACTGCGAGGTACAATTACCCTGTCAGAGGTTCCTGTACTGCGAGGTACAATTACCCTGTCAGAGGTTCCTGTACTGCGAGGTACAATTACACTGTCAGAGGTTCCTGTACTGCGAGGTACTATTGCCCTGTCAGAGGTTCCTGTACTGCGAGGTACAATTACCCTGTCAGAGGTTCCTGTACTGCGAGGTACAATTACCCTGTCAGAGGTTCCTGTACTGCGAGGTACAATTACACTGTCAGAGGTTCCTGCACTGCGAGGTACAATTACCCTGTCAGAGGTTCCTGTACTGCGAGGTACAATTACCCTGTCAGAGGTTCCTGTACTGCGAGGTACAATTACCCTGTCAGAGGTTCCTGTACTGCGAGGTACAATTACCCTCTCAGAGGTTCCTGCACTGCGAGGTACAATTACCCTGTCAGAGGTTCCTGTACTGCGAGGTACAATTACCCTGTCAGAGGTTCCTGCACTGCGAGGTACAATTACCCTGTCAGAGGTTCCTGTACTGCGAGGTACAATTACCCTGTCAGAGGTTCCTGTACTGCGAGGTACAATTACACTGTCAGAGGTTCCTGTACTGCGAGGTACAATTACACTGTCAGAGGTCCCTGTACTGCGAGGTACTATTACCCTGTCAGAGGTTCCTGTACTGCGAGGTACAATTACCCTGTCAGAGGTTCCTGCACTGCGAGGTACAATTACCCTGTCAGAGGTTCCTGTACTGCGAGGTACAATTATCCTGTCAGAGGTTCCTGCACTGCGAGGTACAATTACCCTGTCAGAGGTTCCTGTACTGCGAGGTACAATTATCCTGTCAGAGGTTCCTGCACTGCGAGGTACAATTACCCTGTCAGAGGTTCCTGTACTGCGAGGTACAATTACCCTGTCAGAGGTTCCTGTACTGCGAGGTACAATTCCCCTGTCAGAGGTTCCTGTACTGCGAGGTACAATTATCCTGTCAGAGGTTCCTGCACTGCGAGGTACAATTACCCTGTCAGAGGTTCCTGCACTGCGAGGTACAATTACCCTGTCAGAGGTTCCTGCACTGCGAGGTACAATTACCCTGTCAGAGGTTCCTGTACTGTGAGGTACAATTACCCTGTCAGAGGTTCCTGCACTGCGAGGTGCAATTACACTGTCAGAGGTTCCTGTACTGCGAGGTACAATTACCCTGTCAGAGGTTCCTGCACTGCGAGGTACAATTACCCTGTCAGAGGTTCCTGCACTGCGAGGTACAATTATCCTGTCAGAGGTTCCTGTACTGCGAAGTACAATTACCCTGTCAGAGGTTCCTGTACTGCGAGGTACAATTACCCTGTCAGAGGTTCCTGTACTGCGAGGTACAATTACCCTGTCAGAGGTTCCTGTACTGCGAGGTACAATTACCCTGTCAGAGGTTCCTGTACTGCGAGGTACAATTACACTGTCAGAGGTTCCTGTACTGCGAGGTACTATTACCCTGTCAGAGGATCCTGTACTGCGAGGTACAATTACCCTGTCAGAGGTTCCTGTACTGCGAGGTACAATTACCCTGTCAGAGGTTCCTGTACTGCGAGGTACAATTACCCTGTCAGAGGTTCCTGCACTGCGTGGTACAATTACCCTGTCAGAGGTTCCTGCACTGCGAGGTACAATTACCCTGTCAGAGGTTCCTGTACTGCGAGGTACAATTACCCTGTCAGAGGTTCCTGTACTGCGAGGTACAATTACCCTGTCAGAGGTTCCTGTACTGCGAGGTACAATTACTTTGTCAGAGGTTCCTGTACTGCGAGGTACAATTACACTGTCAGAGGTTCCTGTACTGCGAGGTACAATTACCCTGTCAGAGGTTCCTGTACTGCGAGGTACAATTACCCTGTCAGAGGTTCCTGCACTGCGAGGTACAATTACCCTGTCAGAGGTTCCTGCACTGCGAGGTACAATTACCCTGTCAGAGGTTCCTGTACTGTGAGGTACAATTACACTGTCAGAGGTTCCTGTACTGCGAGGTACAATTACCCTGTCAGAGGTTCCTGCACTGCGAGGTACAATTACCCTGTCAGAGGTTCCTGCACTGCGAGGTACAATTACCCTGTCAGAGGTTCCTGTACTGCGAGGTACAATTACCCTGTCAGAGGTTCCTGTACTGCGAGGTACAATTACCCTGTCAGAGGTTCCTGTACTGCGAGGTACAATTACCCTGTCAGAGGTTCCTGCACTGCGAGGTACAATTACCCTGTCAGAGGTTCCTGTACTGCGAGGTACAATTACACTGTCAGAGGTTCCTGTACTGCGAGGTACAATTACCCTGTCAGAGGTTCCTGCACTGCGAGGTACAATTACCCTGTCAGAGGTTCCTGTACTGCGAGGTACAATTACCCTGTCAGAGGTTCCTGCACTGCGAGGTACAATTACCCTGTCAGAGGTTCCTGTACTGCGAGGTACAATTACCCTGTCAGAGGTTCCTGTACTGCGAGGTACAATTACACTGTCAGAGGTTCCTGTACTGCGAGGTACAATTACACTGTCAGAGGTCCCTGTACTGCGAGGTACTATTACCCTGTCAGAGGTTCCTGTACTGCGAGGTACAATTACCCTGTCAGAGGTTCCTGCACTGCGAGGTACAATTACCCTGTCAGAGGTTCCTGTACTGCGAGGTACAATTATCCTGTCAGAGGTTCCTGCACTGCGAGGTACAATTACCCTGTCAGAGGTTCCTGTACTGCGAGGTACAATTATCCTGTCAGAGGTTCCTGCACTGCGAGGTACAATTACCCTGTCAGAGGTTCCTGTACTGCGAGGTACAATTACCCTGTCAGAGGTTCCTGTACTGCGAGGTACAATTCCCCTGTCAGAGGTTCCTGTACTGCGAGGTACAATTATCCTGTCAGAGGTTCCTGCACTGCGAGGTACAATTACCCTGTCAGAGGTTCCTGCACTGCGAGGTACAATTACCCTGTCAGAGGTTCCTGCACTGCGAGGTACAATTACCCTGTCAGAGGTTCCTGTACTGTGAGGTACAATTACCCTGTCAGAGGTTCCTGCACTGCGAGGTGCAATTACACTGTCAGAGGTTCCTGTACTGCGAGGTACAATTACCCTGTCAGAGGTTCCTGCACTGCGAGGTACAATTACCCTGTCAGAGGTTCCTGCACTGCGAGGTACAATTATCCTGTCAGAGGTTCCTGTACTGCGAAGTACAATTACCCTGTCAGAGGTTCCTGTACTGCGAGGTACAATTACCCTGTCAGAGGTTCCTGTACTGCGAGGTACAATTACCCTGTCAGAGGTTCCTGTACTGCGAGGTGCAATTACCCTGTCAGAGGTTCCTGTACTGCGAGGTACAATTACACTGTCAGAGGTTCCTGTACTGCGAGGTACTATTACCCTGTCAGAGGATCCTGTACTGCGAGGTACAATTACCCTGTCAGAGGTTCCTGTACTGCGAGGTACAATTACCCTGTCAGAGGTTCCTGTACTGCGAGGTACAATTACCCTGTCAGAGGTTCCTGCACTGCGTGGTACAATTACCCTGTCATTGGTTCCTGCACTGCGAGGTACAATTACCCTGTCAGAGGTTCCTGTACTGCGAGGTACAATTACCCTGTCAGAGGTTCCTGTACTGCGAGGTACAATTACCCTGTCAGAGGTTCCTGTACTGCGAGGTACAATTACTTTGTCAGAGGTTCCTGTACTGCGAGGTACAATTACACTGTCAGAGGTTCCTGTACTGCGAGGTACAATTACCCTGTCAGAGGTTCCTGTACTGCGAGGTACAATTACCCTGTCAGAGGTTCCTGCACTGCGAGGTACAATTACCCTGTCAGAGGTTCCTGCACTGCGAGGTACAATTACCCTGTCAGAGGTTCCTGTACTGTGAGGTACAATTACACTGTCAGAGGTTCCTGTACTGCGAGGTACAATTACCCTGTCAGAGGTTCCTGCACTGCGAGGTACAATTACCCTGTCAGAGGTTCCTGCACTGCGAGGTACAATTACCCTGTCAGAGGTTCCTGTACTGCGAGGTACAATTACCCTGTCAGAGGTTCCTGTACTGCGAGGTACAATTACCCTGTCAGAGGTTCCTGTACTGCGAGGTACAATTACCCTGTCAGAGGTTCCTGCACTGCGAGGTACAATTACCCTGTCAGAGGTTCCTGTACTGCGAGGTCAATTACACTGTCAGAGGTTCCTGTACTGCGAGGTACAATTACCCTGTCAGAGGTTCCTGCACTGCGAGGTACAATTACCCTGTCAGAGGTTACTGCACTGCGAGGTACAATTACCCTGTCAGAGGTTCCTGTACTGCGAGGTACAATTACCCTGTCAGAGGTTCCTGTACTGCGAGGTACAATTACCCTGTCAGAGGTTCCTGTACTGCGAGGTACAATTACCCTGTCAGAGGTTCCTGTACTGCGAGGTACAATTACCCTGTCAGAGGTTCCTGTACTGCGAGGTACAATTACCCTGTCAGAGGTTCCTGTACTGCGAGGTACAATTACACTGTCAGAGGTTCCTGTACTGCGAGGTACTATTACCCTGTCAGAGGTTCCTGTACTGCGAGGTACAATTACCCTGTCAGAGGTTCCTGTACTGCGAGGTACAATTACCCTGTCAGAGGTTCCTGTACTGCGAGATACAATTACACTGTCAGAGGTTCCTGTACTGCGAGGTACTATTGCCCTGTCAGAGGTTCCTGTACTGCGAGGTACAATTACCCTGTCAGAGGTTCCTGTACTGCGAGGTACAATTACCCTGTCAGAGGTTCCTGTACTGCGAGGTACAATTACACAGTCAGAGGTTCCTGCACTGCGAGGTACAATTACCCTGTCAGAGGTTCCTGTACTGCGAGGTACAATTACCCTGTCAGAGGTTCCTGTACTGCGAGGTACAATTACCCTGTCAGAGGTTCCTGTACTGCGAGGTACAATTACCCTCTCAGAGGTTCCTGCACTGCGAGGTACAATTACCCTGTCAGAGGTTCCTGTACTGCGAGGTACAATTACCCTGTCAGAGGTTCCTGCACTGCGAGGTACAATTACCCTGTCAGAGGTTCCTGTACTGCGAGGTACAATTACCCTGTCAGAGGTTCCTGTACTGCGAGGTACAATTACACTGTCAGAGGTTCCTGTACTGCGAGGTACAATTACACTGTCAGAGGTCCCTGTACTGCGAGGTACTATTACCCTGTCAGAGGTTCCTGTACTGCGAGGTACAATTACCCTGTCAGAGGTTCCTGCACTGCGAGGTACAATTACCCTGTCAGAGGTTCCTGTACTGCGAGGTACAATTACACTGTCAGAGGTTCCTGTACTGCGAGGTACAATTACCCTGTCAGAGGTTACTGTACTGTGAGGTACAATTACCCTGTCAGAGGTTCCTGTACTGCGAGGTACAATTACCCTGTCAGAGGTTCCTGCACTGCGAGGTACAATTACCCTGTCAGAGGTTCCTGTACTGCGAGGTACAATTACCCTGTCAGAGGTTCCTGCACTGCGAGGTACAATTACCCTGTCAGAGGTTCCTGTACTGCGAGGTACTATTACCCTGTCAGAGGTTCCTGTACTGCGAGGTACAATTACACTGTCAGAGGTTCCTGTACTGCGAGGTACAATTACACTGTCAGAGGTCCCTGTACTGCGAGGTACTATTACCCTGTCAGAGGTTCCTGTACTGCGAGGTACAATTACCCTGTCAGAGGTTCCTGCACTGCGAGGTACAATTACCCTGTCAGAGGTTCCTGTACTGCGAGGTACAATTACCCTGTCAGAGGTTCCTGCACTGCGAGGTACAGTTACCCTGTCAGAGGTTCCTGTACTGCGAGGTACAATTACACTGTCAGAGGTTCCTGTACTGCGAGGTACTATTACCCTGTCAGAGGTTCCTGTACTGCGAGGTACAATTACACTGTCAGAGGTTCCTGTACTGCGAGGTACAATTACCCTGTCAGAGGTTCCTGTACTGCGAGGTACAATTACCCTGTCAGAGGTTCCTGTACTGCGAGGTACAATTACCCTGTCAGAGGTTCCTGTACTGCGAGGTACAATTACCCTGTCAGAGGTTCCTGCACTGCGAGGTACAATTACCCTGTCAGAGGTTCCTGCACTGCGAGGTACAATTACACTGTCAGAGGTTCCTGCACTGCGAGGTACAATTACCCTGTCAGAGGTTCCTGTACTGCGAGGTACAATTACCCTGTCAGAGGTTCCTGCACTGCGAGGTACAATTACCCTGTCAGAGGTTCCTGCACTGCGAGGTACTATTACACTGCAATAGGCCTTTGCATTCCAATAGTCAAGCATGCTAAAAAGGGCCAGGGCATTGTAAGTGAATGGTGTGTTAAATGTTTCTATTACTTTGCACTTATAAATGTCTATGGCACTGCCAGAGTGAGCGTGTTAATATTAATCTGTGTTCTCTGTCAGTGTGTTCATATTCCTGAGGACAGTGGGGGTGTTTTACACTTCACAGGGTGTATCTGACTGTGGGTCATGATGGACACAGTGTGTCAGTGAGTGTGTTAATATTAATCTGTGTTCTCTGTCAGTGTGTTAATATTACTGAGGACAGTGGGGGTGTTTTACACTTCACAGGGTGTATCTGACTGTGGGTCATGATGTACACAGTGTGTCGGTGAGTGTGTTAATATTAATCTGTGTTCTCTGTCAGTGTGTTAATATTCCTGAGGACAGTGGGGGTGTTTTACACTTCACAGGGTGTATCTGGCTGTGGGTCATGATGTACACAGTGTGTCAGTGAGTGTGTTAATATTAATCTGTGTTCTCTGTCAGTGTGTTAATATTACTGAGGACAGTGGGGGTGTTTTACACTTCACAGGGTGTATCTGGCTGTGGGTCATGATGTACACAGTGTGTCAGTGAGTGTGTTAATATTAATCTGTGTTCTCTGTCAGTGTGTTAATATTCCTGAGGACAGTGGGGTGTTTTACACTTCACAGGGTGTATCCCACTGTGGGTCATGATGTACACAGTGTGTCAGTGAGTGTGTTAATATTAATCTGTGTTCTCTGTCAGTATGTTAATATAGCTGAGGACAGTGGGGGTGTTTTACACTGCACAGGGTGTATCTTGACTGTGAGTCATGATATACACAGTGTGTCAGTGAGTTTGTTAATATTAATCTGTGTTCTCTGTCAGGTGTTAATATTACTGAGGACAGTGGGGGTGTTTTACACTTCACAGGGTGTATCTGACTGTGGGTCATGATATACACAGTGTGTCAGTGAGTGTGTTAATATTAATCTGTGTTCTCTGTCAGTGTGTTAATATTGCTGAGCACAGTGGGGGTGTTTTACACTTCACAGGGTGTATCTGACTGTGGGTCATGATATACACAGTGTGTCAGTGAGTGTGTTAATATTAATCTGTGTTCTCTGTCAGTGTGTTAATATTACTGAGGACAGTGGGGGTATTTTACACTTCACAGGGTGTATCTGACTCTGGGTCATGATATACACAGTGTGTCAGTGAGTGTGTTAATATTAATCTGTGTTCTCTGTCAGGTGTTAATATTACTGAGGACAGTGGGGGTGTTTTACACTTCACAGGGTGTATCTGACTGTGGGTCATGATATACACAGTGTGTCAGTGAGTGTGTTAATATTAATCTGTGTTCTCTGTCAGTGTGTTAATATTCCTGAGGACAGTGGGGGTGTTTTACACTTCACAGGGTGTATCTGACTGTGGGTCATGATATACACAGTGTGTCAGTGAGTGTGTTAATATTAATCTGTGTTCTCTTTCAGTGTGTTAATATTGCTGAGGACAGTGGGGGTGTTTTACACTTCACAGGGTGTATCTGACTCTGGGTCATGATATACACAGTGTGTCAGTGAGTGTGTTAATATTAATCTGTGTTCTCTGTCAGTGTGTTAATATTACTGAGGACAGTGGGGGTGTTTTACACTTCACAGGGTGTATCTGACTGTGGGTCATGATATACACAGTGTGTCAGTGAGTGTTTTAATATTAATCTGTGTTCTCTGTCAGTGTGTTAATATTACTGAGGACAGTGGGGGTGTTTTACACTTCACAGGGTGTATCTGACTGTGGATCATGATATACACAGTGTGTCAGTGAGTGTGTTAATATTAATCTGTGTTCTCTGTCAGTGTGTTAATATTACTGAGGACAGTGGGGATGTTTTACACTTCACAGGGTTTATCTGACTGTGGGTCATGATATACACAGTGTGTCAGTGAATGTGTTAATATTAATCTGTGTTCTCTGTCAGTGTGTTAATATTCCTGAGGACAGTGGGGGTGTTTTACACTTCACAGGGTGTATCTGACTGTGGGTCATGATGTACACAGTGTGTCAGTGAGTGTGTTAATATTAATCTGTGTTCTCTGTCAGTGTGTTAATATTACTGAGGACAGTGGGGGTGTTTTACACTTCACAGGGTGTATCTGACTGTGGGTCATGATGGACACAGTGTGTCGGTGAGTGTGTTAATATTAATCTGTGTTCTCTGTCAGTGTGTTAATATTCCTGAGGACAGTGGGGGTGTTTTACACTTCACAGGGTGTATCTGGCTGTGGGTCATGATGTACACAGTGTGTCAGTGAGTGTGTTAATATTAATCTGTGTTCTCTGTCAGTGTGTTAATATTCCTGAGGACAGTGGGGGTGTTTTACACTTCACAGGGTGTATCTGGCTGTGGGTCATGATGTACACAGTGTGTCAGTGAGTGTGTTAATATTAATCTGTGTTCTCTGTCAGTATGTTAATATAGCTGAGGACAGTGGGGGTGTTTTACACTGCACAGGGTGTATCTGACTGTGAGTCATGATATACACAGTGTGTCAGTGAGTGTGTTAATATTAATCTGTGTTCTCTGTCAGGTGTTAATATTACTGAGGACATTGGGGGTGTTTTACACTTCACAGGGTGTATCTGACTCTGGGTCATGATATACACAGTGTGTCAGTGAGTGTGTTAATATTAATCTGTGTTCTCTTTCAGTGTGTTAATATTGCTGAGGACAGTGGGGGTGTTTTACACTTCACAGGGTGTATCTGACTCTGGGTCATGATATACACAGTGTGTCAGTGAGTGTGTTAATATTAATCTGTGTTCTCTGTCAGTGTGTTAATATTACTGAGGACAGTGGGGGTGTTTTACACTTCACAGGGTGTATCTGACTGTGGGTCATGATATACACAGTGTGTCAGTGAGTGTTTTAATATTAATCTGTGTTCTCTGTCAGTGTGTTAATATTACTGAGGACAGTGGGGGTGTTTTACACTTCACAGGGTGTATCTGACTGTGGATCATGATATACACAGTGTGTCAGTGAGTGTGTTAATATTAATCTGTGTTCTCTGTCAGTGTGTTAATATTACTGAGGACAGTGGGGATGTTTTACACTTCACAGGGTTTATCTGACTGTGGGTCATGATATACACAGTGTGTCAGTGAATGTGTTAATATTAATCTGTGTTCTCTGTCAGTGTGTTAATATTCCTGAGGACAGTGGGGGTGTTTTACACTTCACAGGGTGTATCTGACTGTGGGTCATGATGTACACAGTGTGTCAGTGAGTGTGTTAATATTAATCTGTGTTCTCTGTCAGTGTGTTAATATTACTGAGGACAGTGGGGGTGTTTTACACTTCACAGGGTGTATCTGACTGTGGGTTATGATGGACACAGTGTGTCGGTGAGTGTGTTAATATTAATCTGTGTTCTCTGTCAGTGTGTTAATATTCCTGAGGACAGTGGGGGTGTTTTACACTTCACAGGGTGTATCTGGCTGTGGGTCATGATGTACACAGTGTGTCAGTGAGTGTGTTAATATTAATCTGTGTTCTCTGTCAGTGTGTTAATATTCCTGAGGACAGTGGGGGTGTTTTACACTTCACAGGGTGTATCTGGCTGTGGGTCATGATGTACACAGTGTGTCAGTGAGTGTGTTAATATTAATCTGTGTTCTCTGTCAGTATGTTAATATAGCTGAGGACAGTGGGGGTGTTTTACACTGCACAGGGTGTATCTGACTGTGAGTCATGATATACACAGTGTGTCAGTGAGTGTGTTAATATTAATCTGTGTTCTCTGTCAGTGTGTTAATATTACTGAGGACAGTGGGGGTGTTTTACACTTCACAGGGTGTATCTGACTGTGGGTCATGATATACACAGTGTGTCAGTGAGTGTTTTAATATTAATCTGTGTTCTCTGTCAGTGTGTTAATATTACTGAGGACAGTGGGGGTGTTTTACACTTCACAGGGTGTATCTGACTGTGGATCATGATATACACAGTGTGTCAGTGAGTGTGTTAATATTAATCTGTGTTCTCTGTCAGTGTGTTAATATTACTGAGGACAGTGGGGATGTTTTACACTTCACAGGGTTTATCTGACTGTGGGTCATGATATACACAGTGTGTCAGTGAATGTGTTAATATTAATCTGTGTTCTCTGTCAGTGTGTTAATATTCCTGAGGACAGTGGGGGTGTTTTACACTTCACAGGGTGTATCTGACTGTGGGTCATGATGTACACAGTGTGTCAGTGAGTGTGTTAATATTAATCTGTGTTCTCTGTCAGTGTGTTAATATTACTGAGGACAGTGGGGGTGTTTTACACTTCACAGGGTGTATCTGACTGTGGGTCATGATGGACACAGTGTGTCGGTGAGTGTGTTAATATTAATCTGTGTTCTCTGTCAGTGTGTTAATATTCCTGAGGACAGTGGGGGTGTTTCACACTTCACAGGGTGTATCTGGCTGTGGGTCATGATGTACACAGTGTGTCAGTGAGTGTGTTAATATTAATCTGTGTTCTCTGTCAGTGTGTTAATATTCCTGAGGACAGTGGGGGTGTTTTACACTTCACAGGGTGTATCTGGCTGTGGGTCATGATGTACACAGTGTGTCAGTGAGTGTGTTAATATTAATCTGTGTTCTCTGTCAGTATGTTAATATAGCTGAGGACAGTGGGGGTGTTTTACACTGCACAGGGTGTATCTGACTGTGAGTCATGATATGCACAGTGTGTCAGTGAGTGTGTTAATATTAATCTGTGTTCTCTGTCAGGTGTTAATATTACTGAGGACAGTGGGGGTGTTTTACACTTCAGAGGGTGTATCTGACTCTGGGTCATGATATACACAGTGTGTCAGTGAGTGTGTTAATATTAATCTGTGTTCTCTGTCAGGTGTTAATATTACTGAGGGCAGTGGGGGTGTTTTACACTTCACAGGGTGTATCTGACTGTGGGTCATGATATACACAGTGTGTCAGTGAGTGTGTTAATATTAATCTGTGTTCTCTGTCAGTGTGTTAATATTCCTGAGGACAGTGGGGGTGTTTTACACTTCACAGGGTGTATCTGACTGTGGGTCATGATATACACAGTGTGTCAGTGAGTGTGTTAATATTAATCTGTGTTCTCTGTCAGTGTGTTAATATTGCTGAGGACAGTGGGGGTGTTTTACACTTCACAGGGTGTATCTGACTCTGGGTCATGATATACACAGTGTGTCAGTGAGTGTGTTAATATTAATCTGTCTTCTCTGTCAGTGTGTTAATATTACTGTGGACAGTGGGGGTGTTTTACACTTCACAGGGTGTATCTGACTGTGGGTCATGATATACACAGTGTGTCAGTGAGTGTTTTAATATTAATCTGTGTTCTCTGTCAGTGTGTTAATATTACTGAGGACAGTGGGGGTGTTTTACACTGCACAGGGTGTATCTGACTGTGAGTCATGATATACACAGTGTGTCAGTGAGTGTGTTAATATTAATCTGTGTTCTCTGTCAGGTGTTAAT
This sequence comes from Heterodontus francisci, assembly GCF_036365525.1. Lineage (NCBI taxonomy): Eukaryota > Metazoa > Chordata > Chondrichthyes > Heterodontiformes > Heterodontidae > Heterodontus > Heterodontus francisci. The sequence continues at coordinate 1,072,773 of NW_027141024.1, forward strand.
ATTACTGAGGACAGTGGGGGTGTTTTACACTTCACAGGGTGTATCTGACTCTGGGTCATGATATACACAGTGTGTCAGTGAGTGTGTTAATATTAATCTGTGTTCTCTTTCAGTGTGTTAATATTGCTGAGGACAGTGGGGGTGTTTTACACTTCACAGGGTGTATCTGACTCTGGGTCATGATATACACAGTGTGTCAGTGAGTGTGTTAATATTAATCTGTGTTCTCTGTCAGTGTGTTAATATTACTGAGGACAGTGGGGGTGTTTTACACTTCACAGGGTGTATCTGACTGTGGGTCATGATATACACAGTGTGTCAGTGAGTGTTTTAATATTAATCTGTGTTCTCTGTCAGTGTGTTAATATTACTGAGGACAGTGGGGGTGTTTTACACTTCACAGGGTGTATCTGACTGTGGATCATGATATACACAGTGTGTCAGTGAGTGTGTTAATATTAATCTGTGTTCTCTGTCAGTGTGTTAATATTACTGAGGACAGTGGGGATGTTTTACACTTCACAGGGTTTATCTGACTGTGGGTCATGATATACACAGTGTGTCAGTGAATGTGTTAATATTAATCTGTGTTCTCTGTCAGTGTGTTAATATTCCTGAGGACAGTGGGGGTGTTTTACACTTCACAGGGTGTATCTGACTGTGGGTCATGATGTACACAGTGTGTCAGTGAGTGTGTTAATATTAATCTGTGTTCTCTGTCAGTGTGTTAATATTACTGAGGACAGTGGGGGTGTTTTACACTTCACAGGGTGTATCTGACTGTGGGTTATGATGGACACAGTGTGTCGGTGAGTGTGTTAATATTAATCTGTGTTCTCTGTCAGTGTGTTAATATTCCTGAGGACAGTGGGGGTGTTTTACACTTCACAGGGTGTATCTGGCTGTGGGTCATGATGTACACAGTGTGTCAGTGAGTGTGTTAATATTAATCTGTCTTCTCTGTCAGTGTGTTAATATTACTGTGGACAGTGGGGGTGTTTTACACTTCACAGGGTGTATCTGACTGTGGGTCATGATATACACAGTGTGTCAGTGAGTGTTTTAATATTAATCTGTGTTCTCTGTCAGTGTGTTAATATTACTGAGGACAGTGGGGGTGTTTTACACTGCACAGGGTGTATCTGACTGTGAGTCATGATATACACAGTGTGTCAGTGAGTGTGTTAATATTAATCTGTGTTCTCTGTCAGGTGTTAATATTACTGAGGACAGTGGGGGTGTTTTACACTTCACAGGGTGTATCTGACTCTGGGTCATGATATACACAGTGTGTCAGTGAGTGTGTTAATATTAATCTGTGTTCTCTTTCAGTGTGTTAATATTGCTGAGGACAGTGGGGGTGTTTTACACTTCACAGGGTGTATCTGACTCTGGGTCATGATATACACAGTGTGTCAGTGAGTGTGTTAATATTAATCTGTGTTCTCTGTCAGTGTGTTAATATTACTGAGGACAGTGGGGGTGTTTTACACTTCACAGGGTGTATCTGACTGTGGGTCATGATATACACAGTGTGTCAGTGAGTGTTTTAATATTAATCTGTGTTCTCTGTCAGTGTGTTAATATTACTGAGGACAGTGGGGGTGTTTTACACTTCACAGGGTGTATCTGACTGTGGATCATGATATACACAGTGTGTCAGTGAGTGTGTTAATATTAATCTGTGTTCTCTGTCAGTGTGTTAATATTACTGAGGACAGTGGGGATGTTTTACACTTCACAGGGTTTATCTGACTGTGGGTCATGATATACACAGTGTGTCAGTGAATGTGTTAATATTAATCTGTGTTCTCTGTCAGTGTGTTAATATTCCTGAGGACAGTGGGGGTGTTTTACACTTCACAGGGTGTATCTGACTGTGGGTCATGATGTACACAGTGTGTCAGTGAGTGTGTTAATATTAATCTGTGTTCTCTGTCAGTGTGTTAATATTACTGAGGACAGTGGGGGTGTTTTACACTTCACAGGGTGTATCTGACTGTGGGTTATGATGGACACAGTGTGTCGGTGAGTGTGTTAATATTAATCTGTGTTCTCTGTCAGTGTGTTAATATTCCTGAGGACAGTGGGGGTGTTTTACACTTCACAGGGTGTATCTGGCTGTGGGTCATGATGTACACAGTGTGTCAGTGAGTGTGTTAATATTAATCTGTGTTCTCTGTCAGTATGTTAATATAGCTGAGGACAGTGGGGGTGTTTTACACTGCACAGGGTGTATCTGACTGTGAGTCATGATATGCACAGTGTGTCAGTGAGTGTGTTAATATTAATCTGTGTTCTCTGTCAGGTGTTAATATTACTGAGGACAGTGGGGGTGTTTTACACTTCAGAGGGTGTATCTGACTCTGGGTCATGATATACACAGTGTGTCAGTGAGTGTGTTAATATTAATCTGTGTTCTCTGTCAGTGTGTTAATATTCCTGAGGACAGTGGGGGTGTTTTACACTTCACAGGGTGTATCTGGCTGTGGGTCATGATGTACACAGTGTGTCAGTGAGTGTGTTAATATTAATCTGTGTTCTCTGTCAGTGTGTTAATATTCCTGAGGACAGTGGGGGTGTTTTACACTTCACAGGGTGTATCTGGCTGTGGGTCATGATGTACACAGTGTGTCAGTGAGTGTGTTAATATTAATCTGTGTTCTCTGTCAGTATGTTAATATAGCTGAGGACAGTGGGGGTGTTTTACACTGCACAGGGTGTATCTGACTGTGAGTCATGATATACACAGTGTGTCAGTGAGTGTGTTAATATTAATCTGTGTTCTCTGTCAGTGTGTTAATATTACTGAGGACAGTGGGGGTGTTTTACACTTCACAGGGTGTATCTGACTGTGGGTCATGATATACACAGTGTGTCAGTGAGTGTTTTAATATTAATCTGTGTTCTCTGTCAGTGTGTTAATATTACTGAGGACAGTGGGGGTGTTTTACACTTCACAGGGTGTATCTGACTGTGGATCATGATATACACAGTGTGTCAGTGAGTGTGTTAATATTAATCTGTGTTCTCTGTCAGTGTGTTAATATTACTGAGGACAGTGGGGATGTTTTACACTTCACAGGGTTTATCTGACTGTGGGTCATGATATACACAGTGTGTCAGTGAATGTGTTAATATTAATCTGTGTTCTCTGTCAGTGTGTTAATATTCCTGAGGACAGTGGGGGTGTTTTACACTTCACAGGGTGTATCTGACTGTGGGTCATGATGTACACAGTGTGTCAGTGAGTGTGTTAATATTAATCTGTGTTCTCTGTCAGTGTGTTAATATTACTGAGGACAGTGGGGGTGTTTTACACTTCACAGGGTGTATCTGACTGTGGGTCATGATGGACACAGTGTGTCGGTGAGTGTGTTAATATTAATCTGTGTTCTCTGTCAGTGTGTTAATATTCCTGAGGACAGTGGGGGTGTTTCACACTTCACAGGGTGTATCTGGCTGTGGGTCATGATGTACACAGTGTGTCAGTGAGTGTGTTAATATTAATCTGTGTTCTCTGTCAGTGTGTTAATATTCCTGAGGACAGTGGGGGTGTTTTACACTTCACAGGGTGTATCTGGCTGTGGGTCATGATGTACACAGTGTGTCAGTGAGTGTGTTAATATTAATCTGTGTTCTCTGTCAGTATGTTAATATAGCTGAGGACAGTGGGGGTGTTTTACACTGCACAGGGTGTATCTGACTGTGAGTCATGATATGCACAGTGTGTCAGTGAGTGTGTTAATATTAATCTGTGTTCTCTGTCAGGTGTTAATATTACTGAGGACAGTGGGGGTGTTTTACACTTCAGAGGGTGTATCTGACTCTGGGTCATGATATACACAGTGTGTCAGTGAGTGTGTTAATATTAATCTGTGTTCTCTGTCAGGTGTTAATATTACTGAGGGCAGTGGGGGTGTTTTACACTTCACAGGGTGTATCTGACTGTGGGTCATGATATACACAGTGTGTCAGTGAGTGTGTTAATATTAATCTGTGTTCTCTGTCAGTGTGTTAATATTCCTGAGGACAGTGGGGGTGTTTTACACTTCACAGGGTGTATCTGACTGTGGGTCATGATATACACAGTGTGTCAGTGAGTGTGTTAATATTAATCTGTGTTCTCTGTCAGTGTGTTAATATTGCTGAGGACAGTGGGGGTGTTTTACACTTCACAGGGTGTATCTGACTCTGGGTCATGATATACACAGTGTGTCAGTGAGTGTGTTAATATTAATCTGTCTTCTCTGTCAGTGTGTTAATATTACTGTGGACAGTGGGGGTGTTTTACACTTCACAGGGTGTATCTGACTGTGGGTCATGATATACACAGTGTGTCAGTGAGTGTTTTAATATTAATCTGTGTTCTCTGTCAGTGTGTTAATATTACTGAGGACAGTGGGGGTGTTTTACACTTCACAGGGTGTATCTGACTGTGGATCATGATATACACAGTGCGTCAGTGAGTGTGTTAATATTAATCTGTGTTCTCTGTCAGTGTGTTAATATTACTGAGGACAGTGGGGGTGTTTTACACTTCACAGGGTGTATCTGACTGTGGGTCATGATGTACACAGTGTGTCAGTGAGTGTGTTAATATTAATCTGTGTTCTCTGTCAGTGTGTTAATATTACTGAGGACAGTGGGGATGTTTTACACTTCACAGGGTTTATCTGACTGTGGGTCATGATATACACAGTGTGTCAGTGAATGTGTTAATATTAATCTGTGTTCTCTGTCAGTGTGTTAATATTCCTGAGGACAGTGGGGGTGTTTTACACTTCACAGGGTGTATCTGACTGTGGGTCATGATGTACACAGTGTGTCAGTGAGTGTGTTAATATTAATCTGTGTTCTCTGTCAGTGTGTTAATATTACTGAGGACAGTGGGGGTGTTTTACACTTCACAGGGTGTATCTGACTGTGGGTCATGATATACACAGTGTGTCAGTGAGTGTGTTAATATTAATCTGTGTTCTCTGTCAGTGTGTTAATATTCCTGAGGACAGTGGGGGTGTTTTACACTTCACAGGGTTTATCTGACTGTGGGTCATGATATACACAGTGTGTCAGTGAGTGTGTTAATATTAATCTGTGTTCTCTGTCAGTGTGTTAATATTACTGAGGACAGTGGGGATGTTTTACACTTCACAGGGTGTATCTGACTGTGGGTCATGATGTACACAGTGTGTCAGTGAGTGTGTTAATATTAATCTGTGTTCTCTGTCAGTGTGTTAATATTCCTGAGGACAGTGGGGATGTTTTACACTTCACAGGGTGTATCTGACTGTGGGTCATGATGTACACAGTGTGTCAGTGAGTGTGTTAATATTAGTCTGTGTTCTCTGTCAGTGTGTTAATATTACTGAGGACAGTGGGGGTGTTTTACACTTCACAGGGTGTATCTGACTCTGGGTCATGATATACACAGTGTGTCAGTGAGTGTGTTAATATTAATCTGTGTTCTCTGTCAGGTGTTAATATTACTGAGGGCAGTGGGGGTGTTTTACACTTCACAGGGTGTATCTGACTGTGGGTCATGATATACACAGTGTGTCAGTGAGTGTGTTAATATTAATCTGTGTTCTCTGTCAGTGTGTTAATATTCCTGAGGACAGTGGGGGTGTTTTACACTTCACAGGGTGTATCTGACTGTGGGTCATGATATACACAGTGTGTCAGTGAGTGTGTTAATATTAATCTGTGTTCTCTGTCAGTGTGTTAATATTGCTGAGGACAGTGGGGGTGTTTTACACTTCACAGGGTGTATCTGACTCTGGGTCATGATATACACAGTGTGTCAGTGAGTGTGTTAATATTAATCTGTGTTCTCTCTCAGTGTGTTAATATTACTGTGGACAGTGGGGGTGTTTTACACTTCACAGGGTGTATCTGACTGTGGGTCATGATATACACAGTGTGTCAGTGAGTGTTTTAATATTAATCTGTGTTCTCTGTCAGTGTGTTAATATTACTGAGGACAGTGGGGGTGTTTTACACTTCACAGGGTGTATCTGACTGTGGATCATGATATACACAGTGCGTCAGTGAGTGTGTTAATATTAATCTGTGTTCTCTGTCAGTGTGTTAATATTACTGAGGACAGTGGGGGTGTTTTACACTTCACAGGGTGTATCTGACTGTGGGTCATGATGTACACAGTGTGTCAGTGAGTGTGTTAATATTAATCTGTGTTCTCTGTCAGTGTGTTAATATTACTGAGGACAGTGGGGATGTTTTACACTTCACAGGGTTTATCTGACTGTGGGTCATGATATACACAGTGTGTCAGTGAATGTGTTAATATTAATCTGTGTTCTCTGTCAGTGTGTTAATATTCCTGAGGACAGTGGGGGTGTTTTACACTTCACAGGGTGTATCTGACTGTGGGTCATGATGTACACAGTGTGTCAGTGAGTGTGTTAATATTAATCTGTGTTCTCTGTCAGTGTGTTAATATTCCTGAGGACAGTGGGGGTGTTTTACACTTCACAGGGTGTATCTGACTGTGGGTCATGATATACACAGTGTGTCAGTGAGTGTGTTAATATTAATCTGTGTTCTCTGTCAGTGTGTTAATATTCCTGAGGACAGTGGGGGTGTTTTACACTTCACAGGGTTTATCTGACTGTGGGTCATGATATACACAGTGTGTCAGTGAGTGTGTTAATATTAATCTGTGTTCTCTGTCAGTGTGTTAATATTACTGAGGACAGTGGGGATGTTTTACACTTCACAGGGTGTATCTGACTGTGGGTCATGATGTACACAGTGTGTCAGTGAGTGTGTTAATATTAATCTGTGTTCTCTGTCAGTGTGTTAATATTCCTGAGGACAGTGGGGATGTTTTACACTTCACAGGGTGTATCTGACTGTGGGTCATGATGTACACAGTGTGTCAGTGAGTGTGTTAATATTAGTCTGTGTTCTCTGTCAGTGTGTTAATATTACTGAGGACAGTGGGGGTGTTTTACACTTCACAGGGTTTATCTGACTGTGGGTCATGATATACATAGTGTGTCAGTGAGTGTGTTAATATTAATCTGTGTTCTCTGTCAGTGTGTTAATATTCCTGAGGACAGTGAGGGTGTTTTACACTTCACAGGATTTATCTGACTGTGGGTCATGATATACACAGTGTGTCAATGAGTGTGTTAATATTAATCTGTGTTCTCTGTCAGTGTGTTAATATTCCTGAGGACAGTGGGGGTGTTTTACACTTCACCGGGTGTATCTGACTGTGGGTCATAATATACACAGTGTGTCAGTGAGTGTGTTAATATTAATCTGTGTTCTCTGTCAGTGTGTTAATATTCCTGAGGACAGTGGGGGTGTTTTACACTTCACAGGGTGTATCTGACTGTGGGTCATGATGTACACAGTGTGTCAGTGAGTGTGTTAATATTAATCTGTGTTCTCTGTCAGTGTGTTAATATTCCTGAGGACAGTGGGGGTGTTTTACACTTCACAGGGTTTATCTGACTGTGGGTCATGATATACACAGTGTGTCAGTGAGTGTGTTAATATTAATCTGTGTTCTCTGTCAGTGTGTTAATATTACTGAGGACAGTGGGGGTGTTTTACACTTCACAGGGTGTATCTGACTGTGGGTCATGATGTACACAGTGTGTCAGTGAGTGTGTTAATATTAATCTGTGTTCTCTGTCAGTGTGTTAATATTACTGAGGACAGTGGGGGTGTTTTACACTTCACAGGGTGTATCTGACTGTGGGTCATGATATACACAGTGTGTCAGTGAGTGTGTTAATATTAATCTGTGTTCTCTGTCAGTGTGTTAATATTACTGAGGACAGTGGGGGTGTTTTACACTTCACAGGGTGTATCTGACTGTGGGTCATGATGTACACAGTGTGTCAGTGAGTGTGTTAATATTAATCTGTGTTCTCTGTCAGTGTGTTAATATTACTGAGGACAGTGGGGGTGTTTTACACTTCACAGGGTGTATCTGACTGTGGGTCATGATATACACAGTGTGTCAGTGAGTGTGTTAATATTAATCTGTGTTCTCTGTCAGTGTGTTAATATTCCTGAGGACAGTGGGGGTGTTTTACACTTCACAGGGTGTATCTGACTGTGGGTCATGATATACACAGTGTGTCAGTGAGTGTGTTAATATTAATCTGTGTTCTCTGTCAGTGTGTTAATATTACTGAGGACAGTGGGGGTGTTTTACACTTCACAGGGTGTATCTGACTGTGGATCATGATATACACAGTGTGTCAGTGAGTGTGTTAATATTAATCTGTGTTCTCTGTCAGTGTGTTAATATTACTGAGGACAGTGGGGGTGTTTTACACTTCACAGGGTGTATCTGACTGTGGGTCATGATATACACAGTGTGTCAGTGAGTGTGTTAATATTAATCTGTGTTCTCTGTCAGTGTGTTAATATTCCTGAGGACAGTGGGGGTGTTTTACACTTCACAGGGTGTATCTGACTGTGGGTCATGATATACACAGTGTGTCAGTGAGTGTGTTAATATTAATCTGTGTTCTCTGTCAGTGTGTTAATATTGCTGAGGACAGTGGGGGTGTTTTACACTTCACAGGGTGTATCTGACTCTGGGTCATGATATACACAGTGTGTCAGTGAGTGTGTTAATATTAATCTGTGTTCTCTGTCAGTGTGTTAATATTACTGAGGACAGTGGGGGTGTTTTACACTTCACAGGGTGTATCTGACTGTGGGTCATGATATACACAGTGTGTCAGTGAGTGTTTTAATATTAATCTGTGTTCTCTGTCAGTGTGTTAATATTACTGAGGACAGTGGGGGTGTTTTACACTTCACAGGGTGTATCTGACTGTGGATCATGATATACACAGTGTGTCAGTGAGTGTGTTAATATTAATCTGTGTTCTCTGTCAGTGTGTTAATATTACTGAGGACAGTGGGGGTGTTTTACACTTCACAGGGTGTATCTGACTGTGGGTCATGATGTACACAGTGTGTCAGTGAGTGTGTTAATATTAATCTGTGTTCTCTGTCAGTGTGTTAATATTACTGAGGACAGTGGGGATGTTTTACACTTCACAGGGTTTATCTGACTGTGGGTCATGATATACACAGTGTGTCAGCAAATGTGTTAATATTAATCTGTGTTCTCTGTCAGTGTGTTAATATTCCTGAGGACAGTGGGGGTGTTTTACACTTCACAGGGTGTATCTGACTGTGGGTCATGATGTACACAGTGTGTCAGTGAGTGTGTTAATATTAATCTGTGTTCTCTGTCAGTGTGTTAATATTACTGAGGACAGTGGGGGTGTTTTACACTTCACAGGGTGTATCTGACTGTGGGTCATGATATACACAGTGTGTCAGTGAGTGTGTTAATATTAATCTGTGTTCTCTGTCAGTGTGTTAATATTCCTGAGGACAGTGGGGGTGTTTTACACTTCACAGGGTGTATCTGACTGTGGGTCATGATATACACAGTGTGTCAGTGAGTGTGTTGATATTAATCTGTGTTCTCTCTCAGTGTGTTAATATTACTGAGGACAGTGGGGATGTTTTACACTTCACAGGGTGTATCTGACTGTGGGTCATGATGTACACAGTGTGTCAGTGAGTGTGTTAATATTAATCTGTGTTCTCTGTCAGTGTGTTAATATTCCTGAGGACAGTGGGGATGTTTTACACTTCACAGGGTGTATCTGACTGTGGGTCATGATGTACACAGTGTGTCAGTGAGTGTGTTAATATTAGTCTGTGTTCTCTGTCAGTGTGTTAATATTACTGAGGACAGTGGGGGTGTTTTACACTTCACAGGGTTTATCTGACTGTGGGTCATGATATACATAGTGTGTCAGTGAGTGTGTTAATATTAATCTGTGTTCTCTGTCAGTGTGTTAATATTCCTGAGGACAGTGGGGGTGTTTTACACTTCACAGGGTTTATCTGACTGTGGGTCATGATATACACAGTGTGTCAATGAGTGTGTTAATATTAATCTGTGTTCTCTGTCAGTGTGTTAAAATTACTGAGGACAGTGGGGGTGTTTTACACTTCACAGGGTGTATCTGACTGTGGGTCATGATATACACAGTGTGTCAGTGAGTGTGTTAATATTAATCTGTGTTCTCTGTCAGTGTGTTAATATTCCTGAGGACAGTGGGGGTGTTTTACACTTCACCGGGTGTATCTGACTGTGGGTCATAATATACACAGTGTGTCAGTGAGTGTGTTAATATTAATCTGTGTTCTCTGTCAGTGTGTTAATATTCCTGAGGACAGTGGGGGTGTTTTACACTTCACAGGGTGTATCTGACTGTGGGTCATGATGTACACAGTGTGTCAGTGAGTGTGTTAATATTAATCTGTGTTCTCTGTCAGTGTGTTAATATTCCTGAGGACAGTGGGGGTGTTTTACACTTCACAGGGTTTATCTGACTGTGGGTCATGATATACACAGTGTGTCAGTGAGTGTGTTAATATTAATCTGTGTTCTCTGTCAGTGTGTTAATATTACTGAGGACAGTGGGGGTGTTTTACACTTCACAGGGTGTATCTGACTGTGGGTCATGATGTACACAGTGTGTCAGTGAGTGTGTTAATATTAATCTGTGTTCTCTGTCAGTGTGTTAATATTACTGAGGACAGTGGGGGTGTTTTACACTTCACAGGGTGTATCTGACTGTGGGTCATGATGTACACAGTGTGTCAGTGAGTGTGTTAATATTAATCTGTGTTCTCTGTCAGTGTGTTAATATTACTGAGGACAGTGGGGGTGTTTTACACTTCACCGGGTGTATCTGACTGTGGGTCATAATATACACAGTGTGTCAGTGAGTGTGTTAATATTAATCTGTGTTCTCTGTCAGTGTGTTAATATTCCTGAGGACAGTGGGGGTGTTTTACACTTCACAGGGTGTATCTGACTGTGGGTCATGATGTACACAGTGTGTCAGTGAGTGTGTTAATATTAATCTGTGTTCTCTGTCAGTGTGTTAATATTCCTGAGGACAGTGGGGGTGTTTTACACTTCACAGGGTTTATCTGACTGTGGGTCATGATATACACAGTGTGTCAGTGAGTGTGTTAATATTAATCTGTGTTCTCTGTCAGTGTGTTAATATTACTGAGGACAGTGGGGGTGTTTTACACTTCACAGGGTGTATCTGACTGTGGGTCATGATGTACACAGTGTGTCAGTGAGTGTGTTAATATTAATCTGTGTTCTCTGTCAGTGTGTTAATATTACTGAGGACAGTGGGGGTGTTTTACACTTCACAGGGTGTATCTGACTGTGGGTCATGATGTACACAGTGTGTCAGTGAGTGTGTTAATATTAATCTGTGTTCTCTGTCAGTGTGTTAATATTACTGAGGACAGTGGGGGTGTTTTACACTTCACAGGGTGTATCTGACTGTGGGTCATGATATACACAGTGTGTCAGTGAGTGTGTTAATATTAATCTGTGTTCTCTGTCAGTGTGTTAATATTCCTGAGGACAGTGGGGGTGTTTTACACTTCACAGGGTGTATCTGACTGTGGGTCATGATATACACAGTGTGTCAGTGAGTGTGTTAATATTAATCTGTGTTCTCTGTCAGTGTGTTAATATTACTGAGGACAGTGGGGGTGTTTTACCCTTCACAGGGTGTATCTGACTGTGGGTCATGATGTACACAGTGTGTCAGTGAGTGTGTTAATATTAATCTGTGTTCTCTGTCAGTGTGTTAATATTCCTGAGGATAGTGGGGATGTTTTACACTTCACAGGGTGTATCTGACTGTGGGTCATGATATACACAGTGTGTCAGTGAGTGTGTTAATATTAATCTGTGTTCTCTGTCAGTGTGTTAATATTACTGAGGACAGTGGGGTGTTTTACACTTCACAGGGTGTATCTGACTGTGGGTCATGATATGCACAGTGTGTCAGTGAGTGTGTTAATATTAATCTGTGTTCTCTGTCAGTGTGTTAATATTACTGAGGACAGTGGGGGTGTTTTACACTTCACAGGGTGTATCTGACTGTGGGTCATGATATACACAGTGTGTCAGTGAGTGTGTTAATATTAATCTGTGTTCTCTGTCAGTGTGTTAATATTACTGAGGACAGTGGGTGTGTTTTACACTTCACAGTGTGTATCTGACTGTGGGTCATGATATACACAGTGTGTCAGTGAGTGTGTTAATATTAATCTGTGTTCTCTGTCAGTGTGTTAATATTACTGAGGAAAGTGGGGGTGTTTTACACTTCACAGGGTGTATCTGACTGTGGGTCATGATATACACAGTGTGTCAGTGAGTGTGTCAATATTAATCTGTGTTCTCTGTCAGTGTGTTAATATTACTGAGGACAGTGGGGGTGTTTTACACTTCACAGGGTGTATCTGACTGTGGGTCATGATATACACAGTGTGTCAGTGAGTGTGTCAATATTAATCTGTGTTCTCTGTCAGTGTGTTAATATTACTGAGGACAGTGGGGGTGTTTTACACTTCACAGGGTGTATCTGACTGTGGGTCATGATATACACAGTGTGTCAGTGAGTGTGTTTATATTAATCTGTGTTCTCTGTCAGTGTGTTAATATTACTGAGGACAGTGGGGGTGTTTTACACTTCACAGGGTGTATCTGACTGTGGGTCATGATATACACAGTGTGTCAGTGAGTGTGTTAATATTAATCTGTGTTCTCTGTCAGTGTGTTAATATTACTGAGGACAGTGGGGGTGCTTTACACTTCACAGGGTGTATCTGACTGTGGGTCATGATATACACAGTGTGTCAGTGAGTGTGTTAATATTAATCTGTGTTCTCTGTCAGTGTGTTAATATTACTGAGGACAGTGGGGATGTTTTACACTTCACAGGGTGTATCTGACTGTGGGTCATGATATACACAGTGTGTCAGTGAGTGTGTTAATATTAATCTGTGTTCTCTGTCAGTGTGTTAATATTACTGAGGACAGTGGGGGTGTTTTACAATTCACAGTGTGTATCTGACTGTGGGTCATGATATACACAGTGTGTCAGTGAGTGTGTTAATATTAATCTGTGTTCTCTGTCAGTGTGTTAATATTACTGAGGACAGTGGGGGTGTTTTACACTTCACAGGGTGTATCTGACTGTGGGTCATGATATACACAGTGTGTCAGTGAGTGTGTCAATATTAATCTGTGTTCTCTGTCAGTGTGTTAATATTACTGAGGACAGTGGGGGTGTTTTACACTTCACAGGGTGTATCTGACTGTGGGTCATTATATACACAGTGTGTCAGTGAGTGTGTCAATATTAATCTGTGTTCTCTGTCAGTGTGTTAATATTACTGAGGACAGTGGGGGTGTTTTACACTTCACAGGGTGTATCTGACTGTGGGTCATGATATACACAGTGTGTCAGTGAATGTGTTAATATTAATCTGTGTTCTCTATCAGTGTGTTAATATTCCTGAGGACATTGGGGGTGTTTTACACTTCACAGGGTGTATCTGACTGTGGGTCATGATATACACAGTGTGTCAGTGAGTGTGTTAATATTAATCTGTGTTCTCTGTCAGTGTGTTAATATTACTGAGGACAGTGGGGATGTTTTACACTTCACAGGGTGTATCTGACTGTGGGTCATGATATACACAGTGTGTCAGTGAGTGTGTTAATATTAATCTGTGTTCTCTGTCAGTGTGTTAATATTCCTGAGGACAGTGGGGATGTTTTACACTTCACAGGGTGTATCTGACTGTGGATCATGATATACACAGTGTGTCAGTGAGTGTGTTAATATTAATCTGTGTTCTCTGTCAGTGTGTTAATATTACTGAGGACAGTGGGGGTGTTTTACACTTCACAGGGTGTATCTGACTGTGGGTCATGATATACACAGTGTGTCAGTGAGTGTGTTAATATTAATCTGTGTTCTCTGTCAGTGTGTTAATATTACTGAGGACAGTGGGCATGTTTTACACTTCACAGGGTGTATCTGACTGTGGGTCATGATATACACAGTATGTCAGTGAGTGTGTTAATATTAATCTGTGTTCTCTGTCAGTGTGTTAATATTCCTGAGGACAGTGGGAGTGTTTTACACTTCACAGGGTGTATCTGACTGTGGGTCATGATGTACACAGTGTGTCAGTGAGTGTGTTAATATTAATCTGTGTTCTCTGTCAGTGTGTTAATATTCCTGAGGACAGTGGGGGTGTTTTACACTTCACAGGGTGTATCTGACTGTGGGTCATGATGTACACAGTGTGTCAGTGAGTGTGTTAATATTAATCTGTGTTCTCTGTCAGTGTGTTAATATTACTGAGGACAGTGGGGGTGTTTTACACTTCACCGGGTGTATCTGACTGTGGGTCATGATATACACAGTGTGTCAGTGAGTGTGTTAATATTAATCTGTGTTCTCTGTCAATGTGTTAATATTACTGAGGACAGTGGGGGTGTTTTACACTTCACAGGGTGTATCTGACTGTGGGTCATGATATACACAGTGTGTCAGTGAGTGTGTTAATATTAATCTGTGTTCTCTGTCAGTGTGTTAATATTCCTGAGGACAGTGGGGGTGTTTTACACTTCACAGGGTGTATCTGACTGTGGGTCATGATATACACAGTGTGTCAGTGAGTGTGTTAATATTAATCTGTGTTCTCTGTCAGTGTGTTAATATTGCTGAGGACAGTGGGGGTGTTTTACACTTCACAGGGTGTATCTGACTGTGGGTCATGATATACACAGTGTGTCAGTGAGTGTGTTAATATTAATCTGTGTTCTCTGTCAGTGTGATAATATTACAGAGGACAGTGGGGGTGATTTACACTTCACAGGGTGTATCTGACTGTTGGTCATGATGGACACAGTGTGTCAGTGAGTGTGTTAATATTAATCTGTGTTCTCTGTCAGTGTGTTAATATTCCTGAGGACAGTGGGGGTGTTTTACACTTCACAGGGTTTATCTGACTGTGGGTCATGATACACACAGTGTGTCAGTGAGTGTGTTAATATTAATCTGTGTTCTCTGTCAGTGTGTTAATATTCCTGAGGACAGTGGGGGTGTTTTACACTTCACAGGGTGTAACTGACTGTGGGTCATGATATACACAGAGTGTCAGTGAGTGTGTTAATATTAATCTGTGTTCTCTGTCAGTGTGTTAATATTACTGAGGACAGTGGGGGTGTTTTACACTTCACAGGGTGTATCTGACTGTGGGTCATGATGTACACAGTGTGTCAGTGAGTGTGTTAATATTAATCTGTGTTCTCTGTCAGTGTGTTAATATTCCTGAGGACAGTGGGGGTGTTTTACACTTCACAGGGTGTATCTGACTGTGGGTCATGATATACACAGTGTGTCAGTGAGTGTGTTAATATTAATCTGTGTTCTCTGTCAGTGTGTTAATAATCCTGAGGACAGTGGGGGTGTTTTACACTTCACAGGGTGTATCTGACTGTGGGTCATGATATACACAGTGTGTCAGTGAGTGTGTTAATATTAATCTGTGTTCTCTGTCAGTGTGTTAATATTACTGAGGACAGTGGGGGTGTTTTACACTTCACAGGGTTTATCTGACTGTGGGTCATGATGTACACAGTGTGTCAGTGAGTGTGTTAATATTAATCTGTGTTCTCTGTCAGTGTGTTAATATTACTGAGGACAGTGGGGATGTTTTACACTTCACAGGGTGTATCTGACTGTGGGTCATGATATACACAGTGTGTCAGTGAGTGTGTTAATATTAATCTGTGTTCTCTGTCAGTGTGTTAATATTACTGAGGACAGTGGGGGTGTTTTACACTTCACAGGGTGTATCTGACTGTGGGTCATGATATACACAGTGTGTCAGAGAGTGTGTTAATATTAATCTGTGTTCTCTGTCAGTGTGTTAATATTACTGAGGACAGTGGGGGTGTTTTACACTTCACAGGGTGTATCTGACTGTGGGTCATGATATACACAGTGTGTCAGTGAGTGTGTTAATATTAATCTGTGTTCTCTGTCAGTGTGTTAATATTACTGAGGACAGTGGGGGTGTTTTACACTTCACAGGGTGTATCTGACTGTGGGTCATGATGTACACAGTGTGTCTGTGAGTGTGTTAATATTAATCTGTGTTCTCTGTCAGTGTGTTAATATTACTGAGGACAGTGGGGGTGTTTTGCACTTCACAGGGTGTATCTGACTGTGGGTCATGATACACACAGTGTGTCAGTGAGTGTGTTAATATTAATCTGTGTTCTCTGTCAGTGTGTTAATATTCCTGAGGACAGTGGGGGTGTTTTACACTTCACAGGGTGTATCTGACTGTGGGTCATGATATACACAGTGTGTCAGTGAGTGTGTTAATATTAATCTGTCTTCTCTGTCAGTGTGTTAATATTACTGAGGACAGTGGGGGTGTTTTACACTTCACAGGGTGCATCTGACTGTGGATCATGATATACACAGTGTGTCAGTGAGTGTGTTAATATTAATCTGTGTTCTCTGTCAGTGTGTTAATATTACTGAGGACAGTGGGGGTGTTTTACACTTCACAGGGTGTATCTGACTGTGGGTCATGATATACACAGTGAGTCAGTGAGTGTGTTAATATTAATCTGTGTTCTCTGTCAGTGTGTTAATATTACTGAGGACAGTGGGGGTGTTTTACACTTCACAGGGTGTATCTGACTGTGGGTCATAATGTACACAGTGTGTCAGTGAGTGTGTTAATATTAATCTGTGTTCTCTGTCAGTGTGTTAATATTACTGAGGACAGTGGGGGTGTTTTACACTTCACAGGGTGCATCTGACTGTGGGTCATGATATACACAGTGTGTCAGTGAGTGTGTTAATATTAATCTGTGTTCTCTGTCAGTGTGTTAATATTACTGAGGACAGTGGGGGTGTTTTACACTTCACAGGGTGTATCTGACTGTGGGTCATGATGTACACAGTGTGTCAGTGAGTGTGTTAATATTAATCTGTGTTCTCTGTCAGTGTGTTAATATTACTGAGGACAGTGGGGGTGTTTTACACTTCACAGGGTGTATCTGACTGTGGGTCATGATATACACAGTGTGTCAGTGAGTGTGTAAATATTAATCTGTGTTCTCTGTCAGTGTGTTAATATTACTGAGGACAGTGGGGGTGTTTTACACTTCACAGAGTGTATCTGACTGCGGGTCATGATATACACAGTGTGTCAGTGAGTGTGTTAATATTAATCTGTGTTCTCTGTCAGTGTGTTAATATTACCGAGGACAGTGGGGTGTTTTACACTTCACAGGGTTTATCTGACTGTGGGTCATGATATACACAGTGTGTCAGTGAGTGTGTTAATATTAATCTGTGTTCTCTGTCAATGTGTTAATATTACTGAGGACAGTGGGATGTTTTACACTTCACAGGGTGTATCTGACTGTGGGTCATGATATACACAGTGTGTCAGTGAGTGTGTTAATATTAATCTGTGTTCTCTGTCAGTGTGTTAATATTACTGAGGACATTGGGGGTGTTTTACACTTCACAGGGTGTATCTGACTGTGGGTCATGATATACACAGTGTGTCAGTGAGTGTGTTAATATTAATCTGTGTTCTCTGTCAGTGTGTTAATATTACTGAGGACAGTGGGGGTGTTTTACACTTCACAGGGTGTATCTGACTGTGGGTCATGATATACACAGTGTGTCAGTGAGTGTGTTAATATTAATCTGTGTTCTCTGTCAGTGTGTTAATATTACTGAGGACAGTGGGGATGTTTTACACTTCACAGGGTGTATCTGACTGTGGGTCATGATATACACAGTGTGTCAGTGAGTGTGTTAATATTAATCTGTGTTCTCTGTCAGTGTGTTAATATTACTGAGGACAGTGGGGGTGTTTTACACTTCACAGGGTGTATCTGACTGTGGGTCATGATATACACAGTGTGTCAGTGAGTGTGTTAATATTAATCTGTGTTCTCTGTCAGTGTGTTAATATTACTGAGGACAGTGGGGGTGTTTTACACTTCACAGGGTGTATCTGACTGTGGGTCATGATGTACACAGTGTGTCAGTGAGTGTGTTAATATTAATCTGTGTTCTCTGTCAGTGTGTTAATATTACTGAGGACAGTGGGGGTGTTTTACACTTCACAGGGTGCATCTGACTGTGGGTCATGATATACACAGTGTGTCAGTGAGTGTGTTAATATTAATCTGTGTTCTCTGTCAGTGTGTTAATATTACTGAGGACAGTGGGGGTGTTTTACACTTCACAGGGTGTATCTGACTGTGGGTCATGATGTACACAGTGTGTCAGTGAGTGTGTTAATATTAATCTGTGTTCTCTGTCAGTGTGTTAATATTACTGAGGACAGTGGGGGTGTTTTACACTTCACAGGGTGTATCTGACTGTGGGTCATGATATACACAGTGTGTCAGTGAGTGTGTTAATATTAATCTGTGTTCTCTGTCAGTGTGTTAATATTACTGAGGACAGTGGGGGTGTTTTACACTTCACAGGGTGTATCTGACTGTGGGTCATGATGTACACAGTGTGTCAGTGAGTGTGTTAATATTAATCTGTGTTCTCTGTCAGTGTGTTAATATTACTGAGGACAGTGGGGGTGTTTTACACTTCACAGGGTGCATCTGACTGTGGGTCATGATATACACAGTGTGTCAGTGAGTGTGTTAATATTAATCTGTGTTCTCTGTCAGTGTGTTAATATTACTGAGGACAGTGGGGGTGTTTTACACTTCACAGGGTGTATCTGACTGTGGGTCATGATGTACACAGTGTGTCAGTGAGTGTGTTAATATTAATCTGTGTTCTCTGTCAGTGTGTTAATATTACTGAGGACAGTGGGGGTGTTTTACACTTCACAGGGTGTATCTGACTGTGGGTCATGATATACACAGTGTGTCAGTGAGTGTGTTAATATTAATCTGTGTTTTCTGTCAGTGTGTTAATATTACTGAGGACAGTGGGGGTGTTTTACACTTCACAGAGTGTATCTGACTGTGGGTCATGATATACACAGTGTGTCAGTGAGTGTGTTAATATTAATCTGTGTTCTCTGTCAGTGTGTTAATATTACCGAGGACAGTGGGGTGTTTTACACTTCACAGGGTTTATCTGACTGTGGGTCATGATATACACAGTGTGTCAGTGAGTGTGTTAATATTAATCTGTGTTCTCTGTCAATGTGTTAATATTACTGATGACAGTGGGATGTTTTACACTTCACAGGGTTTATCTGGCTGTGGGTCATGATATACACAGTGTGTCAGTGAGTGTGTTAATATTAATCTGTGTTCTCTGTCAGTGTGTTAATATTACTGAGGACAGTGGGGATGTTTTACACTTCACAGGGTGTATCTGACTGTGGGTCATGATATACACAGTGTGTCAGTGAGTGTGTTAATATTAATTTGTGTTCTCTGTCAGTGTGTTAATATTACTGAGGACAGTGGGGGTGTTTTACACTTCACAGGGTGTATCTGACTGTGGGTCATGATATACACAGTGTGTCAGTGAGTGTGTTAATATTAATCTGTGTTCTCTGTCAGTGTGTTAATATTACTGAGGACAGTGGGGGTGTTTTACACTTCACAGGGTGTATCTGACTGTGGGTCATGATATACACAATGTGTCAGTGAGTGTGTTAATATTAATCTGTGTTCTCTGTCAGTCTGTTAATATTACTGAGGACAGTGGGGGTGTTTTACACTTCACAGGGTGTATCTGACTGTGGGTCATGATGTACACAGTGTGTCTGTGAGTGTGTTAATATTAATCTGTGTTCTCTGTCAGTGTGTTAATATTACTGAGGACAGTGGGGGTGTTTTGCACTTCACAGGGTGTATCTGACTGTGGGTCATGATACACACAGTGTGTCAGTGAGTGTGTTAATATTAATCTGTGTTCTCTGTCAGTGTGTTAATATTCCTGAGGACAGTGGGGGTGTTTTACACTTCACAGGGTGTATCTGACTGTGGGTCATGATATACACAGTGTGTCAGTGAGTGTGTTAATATTAATCTGTCTTCTCTGTCAGTGTGTTAATATTACTGAGGACAGTGGGGGTGTTTTACACTTCACAGGGTGCATCTGACTGTGGATCATGATATACACAGTGTGTCAGTGAGTGTGTTAATATTAATCTGTGTTCTCTGTCAGTGTGTTAATATTACTGAGGACAGTGGGGGTGTTTTACACTTCACAGGGTGTATCTGACTGTGGGTCATGATATACACAGTGTGTCAGTGAGTGTGTTAATATTAATCTGTGTTCTCTGTCAGTGTGTTAATATTACTGAGGACAGTGGGGGTGTTTTACACTTCACAGGGTGTATCTGACTGTGGGTCATAATGTACACAGTGTGTCAGTGAGTGTGTTAATATTAATCTGTGTTCTCTGTCAGTGTGTTAATATTACTGAGGACAGTGGGGGTGTTTTACACTTCACACGGTGCATCTGACTGTGGGTCATGATATACACAGTGTGTCAGTGAGTGTGTTAATATTAATCTGTGTTCTCTGTCAGTGTGTTAATATTACTGAGGACAGTGGGGGTGTTTTACACTTCACAGGGTGTATCTGACTGTGGGTCATGATGTACACAGTGTGTCAGTGAGCGTGTTAATATTAATCTGTGTTCTCTGTCAGTGTGTTAATATTACTGAGGACAGTGGGGGTGTTTTACTCTTCACAGGGTGTATCTGACTGTGGGTCATGATATACACAGTGTGTCAGTGAGTGTGTAAATATTAATCTGTGTTCTCTGTCAGTGTGTTAATATTACTGAGGACAGTGGGGGTGTTTTGCACTTCACAGGGTGTATCTGACTGTGGGTCATGATACACACAGTGTGTCAGTGAGTGTGTTAATATTAATCTGTGTTCTCTGTCAGTGTGTTAATATTCCTGAGGTCAGTGGGGGTGTTTTACACTTCACAGGGTGTATCTGACTGTGGGTCATGATATACACAGTGTGTCAGTGAGTGTGTTAATATTAATCTGTCTTCTCTGTCAGTGTGTTAATATTACTGAGGACAGTGGGGGTGTTTTACACTTCACAGGGTGCATCTGACTGTGGATCATGATATACACAGTGTGTCAGTGAGTGTGTTAATATTAATCTGTGTTCTCTGTCAGTGTGTTAATATTACTGAGGACAGTGGGGGTGTTTTACACTTCACAGGGTGTATCTGACTGTGGGTCATGATATACACAGTGTGTCAGTGAGTGTGTTAATATTAATCTGTGTTCTCTGTCAGTGTGTTAATATTACTGAGGACAGTGGGGGTGTTTTACACTTCACAGGGTGTATCTGACTGTGGGTCATAATGTACACAGTGTGTCAGTGAGTGTGTTAATATTAATCTGTGTTCTCTGTCAGTGTGTTAATATTACTGAGGACAGTGGGGGTGTTTTACACTTCACAGGGTGCATCTGACTGTGGGTCATGATATACACAGTGTGTCAGTGAGTGTGTTAATATTAATCTGTGTTCTCTGTCAGTGTGTTAATATTACTGAGGACAGTGGGGGTGTTTTACACTTCACAGGGTGTATCTGACTGTGGGTCATGATGTACACAGTGTGTCAGTGAGTGTGTTAATATTAATCTGTGTTCTCTGTCAGTGTGTTAATATTACTGAGGACAGTGGGGGTGTTTTACACTTCACAGGGTGTATCTGACTGTGGGTCATGATATACACAGTGTGTCAGTGAGTGTGTAAATATTAATCTGTGTTCTCTGTCAGTGTGTTAATATTACTGAGGACAGTGGGGGTGTTTTACACTTCACAGAGTGTATCTGACTGTGGGTCATGATATACACAGTGTGTCAGTGAGTGTGTTAATATTAATCTGTGTTCTCTGTCAGTGTGTTAATATTACCGAGGACAGTGGGGTGTTTTACACTTCACAGGGTTTATCTGACTGTGGGTCATGATATACACAGTGTGTCAGTGAGTGTGTTAATATTAATCTGTGTTCTCTGTCAATGTGTTAATATTACTGAGGACAGTGGGATGTTTTACACTTCACAGGGTGTATCTGACTGTGGGTCATGATATACACAGTGAGTCAGTGAGTGTGTTAATATTAATCTGTGTTCTCTGTCAGTGTGTTAATATTACTGAGGACAGTGGGGGTGTTTTACACTTCACAGGGTGTATCTGACTGTGGGTCATGATATACACAGTGTGTCAGTGAGTGTGTTAATATTAATCTGTGTTCTCTGTCAGTGTGTTAATATTACTGAGGACAGTGGGGGTGTTTTACACTTCACAGGGTGTATCTGACTGTGGGTCATGATATACACAGTGTGTCAGTGAGTGTGTTAATATTAATCTGTGTTCTCTGTCAGTGTGTTAATATTCCTGAGGACAGTGGGGGTGTTTTACACTTCACAGGGTGTATCTGACTGTGGGTCATGATATACACAGTGTGTCAGTGAGTGTGTTAATATTAATCTGTGTTCTCTGTCAGTGTGTTAATATTACTGAGGACAGTGGGGGTGTTTTACACTTCACAGGGTGTATCTGACTGTGGGTCATGATATACACAGTGTGTCAGTGAGTGTGTTAATATTAATCTGTGTTCTCTGTCAGTGTGTTAATATTACTGAGGACAGTGGGGGTGTTTTACACTTCACAGGGTGTATCTGACTGTGGGTCATGATGTACACAGTGTGTCAGTGAGTGTGTTAATATTAATCTGTGTTCTCTGTCAGTGTGTTAATATTACTGAGGACAGTGGGGGTGTTTTACACTTCACAGGGTGCATCTGACTGTGGGTCATGATATACACAGTGTGTCAGTGAGTGTGTTAATATTAATCTGTGTTCTCTGTCAGTGTGTTAATATTACTGAGGACAGTGGGGGTGTTTTACACTTCACAGGGTGTATCTGACTGAGGGTCATGATGTACACAGTGTGTCAGTGAGTGTGTTAATATTAATCTGTGTTCTCTGTCAGTGTGTTAATATTACTGAGGACAGTGGGGGTGTTTTACACTTCACAGGGTGTATCTGACTGTGGGTCATGATATACACAGTGTGTCAGTGAGTGTGTTAATATTAATCTGTGTTCTCTGTCAGTGTGTTAATATTACTGAGGACAGTGGGGGTGTTTTACACTTCACAGAGTGTATCTGACTGTGGGTCATGATATACACAGTGTGTCAGTGAGTGTGTTAATATTAATCTGTGTTCTCTGTCAGTGTGTTAATATTACCGAGGACAGTGGGGTGTTTTACACTTCACAGGGTTTATCTGACTGTGGGTCATTATATACACAGTGTTTCAGTGAGTGTGTTAATATTAATCTGTGTTCTCTGTCAATGTGTTAATATTACTGAGGACAGTGGGATGTTTTACACTTCACAGGGTTTATCTGGCTGTGGGTCATGATATACACAGTGTGTCAGTGAGTGTGTTAATATTAATGTGTGTTCTCTGTCAGTGTGTTAATATTACTGAGGGCAGTGGGGGTGTTTTACACTTCACAGAGTGTATCTGACTGTGGGTCATGATATACACAGTGTGTCAGTGAGTGTGTTAATATTAATCTGTGTTCTCTGTCAGTGTGTTAATATTACTGAGGACAGTGGGGGTGTTTTACACTTCACAGGGTGTATCTGACTGTGAGTCATGATGTACACAGTGTGTCAGTGAGAGTGTTAATATTAATCTGTGTTCTCTGTCAGTGTGTTAATATTACTGAGGACAGTGGGGGTGTTTTACACTTCACAGGGTGTATCTGACTGCGGGTCATGATATACACAGTGTGTCAGTGAGTGTGTTAATATTAATCTGTGTTCTCTGTCAGTGTGTTAATATTACTGAGGACAGTGGGGGTGTTTTACACTTCACAGGGTGTATCTGACTGTGGGTCATGATATACACAGTGTGTCAGTGAGTGTGTTAATATTAATCTGTGTTCTCTGTCAGTGTGTTAATATTACCGAGGACAGTGGGGTGTTTTACGCTTCACAGGGTTTATCTGACGGTGGGTCATGATATACACAGTGTGTCAGTGAGTGTGTTAATATTAATCTGTGTTCTCTGTCAGTGTGTTAATATTCCTGAGGACAGTGGGGGTGTTTTACACTTCACAGGGTTTATCTGACTGTGGGTCATGATATACACAGTGTGTCAGTGAGTGTGTAAATATTAATCTGTGTTCTCTGTCAGTGTGTTAATATTCCTGATGACAGTGGGGGTGTTTTACACTTCACAGGGTGTATCTGACTGTGGGTCATGATATACACAGTGTGTCAGTGAGAGTGTTAATATTAATCTGTGTTCTCTGTCAGTGTGTTAATATTACTGAGGACAGTGGGGGTGTTTTACACTTCACAGGGTGTATCTGACTGTGGGTCATGATGTACACAGTGTGTCAGTGAGTGTGTTAATATTAATCTGTGTTCTCTGTCAGTGTGTTAATATTACTGAGGACAGTGGGGGTGTTTTACACTTCACAGGGTGTACCTGACTGTGGGTCATGATATACACAGTGTGTCAGTGAGTGT
This sequence comes from Heterodontus francisci, assembly GCF_036365525.1. NCBI lineage: Eukaryota > Metazoa > Chordata > Chondrichthyes > Heterodontiformes > Heterodontidae > Heterodontus > Heterodontus francisci. The sequence goes on from NW_027141024.1 coordinate 1,097,243, forward strand.
GTTAATATTAATCTGTGTTCTCTGTCAGTGTGTTAATATTCCTGAGGACAGTGGGGGTGTTTTACACTTCACAGGGTGTATCTGACTGTGGGTCATGATATACACAGTGTGTCAGTGAGTGTGTTAATATTAATCTGTGTTCTCTGTCAGTGTGTTAATATTCCTGAGGATAGTGGGGATGTTTTACACTTCACAGGGTGTATCTGAATGTGGGTCATGATATACACAGTATGTCAGTGAGTGTGTTAATGTTAATCTGTGTTCTCTGTCAGTGTGTTAATATTACTGAGGACAGTGGGGGTGTTTTACACTTCACAGGGTGTATCTGACTGCGGGTCATGATATACACAGTGTGTCAGTGAGTGTGTTAATATTAATCTGTGTTCTCTGTCAATGTGTTAATATTACTGAGGACAGTGGGATGTTTTACACTTCACAGGGTTTATCTGGCTGTGGGTCATGATGTACACAGTGTGTCAGTGAGTGTGTTAATATTAATCTGTGTTCTCTGTCAGTGTGTTAATATTACTGAGGACAGTGGGGGTGTTTTACACTTCACAGGGTGTATCTGACTGTGGGTCATGATATACACAGTGGTCAGTGAGTGTGTTAATATTAATCTGTGTTCTCTGTCAGTGTGTTAATATTACTGAGGACAGTGGGATGTTTTACACTTCACAGGGTTTATCTGGCTGTGGGTCATGATATACACAGTGTGTCAGTGAGAGTGTTAATATTAATCTGTGTTCTCTGTCAGTGTGTTAATATTCCTGATGACAGTGGGGGTGTTTTACACTTCACAGGGTGTATCTGACTGTGGGTCATGATATACACAGTGTGTCAGTGAGAGTGTTAATATTAATCTGTGTTCTCTGTCAGTGTGTTAATATTCCTGATGACAGTGGGGGTGTTTTACACTTCACAGGGTGTATCTGACTGTGGGTCATGATGTACACAGTGTGTCAGTGAGTGTGTTAATATTAATCTGTGTTCTCTGTCAGTGTGTTAATATTACTGAGGACAGTGGGGGTGTTTTACACTTCACAGGGTGTATCTGACTGTGGGTCATGATATACACAGTGTGTCAGTAAGTGTGTTAATATTAATCTGTGTTCTCTGTCAGTGTGTTAATATTCCTGAGGACAGTGGGGGTGTTTTACACTTCACAGGGTGTATCTGACTGTGGGTCATGATATACACAGTGTGTCAGTGAGTGTGTTAATATAAATCTGTGTTCTCTGTCAGTGTGTTAATATTACTGAGGACAGTGGGGATGTTTTACACTTCACAGGGTTTATCTGACTGTGGGTCATGATGTCCACAGTGTGTCAGTGAGTGTGTTAATATTAATCTGTGTTCTCTGTCAGTGTGTTAATATTACTGAGGACAGTGGGGGTGTTTTACACTTCACAGGGTGTATCTGACTGTGGGTCATGATATACACAGTGTGTCAGTGAGTGTGTTAATATTAATCTGTGTTCTCTGTCAGTGTGTTAATATTACTGAGGACAGTGGGGGTGTTCTACACTTCACAGGGTTTATCTGACAATGGGTCATGATATACACAGTGTGTCAGTGAGTGTGTTAATATTAATCTGTGTTCTCTGTCAGTGTGTTAATATTACTGAGGACAGTGGGGGTGTTTTACAGTTCACAGGGTTTATCTGACTGTGGGTCATGATGTACACAGTGTGTCCGTGAGTGTGTTAATATTAATCTGTGTTCTCTGTCAGTGTGTTAATATTACTGAGGACAGTGGGGGTGTTTTACACTTCACAGGGTGTATCTGACTGTGGGTCATGATATACACAGTGTGTCAGTGAGTGTGTTAATATTAATCTGTGTTCTCTGTCAGTGTGTTAATATTACTGAGGACAGTGGGGATGTTTTACACTTCACAGGGTTTATCTGACTGTGGGTCATGATATACACAGTGTGTCAGTGAGTGTGTTAATATTAATCTGTGTTCTCTGTCAGTGTGCTAATATTACTCAGGACATTGGGGGTGTTTTACACTTCACAGGGTTTATCTGACTGTGTATCATGATATACACAGTGTGTCAGTGAGTGTGTTAATATTAATCTGTGTTCTCTGTCAGTGTGTTAATATTACTGAGGACAGTGGGGGTGTTTTACACTTCACAGGGTGTATCTGACTGTGGGTCATGATATACACAGTGTGTCAGTGAGTGTGTTAATATTAATCTGTGTTCTCTGTCAGTGTGTTAATATTCCTGAGGACAGTGGGGGTGTTTTACACTTCACAGGGTGTATCTGACTCTGGGTCATGATATACACAGTGTGTCAGTGAGTGTGTTAATATTAATCTGTGTTCTGTGTCAGTGTGTTAATATTCCTGAGGACAGTGGGGATGTTTTACACTTCACAGGGTGTATCTGACTGTGGGTCATGATATACACAGTGTGTCAGTGAGTGTGTTAATATTAATCTGTGTTCTCTGTCAGTGTGTTAATATTACTGAGGACAGTGGGGTGTTTTACACTTCACAGGGTGTATCTGACTGTGGGTCATGATGTACACAGTGTGTCAGTGAGTGTGTTAATATTAATCTGTGTTCTCTGTCAGTGTGTTAATATTGCTGAGGACAGTGGGGATGTTTTACACTTCACAGGGTGTATCTGACTGTGGGTCATGATTTACACAGTGTGTCAGTGAGAGTGTTAATATTAATCTGTGTTCTCTGTCAGTGTGTTAATATTCCTGAGGACAGTGGGGGTGTTTTACACTTCACAGGGTGTATCTGACTGTGGATCATGATATACACAGTGCGTCAGTGAGTGTGTTAATATTAATCTGTTTTCTCTGTCAGTGTGTTAATATTCCTGACGACAGTGGGGATGTTTTACACTTCACATTGTGTATCTGACTCTGGGTCATGATATACACAGTGTGTCAGTGAGTGTGTTAATATTAATCTGTGTTCTCTGTCGGTGTGTTAATATTCCTGAGGACAGTGGGGGTGTTTTACACTTCACAGGGTGTATCTGACTGTGAGTCATGATATACACAGTGTGTCAGTGAGTGTGTTAATATTAATCTGTGTTCTCTGTCAGTGTGTTACTATTGCTGAGGACAGTGGGGGTGTTTTACACTTCACAGGGTGCATCTGACTGTGGGTCATGATGTACACAGTGTGTCAGTGAGTGTGTTAATATTAATCTGTGTTCTCTGTCAGTGTGTTAATATTACTCAGGACAGTGGGGGTGTTTTACACTTCACAGGGTGTATCTGACTGTGAGTCATGATATACACAGTGTGTCAGTGAGTGTGTTAATATTAATCTGTGTTCTCTGTCAGTGTGTTAATATTACTCAGGACAGTGCGGGTGTTTTACACTTCACAGGGTGTATCTGACTGTGAGTCATGATATACACAGTGTGTCAGTGAGTGTGTTAATATTAATCTGTGTTCTCTGTCAGTGTGTTAATATTACTGAGGACAGTGGGGGTGTTTTACACTTCACAGGGTGTATCTGACTGTGGGTCATGATATACACAGTGTGTCAGTGAGTGTGTTAATATTAATCTGTGTTCTCTGTCAGTGTGTTAATATCACTGAGGACAGTGGGGGTGTTTTACACTTCACAGGGTGTATCTGACTGTGGGTCATGATATACACAGTGTGTCAGTGAGTGTGTTAATATTAATCTGTGTTCTCTGTCAGTGTGTTAATATTGCTGAGGACAGTGGGGGTGTTTTACACTTCACAGGGTGCATCTGACTGTGGGTCATGATATACACAGTGTGTCAGTGATTGTGTTAATATTAATCTGTGTTCTCTGTCAGTGTGTTAATATTACTGAGGACAGTGGGGGTGTTTTACACTTCACAGGGTGTATCTGACTGTGGGTCATGATATACACAGTGTGTCAGTGAGTGTGTTAATATTAATCTGTGTTCTCTGTCAGGTGTTAATATTACCGAGGACAGTGGGGTGTTTTACACTTCACAGGGTGTATCTGACTGTGGGTCATGATGTACACAGTGTGTCAGTGAGTGTGTTAATATTAATCTGTGTTCTCTGTCAGTGTGTTAATATTCCTGAGGACAGTGGGGGTGTTTTACACTTCACAGGGTGTATCTGACTGTGAGTCATGATATACACAGTGTGTCAGGTCATTGAGTGTGTTAATATTAATCTGTGTTCTCTGTCAATGTGTTAATATTACTGAGGACAGTGGGATGTTTTACACTTCACAGGGTTTATCTGACTGTGGGTCATGATATACACAGTGTGTCAGTGAGTGTGTTAATATTAATCTGTGTTCTCTGTCAGTGTGTTAATATTCCTGAGGACAGTGGGGGTGTTTTACAGTTCACAGGGTGTATCTGGCTGTGGGTCATGATATACACAGTGTGTCAGTGAGTGTGTTAATATTAATCTGTGTTCTCTGTCAGTGTGTTAACATTCCTGATGACAGTGGGGGTGTTTTACACTTCACAGGGTTTATCTGACCGTGGGTCATGATATACACAGTGTGTCAGTGAGTGTGTTAATATTAATCTGTGTTCTCTGTCAGTGTGTTAATATTACTGAGGACAGTGGGGGTGTTTTACACTTCACAGGGTGTATCTGACTGTGGGTCATGATGTACACAGTGTGTCAGTGAGTGTGTTAATATTAATCTGTGTTCTCTGTCAGTGTGTTAATATTACTGAGGACAGTGGGGGTGTTTTACACTTCACAGGGTGTATCTGACTGTGGGTCATGATGTACACAGTGTGTCAGTGAGTGTGTTAATATTAATCTGTGTTCTTTGTCAGTGTGTTAATATTACTGAGGACAGTGGGGGTGTTTTACACTTCACAGGGTGTATCTGACTGTGGGTCATGATGTACACAGTGTGTCAGTGAGTGTGTTAATATTAATCTGTGTTCTCTGTCAGTGTGTTAATATTACTGAGGACAGTGGGGGTGTTTTGCACTTCACAGGGTGTATCTGACTGTGGGTCATGATATACACAGTGTGTCAGTGAGTGTGTTAATATTAATCTGTGTTCTCTGTCAGTGTGCTAATATTGCTGAGGACAGTGGGGGTGTTTTACACTTCACAGGGTGCATCTGACTGTGGGTCATGATATACACAGTGTGTCAGTGAGTGTGTTAATATTAATCTGTGTTCTCTGTCAGTGTGTTAATATTACTGAGGACAGTGGGGGTGTTTTACACTTCACAGGGTGTATCTGACTGTGGGTCATGATGTACACAGTGTGTCAGTGAGTGTGTTAATATTAATCTGTGTTCTCTGTCAGTGTGTTAATATTCCTGAGGACAGTGGGGGTGTTTTACACTTCACAGGGTGTATCTGACTGTGGGTCATGATATACACAGTGTGTCAGTGAGTGTGTTAATATTAATCTGTGTTCTCTGTCAGTGTGTTAATATTACTGAGGACAGTGGGGGTGTTTTACACTTCACAGGGTGTATCTGACTGTGGGTCATGATGTACACAGTGTGTCAGTGAGTGTGTTAATATTAATCTGTGTTCTCTGTCAGTGTGTTAATATTCCTGAGGACAGTGGGGGTGTTTTACACTTCACAGGGTGTATCTGACTGTGGGTCATGATATACACAGTGTGTCATTGAGTGTGTTAATATTAATCTGTGTTCTCTGTCAGTGTGTTAATATTCCTGAGGACAGTGGGGGTGTTTTACAATTCACAGAGTGTATCTGACTGTGGGTCATGATATACACAGTGTGTCAGTGAGTGTGTTAATATTAATCTGTGTTCTCTGTCAGGTGTTAATATTACCGAGGACAGTGGGGGTGTTTTACACTTCACAGGGTGTATCTGACTGTGGGTCATGATGTACACAGTGTGTCAGTGAGTGTGTTAATATTAATCTGTGTTCTCTGTCAGTGTGTTAATATTCCTGAGGACAGTGGGGGTGTTTTACACTTCACAGGGTGTATCTGACTGTGGGTCATGATATACACAGTGTGTCAGTGAGTGTGTTAATATTAATCTGTGTTCTCTGTCAATGTGTTAATATTACTGAGGACAGTGGGATGTTTTACACTTCACAGGGTTTATCTGACTGTGGGTCATGATATACACAGTGTGTCAGTGAGTGTGTTAATATTAATCTGTTTTCTCTGTCAATGTGTTAATATTACTGTGGACAGTGGGGGCGTTTTACACTTCACAGGGTGTATCTGAATGTGGGTCATGATGTACACAGTGTGTCGGTGAGTGTGTTAATATTAATCTGTGTTCTCTGTCAGTGTGTTAATATTCCTGAGGACAGTGGGGATGTTTTACACTTCACAGGGTGTATCTGACTGTGGGTCATGATATACACAGTGTGTCAGTGAGAGTGTTAATATTAATCTGTGTTCTCTGTCAGTGTGTTAATATTCCTGATGACAGTGGGGGTGTTTTACACTTCACAGGGTGTATCTGACTGTGGGTCATGATGTACACAGTGTGTCAGTGAGTGTGTTAATATTAATCTGTGTTCTCTGTCAGTGTGTTAATATTACTGAGGACAGTGGGGGTGTTTTACACTTCACAGGGTGTATCTGACTGTGGGTCATGATATACACAGTGTGTCAGTGAGTGTGTTAATATTAATCTGTGTTCTCTGTCAGTGTGTTAATATTCCTGAGGACAGTGGGGGTGTTTTACACTTCACAGGGTGTATCTGACTGTGGGTCATGATATACACAGTGTGTCAGTGAGTGTGTTAATATAAATCTGTGTTCTCTGTCAGTGTGTTAATATTACTGAGGACAGTGGGGATGTTTTACACTTCACAGGGTTTATCTGACTGTGGGTCATGATGTACACAGTGTGTCAGTGAGTGTGTTAATATTAATCTGTGTTCTCTGTCAGTGTGTTAATATTACTGAGGACAGTGGGGGTGTTTTACACTTCACAGGGTGTATCTGACTGTGGGTCATGATATACACAGTGTGTCAGTGAGTGTGTTAATATTAATCTGTGTTCTCTGTCAGTGTGTTAATATTGCTGAGGACAGTGGGGGTGTTTTACACTTCACAGGGTGTATCTGACTGTGGGTCATGATATACACAGTGTGTCAGTGAGTGTGTTAATATTAATCTGTGTTCTCTGTCAGTGTGTTAATATTACTGAGGACAGTGGGGGTGTTTTACACTTCACAGGGTTTATCTGACTGTGGGTCATGATATACACAGTGTGTCAGTGATTGTGTTAATATTAATCTGTGTTCTCTGTCAGTGTGTTAATATTACTGAGGACAGTGGGGATGTTTTACACTTCACAGGGTGTAACTGACTGTGGGTCATGATGTACACAGTGTGTCAGTGAGTGTGTTAATATTAATCTGTGTTCTCTGTCAGTGTGTTAATATTACTGAGGACAGTGGGGATGTTTTACACTTCACAGGGTTTATCTGACTGTGGGTCATGATGTCCACAGTGTGTCAGTGAGTGTGTTAATATTAATCTGTGTTCTCTGTCAGTGTGTTAATATTACTGAGGACAGTGGGGGTGTTTTACACTTCACAGGGTGTATCTGACTGTGGATCATGATATACACAGAGTGTCAGTGAGTGTGTTAATATTAATCTGTGTTCTCTGTCAGTGTGTTAATATTACTGAGGACAGTGGGGGTGTTTTACACTTCACAGGGTGTATCTGACTGTGGGTCATGATATACACAGTGTGTCAGTGAGTGTGTTAATATTAATCTGTGTTCTCTGTCAGTGTGTTAATATTACTGAGGACAGTGGGGATGTTTTACACTTCACCGGGTGTATCTGACTGTGGGTCATGATATACACAGTGTGTCAGTGAGTGTGTTAATATTAATCTGTGTTCTCTGTCAGTGTGTTAATATTCCTGAGGACAGTGGGGGTGTTTTACACTTCACAGGGTGTATCTGACTCTGGGTCATGATATACACAGTGTGTCAGTGAGTGTGTTAATATTAATCTGTGTTCTGTGTCAGTGTGTTAATATTCCTGAGGACAGTGGGGATGTTTTACACTTCACAGGGTGTATCTGACTGTGGGTCATGATATACACAGTGTGTCAGTGAGTGTGTTAATATTAATCTGTGTTCTCTGTCAGTGTGTTAATATTACTGAGGACAGTGGGGTGTTTTACACTTCACAGGGTGTATCTGACTGTGGGTCATGATGTACACAGTGTGTCAGTGAGTGTGTTAATATTAATCTGTGTTCTGTGTCAGTGTGTTAATATTACTGAGGACAGTGGGGGTGTTTTACATTTCACAGGGTGTATCTGACTGTGGGTCATGATGTACACAGTGTGTCAGTGAGTTTGTTAATATTAATCTGTGTTCTCTGTCAGTGTGTTAATATTGCTGAGGACAGTGGGGATGTTTTACACTTCACAGGGTGTATCTGAATGTGGGTCATGATTTACACAGTGTGTCAGTGAGAGTGTTAATATTAATCTGTGTTCTCTGTCAGTGTGTTAATATTCCTGAGGACAGTGGGGGTGTTTTACACTTCACAGGGTGTATCTGACTGTGGATCATGATATACACAGTGTGTCAGTGAGTGTGTTAATATTAATCTGTTTTCTCTGTCAGTGTGTTAATATTCCTGAAGACAGTGGGGATGTTTTACACTTCACAGGGTGTATCTGACTCTGGGTCATGATATACACAGTGTGTCAGTGAGTGTGTTAATATTAATCTGTGTTCTCTGTCGGTGTGTTAATATTCCTGAGGACAGTGGGGGTGTTTTACACTTCACAGGGTGTATCTGACTGTGAGTCATGATATACACAGTGTGTCAGTGAGTGTGTTAATATTAATCTGTGTTCTCTGTCAGTGTGTTACTATTGCTGAGGACAGTGGGGGTGTTTTACACTTCACAGGGTGCATCTGACTGTGGGTCATGATGTACACAGTGTGTCAGTGAGTGTGTTAATATTAATCTGTGTTCTCTGTCAGTGTGTTAATATTACTCAGGACAGTGGGGGTGTTTTACACTTCACAGGGTGTATCTGACTGTGAGTCATGATATACACAGTGTGTCAGTGGGTGTGTTAATATTAATCTGTGTTCTCTGTCAGTGTGTTAATATTACTCAGGACAGTGCGGGTGTTTTACACTTCACAGGGTGTATCTGACTGTGAGTCATGATATACACAGTGTGTCAGTGAGTGTGTTAATATTAATCTGTGTTCTCTGTCAGTGTGTTAATATTTCTGAGGACAGTGGGGGTGTTTTACACTTCACAGGGTGAATCTGACTGTGGGTCATGATATACACAGTGTGTCAGTGAGTGTGTTAATATTAATCTGTGTTCTCTGTCAGTGTGTTAATATTACTGAGGACAGTGGGGGTGTTTTACACTTCACAGGGTGTATCTGACTGTGGGTCATGATATACACAGTGTGTCAGTGAGTGTGTTAATATTAATCTGTGTTCTCTGTCAGTGTGTTAATATTGCTGAGGACAGTGGGGGTGTTTTACACTTCACAGGGTGCATCTGACTGTTGGTCATGATATACACAGTGTGTCAGTGAGTGTGTTAATATTAATCTGTGTTCTCTGTCAGTGTGTTAATATTACTGAGGACAGTGGGGGTGTTTTACACTTCACAGGGTGTATCTGACTGTGGGTCATGATATACACAGTGTGTCAGTGAGTGTGTTAATATTAATCTGTGTTCTCTGTCAGGTGTTAATATTACCGAGGACAGTGGGGTGTTTTACACTTCACAGGGTGTATCTGACTGCGGGTCATGATGTACACAGTGTGTCAGTGAGTGTGTTAATATTAATCTGTGTTCTCTGTCAGTGTGTTAATATTCCTGAGGACAGTGGGGGTGTTTTACACTTCACAGGGTGTATCTGACTGTGAGTCATGATATACACAGTGTGTCAGGTCAGTGAGTGTGTTAATATTAATCTGTGTTCTCTGTCAATGTGTTAATATTACTGAGGACAGTGGGATGTTTTACACTTCACAGGGTTTATCTGACTGTGGGTCATGATATACACAGTGTGTCAGTGAGTGTGTTAATATTAATCTGTGTTCTCTGTCAGTGTGTTAATATTCCTGAGGACAGTGGGGGTGTTTTACACTTCACAGGGTGTATCTGGCTGTGGGTCATGATATACACAGTGTGTCAGTGAGTGTGTTAATATTAATCTGTGTTCTCTGTCAGTGTGTTAACATTCCTGATGACAGTGGGGATGTTTTACACTTCACAGTGTGTATCTGACTGTGGGTCATGATGTACACAGTGTGTCAGTGAGTATGTTAATATTAATCTGTGTTCTCTGTCAGTGTGTTAATATTACTGAGGACAGTGGGGATGTTTAACACTTCACAGGGTTTATCTGACTGTGGGTCATGATACACACAGTGTGTCAGTGAGTGTGTTAATATTAATCTGTGTTCTCTGTCAGTGTGTTAATATTACTGAGGACAGTGGGGGTGTTTTACACTTCACAGGGTGTATCTGACTGTGGGTCATGATGTAAACAGTGTGTCAGTGAGTGTGTTAATATTAATCTGTGTTCTCTGTCAGTGTGTTAATATTACTGAGGACAGTGGGGGTGTTTTACACTTCACAGGTTGTATCTGACTGTGGGTCATGATGTACACAGTGTGTCAGTGAGTGTGTTAATATTAATCTGTGTTCTCTGTCAGTGTGTTAATATTACTGAGGACAGTGGGGGTGTTTTACACTTCACAGGGTGTATCTGACTGTGGGTCATGATGTACACAGTGTGTCAGTGAGTGTGTTAATTTTAATCTGTGTTCTCTGTCAGTGTGTTAATATTCCTGAGGACAGTGGGGGTGTTTTACACTTCACAGGGTGTATCTGACTGTGGGTCATGATATACACAGTGTGTCAGTGAGTGTGTTAATATTAATCTGTGTTCTCTGTCAGTGTGTTAATATTACTGAGGACAGTGGGGGTGTTTTACACTTCACAGGGTGTATCTGACTGTGGGTCATGATGTACACAGTGTGTCAGTGAGTGTGTTAATATTAATCTGTGTTCTCTGTCAGTGTGTTAATATTCCTGAGGACAGTGGGGGTGTTTTACACTTCACAGGGTGTATCTGACTGTGGGTCATGATATACACAGTGTGTCATTGAGTGTGTTAATATTAATATGTGTTCTCTGTCAGTGTGTTAATATTCCTGAGGACAGTGGGGGTGTTTTACACTTCACAGAGTGTATCTGACTGTGGGTCATGATATACACAGTGTGTCAGTGAGTGTGTTAATATTAATCTGTGTTCTCTGTCAGGTGTTAATATTACCGAGGACAGTGGGGGTGTTTTACACTTCACAGGGTGTATCTGACTGTGGGTCATGATGTACACAGTGTGTCAGTGAGTGTGTTAATATTAATCTGTGTTCTCTGTCAGTGTGTTAATATTCCTGATGACAGTGGGGGTGTTTTACACTTCACAGGGTGTATCTGACTGTGGGTCATGATATACACAGTGTGTCAGTGAGTGTGTTAATATTAATCTGTGTTCTCTGTCAGTGTGTTAATATTCCTGAGGACAGTGGGGGTGTTTTACACTTCACAGGGTGTATCTGACTGTGGGTCATGATATACACAGTGTGTCAGTGAGTGTTAATATTAATCTGTGTACTCTGTCAGTGTGTTAATATTACTGAGGACAGTGGGGGTGTTTTACACTTCACAGGGTATATCTGACAGTGGGTCATGATATACACAGTGTGTCAGTGAGTGTGTTAATATTAATCTGTGTTCTCTGTCAGTGTGTTAATATTACTGAGGACAGTGGGGGTGTTTTACACTTCACAGGGTGTATCTGACTGTGGGTCATGATATACACAGTGTGTCAGTGAGTGTGTTAATATTAATCTGTGTTCTCTGTCAGTGTGTTAATATTCCTGATGACAGTGGAGGTGTTTTACACTTCACAGGGTGTATCTGACTGTGGGTCATGCTATACACAGTGTGTCAGTGAGAGTGTTAATATTAATCTGTGTTCTCTGTCAGTGTGTTAATATTACTGAGGACAGCGGGGGTGTTTTACACTTCACAGGGTGGATCTGACTGTGAGTCATGATATACACAGTGTGTCAGTGAGTGTGTTAATATTAATCTGTGTTCTCTGTCAGTGTGTTGATATTACTGAGGACAGTGGGGGTGTTTTACACTTCACAGGGTGCATCTGACTGTGGGTCATGATGTACACAGTGTGTCAGTGAGTGTGTTAATATTAATCTGTGTTCTCTGTCAGTGTGTTAATATTCCTGAGGATAGTGGGGATGTTTTACACTTCACAGGGTGTATCTGAATGTGGGTCATGATATACACAGTGTGTCAGTGAGTGTGTTAATATTAATCTGTGTTCTCTGTCAGTGTGCTAATATTCCTGAGGACAGTGGGGGTGTTTTACACTTCACTTGGTGTATCTGACTGTGGGTCATGATATACACAGTGTGTCAGTGAGTGTGTTAATATTAATCTGTGTACTCTGTCAGTGTGTTAATATTCCTGAGGACAGTGGGGGTGTTTTACACTTCACAGGGTTTATCTGACTGTGGGTCATGATGTACACAGTGTGTCAGTGAGTGTGTTAATATTAATCTGTGTTCTCTGTCAGTGTGTTAATATTACTGAGGACAGTGGGGGTGTTCTACACTTCACAGGGTGTATCTGACTGTGGGTCATTATGTACACAGTGTGTCAGTGAGTGTGTTAATATTAATCTGTGTTCTCTGTCAGTGTGTTAATATTCCTGAGGACAGTGGGGGTGTTTTACACTTCACAGGGTGTATCTGACTGTGGGTCATGATATACACAGTGTGTCAGTGAGTGTGTTAATATTAATCTGTGTTCTCTGTCAGTGTGTTAATATTACTGAGGACAGTGGGGGTGTTTTACACTTCACAGGGTTTATCTGACTGTGGGTCATGATATACACAGTGTGTCAGTGAGTGTGCTAATATTAATCTGTGTTCTCTGTCAGTGTGTTAATATTACTGAGGACAGTGGGGGTGTTTTAGACTTCACAGGGTGTATCTGACTGTGGGTCATGATATACACAGTGTGTCAGTGAGTGTGTTAATATTAATCTGTGTTCTCTGTCAGTGTGTTAATATTACTGAGGACAGTGGGGGTATTTTACACTTCACAGGGTGTATCTGACTGTGGGTCATGATATACACAGTGTGTCAGTGAGTGTGTTAATATTAATCTGTGTTCTCTGTCAGTGTGTTAATATTCCTGAGGATAGTGGGGATGTTTTACACTTCACAGGGTGTATCTGAATGTGGGTCATGATATACACAGTGTGTCAGTGAGTGTGTTAATATTAATCTGTGTTCTCTGTCAGTGTGCTAATATTCCTGAGGACAGTGGGGGTGTTTTACACTTCACTTGGTGTATCTGACTGTGGGTCATGATATACACAGTGTGTCAGTGAGTGTGTTAATATTAATCTGTGTTCTCTGTCAGTGTGCTAATATTCCTGAGGACAGTGGGGGTGTTTTACACTTCACTTGGTGTATCTGACTGTGGGTCATGATATACACAGTGTGTCAGTGAGTGTGTTAATATTAATCTGTGTTCTCTGTCAGGTGTTAATATTACCGAGGACAGTGGGGTGTTTTACACTTCACAGGGTGTATCTGACTGCGGGTCATGATGTACACAGTGTGTCAGTGAGTGTGTTAATATTAATCTGTGTTCTCTGTCAGTGTGTTAATATTCCTGAGGACAGTGGGGGTGTTTTACACTTCACAGGGTGTATCTGACTGTGAGTCATGATATACACAGTGTGTCAGGTCAGTGAGTGTGTTAATATTAATCTGTGTTCTCTGTCAATGTGTTAATATTACTGAGGACAGTGGGATGTTTTACACTTCACAGGGTTTATCTGACTGTGGGTCATGATATACACAGTGTGTCAGTGAGTGTGTTAATATTAATCTGTGTTCTCTGTCAGTGTGTTAATATTCCTGAGGACAGTGGGGGTGTTTTACACTTCACAGGGTGTATCTGGCTGTGGGTCATGATATACACAGTGTGTCAGTGAGTGTGTTAATATTAATCTGTGTTCTCTGTCAGTGTGTTAACATTCCTGATGACAGTGGGGATGTTTTACACTTCACAGTGTGTATCTGACTGTGGGTCATGATGTACACAGTGTGTCAGTGAGTATGTTAATATTAATCTGTGTTCTCTGTCAGTGTGTTAATATTACTGAGGACAGTGGGGATGTTTAACACTTCACAGGGTTTATCTGACTGTGGGTCATGATACACACAGTGTGTCAGTGAGTGTGTTAATATTAATCTGTGTTCTCTGTCAGTGTGTTAATATTACTGAGGACAGTGGGGGTGTTTTACACTTCACAGGGTGTATCTGACTGTGGGTCATGATGTAAACAGTGTGTCAGTGAGTGTGTTAATATTAATCTGTGTTCTCTGTCAGTGTGTTAATATTACTGAGGACAGTGGGGGTGTTTTACACTTCACAGGTTGTATCTGACTGTGGGTCATGATGTACACAGTGTGTCAGTGAGTGTGTTAATATTAATCTGTGTTCTCTGTCAGTGTGTTAATATTACTGAGGACAGTGGGGGTGTTTTACACTTCACAGGGTGTATCTGACTGTGGGTCATGATGTACACAGTGTGTCAGTGAGTGTGTTAATTTTAATCTGTGTTCTCTGTCAGTGTGTTAATATTCCTGAGGACAGTGGGGGTGTTTTACACTTCACAGGGTGTATCTGACTGTGGGTCATGATATACACAGTGTGTCAGTGAGTGTGTTAATATTAATCTGTGTTCTCTGTCAGTGTGTTAATATTACTGAGGACAGTGGGGGTGTTTTACACTTCACAGGGTGTATCTGACTGTGGGTCATGATGTACACAGTGTGTCAGTGAGTGTGTTAATATTAATCTGTGTTCTCTGTCAGTGTGTTAATATTCCTGAGGACAGTGGGGGTGTTTTACACTTCACAGGGTGTATCTGACTGTGGGTCATGATATACACAGTGTGTCATTGAGTGTGTTAATATTAATATGTGTTCTCTGTCAGTGTGTTAATATTCCTGAGGACAGTGGGGGTGTTTTACACTTCACAGAGTGTATCTGACTGTGGGTCATGATATACACAGTGTGTCAGTGAGTGTGTTAATATTAATCTGTGTTCTCTGTCAGGTGTTAATATTACCGAGGACAGTGGGGGTGTTTTACACTTCACAGGGTGTATCTGACTGTGGGTCATGATGTACACAGTGTGTCAGTGAGTGTGTTAATATTAATCTGTGTTCTCTGTCAGTGTGTTAATATTCCTGATGACAGTGGGGGTGTTTTACACTTCACAGGGTGTATCTGACTGTGGGTCATGATATACACAGTGTGTCAGTGAGTGTGTTAATATTAATCTGTGTTCTCTGTCAGTGTGTTAATATTCCTGAGGACAGTGGGGGTGTTTTACACTTCACAGGGTGTATCTGACTGTGGGTCATGATATACACAGTGTGTCAGTGAGTGTTAATATTAATCTGTGTACTCTGTCAGTGTGTTAATATTACTGAGGACAGTGGGGGTGTTTTACACTTCACAGGGTATATCTGACAGTGGGTCATGATATACACAGTGTGTCAGTGAGTGTGTTAATATTAATCTGTGTTCTCTGTCAGTGTGTTAATATTACTGAGGACAGTGGGGGTGTTTTACACTTCACAGGGTGTATCTGACTGTGGGTCATGATATACACAGTGTGTCAGTGAGTGTGTTAATATTAATCTGTGTTCTCTGTCAGTGTGTTAATATTCCTGATGACAGTGGAGGTGTTTTACACTTCACAGGGTGTATCTGACTGTGGGTCATGATATACACAGTGTGTCAGTGAGAGTGTTAATATTAATCTGTGTTCTCTGTCAGTGTGTTAATATTACTGAGGACAGCGGGGGTGTTTTACACTTCACAGGGTGGATCTGACTGTGAGTCATGATATACACAGTGTGTCAGTGAGTGTGTTAATATTAATCTGTGTTCTCTGTCAGTGTGTTGATATTACTGAGGACAGTGGGGGTGTTTTACACTTCACAGGGTGCATCTGACTGTGGGTCATGATGTACACAGTGTGTCAGTGAGTGTGTTAATATTAATCTGTGTTCTCTGTCAGTGTGTTAATATTCCTGAGGATAGTGGGGATGTTTTACACTTCACAGGGTGTATCTGAATGTGGGTCATGATATACACAGTGTGTCAGTGAGTGTGTTAATATTAATCTGTGTTCTCTGTCAGTGTGCTAATATTCCTGAGGACAGTGGGGGTGTTTTACACTTCACTTGGTGTATCTGACTGTGGGTCATGATATACACAGTGTGTCAGTGAGTGTGTTAATATTAATCTGTGTACTCTGTCAGTGTGTTAATATTCCTGAGGACAGTGGGGGTGTTTTACACTTCACAGGGTTTATCTGACTGTGGGTCATGATGTACACAGTGTGTCAGTGAGTGTGTTAATATTAATCTGTGTTCTCTGTCAGTGTGTTAATATTACTGAGGACAGTGGGGGTGTTCTACACTTCACAGGGTGTATCTGACTGTGGGTCATTATGTACACAGTGTGTCAGTGAGTGTGTTAATATTAATCTGTGTTCTCTGTCAGTGTGTTAATATTCCTGAGGACAGTGGGGGTGTTTTACACTTCACAGGGTGTATCTGACTGTGGGTCATGATATACACAGTGTGTCAGTGAGTGTGTTAATATTAATCTGTGTTCTCTGTCAGTGTGTTAATATTACTGAGGACAGTGGGGGTGTTTTACACTTCACAGGGTTTATCTGACTGTGGGTCATGATATACACAGTGTGTCAGTGAGTGTGCTAATATTAATCTGTGTTCTCTGTCAGTGTGTTAATATTACTGAGGACAGTGGGGGTGTTTTAGACTTCACAGGGTGTATCTGACTGTGGGTCATGATATACACAGTGTGTCAGTGAGTGTGTTAATATTAATCTGTGTTCTCTGTCAGTGTGTTAATATTACTGAGGACAGTGGGGGTATTTTACACTTCACAGGGTGTATCTGACTGTGGGTCATGATATACACAGTGTGTCAGTGAGTGTGTTAATATTAATCTGTGTTCTCTGTCAGTGTGTTAATATTCCTGAGGATAGTGGGGATGTTTTACACTTCACAGGGTGTATCTGAATGTGGGTCATGATATACACAGTGTGTCAGTGAGTGTGTTAATATTAATCTGTGTTCTCTGTCAGTGTGCTAATATTCCTGAGGACAGTGGGGGTGTTTTACACTTCACTTGGTGTATCTGACTGTGGGTCATGATATACACAGTGTGTCAGTGAGTGTGTTAATATTAATCTGTGTACTCTGTCAGTGTGTTAATATTCCTGAGGACAGTGGGGGTGTTTTACACTTCACAGGGTTTATCTGACTGTGGGTCATGATGTACACAGTGTGTCAGTGAGTGTGTTAATATTAATCTGTGTTCTCTGTCAGTGTGTTAATATTACTGAGGACAGTGGGGGTGTTCTACACTTCACAGGGTGTATCTGACTGTGGGTCATTATGTACACAGTGTGTCAGTGAGTGTGTTAATATTAATCTGTGTTCTCTGTCAGTGTGTTAATATTGCTGAGGACAGTGGGGGTGTTTTACACTTCACAGGGTGTATCTGACTGTGGGTCATGATATACACAGTGTGTCAGTGAGTGTGTTAATATTAATCTGTGTTCTCTGTCAGTGTGTTAATATTCCTGAGGACAGTGGGGATGTTTTACACTTCACAGGGTGTATCTGAATGTGGGTCATGATGTACACAGTGTGTCGGTGAGTGTGTTAATATTAATCTGTGTTCTCTGTCAGTGTGTTAATATTCCTGAGGACAGTGGGGATGTTTTACACTTCACAGGGTGTATCTGACTGTGGGTCATGATATACACAGTGTGTCAGTGAGTGTGTTAATATTAATCTGTGTTCTCTGTCAGTGTGTTAATATTCCTGAGGACAGTGGGGGTGTTTTACACTTCACAGGGTGTATCTGACTGTGGGTCATGATATACACAGTGTGTCAGTGAGTGTTAATATTAATCTGTGTACTCTGTCAGTGTGTTAATATTACTGAGGACAGTGGGGGTGTTTTACACTTCACAGGGTATATCTGACAGTGGGTCATGATATACACAGTGTGTCAGTGAGTGTGTTAATATTAATCTGTGTTCTCTGTCAGTGTGTTAATATTACTGAGGACAGTGGGGGTGTTTTACACTTCACAGGGTGTATCTGACTGTGGGTCATGATATACACAGTGTGTCAGTGAGTGTGTTAATATTAATCTGTGTTCTCTGTCAGTGTGTTAATATTCCTGATGACAGTGGAGGTGTTTTACACTTCACAGGGTGTATCTGGCTGTGGGTCATGATATACACAGTGTGTCAGTGAGAGTGTTAATATTAATCTGTGTTCTCTGTCAGTGTGTTAATATTACTGAGGACAGCGGGGGTGTTTTACACTTCACAGGGTGTATCTGACTGTGGGTCATGATATACACAGTGTGTCAGTGAGTGTGTTAATATTAATCTGTTTTCTCTGTCAGTGTGTTGATATTACTGAGGACAGTGGGGGTGTTTTACACTTCACAGGGTGCATCTGACTGTGGGTCATGATGTACACAGTGTGTCAGTGAGTGTGTTAATATTAATCTGTGTTCTCTGTCAGTGTGTTAATATTCCTGAGGATAGTGGGGATGTTTTACACTTCACAGGGTGTATCTGAATGTGGGTCATGATATACACAGTGTGTCAGTGAGTGTGTTAATATTAATCTGTGTTCTCTGTCAGTGTGCTAATATTCCTGAGGACAGTGGGGGTGTTTTACACTTCACTTGGTGTATCTGACTGTGGGTCATGATATACACAGTGTGTCAGTGAGTGTGTTAATATTAATCTGTGTACTCTGTCAGTGTGTTAATATTCCTGAGGACAGTGGGGGTGTTTTACACTTCACAGGGTTTATCTGACTGTGGGTCATGATGTACACAGTGTGTCAGTGAGTGTGTTAATATTAATCTGTGTTCTCTGTCAGTGTGTTAATATTACTGAGGACAGTGGGGGTGTTCTACACTTCACAGGGTGTATCTGACTGTGGGTCATTATGTACACAGTGTGTCAGTGAGTGTGTTAATATTAATCTGTGTTCTCTGTCAGTGTGTTAATATTGCTGAGGACAGTGGGGGTGTTTTACACTTCACAGGGTGTATCTGACTGTGGGTCATGATATACACAGTGTGTCAGTGAGTGTGTTAATATTAATCTGTGTTCTCTGTCAGTGTGTTAATATTACTGAGGACAGTGGGGGTGTTTTACACTTCACAGGGTTTATCTGACTGTGGGTCATGATATACACAGTGTGTCAGTGAGTGTGCTAATATTAATCTGTGTTCTCTGTCAGTGTGTTAATATTACTGAGGACAGTGGGGGTGTTTTAGACTTCACAGGGTGTATCTGACTGTGGGTCATGATATACACAGTGTGTCAGTGAGTGTGTTAATATTAATCTGTGTACTCTGTCAGTGTGTTAATATTCCTGAGGACAGTGGGGGTGTTTTACACTTCACAGGGTTTATCTGACTGTGGGTCATGATGTACACAGTGTGTCAGTGAGTGTGTTAATATTAATCTGTGTTCTCTGTCAGTGTGTTAATATTACTGAGGACAGTGGGGGTGTTCTACACTTCACAGGGTGTATCTGACTGTGGGTCATTATGTACACAGTGTGTCAGTGAGTGTGTTAATATTAATCTGTGTTCTCTGTCAGTGTGTTAATATTCCTGAGGACAGTGGGGGTGTTTTACACTTCACAGGGTGTATCTGACTGTGGGTCATGATATACACAGTGTGTCAGTGAGTGTGTTAATATTAATCTGTGTTCTCTGTCAGTGTGTTAATATTACTGAGGACAGTGGGGGTGTTTTACACTTCACAGGGTTTATCTGACTGTGGGTCATGATATACACAGTGTGTCAGTGAGTGTGCTAATATTAATCTGTGTTCTCTGTCAGTGTGTTAATATTACTGAGGACAGTGGGGGTGTTTTACACTTCACAGGGTGTATCTGACTGTGGGTCATGATATACACAGTGTGTCAGTGAGTGTGTTAATATTAATCTGTGTTCTCTGTCAGTGTGTTAATATTACTGAGGACAGTGGGGGTATTTTACACTTCACAGGGTGTATCTGACTGTGGGTCATGATATACACAGTGTGTCAGTGAGTGTGTTAATATTAATCTGTGTTCTCTGTCAGTGTGTTAATATTCCTGAGGATAGTGGGGATGTTTTACACTTCACAGGGTGTATCTGAATGTGGGTCATGATATACACAGTGTGTCAGTGAGTGTGTTAATATTAATCTGTGTTCTCTGTCAGTGTGCTAATATTCCTGAGGACAGTGGGGGTGTTTTACACTTCACTTGGTGTATCTGACTGTGGGTCATGATATACACAGTGTGTCAGTGAGTGTGTTAATATTAATCTGTGTTCTCTGTCAGTGTGCTAATATTCCTGAGGACAGTGGGGGTGTTTTACACTTCACTTGGTGTATCTGACTGTGGGTCATGATATACACAGTGTGTCAGTGAGTGTGTTAATATTAATCTGTGTTCTCTGTCAGGTGTTAATATTACCGAGGACAGTGGGGTGTTTTACACTTCACAGGGTGTATCTGACTGCGGGTCATGATGTACACAGTGTGTCAGTGAGTGTGTTAATATTAATCTGTGTTCTCTGTCAGTGTGTTAATATTCCTGAGGACAGTGGGGGTGTTTTACACTTCACAGGGTGTATCTGACTGTGAGTCATGATATACACAGTGTGTCAGGTCAGTGAGTGTGTTAATATTAATCTGTGTTCTCTGTCAATGTGTTAATATTACTGAGGACAGTGGGATGTTTTACACTTCACAGGGTTTATCTGACTGTGGGTCATGATATACACAGTGTGTCAGTGAGTGTGTTAATATTAATCTGTGTTCTCTGTCAGTGTGTTAATATTCCTGAGGACAGTGGGGGTGTTTTACACTTCACAGGGTGTATCTGGCTGTGGGTCATGATATACACAGTGTGTCAGTGAGTGTGTTAATATTAATCTGTGTTCTCTGTCAGTGTGTTAACATTCCTGATGACAGTGGGGATGTTTTACACTTCACAGTGTGTATCTGACTGTGGGTCATGATGTACACAGTGTGTCAGTGAGTATGTTAATATTAATCTGTGTTCTCTGTCAGTGTGTTAATATTACTGAGGACAGTGGGGATGTTTAACACTTCACAGGGTTTATCTGACTGTGGGTCATGATACACACAGTGTGTCAGTGAGTGTGTTAATATTAATCTGTGTTCTCTGTCAGTGTGTTAATATTACTGAGGACAGTGGGGGTGTTTTACACTTCACAGGGTGTATCTGACTGTGGGTCATGATGTAAACAGTGTGTCAGTGAGTGTGTTAATATTAATCTGTGTTCTCTGTCAGTGTGTTAATATTACTGAGGACAGTGGGGGTGTTTTACACTTCACAGGTTGTATCTGACTGTGGGTCATGATGTACACAGTGTGTCAGTGAGTGTGTTAATATTAATCTGTGTTCTCTGTCAGTGTGTTAATATTACTGAGGACAGTGGGGGTGTTTTACACTTCACAGGGTGTATCTGACTGTGGGTCATGATGTACACAGTGTGTCAGTGAGTGTGTTAATTTTAATCTGTGTTCTCTGTCAGTGTGTTAATATTCCTGAGGACAGTGGGGGTGTTTTACACTTCACAGGGTGTATCTGACTGTGGGTCATGATATACACAGTGTGTCAGTGAGTGTGTTAATATTAATCTGTGTTCTCTGTCAGTGTGTTAATATTACTGAGGACAGTGGGGGTGTTTTACACTTCACAGGGTGTATCTGACTGTGGGTCATGATGTACACAGTGTGTCAGTGAGTGTGTTAATATTAATCTGTGTTCTCTGTCAGTGTGTTAATATTCCTGAGGACAGTGGGGGTGTTTTACACTTCACAGGGTGTATCTGACTGTGGGTCATGATATACACAGTGTGTCATTGAGTGTGTTAATATTAATATGTGTTCTCTGTCAGTGTGTTAATATTCCTGAGGACAGTGGGGGTGTTTTACACTTCACAGAGTGTATCTGACTGTGGGTCATGATATACACAGTGTGTCAGTGAGTGTGTTAATATTAATCTGTGTTCTCTGTCAGGTGTTAATATTACCGAGGACAGTGGGGGTGTTTTACACTTCACAGGGTGTATCTGACTGTGGGTCATGATGTACACAGTGTGTCAGTGAGTGTGTTAATATTAATCTGTGTTCTCTGTCAGTGTGTTAATATTCCTGATGACAGTGGGGGTGTTTTACACTTCACAGGGTGTATCTGACTGTGGGTCATGATATACACAGTGTGTCAGTGAGTGTGTTAATATTAATCTGTGTTCTCTGTCAGTGTGTTAATATTCCTGAGGACAGTGGGGGTGTTTTACACTTCACAGGGTGTATCTGACTGTGGGTCATGATATACACAGTGTGTCAGTGAGTGTTAATATTAATCTGTGTACTCTGTCAGTGTGTTAATATTACTGAGGACAGTGGGGGTGTTTTACACTTCACAGGGTATATCTGACAGTGGGTCATGATATACACAGTGTGTCAGTGAGTGTGTTAATATTAATCTGTGTTCTCTGTCAGTGTGTTAATATTACTGAGGACAGTGGGGGTGTTTTACACTTCACAGGGTGTATCTGACTGTGGGTCATGATATACACAGTGTGTCAGTGAGTGTGTTAATATTAATCTGTGTTCTCTGTCAGTGTGTTAATATTCCTGATGACAGTGGAGGTGTTTTACACTTCACAGGGTGTATCTGACTGTGGGTCATGATATACACAGTGTGTCAGTGAGAGTGTTAATATTAATCTGTGTTCTCTGTCAGTGTGTTAATATTACTGAGGACAGCGGGGGTGTTTTACACTTCACAGGGTGGATCTGACTGTGAGTCATGATATACACAGTGTGTCAGTGAGTGTGTTAATATTAATCTGTGTTCTCTGTCAGTGTGTTGATATTACTGAGGACAGTGGGGGTGTTTTACACTTCACAGGGTGCATCTGACTGTGGGTCATGATGTACACAGTGTGTCAGTGAGTGTGTTAATATTAATCTGTGTTCTCTGTCAGTGTGTTAATATTCCTGAGGATAGTGGGGATGTTTTACACTTCACAGGGTGTATCTGAATGTGGGTCATGATATACACAGTGTGTCAGTGAGTGTGTTAATATTAATCTGTGTTCTCTGTCAGTGTGCTAATATTCCTGAGGACAGTGGGGGTGTTTTACACTTCACTTGGTGTATCTGACTGTGGGTCATGATATACACAGTGTGTCAGTGAGTGTGTTAATATTAATCTGTGTACTCTGTCAGTGTGTTAATATTCCTGAGGACAGTGGGGGTGTTTTACACTTCACAGGGTTTATCTGACTGTGGGTCATGATGTACACAGTGTGTCAGTGAGTGTGTTAATATTAATCTGTGTTCTCTGTCAGTGTGTTAATATTACTGAGGACAGTGGGGGTGTTCTACACTTCACAGGGTGTATCTGACTGTGGGTCATTATGTACACAGTGTGTCAGTGAGTGTGTTAATATTAATCTGTGTTCTCTGTCAGTGTGTTAATATTCCTGAGGACAGTGGGGGTGTTTTACACTTCACAGGGTGTATCTGACTGTGGGTCATGATATACACAGTGTGTCAGTGAGTGTGTTAATATTAATCTGTGTTCTCTGTCAGTGTGTTAATATTACTGAGGACAGTGGGGGTGTTTTACACTTCACAGGGTTTATCTGACTGTGGGTCATGATATACACAGTGTGTCAGTGAGTGTGCTAATATTAATCTGTGTTCTCTGTCAGTGTGTTAATATTACTGAGGACAGTGGGGGTGTTTTAGACTTCACAGGGTGTATCTGACTGTGGGTCATGATATACACAGTGTGTCAGTGAGTGTGTTAATATTAATCTGTGTTCTCTGTCAGTGTGTTAATATTACTGAGGACAGTGGGGGTATTTTACACTTCACAGGGTGTATCTGACTGTGGGTCATGATATACACAGTGTGTCAGTGAGTGTGTTAATATTAATCTGTGTTCTCTGTCAGTGTGTTAATATTCCTGAGGATAGTGGGGATGTTTTACACTTCACAGGGTGTATCTGAATGTGGGTCATGATATACACAGTGTGTCAGTGAGTGTGTTAATATTAATCTGTGTTCTCTGTCAGTGTGCTAATATTCCTGAGGACAGTGGGGGTGTTTTACACTTCACTTGGTGTATCTGACTGTGGGTCATGATATACACAGTGTGTCAGTGAGTGTGTTAATATTAATCTGTGTACTCTGTCAGTGTGTTAATATTCCTGAGGACAGTGGGGGTGTTTTACACTTCACAGGGTTTATCTGACTGTGGGTCATGATGTACACAGTGTGTCAGTGAGTGTGTTAATATTAATCTGTGTTCTCTGTCAGTGTGTTAATATTACTGAGGACAGTGGGGGTGTTCTACACTTCACAGGGTGTATCTGACTGTGGGTCATTATGTACACAGTGTGTCAGTGAGTGTGTTAATATTAATCTGTGTTCTCTGTCAGTGTGTTAATATTGCTGAGGACAGTGGGGGTGTTTTACACTTCACAGGGTGTATCTGACTGTGGGTCATGATATACACAGTGTGTCAGTGAGTGTGTTAATATTAATCTGTGTTCTCTGTCAGTGTGTTAATATTCCTGAGGACAGTGGGGATGTTTTACACTTCACAGGGTGTATCTGAATGTGGGTCATGATGTACACAGTGTGTCGGTGAGTGTGTTAATATTAATCTGTGTTCTCTGTCAGTGTGTTAATATTCCTGAGGACAGTGGGGATGTTTTACACTTCACAGGGTGTATCTGACTGTGGGTCATGATATACACAGTGTGTCAGTGAGTGTGTTAATATTAATCTGTGTTCTCTGTCAGTGTGTTAATATTCCTGAGGACAGTGGGGGTGTTTTACACTTCACAGGGTGTATCTGACTGTGGGTCATGATATACACAGTGTGTCAGTGAGTGTTAATATTAATCTGTGTACTCTGTCAGTGTGTTAATATTACTGAGGACAGTGGGGGTGTTTTACACTTCACAGGGTATATCTGACAGTGGGTCATGATATACACAGTGTGTCAGTGAGTGTGTTAATATTAATCTGTGTTCTCTGTCAGTGTGTTAATATTACTGAGGACAGTGGGGGTGTTTTACACTTCACAGGGTGTATCTGACTGTGGGTCATGATATACACAGTGTGTCAGTGAGTGTGTTAATATTAATCTGTGTTCTCTGTCAGTGTGTTAATATTCCTGATGACAGTGGAGGTGTTTTACACTTCACAGGGTGTATCTGGCTGTGGGTCATGATATACACAGTGTGTCAGTGAGAGTGTTAATATTAATCTGTGTTCTCTGTCAGTGTGTTAATATTACTGAGGACAGCGGGGGTGTTTTACACTTCACAGGGTGTATCTGACTGTGGGTCATGATATACACAGTGTGTCAGTGAGTGTGTTAATATTAATCTGTTTTCTCTGTCAGTGTGTTGATATTACTGAGGACAGTGGGGGTGTTTTACACTTCACAGGGTGCATCTGACTGTGGGTCATGATGTACACAGTGTGTCAGTGAGTGTGTTAATATTAATCTGTGTTCTCTGTCAGTGTGTTAATATTCCTGAGGATAGTGGGGATGTTTTACACTTCACAGGGTGTATCTGAATGTGGGTCATGATATACACAGTGTGTCAGTGAGTGTGTTAATATTAATCTGTGTTCTCTGTCAGTGTGCTAATATTCCTGAGGACAGTGGGGGTGTTTTACACTTCACTTGGTGTATCTGACTGTGGGTCATGATATACACAGTGTGTCAGTGAGTGTGTTAATATTAATCTGTGTACTCTGTCAGTGTGTTAATATTCCTGAGGACAGTGGGGGTGTTTTACACTTCACAGGGTTTATCTGACTGTGGGTCATGATGTACACAGTGTGTCAGTGAGTGTGTTAATATTAATCTGTGTTCTCTGTCAGTGTGTTAATATTACTGAGGACAGTGGGGGTGTTCTACACTTCACAGGGTGTATCTGACTGTGGGTCATTATGTACACAGTGTGTCAGTGAGTGTGTTAATATTAATCTGTGTTCTCTGTCAGTGTGTTAATATTGCTGAGGACAGTGGGGGTGTTTTACACTTCACAGGGTGTATCTGACTGTGGGTCATGATATACACAGTGTGTCAGTGAGTGTGTTAATATTAATCTGTGTTCTCTGTCAGTGTGTTAATATTACTGAGGACAGTGGGGGTGTTTTACACTTCACAGGGTTTATCTGACTGTGGGTCATGATATACACAGTGTGTCAGTGAGTGTGCTAATATTAATCTGTGTTCTCTGTCAGTGTGTTAATATTACTGAGGACAGTGGGGGTGTTTTAGACTTCACAGGGTGTATCTGACTGTGGGTCATGATATACACAGTGTGTCAGTGAGTGTGTTAATATTAATCTGTGTTCTCTGTCAGTGTGTTAATATTACTGAGGACAGTGGGGGTGTTTTACACTTCACAGGGTGTATCTGACTGTGGGTCATGATATACACAGTGTGTCAGTGAGTGTGTTAATATTAATCTGTGTTCTCTGTCAGTGTGTTAATATTCCTGAGGACAGTGGGGGTGTTTTACACTTCACAGGGTGTATCTGACTGTGGGTCATGATGTACACAGTGTGTCAGTGAGTGTGTTAATATTAATCTGTGTTCTCTGTCAGTGTGTTAATATTCCTGAGGACAGTGGGGATGTTTTACACTTCACAGGGTGTATCTGAATGTGGGTCATGATGTACACAGTGTGTCGGTGAGTGTGTTAATATTAATCTGTGTTCTCTGTCAGTGTGTTAATATTCCTGAGGACAGTGGGGATGTTTTACACTTCACAGGGTGTATCTGACTGTGGGTCATGATATACACAGTGTGTCAGTGAGTGTGTTAATATTAATCTGTGTTCTCTGTCAGTGTGTTAATATTCCTGAGGACAGTGGGGGTGTTTTACACTTCACAGGGTGTATCTGACTGTGGGTCATGATATACACAGTGTGTCAGTGAGTGTTAATATTAATCTGTGTACTCTGTCAGTGTGTTAATATTACTGAGGACAGTGGGGGTGTTTTACACTTCACAGGGTATATCTGACAGTGGGTCATGATATACACAGTGTGTCAGTGAGTGTGTTAATATTAATCTGTGTTCTCTGTCAGTGTGTTAATATTACTGAGGACAGTGGGGGTGTTTTACACTTCACAGGGTGTATCTGACTGTGGGTCATGATATACACAGTGTGTCAGTGAGTGTGTTAATATTAATCTGTGTTCTCTGTCAGTGTGTTAATATTCCTGATGACAGTGGAGGTGTTTTACACTTCACAGGGTGTATCTGGCTGTGGGTCATGATATACACAGTGTGTCAGTGAGATTGTTAATATTAATCTGTGTTCTCTGTCAGTGTGTTAATATTACTGAGGACAGCGGGGGTGTTTTACACTTCACAGGGTGGATCTGACTGTGAGTCATGATATACACAGTGTGTCAGTGAGTGTGTTAATATTAATCTGTGTTCTCTGTCAGTGTGTTGATATTACTGAGGACAGTGGGGGTGTTTTACACTTCACAGGGTGCATCTGACTGTGGGTCATGATGTACACAGTGTGTCAGTGAGTGTGTTAATATTAATCTGTGTTCTCTGTCAGTGTGTTAATATTCCTGAGGATAGTGGGGATGTTTTACACTTCACAGGGTGTATCTGAATGTGGGTCATGATATACACAGTGTGTCAGTGAGTGTGTTAATATTAATCTGTGTTCTCTGTCATTGTGTTAATATTCCTGAGGACAGTGGGGGTGTTTTACACTTCACAGGGTGTATCTGACTGTGGGTCATGATATACACAGTGTGTCAGTGAGTGTGTTAATATTAATCTGTGTACACTGTCAGTGTGTTAATATTACTGAGGACAGTGGGGGTGTTTTACACTTCACAGGGTTTATCTGACTGTGGGTCATGATGTACACAGTGTGTCAGTGAGTGTGTTAATATTAATCTGTGTTCTCTGTCAGTGTGCTAATATTACTGAGGACAGTGGGGGTGTTTTACACTTCACAGGGTGTATCTGACTGTGGGTCATTATGTACACAGTGTGTCAGTGAGTGTGTTAATATTAATCTGTGTTCTCTGTCAGTGTGTTAATATTGCTGAGGACAGTGGGGGTGTTTTACACTTCACAGGGTGTATCTGACTGTGGGTCATGATATACACAGTGTGTCAGTGAGTGTGTTAATATTAATCTGTGTTCTCTGTCAGTGTGTTAATATTACTGAGGACAGTCGGGGTGTTTTACACTTCACAGGGTTTATCTGACTGTGGGTCATGATATACACAGTGTGTCAGTGAGTGTGCTAATATTAATCTGTGTTCTCTGTCAGTGTGTTAATATTACTGAGGACAGTGGGGGTGTTTTACACTTCACAGGGTGTATCTGACTGTGGGTCATGATATACACAGTGTGTCAGTGAGTGTGTTAATATTAATCTGTGTTCTCTGTCAGTGTGTTAATATTACTGAGGACAGTGGGGGTGTTTTACACTTCACAGGGTGTATCTGACTGTGGGTCATGATATACACAGTGTGTCAGTGAGTGTGTTAATATTAATCTGTGTTCTCTGTCAGTGTGTTAATATTCCTGAGGACAGTGGGGGTGTTTTACACTTCACAGGGTGTATCTGACTGTGGGTCATGATGTACACAGTGTGTCAGTGAGTGTGTTAATATTAATCTGTGTTCTCTGTCAGTGTGTTAATATTCCTGAGGACAGTGGGGATGTTTTACACTTCACAGGGTGTATCTGACTGTGGGTCATGATATACACAGTGTGTCAGTGAGTGTGTTAATATTAATCTGTGTTCTCTGTCAGTGTGTTAATATTGCTGAGGACAGTGGGGGTGTTTTACACTTCACAGGGTGTATCTGACTGTGGGTCATGATATACACAGTGTGTCAGTGAGTGTGTTAATATTAATCTGTGTTCTCTGTCAGTGTGTTAATATTCCTGAGGACAGTGGGGGTGTTTTACACTTCACAGGGTGTATCTGACTGTGGGTCATGATATACACAGTGTGTCAGTGAGTGTGTTAATATTGATCTGTGTTCTCTGTCAGTGTGTTAATATTACTGAGGACAGTGGGGGTGTTTTACACTTCACAGGGTGTATCTGACTGTGGGTCATGATATACACAGTGTGTCAGTGAGTGTGTTAATATTAATCTGTGTTCTCTGTCAGTGTGTTAATATTCCTGAGGACAGTGGGGGTGTTTTACACTTCACAGGGTGTATCTGACAGTGGGTCATGATATACACAGTGTGTCAGTGAGTGTGTTAATATTAATCTGTGTTCCCTGTCAGTGTGTTAATATTACTGAGGATAGTGGGGGTGTTTTACACTTCACAGGGTGTATCTGACTGTGGGTCATGATATACACAGTGTGTCAGTGAGTGTGTTAATATTAATCTGTGTTCTCTGTCAGTGTGTTAATATTACTGAGGACAGTGGGGGTGTTTTACACTTCACAGGGTGTATCTGACTGTGGGTCATGATATACACAGTGTGTCAGTGAGTGTGTTAATATTAATCTGTGTTCTCTGTCAGTGTGTTAATATTCCTGAGGACAGTGGGGGTGTTTTACACTTCACAGGGTGTATCTGACTGTGGGTCATGATATACACAGTGTGTCAGTGAGAGTGTTAATATTAATCTGTGTTCTCTGTCAGTGTGTTAATATTACTGAGGACAGTGGGGGTGTTTTACACTTCACAGGGTGTATCTGACTGTGGGTCATGATATACACAGTGTGTCAGTGAGAGTGTTAATATTAATCTGTGTTCTCTGTCAGTGTGTTAATATTCCTGAGGACAGTGGGGGTGTTTTACACTTCACAGGGTTTATCTGACTGTGGGTCATGATATACACAGTGTGTCAGTGAGTGTGTTAATATTAATATGTGTTCTCTGTCAGTGTGTGAATATTACTGAGGACAGTGGGGGTGTTTTACACTTCACAGGGTGTATCTGACTGTGGGTCATGATGTACACAGTGTGTCAGTGAGTGTGTTAATATTAATCTGTGTTCTCTGTCAGTGTGTTAATATTCCTGAGGACAGTGGGGGTGTTTTACACTTCACAGAGTGTATCTGGCTGTGGGTCATGATATACACAGTGTGTCAGTGAGTGTGTTAATATTAATCTGTGTTCTCTGTCAGTGTGTTAATATTACTGAGCACAGTGGGGGTGTTTTACACTTCACAGGGTGTATCTGGCTGTGGGTCATGATATACACAGTGTGTCAGTGAGTGTGTTAATATTAATCTGTGTTCTCTGTCAGTGTGTTAATATTCCTGAGGACAGTGGGGGTGTTTTACACTTCACAGGGTGTATCTGACTGTGGGTCATGATATACACAGTGTGTCAGTGAGTGTGTTAATATTAATCTGTGTTCTCTGTCAGTGTGTTAATATTACTGAGGACAGTGGGGGTGTTTTACACTTCACAGGGTGTATCTGACTGTGGGTCATGATGTACACAGTGTGTCAGTGAGTGTGTTAATATTAATCTGTGTTCTCTGTCAGTGTGTTAATATTACTGAGGACAGTGGGGGTGTTTTACACTTCACAGGGTGTATCTGACTGTGGGTCATGATATACACAGTGTGTCGGTGAGTGTGTTAATATTAATCTGTGTTCTCTGTCAGTGTGTTAATATTACTCAGGACAGTGGGGGTGTTTTACACTTCACAGGGTGTATCTGACTGTGGATCATGATATACACAGTGTGTCAGTGAGTGTGTTAATATTAATCTGTTTTCTCTGTCAGTGTGTTAATATTCCTGAAGACAGTGGGGGTGTTTTACACTTCACAGGGTGTATCTGACTGTGGGTCATGATATCCACAGTGTGTCAGTGAGTGTGTTAATATTAATCTGTGTTCTCTGTCAGTCCGTTAATATTCCTGAGGACAGTGGGGGTGTTTTACACTTCACAGGGTGTATCTGGCTGTGGGTCATGATATACACAGTGTGTCAGTGAGTGTGTTAATATTAATCTGTGTTCTCTGTCAGTGTGTTAATATTCCTGAGGACAGTGGGGGTGTTTTACACTTCACAGGGTGTATCTGACTCTGGGTCATGATATACACAGTGTGTCAGTGAGTGTGTTAACATTAATCTGTGTTCTGTGTCAGTGTGTTAATATTCCTGAGGACAGTGGGGGTGTTTTACACTTCACAGGGTGTATCTGACTGTGGGTCATGATATACACAGTGTGTCAGTGAGTGTGTTAATATTAATCTGTGTTCTCTGTCAGTGTGTTAATATTACTGAGGACAGTGGGGGTGTTTTACTCTTCACAGGGTTTATCTCACTGTGGGTCATGATATACACAGTGTGTCAGTGAGTGTGTTAATATTAATCTGTGTTCTCTGTCAGTGTGTTAATATTCCTGAGGACAGTGGGGATGTTTTACACTTCACAGGGTGTATCTGACTGTGGGTCATGATATACACAGTGTGTCAGTGAGTGTGTTAATATTAATCTGTGTTCTCTGTCAGTGTGTTAATATTACTGAGGACAGTGGGGGTGTTTTACACTTCACAGGGTGTATCTGACTGTGGGTCATGATATACACAGTGTGTCAGTGAGTGTGTTAATATTAATCTGTGTTCTCTGTCAGTGTGTTAATATTCCTGAGGACAGTGGGGGTGTTTTACACTTCACAGGGTGTATCTGACTGTGGGTCATGATGTACACAGTGTGTCAGTGAGAGTGTTAATATTAATCTGTGTTCTCTGTCAGTGTGTTAATATTCCTGAGGACAGTGGGGGTGTTTTACACTTCACAGGGTGTATCTGACTGTGGGTCATGATATACACAATGTGTCAGTGAGTGTGTTAATATTAATCTGTGTTCTCTGTCAGTGTGTTAATATTACTGAGGACAGTGGGGGTGTTTTACACTTCACAGGGTGTATCTGACTGTGGGTCATGATATACGCAGTGTGTCAGTGAGAGTGTTAATATTAATCTGTGTTCTCTGTCAGTGTGTTAATATTACTGAGGACAGTGGTGGTGTTTTACACTTCACAGGGTGTATCTGACTATGGGTCATGATGTACAAAGTGTGTCAGTGAGTGTGTTAATATTAATCTGTGTTCTCTGTCAGTGTGTTAATATTACTGAGGACTGTGGGGATGTTTTACACTTCACAGGGTTTATCTGACTGTGGGTCATGATTTACACAGTGTGTCAGTGAGTGTGTTAATATTAATCTGTGTTCTCTGTCAGTGTGTTAATATTACTGAGGACAGTGGGGGTGTTTTACACTTCACAGGGTGTATCTGACTGTGGGTCATGATATACACAGTGTGTCAGTGAGTGTGTTAATATTAATCTGTGTTCTCTGTCTGTGTGTTAATATTACTGAGGACGGTGGGGGTGTTTTACACTTCACAGGGTTTATCTGACTGTGGGTCATGATTTACACAGTTTGTCAGTGAGTGTGTTAATATTAATCTGTGTTCTCTGTCATTGTGTTAATATTCCTGAGGACAGTGGGGGTGTTTTACACTTCACAGGGTGTATCTGACTCTGGGTCATGATATACACAGTGTGTCAGTGAGTGTGTTAATATTAATCTGTGTTCTCTGTCAGTGTGTTAATATTACTGAGGACGGTGGGGGTGTTTTACACTTCACATGGTGTATCTGACTGTGGGTCATGATATACACAGTGTGTCAGTGAGTGTGTTAATATTAATCTGTGTTCTCTGTCAGTGCGTTAATATTCCTGAGGACAGTGGGGGTGTTTTACACTTCACAGAGTGTATCTGGCTGTGGGTCATGATATACACAGTGTGTCAGTGAGTGTGTTAATATTAATCTGTGTTCTCTGTCAGTGTGTTAATATTACTGAGCACAGTGGGGGTGTTTTACACTTCACAGGGTGTATCTGGCTGTGGGTCATGATATACACAGTGTGTCAGTGAGTGTGTTAATATTAATCTGTGTTCTCTGTCAGTGTGTTAATATTCCTGAGGACAGTGGGGGTGTTTTACACTTCACAGGGTGTATCTGACTGTGGGTCATGATATACACAGTGTGTCAGTGAGTGTGTTAATATTAATCTGTGTTCTCTGTCAGTGTGTTAATATTACTGAGGACAGTGGGGGTGTTTTACACTTCACAGGGTGTATCTGACTGTGGGTCATGATGTACACAGTGTGTCAGTGAGTGTGTTAATATTAATCTGTGTTCTCTGTCAGTGTGTTAATATTACTGAGGACAGTGGGGGTGTTTTACACTTCACAGGGTGTATCTGACTGTGGGTCATGATATACACAGTGTGTCGGTGAGTGTGTTAATATTAATCTGTGTTCTCTGTCAGTGTGTTAATATTACTCAGGACAGTGGGGGTGTTTTACACTTCACAGGGTGTATCTGACTGTGGATCATGATATACACAGTGTGTCAGTGAGTGTGTTAATATTAATCTGTTTTCTCTGTCAGTGTGTTAATATTCCTGAAGACAGTGGGGGTGTTTTACACTTCACAGGGTGTATCTGACTGTGGGTCATGATATACACAGTGTGTCAGTGAGTGTGTTAATATTAATCTGTGTTCTCTGTCAGTGTGTTAATATTACTGAGGACAGTGGGGGTGTTTTACACTTCACAGGGTGTATCTGACTGTGGGTCATGATATACACAGTGTGTCAGTGAGTGTGTTAATATTAATCTGTGTTCTCTGTCAGTGTGTTAATATTCCTGAGGACAGTGGGGGTGTTTTACACTTCACAGGGTGTATCTGACTGTGGGTCATGATGTACACAGTGTGTCAGTGAGAGTGTTAATATTAATCTGTGTTCTCTGTCAGTGTGTTAATATTCCTGAGGACAGTGGGGGTGTTTTACACTTCACAGGGTGTATCTGACTGTGGGTCATGATATACACAATGTGTCAGTGAGTGTGTTAATATTAATCTGTGTTCTCTGTCAGTGTGTTAATATTACTGAGGACAGTGGGGGTGTTTTACACTTCACAGGGTGTATCTGACTGTGGGTCATGATATACGCAGTGTGTCAGTGAGAGTGTTAATATTAATCTGTGTTCTCTGTCAGTGTGTTAATATTACTGAGGACAGTGGTGGTGTTTTACACTTCACAGGGTGTATCTGACTATGGGTCATGATGTACAAAGTGTGTCAGTGAGTGTGTTAATATTAATCTGTGTTCTCTGTCAGTGTGTTAATATTACTGAGGACTGTGGGGATGTTTTACACTTCACAGGGTTTATCTGACTGTGGGTCATGATTTACACAGTGTGTCAGTGAGTGTGTTAATATTAATCTGTGTTCTCTGTCAGTGTGTTAATATTACTGAGGACAGTGGGGGTGTTTTACACTTCACAGGGTGTATCTGACTGTGGGTCATGATATACACAGTGTGTCAGTGAGTGTGTTAATATTAATCTGTGTTCTCTGTCTGTGTGTTAATATTACTGAGGACGGTGGGGGTGTTTTACACTTCACAGGGTTTATCTGACTGTGGGTCATGATTTACACAGTTTGTCAGTGAGTGTGTTAATATTAATCTGTGTTCTCTGTCATTGTGTTAATATTCCTGAGGACAGTGGGGGTGTTTTACACTTCACAGGGTGTATCTGACTCTGGGTCATGATATACACAGTGTGTCAGTGAGTGTGTTAATATTAATCTGTGTTCTCTGTCAGTGTGTTAATATTACTGAGGACGGTGGGGGTGTTTTACACTTCACATGGTGTATCTGACTGTGGGTCATGATATACACAGTGTGTCAGTGAGTGTGTTAATATTAATCTGTGTTCTCTGTCAGTGCGTTAATATTCCTGAGGACAGTGGGGGTGTTTTACACTTCACAGAGTGTATCTGGCTGTGGGTCATGATATACACAGTGTGTCAGTGAGTGTGTTAATATTAATCTGTGTTCTCTGTCAGTGTGTTAATATTACTGAGCACAGTGGGGGTGTTTTACACTTCACAGGGTGTATCTGGCTGTGGGTCATGATATACACAGTGTGTCAGTGAGTGTGTTAATATTAATCTGTGTTCTCTGTCAGTGTGTTAATATTCCTGAGGACAGTGGGGGTGTTTTACACTTCACAGGGTGTATCTGACTGTGGGTCATGATATACACAGTGTGTCAGTGAGTGTGTTAATATTAATCTGTGTTCTCTGTCAGTGTGTTAATATTACTGAGGACAGTGGGGGTGTTTTACACTTCACAGGGTGTATCTGACTGTGGGTCATGATGTACACAGTGTGTCAGTGAGTGTGTTAATATTAATCTGTGTTCTCTGTCAGTGTGTTAATATTACTGAGGACAGTGGGGGTGTTTTACACTTCACAGGGTGTATCTGACTGTGGGTCATGATATACACAGTGTGTCGGTGAGTGTGTTAATATTAATCTGTGTTCTCTGTCAGTGTGTTAATATTACTCAGGACAGTGGGGGTGTTTTACACTTCACAGGGTGTATCTGACTGTGGATCATGATATACACAGTGTGTCAGTGAGTGTGTTAATATTAATCTGTTTTCTCTGTCAGTGTGTTAATATTCCTGAAGACAGTGGGGGTGTTTTACACTTCACAGGGTGTATCTGACTGTGGGTCATGATATACACAGTGTGTCAGTGAGTGTGTTAATATTAATCTGTGTTCTCTGTCAGTCCGTTAATATTCCTGAGGACAGTGGGGGTGTTTTACACTTCACAGGGTGTATCTGGCTGTGGGTCATGATATACACAGTGTGTCAGTGAGTGTGTTAATATTAATCTGTGTTCTCTGTCAGTGTGTTAATATTCCTGAGGACAGTGGGGGTGTTTTACACTTCACAGGGTGTATCTGACTCTGGGTCATGATATACACAGTGTGTCAGTGAGTGTGTTAATATTAATCTGTGTTCTGTGTCAGTGTGTTAATATTCCTGAGGACAGTGGGGGTGTTTTACACTTCACAGGGTGTATCTGACTGTGGGTCATGATATACACAGTGTGTCAGTGAGTGTGTTAATATTAATCTGTGTTCTCTGTCAGTGTGTTAATATTACTGAGGACAGTGGGGGTGTTTTACTCTTCACAGGGTTTATCTCACTGTGGGTCATGATATACACAGTGTGTCAGTGAGTGTGTTAATATTAATCTGTGTTCTCTGTCAGTGTGTTAATATTCCTGAGGACAGTGGCGATGTTTTACACTTCACAGGGTGTATCTGACTGTGGGTCATGATATACACAGTGTGTCAGTGAGTGTGTTAATATTAATCTGTGTTCTCTGTCAGCGTGTTAATATTACTGAGGACAGTGGGGGTGTTTTACACTTCACAGGGTGTATCTGACTGTGGGTCATGATATACACAGTGTGCCAGTGAGTGTGTTAATATTAATCTGTGTTCTCTGTCAGTGTGTTAATATTCCTGAGGACAGTGGGGGTGTTTTACACTTCACAGGGTGTATCTGACTGTGGGTCATGATGTACACAGTGTGTCAGTGAGAGTGTTAATATTAATCTGTGTTCTCTGTCAGTGTGTTAATATTCCTGAGGACAGTGGGGGTGTTTTACACTTCACAGGGTGTATCTGACTGTGAGTCATGATATACACGGTGTGTCAGTGAGTGTGTTAATATTAATCTGTGTTCTCTGTCAGTGTGTTAATATTACTGAGGACAGTGGGGGTGTTTTACACTTCACAGGGTGTATCTGACTGTGGGTCATGATATACACAGTGTGTCAGTGAGTGTGTTAATATTAATCTGTGTTCTCTGTCAGTGTGTTAATATTCCTGAGGACAGTGGGGGTGTTTTACACTTCACAGGGTGTATCTGACTGTGGGTCATGATGTACACAGTGTGTCAGTGAGAGTGTTAATATTAATCTGTGTTCTCTGTCAGTGTGTTAATATTCCTGAGGACAGTGGGGGTGTTTTACACTTCACAGGGTGTATCTGACTGTGAGTCATGATATACACGGTGTGTCAGTGAGTGTGTTAATATTAATCTGTGTTCTCTGTCAGTGTGTTAATATTCCTGAGGACAGTGGGGGTGTTTTACACTTCACAGGGTGTATCTGACTGTGGGTCATGATGTACACAGTGTGTCAGTGAGAGTGTTAATATTAATCTGTGTTCTCTGTCAGTGTGTTACTATTCCTGAGGACAGTTGGGGTGTTTTACACTTCACAGGGTGTATCTGACTGTGGGTCATGATATACACAATGTGTCAGTGAGTGTGTTAATATTAATCTGTGTTCTCTGTCAGTGTGTTAATATTACTGAGGACAGTGGGGGTGTTTTACACTTCACAGGGTGTATCTGACTGTGGGTCATGATATACGCAGTGTGTCAGTGAGAGTGTTAATATTAATCTGTGTTCTCTGTCAGTGTGTTAATATTACTGAGGACAGTGGTGGTGTTTTACACTTCACAGGGTGTATCTGACTATGGGTCATGATGTACAAAGTGTGTCAGTGAGTGTGTTAATATTAATCTGTGTTCTCTGTCAGTGTGTTAATATTACTGAGGACTGTGGGGATGTTTTACACTTCACAGGGTTTATCTGACTGTGGGTCATGATTTACACAGTGTGTCAGTGAGTGTGTTAATATTAATCTGTGTTCTCTGTCAGTGTGTTAATATTACGGAGGACAGTGGGGGTGTTTTACACTTCACAGGGTGCATCTGACTGTGGGTCATGATATACACAGTGTGTCAGTGAGTGTGTTAATATTAATCTGTGTTCTCTGTCTGTGTGTTAATATTACTGAGGACGGTGGGGGTGTTTTACACTTCACAGGGTTTATCTGACTGTGGGTCATGATTTACACAGTGTGTCAGTGAGTGTGTTAATATTAATCTGTGTTCTCTGTCAGTGTGTTAATATTCCTGAGGACAGTGGGGGTGTTTTACACTTCACAGGGTGTATCTGACTCTGGGTCATGATATACACAGTGTGTCAGTGAGTGTGTTAATATTAATCTGTGTTCTCTGTCAGTGTGTTAATATTACTGAGGACGGTGGGGGTGTTTTACACTTCACATGGTGTATCTGACTGTGGGTCATGATATACACAGTGTGTCAGTGAGTGTGTTAATATTAATCTGTGTTCTCTGTCAGTGCGTTAATATTCCTGAGGACAGTGGGGGTGTTTTACACTTCACAGGGTGTATCTGACTGTGGATCATGATATACACAGTGTGTCAGTGAGTGTGTTAATATTAATCTGTTTTCTCTGTCAGTGTGTTAATATTCCTGAAGACAGTGGGGATGTTTTACACTTCACAGGGTGCATCTGACTCTGGGTCATGATATACACAGTGTGTCAGTGAGTGTGTTAATATTAATCTGTGTTCTCTGTCAGTGTGTTAATATTACTGAGGACAGTGGGGGTGTTTTACACTTCACAGGGTGTATCTGACTGTGGGTCATGATGTACACAGTGTGTCAGTGAGTGTGTTAATATTAATCTGTGTTCTCTGTCAGTGTGTTAATATTCCTGAGGACAGTGGGGGTGTTTTACACTTCACAGGGTTTATCTGACTGTGGGTCATGATGTACACAGTGTGTCAGTGAGTGTGTTAATATTAATCTGTGTTCTCTGTCAGTGTGTTAATATTACTGAGGACAGTGGGGGTGTTTTACACTTCACAGGGTTTATCTGACTATGGGTCATGATGTACAAAGTGTGTCAGTGAGTGTGTTAATATTAATCTGTGCTCTCTGTCAGTGTGTTAATATTACTCAGGACAGTGGGGGTGTTTTACACTTCACAGGGTGTATCTGACTGTGAGTCATGATATACACAGTGTGTCAGTGAGTGTGTTAATATTAATCTGTGTTCTCTGTCAGTGTGTTAATATTACTGAGTACAGTGGGGGTGTTTTACACTTCACAGGGTGTATCTGACTGTGGGGCATGATGTACACAGTGTGTCAGTGAGTGTGTCAATATTAATCTGTGTTCTCTGTCAGTGTGTTAATATTACTGAGGACAGTGGGGGTGTTTCACACTTCACAGGGTGTATCTGACTGTGGGTCATGATGTACACAGTGTGTCAGTGAGTGTGTTAATATTAATCTGTGTTCTCTGTCAGTGTGTTAATATTACTGAGGACAGTGGGGGTGTTTTACACTTCACAGGGTGTATCTGACTGTGGGTCATGATATACACAATGTGTCAGTGAGTGTGTTAATTTTAATCTGTGTTCTCTGTCAGTGTGTTAATATTACTGAGGACAGTGGGGGTGTTTTACACTTCACAGGGTTTATCTGACTGTGAGTCATGATGTACACAGTGTGTCAGTGAGTGTGTTAATATTAATCTGTGTTCTCTGTCAGTGTGTTAATATTCCTGAGGACAGTGGGGGTGTTTTACACTTCACAGGGTGTATCTGACTGTGGGTCATGATATACACAGTGTGTCAGTGAGTGTGTTAATATTAATCTGTGTTCTCTGTCAGTGTGTTAATATTACTGAGGACAGTGGGGGTGTTTTACACTTCACAGGGTGTATCTGACTGTGGGTCATGATGTACACAGTGTGTCAGTGAGTGTGTTAATATTAATCTGTGTTCTCTGTCAGTGTGTTAATATTACTGAGGACAGTGGGGGTATTTTACACTTCACAGGGTGTATGTGACTCTGGGTCATGATATACACAGTGTGTCAGTGAGTGTGTTAATATTAATCTGTGTTCTCTGTCAGTGTGTTAATATTACTGAGGATAGTGGGGATGTTTTACACTTCACAGGGTGTATCTGACTCTGGGTCATGATATACACAGTGTGTCAGTGAGTGTGTTAATATTAATCTGTGTTCTCTGTCAGTGTGTTAATATTACTGAGGACAGTGGGGGTGTTTTACACTTCACAGGGTGTATCTGACTGTGGGTCATGATATACACAGTGTGTCAGTGAGTGTGTTAATATTAATCTGTGTTCTCTGTCAGTGTGTTAATATTCCTGAGGACAGTGGGGGTGTTTTACACTTCACAGGGTGCATCTGACTGTGGGTCATGATATACACAGTGTGTCAGTGAGTGTGTTAATATTAATCTGTGTTCTCTGTCAGTGTGTTAATATTACTGAGGACAGTGGGGGTGTTTTACACTTCGCAGGGTGTATCTGACTGTGGGTCATGATGTACACAGTGTGTCAGTGAGTGTGTTAATATTAATCTGTGTTCTCTGTCAGTGTGTTAATATTCCTGAGGACAGTGGGGGTGTTTTACACTTCACAGGGTGTATCTGACTGTGGGTCATGATATACACAGTGTGTCAGTGAGTGTGTTAATATTAATCTGTGTTCTCTGTCAGTGTGTTAATATTCCTGAGGACAGTGGGGGTGTTTTACACTTCACTGGGTTTATCTGACTGTGAGTCATGATGTACACAGTGTGTCAGTGAGTGTGTTAATATTAGTCTGTGTTCTCTGTCAGTGTGTTAATATTACTGAGGACAGTGGGGGTGTTTTACACTTCACAGGGAGTATCTGACTGTGGGTCATGATATACACAGTGTGTCAGTGAGAGTGTTAATATTAATCTGTGTTCTCTGTCAGTGTGTTAATATTCCTGATGACAGTGGGGGTGTTTTACACTTCACAGGGTGTATCTGACTGTGGGTCATGATATACACAGTGTGTCAGTGAGTGTGTTAATATTAATCTGTGTTCTCTGTCAGTGTGTTAATATTACTGAGGACAGTGGGGGTGTTTTACACTTCACAGGGTGTATCTGACTGTGGGTCATGATATACACAGTGTGTCAGTGAGTGTGTTAATATTAATCTGTGTTCTCTGTCAGTGTGTTAATATTACTGAGGACAGTGGGGGTGTTTTACACTTCACAGGGTGTATCTGACTGTGGGTCATGATATACACAGTGTGTCAGTGAGTGTGTTAATATTAATCTGTGTTCTCTGTCAGTGTGTTAATATTCCTGAGGACAGTGGGGATGTTTTACACTTCACAGGGTTAATCTGACTGTGGGTCATGATGTACACAGTGTGTCAGTGAGTGTGTTAATATTAATCTGTGTTCTCTGTCAGTGTGTTAATATTCCTGAGGACAGTGGGGGTGTTTTACACTTCGCAGGGTGTATCTAACTGTGGGTCATGATATACACAGTGTGTCAGTGAGTGTGTTAATATTAATCTGTGTTCTTTGTCAGTGTGTTAATATTACTGAGGACAGTGGGGGTGTTTTACACTTCACAGGGTGTATCTGACTGTGGGTCATGATATACACAGTGTGTCAGTGAGTGTGTTAATATTCATCTGTGTTCTCTGTCAGTGTGTTAATATTACTGAGGACAGTGGGGGTGTTTTACACTTCACAGGGTGTATCTGACTGTGGGTCTTGATATACACAGTGTGTCAGTGAGTGTGTTAATATTAATCTGTGTTCTCTGTCAGTGTGTTAATATTCCTGAGGACAGTGGGGGTGTTTTACACTTCACAGGGTGTATCTGACTGTGGATCATGATATACACAGTGTGTCAGTGAGTGTGTTAATATTAATCTGTGTTCTCTGTCAGTGTGTTAATATTGCTGAGGACAGTGGGGGTGTTTTACACTTCACAGGGGGTATCTGACTGTGGGTCATGATATACACAGTGTGTCAGTGAGTGTGTTAATATTAATCTGTGTTCTCTGTCAGTGTGTTAATATTCCTGAGGACAGTGGGGGTGTTTTACACTTCACAGGGTGTATCTGACTGTGGGTCATGATATACACAGTGTGTCAGTGATTGTGTTAATATTAATCTGTGTTCTCTGTCAGTGTGTTAATATTACTGAGGACAGTGGGGGTGTTTTATACTTCACAGGGTGTATCTGACTGTGGGTCATGATATACACAGTGTGTCAGTGAGTGTGTTAATATTAATCTGTGTTCTCTGTCAGTGTGTTAATATTACTGAGGACAGTGGGGGTGTTTTACACTTCACCGGGTGTATCTGACTGTGGGTCATGATATACACAGTGTGTCAGTGAGTGTGTTAATATTAATCTGTGTTCTCTGTCAGTGTGTTAATATTCCTGAGGACAGTGGGGGTGTTTTACACTTCACAGGGTGTATCTGACTGTGGGTCATGATGTGCACAGTGTGTCAGTGAGTGTGTTAATATTAATCTGTGTTCTCTGTCAGTGTGTTAATATTACTGAGCACAGTGGGGGTGTTTTACACTTCACAGGGTGTATCTGACTGTGGGTCATGATATACACAGTGTGTCAGTGAGTGTGTTAATATTAATCTGTGTTCTCTGTCAGTGTGTTAATATTCCTGAGGACAGTGGGGGTGTTTTACACTTCACAGGGCGTATCTGACAGTGGGTCATGATGTGCACAGTGTGTCAGTGAGTGTGTTAATATTAATCTGTGTTCTCTGTCAGTGTGTTAATATTCCTGAGGACAGTGGGGGTGTTTTACACTTCACAGGGTGTATCTGACTGTGGGTCATGATGTGCACAGTGTGTCAGTGAGTGTGTTAATATTAATCTGTGTTCTCTGTCAGTGTGTTAATATTCCTGAGGACAGTGGGGGTGTTTTACACTTCACCGGGTGTATCTGACTCTGGGTCATGATATACACAGTGTGTCAGTGAGTGTGTTAATATTAATCTGTGTTCTCTGTCAGTGTGTTAATATTACTGAGGACAGTGGGGGTGTTTTACACTTCACAGGGTGTATCTAACTGTGGGTCATGATATACACAGTGTGTCAGTGAGTGTGTTAATATTAATCTGTGTTCTCTGTCAGTGTGTTAATATTCCTGAGGACAGTGGGGGTGTTTTACACTTCACAGGGTGTATCTGACTGTGGGTCATGATGTACACAGTGTGTCAGTGAGTGTGTTAATATTAATCTGTGTTCTCTGTCAGTGTGTTAATATTCCTGAGGACAGTGGGGTGTTTTACACTTCACAGGGTGTATCTGACTGTGGGTCATGATATACACAGTGTGTCAGTGAGTGTGTTAATATTAATCTGTGTTCTCTGTCAGTGTGTTAATATTACTGAGGACAGTGGGGGTGTTTTACACTTCACAGGGTGTATCTGACTGTGAGTCATGATATACACAGT
Organism: Heterodontus francisci; assembly: GCF_036365525.1. Lineage (NCBI taxonomy): Eukaryota > Metazoa > Chordata > Chondrichthyes > Heterodontiformes > Heterodontidae > Heterodontus > Heterodontus francisci. Next base: position 1,140,524 of record NW_027141024.1, read on the forward strand.
GTGTCAGTGAGTGTGTTAATATTAATCTGTGTTCTCTGTCAGTGTGTTAATATTCCTGAGGACAGTGGGGGTGTTTTACACTTCACAGGGTGTATCTGAATGTGGGTCATGATGTGCACAGTGTGTCAGTGAGTGTGTTAATATTAATCTGTGTTCTCTGTCAGTGTGTTAATATTACTGAGGACAGTGGGGGTGTTTTACACTTCACAGGGTGTATCTGACTGTGGGTCATGATATACACAGTGTGTCAGTGAGTGTGTTAATATTAATCTGTGTTCTCTGTCAGTGTGTTAATATTACTGAGGACAGTGGGGGTGTTTTACACTTCACAGGGTGTATCTGACTGTGGGTCATGATATACACAGTGTGTCAGTGAGTGTGTTAATATTAATCGGTGTTCTCTGTCAGTGTGTTAATATTACTGAGGACTGTGGGGGTGTTTTACACTTCACAGGGTGTATCAGACTGTGGGTCATGATATACACAGTGTGTCAGTGAGTGTGTTAATATTAATCTGTGTTCTCTGTCAGTGTGTTAATATTCCTGAGGACAGTGTTGGTGTTTTACACTTCACAGGGTGTATCTAACTGTGGGTCATGATATACACAGTGCGTCAGTGAGTGTGTTAATATTAATCTGTGTTCTCTGTCAGTGTGTTAATATTACTGAGGACAGTGGGTGTGTTTTACACTTCACAGGGTGTATCTGACTGTGGGTCATGATGTACACAGTGTGTCAGTGAGTGTGTTAATATTAATCTGTGTTCTCTGTCAGTGTGTTAATATTACTGAGGACAGTGGGGGTGTTTTACACTTCACAGGGTGTATCTGACTGTGGGTCATGATGTACACAGTTTGTCGGTGAGTGTGTTAATATTAATCTGTGTTCTCTGTCAGTGTGTTAATATTGCTGAGGACAGTGGGCGTGTTTTACACTTCACAGGGTTTATCTGACTGTGGGTCATGATATACACAGTGTGTCAGTGAGTGTGTTAATATTAATCTGTGTTCTCTGTCAGTGTGTTAATATTACTGAGGACAGTGGGGGTGTTTTACACTTCACAGGGTGTATCTGACTGTGGGTCATGATATACACAGTGTGTCAGTGAGTGTGTTAATATTAATCTGTGTTCTCTGTCAGTGTGTTAATATTACTGAGGACAGTGGGGGTGTTTTACACTTCACAGGGTGTATCTGACTGTGGGTCATGATGTACACAGTGTGTCAGTGAGTGTGTTAATATTAATCTGTGTTCTCTGTCAGTGTGTTAATATTACTGAGGACAGTGGGGGTGTTTTACACTTCACAGGGTTTATCTGACTGTGGGTCATGATGTACACAGTGTGTCAGTGAGTGTGTTAATATTAATCTGTGTTCTCTGTCAGTGTGTTAATATTACTGAGGACAGTGGGGATGTTTTACACTTCACAGGGTGTATCTGACTGTGGGTCATGAAAGACACAGTGTGTCAGTGAGTGTGTTAATATTAATCTGTGTTCTCTGTCAGTGTGTTAATATTGCTGAGGACAGTGGGCGTGTTTTACACTTCACAAGGTGTATCTGGCTGTGGGTCATGATATACACAGTGTGTCAGTGAGTGTGTTAATATTAATCTGTGTTCTCTGTCAGTGTGTTAATATTACTGAGGACAGTGGGGGTGTTTTACACTTCACAGGGTGTATCTGACTGTGGGTCATGATATACACAGTGTGTCAGTGAGTGTGTTAATATTAATCTGTGTTCTCTGTCAGTGTGTTAATATTACTGAGGACAGTGGGGGTGTTTTACACTTCACAGGGTGTATCTGACTGTGGGTCATGATATACACAGTGTGTCAGTGAGTGTGTTAATATTAATCTGTGTTCTCTGTCAGTGTGTTAATATTACTGAGGACAGTGGGGGTGTTTTACACTTCACAGGGTGTATCTGACTGTGGGTCATGATATAAACAGTGTGTCAGTGAGTGTGTTAATATTAATCTGTGTTCTCTGTCAGTGTGTTAATATTACTGAGGACAGTGGGGGTGTTTTACACTTCACAGGGTGTATCTGACTGTGGGTCATGATATAAACAGTGTGTCAGTGAGTGTGTTAATATTAATCTGTGTTCTCTGTCAGTGTGTTAATATTCCTGAGGACAGTGGGGTGTTTTACACTTCACAGGGTGTATCTGACTGTGGGTCATGATATACACAGTGTGTCAGTGAGTGTGTTAATATTAATCTGTGTTCTCTGTCAGTGTGTTAATATTACTGAGGACAGTGGGGGTGTTTTACACTTCACAGGGTGTATCTGGCTGTGAGTCATGATATACACAGTGTGTCAGTGAGTGTGTTAATATTAATCTGTGTTCTCTGTCAGTGCGTTAATATTCCTGAGGACAGTGGGGGTGTTTTACACTTCACAGGGTGTATCTGAATGTGGGTCATGATGTGCACAGTGTGTCAGTGAGTGTGTTAATATTAATCTGTGTTCTCTGTCAGTGTGTTAATATTACTGAGGACAGTGGGGGTGTTTTACACTTCACAGGGTGTATCTGAATGTGGGTCATGATATACACAGTGTGTCAGTGAGTGTGTTAATATTAATCTGTGTTCTCTGTCAGTGTGTTAATATTACTGAGGACAGTGGGGGTGTTTTACATTTCACAGGGTGTATCTGACTGTGGGTCATGATATACACAGTGTGTCAGTGAGTGTGTTAATATTAATCTGTGTTCTCTGTCAGTGTGTTAATATTACTGAGGACAGTGGGGGTGTTTTACACTTCACAGGGTGTATCTGACTGTGGGTCATGATATACACAGTGTGTCAGTGAGTGTGTTAATATTAATCGGTGTTCTCTGTCAGTGTGTTAATATTACTGAGGACTGTGGGGGTGTTTTACACTTCACAGGGTGTATCTGACTGTGGGTCATGATATACACAGTGTGTCAGTGAGTGTGTTAATATTAATCTGTGTTCTCTGTCAGTGTGTTAATATTCCTGAGGACAGTGTTGGTGTTTTACACTTCACAGGGTGTATCTAACTGTGGGTCATGATATACACAGTGCGTCAGTGAGTGTGTTAATATTAATCTGTGTTCTCTGTCAGTGTGTTAATATTACTGAGGACAGTGGGGGTGTTTTACACTTCACAGGGTGTATCTGACTGTGGGTCATGATGTACACAGTGTGTCAGTGAGTGTGTTAATATTAATCTGTGTTCTCTGTCAGTGTGTTAATATTACTGAGGACAGTGGGAGTGTTTTACACTTCACAGGGTGTATCTGACTGTGGGTCATGATGTACACAGTTTGTCGGTGAGTGTGTTAATATTAATCTGTGTTCTCTGTCAGTGTGTTAATATTGCTGAGGACAGTGGGCGTGTTTTACACTTCACAGGGTTTATCTGACTGTGGGTCATGATATACACAGTGTGTCAGTGAGTGTGTTAATATTAATCTGTGTTCTCTGTCAGTGTGTTAATATTACTGAGGACAGTGGGGGTGATTTACACTTCACAGGGTGTATCTGACTGTGGGTCATGATATACACAGTGTGTCAGTGAGTGTGTTAATATTAATCTGTGTTCTCTGTCAGTGTGTTAATATTACTGAGGACAGTGGGGGTGTTTTACACTTCACAGGGTGTATCTGACTGTGGGTCATGATGTACACAGTGTGTCAGTGAGTGTGTTAATATTAATCTGTGTTCTGTGTCAGTGTGTTAATATTACTGAGGACAGTGGGGGTGTTTTACACTTCACAGGGTTTATCTGACTGTGGGTCATGATGTACACAGTGTGTCAGTGAGTGTGTTAATATTAATCTGTGTTCTCTGTCAGTGTGTTAATATTACTGAGGACAGTGGGGATGTTTTACACTTCACAGGGTGTATCTGACTGTGGGTCATGAAAGACACAGTGTGTCAGTGAGTGTGTTAATATTAATCTGTGTTCTCTGTCAGTGTGTTAATATTGCTGAGGACAGTGGGCGTGTTTTACACTTCACAAGGTGTATCTGGCTGTGGGTCATGATATACACAGTGTGTCAGTGAGTGTGTTAATATTAATCTGTGTTCTCTGTCAGTGTGTTAATATTACTGAGGACAGTGGGGGTGTTTTACACTTCACAGGGTGTATCTGACTGTGGGTCATGATATACACAGTGTGTCAGTGAGTGTGTTAATATTAATCTGTGTTCTCTGTCAGTGTGTTAATATTACTGAGGACAGTGGGGGTGTTTTACATTTCACAGGGTGTATCTGACTGTGGGTCATGATATACACAGTGTGTCAGTGAGTGTGTTAATATTAATCTGTGTTCTCTGTCAGTGTGTGAATATTACTGAGGACGGTGGGGGTGTTTTACACTTCACAGGGTGTATCTGACTGTGGGTCATGATATACACAGTGTGTCAGTGAGTGTGTTAATATTAATTGGTGTTCTCTGTCAGTGTGTTAATATTACTGAGGACTGTGGGGGTGTTTTACACTTCACAGGGTGTATCTGACTGTGGGTCATGATATACACAGTGTGTCAGTGAGTGTGTTAATATTAATCTGTGTTCTCTGTCAGTGTGTTAATATTCCTGAGGACAGTGTTGGTGTTTTACACTTCACAGGGTGTATCTAACTGTGGGTCATGATATACACAGTGCGTCAGTGAGTGTGTTAATATTAATCTGTGTTCTCTGTCAGTGTGTTAATATTACTGAGGACAGTGGGGGTGTTTTACACTTCACAGGGTGTATCTGACTGTGGGTCATGATGTACACAGTGTGTCAGTGAGTGTGTTAATATTAATCTGTGTTCTCTGTCAGTGTGTTAATATTACTGAGGACAGTGGGAGTGTTTTACACTTCACAGGGTGTATCTGACTGTGGGTCATGATGTACACAGTTTGTCGGTGAGTGTGTTAATATTAATCTGTGTTCTCTGTCAGTGTGTTAATATTGCTGAGGACAGTGGGCGTGTTTTACACTTCACAGGGTTTATCTGACTGTGGGTCATGATATACACAGTGTGTCAGTGAGTGTGTTAATATTAATCTGTGTTCTCTGTCAGTGTGTTAATATTACTGAGGACAGTGGGGGTGTTTTACACTTCACAGGGTGTATCTGACTGTGGGTCATGATATACACAGTGTGTCAGTGAGTGTGTTAATATTAATCTGTGTTCTCTGTCAGTGTGTTAATATTACTGAGGACAGTGGGGGTGTTTTACACTTCACAGGGTGTATCTGACTGTGGGTCATGATGTACACAGTGTGTCAGTGAGTGTGTTAATATTAATCTGTGTTCTCTGTCAGTGTGTTAATATTACTGAGGACAGTGGGGGTGTTTTACACTTCACAGGGTTTATCTGACTGTGGGTCATGATGTACACAGTGTGTCAGTGAGTGTGTTAATATTAATCTGTGTTCTCTGTCAGTGTGTTAATATTACTGAGGACAGTGGGGATGTTTTACACTTCACAGGGTGTATCTGACTGTGGGTCATGAAAGACACAGTGTGTCAGTGAGTGTGTTAATATTAATCTGTGTTCTCTGTCAGTGTGTTAATATTGCTGAGGACAGTGGGCGTGTTTTACACTTCACAAGGTGTATCTGGCTGTGGGTCATGATATACACAGTGTGTCAGTGAGTGTGTTAATATTAATCTGTGTTCTCTGTCAGTGTGTTAATATTACTGAGGACAGTGGGGGTGTTTTACACTTCACAGGGTGTATCTGACTGTGGGTCATGATATACACAGTGTGTCAGTGAGTGTGTTAATATTAATCTGTGTTCTCTGTCAGTGTGTTAATATTACTGAGGACAGTGGGGGTGTTTTACACTTCACAGGGTGTATCTGACTGTGGGTCATGATATACACAGTGTGTCAGTGAGTGTGTTAATATTAATCTGTGTTCTCGGTCAGTGTGTTAATATTACCGAGGACAGTGGGGGTGTTTTACACTTCACAGGGTGTATCTGACTGTGGGTCATGATATAAACAGTGTGTCAGTGAGTGTGTTAATATTAATCTGTGTTCTCTGTCAGTGTGTTAATATTACTGAGGACAGTGGGGGTGTTTTACACTTCACAGGGTGTATCTGACTGTGGGTCATGGTATAAACAGTGTGTCAGTGAGTGTGTTAATATTAATCTGTGTTCTCTGTCAGTGTGTTAATATTACTGAGGACAGTGGGGGTGTTTTACACTTCACAGGGTGTATCTGACTGTGGGTCATGATATACACAGTGTGTCAGTGAGTGTGTTAATATTAATCTGTGTTCTCTGTCAGTGTGTTAATATTCCTGAGGACAGTGGGGGTGTTTTACACATCACAGGGTGTATCTGACTGTGGGTCATGATGGACACAGTGTGTCAGTGAGTGTGTTAATATTAATCTGTGTTCTCTGTCAGTGTGTTAATATTCCTGAGGACAGTGGGGGTGTTTTACACTTCACAGGGTGTATCTGACTGTGGGTCATGATGGACACAGTGTGTCAGTGAGTGTGTTAATATTAATCTGTGTTCTCTGTCAGTGTGTTAATATTACTGAGGACAGTGGGGGTGTTTTACACTTCACAGGGTGTATCTGACTGTGGGTCATGATATACACAGTGTGTCAGTGAGTGTGTTAATATTAATCTGTGTTCTCTGTCAGTGTGATAATATTCCTGAGGACAGTGGGGGTGTTTTACACTTCACAGGGTGTATCTGACTGTGGGTCATGATTTACACAGTGTGTCAGTGAGTGTGTTAATATTAATCTGTGTTCTCTGTCAGTGTGTTAATATTACTGAGGACAGTGGGGGTGTTTTACACTTCACAGGGTGTATCTGAATGTGGGTCATGATATACACAGTGTGTCAGTGAGTGTGTTAATTTTAATCTGTGCTCTCTGTCAGTGTGTTAATATTACTGAGGACAGTGGGGGTGTTTTACACTTCACAGGGTGTATCTGACTGTGGGTCATGATATACACAGTGTGTCAGTGAGTGTGATAATATTAATCTGTGTTCTCTGTCAGTGGGTTAATATTACTGAGGACAGTGGGGGTGTTTTACATTTCACAGGGTGTATCTGACTGTGGGTCATGATATACACAGTGTGTCAGTGAGTGTGTTAATATTAATCTGTGTTCTCTGTCAGTGTGTTAATATTACTGAGGACAGTGGGGGTGTTTTACACTTCACAGGGTGTATCTGACTGTGGGTCATGATATACACAGTGTGTCAGTGAGTGTGTTAATATTAATCGGTGTTCTCTGTCAGTGTGTTAATATTACTGAGGACTGTGGGGGTGTTTTACACTTCACAGGGTGTATCTAACTGTGGGTCATGATATACACAGTGTGTCAGTGAGTGTGTTAATATTAATCTGTGTTCTCTGTCAGTGTGTTAATATTACTGAGGACAGTGGGGGTGTTTTACACTTCACAGGGTGTATCTGACTGTGGGTCATGATGTACACAGTGTGTCAGTGAGTGTGTTAATATTAATCTGTGTTCTCTGTCAGTGTGTTAATATTACTGAGGACAGTGGGAGTGTTTTACACTTCACAGGGTGTATCTGACTGTGGGTCATGATGTACACAGTTTGTCGGTGAGTGTGTTAATATTAATCTGTGTTCTCTGTCAGTGTGTTAATATTGCTGAGGACAGTGGGCGTGTTTTACACTTCACAAGGTGTATCTGGCTGTGGGTCATGATGCACACAGTGTCAATGAGTGTGTTAATATTAATCTGTGTTCTCTGTCAGTGTGTTAATATTACTGAGGACAGTGGGGATGTTTTACACTTCACAGGGTTTATCTGACTGTGGGTCATGATATACACAGTGTGTCAGTGAGTGTGTTAATATTAATCTGTGTTCTCTGTCAGTGTGTTAATATTACTGAGGACAGTGGGGGTGTTTTACACTTCACAGGGTGTATCTGACTGTTGGTCATGATATACACAGTGTGTCAGTGAGTGTGTTAATATTAATCTGTGTTCTCTGTCAGTGTGTTAATATTACTGAGGACAGTGGGGGTGTTTTACACTTCACAGGGTGTATCTGACTGTGGGTCATGATGTACACAGTGTGTCAGTGAGTGTGTTAATATTAATCTGTGTTCTCTGTCAGTGTGTTAATATTACTGAGGACAGTGGGGGTGTTTTACACTTCACAGGGTTTATCTGACTGTGGGTCATGATGTACACAGTGTGTCAGTGAGTGTGTTAATATTAATCTGTGTTCTCTGTCAGTGTGTTAATATTACTGAGGACAGTGGGGGTGTTTTACACTTCACAGGGTGTATATGACTGTGGGTCATGATGTGCACAGTGTGTCAGTGAGTGTGTTAATATTAATCTGTGTTCTCTGTCAGTGTGTTAATATTACTGAGGACAGTGGGGGTGTTTTACCCTTCACAGGGTGTATCTGACTGTGGGTCATGATATACACAGTGTGTCAGTGAATGTGTTAATATTAATCTGTGTTCTCTCTCAGTGTGTTAATATTCCTGAGGACAGTGGGGGTGTTTTACACTTCACAGGGTGTATCTGACTGTGGGTCATGATGTGCACAGTGTGTCAGTGAGTGTGTTAATATTAATCTGTGTTCTCCGTCAGTGTGTTAATATTACTGAGGACAGTGGGGGTGTTTTACACTTCACAGGGTGTATCTGACTGTGGGTCATGATATACACAGTGTGTCAGTGAGTGTGTTAATATTAATCTGTGTTCTCTGTCAGTGTGTTAATATTACTGAGGACAGTGGGGGTGTTTTACACTTCACAGGGTGTATCTGACTGTGAGTCATGATATACACAGTGTGTCAGTGAGTGTGTTAATATTAATCTGTGTTCTCTGTCAGTGTGTTAATATTCCTGAGGACAGTGGGGGTGTTTTACACTTCACAGGGTGTATCTGACTGTGGGTCATGATATACACAGTGTGTCAGTGAGTGTGTTAATATTAATCTGTGTACTCTGTCAGCGTGTTAATATTACTGAGGACAGTGGGGATGTTTTACACTTCACAGGGTGTATCTGCCTGTGGGTCATGATATACACAGTGTGTCACTGAGAGTGTTAATATTAATCTGTGTTCTCTGTCAGTGTGTTAATATTACTGAGGACAGTGGGGGTGTTTTACACTTCACAGGGTGTATCTGACTGTGGGTCATGATGTACACAGTGTGTCAGTGAGTGTGTTAATATTAATCTGTGTTCTCTGTCAGTGTGTTAATATTACTGAGGACAGTGTGGGTGTTTTACACTTCACAGGGTGTATCTGACTGTGGGTCATGATGTACACAGTGTGTCAGTGAGTGTGTTAATATTAATCTGTGTTCTCTGTCAGTGTGTTAATATTACTGAGGACAGTGGGGGTGTTTTACACTTCACAGGGTGTATCTGACTGTGGGTCATGATATACACAGTGTGTCACTGAGTGTGTTAATATTAATCTGTGTTCTCTGTCAGTGTGTTAATATTCCTGAGGACAGTGGGGGTGTTTTACACTTCACAGGGTGTATCTGACTGTGGGTCATGATATACACAGTGTGCCAGTGAGTGTGTTAATATTAATCTGTGTTCTCTGTCAGTGTGTTAATATTCCTGAGGACAGTGGGGTGTTTTACACTTCACAGGGTGTATCTGACTGTGAGTCATGATATACACAGTGTGTCAGTGAGTGTGTTAATATTAATCTGTGTTCTCTGTCAGTGTGTTAATATTCCTGAGGACAGTGGGGGTGTTTTACACTTCACAGGGTGTATCTGACTGTGGGTCATGATGTGCACAGTGTGTCAGTGAGTGTGTTGATATTAATCTGTGTTCTCTGTCAGTGTGTTAATATTACTGAGGACAGTGGGGGTGTTTTACATTTCACAGGGTGTATCTGACTGTGGGTCATGATATACACAGTGTGTCAGTGAGTGTGTTAATATTAATCTGTGTTCTCTGTCAGTGTGTTAATATTACTGAGGACAGTGGGGGTGTTTTACACTTCACAGGGTGTATCTGACTGTGGGTCATGATATACACAGTGTGTCAGTGAGTGTGTTAATATTAATCGGTGTTCTCTGTCAGTGTGTTAATATTACTGAGGACTGTGGGGGTGTTTTACACTTCACAGGGTGTATCTGACTGTGGGTCATGATATACACAGTGTGTCAGTGAGTGTGTTAATATTAATCTGTGTTCTCTGTCAGTGTGTTAATATTCCTGAGGACAGTGTTGGTGTTTTACACTTCACAGGGTGTATCTAACTGTGGGTCATGATATACACAGTGCGTCAGTGAGTGTATTAATATTAATCTGTGTTCTCTGTCAGTGTGTTAATATTACTGAGGACAGTGGGGGTGTTTTACACTTCACAGGGTGTATCTGACTGTGGGTCATGATGTCCACAGTGTGTCAGTGAGTGTGTTAATATTAATCTGTGTTCTCTGTCAGTGTGTTAATATTACTGAGGACAGTGGGAGTGTTTTACACTTCACAGGGTGTATCTGACTGTGGGTCATGATGTACACAGTTTGTCGGTGAGTGTGTTAATATTAATCTGTGTTCTCTGTCAGTGTGTTAATATTGCTGAGGACAGTGGGCGTGTTTTACACTTCACAGGGTTTATCTGACTGTGGGTCATGATATACACAGTGTGTCAGTGAGTGTGTTAATATTAATCTGTGTTCTCTGTCAGTGTGTTAATATTACTGAGGACAGTGGGGGTGTTTTACACTTCACAGGGTGTATCTGACTGTGGGTCATGATATACACAGTGTGTCAGTGAGTGTGTTAATATTAATCTGTGTTCTCTGTCAGTGTGTTAATATTCCTGAGGACAGTGGGGGTGTTTTACACTTCACAGGGTGTATCTGACTGTGGGTCATGATGTACACAGTGTGTCAGTGAGTGTGTTAATATTAATCTGTGTTCTCTGTCAGTGTGTTAATATTACTGAGGACAGTGGGGGTGTTTTACACTTCACAGGGTTTATCTGACTGTGGGTCATGATGTACACAGTGTGTCAGTGAGTGTGTTAATATTAATCTGTGTTCTCTGTCAGTGTGTTAATATTGCTGAGGACAGTGGGCGTGTTTTACACTTCACAAGGTGTATCTGGCTGTGGGTCATGATATACACAGTGTGTCAGTGAGTGTGTTAATATTAATCTGTGTTCTCTGTCAGTGTGTTAATATTACTGAGGACAGTGGGGGTGTTTTACACTTCACAGGGTGTATCTGACTGTGGGTCATGATATACACAGTGTGTCAGTGAGTGAGTTAATATTAATCTGTGTTCTCTGTCAGTGTGTTAATATTACTGAGGACAGTGGGGGTGTTTTACACTTCACAGGGTGTATCTGACTGTGGGTCATCATATACACAGTGTGTCAGTGAGTGTGATAATATTAATCTGTGTTCTCTGTCAGTGTGTTAATATTACTGAGGACAGTGGGGGTGTTTTACATTTCACAGGGTGTATCTGACTGTGGGTCATGATATACACAGTGTGTCAGTGAGTGTGTTAATATTAATCTGTGTTCTCTGTCAGTGTGTTAATATTCCTGAGGACAGTGGGGGTGTTTTACACTTCACAGGCTGTATCTGACTGTGGGTCATGATATACACAGTGTGTCAGTGAGTGTGTTAATATTAATCGGTGTTCTCTGTCAGTGTGTTAATATTACTGAGGACTGTGGGGGTGTTTTACACTTCACAGGGTGTATCTGACTGTGGGTCATGATATACACAGTGTGTCAGTGAGTGTGTTAATATTAATCTGTGTTCTCTGTCAGTGTGTTAATATTCCTGAGGACAGTGTTGGTGTTTTACACTTCACAGGGTGTATCTAACTGTGGGTCATGATATACACAGTGTGTCAGTGAGTGTGTTAATATTAATCTGTGTTCTCTGTCAGTGTGTTAATATTACTGAGGACAGTGGGGGTGTTTTACACTTCACAGGGTGTATCTGACTGTGGGTCATGATGTACACAGTGTGTCAGTGAGTGTGTTAATATTAATCTGTGTTCTCTGTCAGTGTGTTAATATTACTGAGGACAGTGGGAGTGTTTTACACTTCACAGGGTGTATCTGACTGTGGGTCATGATGTACACAGTTTGTCGGTGAGTGTGTTAATATTAATCTGTGTTCCCTGTCAGTGTGTTAATATTGCTGAGGACAGTGGGCGTGTTTTACACTTCACAAGGTGTATCTGGCTGTGGGTCATGATGCACACAGTGTCAGTGAGTGTGTTAATATTAATCTGTGTTCTCTGTCAGTGTGTTAATATTACTGAGGACAGTGGGGATGTTTTACACTTCACAGGGTTTATCTGACTGTGGGTCATGATATACACAGTGTGTCAGTGAGTGTGTTAATATTAATCTGTGTTCTCTGTCAGTGTGTTAATATTACTGAGGACAGTGGGGGTGTTTTACACTTCACAGGGTGTATCTGACTGTGGGTCATGATATACACAGTGTGTCAGTGAGTGTGTTAATATTAATCTGTGTTCTCTGTCAGTGTGTTAATATTACTGAGGACAGTGGGGGTGTTTTACACTTCACAGGGTGTATCTGACTGTGGGTCACGATGTACACAGTGTGTCAGTGAGTGTGTTAATATTAATCTGTGTTCTCTGTCAGTGTGTTAATATTACTGAGGACAGTGGGGGTGTTTTACACTTCACAGGGTTTATCTGACTGTGGGTCATGATGTACACAGTGTGTCAGTGAGTGTGTTAATATTAATCTGTGTTCTCTGTCAGTGTGTTAATATTACTGAGGACAGTGGGGATGTTTTACACTTCACAGGGTGTATCTGACTGTGGGTCATGAAAGACACAGTGTGTCAGTGAGTGTGTTAATATTAATCTGTGTTCTCTGTCAGTGTGTTAATATTGCTGAGGACAGTGGGCGTGTTTTACACTTCACAAGGTGTATCTGGCTGTGGGTCATGATAAACACAGTGTGTCAGTGAGTGTGTTAATATTAATCTGTGTTCTCTGTCAGTGTGTTAATATTACTGAGGACAGTGGGGATGTTTTACACTTCACAGGGTGTATCTGACTGTGGGTCATGATATACACAGTGTGTCAGTGAGTGTGTTAATATTAATCTGTGTTCTCTGTCAGTGTGATAATATTCCTGAGGACAGTGGGGGTGTTTTACACTTCACAGGGTGTATCTGACTGTGGGTCATGATATACACAGTGTGTCAGTGAGTGTGTTAATATTAATCTGTGTTCTCTGTCAGTGTGTTAATATTACTGAGGACAGTGGGGGTGTTTTACACTTCACAGGGTGTATCTGACTGTGGGTCATGATATACACAGTGTGTCAGTGAGTGTGTTAATATTAATCTGTGTTCTCTGTCAGTGTGTTAATATTACTGAGGACAGTGGGGGTGTTTTACACTTCACAGGGTGTATCTGACTGTGGGTCATCATTTACACAGTGTGTCAGTGAGTGTGTTAATATTAATCTGTGTTCTCTGTCAGTGTGTTAATATTACTGAGGACAGTGGGGGTGTTTTACACTTCACAGGGTGTATCTGACTGTGGGTCATGATATACACAGTGTGTCAGTGAGTGTGTTAATATTAATCTGTGTTCTCTGTCAGTGTGTTAATATTACTGAGGACAGTGGGGGTGTTTTACACTTCACAGGGTGTATCTGACTGTGGGTCATGATATACACAGTGTGTCAGTGAGTGTGTTAATATTAATCTGTGTTCTCTGTCAGTGTGTTAATATTACTGAGGACAGTGGGGGTGTTTTACACTTCACCGGGTGTATCTGACTGTGGGTCATGATATACACAGTGTGTCAGTGAGTGTGTTAATATTAATCTGTGTTCTCTGTCAGTGTGTTAATATTACTGAGGACAGTGGGAGTGTTTTACACTTCACAGGGTGTATCTGACTGTGGGTCATGATATACACAGTGTGTCAGTGAGTGTGTTAATATTAATCTGTGTTCTCTGTCAGTGTGTTAATATTCCTGAGGACAGTGGGGATGTTTTACACTTCACAGGGTGTATCTGACTGTGGGTCATGATATACACAGTGTGTCAGTGAGTGTGTTAATATTAATCTGTGTTCTCTGTCAGTGTGTGAATATTACTGATGACAGTGGGGGTGTTTTACACTTCACAGGGTATATCTGACTGTGGGTCATGATATACACAGTGTGTCAGTGAGTGTGTTAATATTAATCTGTGTTCTCTGTCAGTGTGTTAATATTCCTGAGGACAGTGGTGGTGTTTTACACTTCACAGGGTGTATCTGACTGTGGGTCATGATATACACAGTGTGTCAGTGAGTGTGTTAATATTAATCTGTGTTCTCTGTCAGTGTGTGAATATTACTGAGGACAGTGGGGGTGTTTTACACTTCACAGGGTGTATCTGACTGTGGGTCATGATATACACAGTGTGTCAGTGAGTGTGTTAATATTAATCTGTGTTCTCTGTCAGTGTGTTAATATTGCTGAGGACAGTGGGGGTGTTTTACACTTCACAGGGTGTATCTGACTGTTCTTTTCTTTTTTTTCTTTTGGGCCTCCTTATCTCGAGAGACAATGGATACGCGCCTGGAGGTGGTCAGTGGTTTGTGAAGCAGCGCCTGGAGTGGCTATAAAGGCCAATTCTGGAGTGACAGGCTCTTCCACAGGTGCTGCAGAGAAATTTGTTTGTTGGGGCTGTTGCACAGTTGGCTCTCCCCTTGCGCCTCTGTCTTTTTTCCTGCCAACTACTAAGTCTCTTCGACTCGCCACAATTTAGCCCTGTCTTTATGGCTGCCCGCCAGCTCTGGCGAATGCTGGCAACTGACTCCCACGACTTGTGATCAATGTCACACGATTTCATGTCGCGTTTGCAGACGTCTTTATAACGGAGACATGGACGGCCGGTGGGTCTGATACCAGTGGCGAGCTCGCTGTACAATGTGTCTTTGGGGATCCTGCCATCTTCCATGCGGCTCACATGGCCAAGCCATCTCAAGTACCGCTGACTCAGTAGTGTGTATAAGCTGGGGATGTTGGCCGCTTCAAGGACTTCTGTGTTGGAGATATAGTCCTGCCACCTGATGCCAAGTATTCTCCGAAGGCAGCGAAGATGGAATGAATTGAGACGTCACTCTTGGCTGGCATACGTTGTCCAGGCCTCGCTGCCGTAGAGCAAGGTACTGAGGACACAGGCCTGATACACTCGGACTTTTGTGTTCCGTGTCAGTGCGCCATTTTCCCACACTCTCTTGGCCAGTCTGGACATAGCAGTGGAAGCCTTACCCATGCGCTTGTTGATTTCTGCATCTAGAGACAGGTTACTGGTGATAGTTGAGCCTAGGTAGGTGAACTCTTGAACCACTTCCAGAGCGTGGTCGCCAATATTGATGGATGGAGCATTTCTGACATCCTGCCCCATGATGTTCGTTTTCTTGAGGCTGATGGTTAGGCCAAATTCATTGCAGGCAGACGCAAACCTGTCGATGAGACTCTGCAGGCATTCTTCAGTGTGAGATGTTAAAGCAGCATCGTCAGCAAAGAGGAGTTCTCTGATGAGGACTTTCCGTACTTTGGACTTCGCTCTTAGACGGGCAAGGTTGAACAACCTGCCCCCTGATCTTGTGTGGAGGAAAATTCCTTCTTCAGAGGATTTGAACGCATGTGAAAGCAGCAGGGAGAAGAAAATCCCAAAAAGTGTGGGTGCGAGAACACAGCCCTGTTTCACACCACTCAGGATAGGAAAGGGCTCTGATGAGGAGCCACCATGTTGAATTGTGCCTTTCATATTGTCATGGAATGAGGTGATGATACTTAGTAGCTTTGGTGGACATCCGATCTTTTCTAGTAGTCTGAAGAGACCACGTCTGCTGACGAGGTCAAAGGCTTTGGTGAGATCAATGAAAGCAATGTAGAGGGGCATCTGTTGTTCACGGCATTTCTCCTGTATCTGACGAAGGGAGAACAGCATGTCAATAGTCGATCTCTCTGCACGAAAGCCACACTGTGCCTCAGGGTAGACGCACTCGGCCAGCTTCTGGAGCCTGTTCAGAGCGACTCGAGCAAAGACTTTCCCCACTATGCTGAGCAGGGAGATTCCACGGTAGTTGTTGCAGTCACCGCGGTCACCTTTGTTTTTATAGAGGGTGATGATGTTGGCATCGCGCATGCCCTGGGGTACTGCTCCCTCGTCCCAGCACAGGCATAGCAGTTCATGTAGTGCTGAGAGTATAGCAGGCTTGGCACTCTTGATTATTTCAGGGGTAATGCTGTCCTTCCCAGGGGCTTTTCCGCTGGCTAGGGAATCAATGGCATCACTGAGTTCCGATTTGGTTGGCTGTATGTCAAGCTCATCCATGACTGGTAGAGGCTGGGCTGCATTGAGGGCAGTCTCAGTGACAGCATTCTCCCTGGAGTACAGTTCTAGGTAGTGCTCAACCCAGCGGTCCATCTGTTTGCGTTGGTCAGTGATTATGTCCCCCGATTTAGATTTGAGGGGGGTGATCTTCTTGATGGTTGGCCCAAGAGCTCTCTTCATGCCATCATACATTCCTCTGATGTTTCCGGTGTCTGAGGCCAGCTGAATATGACTGCATAGGTGTTGCCAGTAGTCGTTTGCGCAACGCCTAGCTGTTCTTTGTGCAGTACTTCTGGCTGCTTTAAGTGCTGCGGATGTTAAATCGCTGGGGGCTTTCTTGTAGTTCAAAAGTGCAATGCGCTTAGCGGCTATGACAGGTTCCAGCTCTTCATTATGAGATTGAAACCAGTCTGCAGTCTGCAGTCTGCAGGACAGTGGGGGTGTTTTACACTTCACAGGGTGTATCTGACTGTGGGTCATGATATACACAGTGTGTCAGTGAGTGTGTTAATATTAATCTGTGTTCTCTGTCAGTGTGTTAATATTACTGAGGACAGTGGGGGTGTTTTACACTTCACAGGGTGTATCTGACTGTGGGTCATGATATACACAGTGTGTCAGTGAGTGTGTTAATATTAATCTGTGTTCTCTGTCAGTGTGTTAATATTACTGAGGACAGTGGGGGTGTTTTACACTTCACAGGGTGTATCTGACTGTGGGTCATGATATACAAAGTGTGTCAGTGAGTGTGTTAATATTAATCTGTGTTCTCTGTCAGTGTGTTAATATTACTGAGGACAGTGGGGGTGTTTTACACTTCACAGGGTGTATCTGACTGTGGGTCATGATATACACAGTGTGTCAGTGAGTGTGTTAATATTAATCTGTGTTCTCTGTCAGTGTGTTAATATTACTGAGGACAGTGGGGGTGTTTTACACTTCACAGGGTGTATCTGACTGTGGGTCATGATATACACAGTGTGTCAGTGAGTGTGTTAATATTAATCTGTGTTCTCTGTCAGTGTGTTAATATTACTGAGGACAGTGGGGGTGTTTTACACTTCACAGGGTGTATCTGACTGTGGGTCATGATATACACAGTGTGTCAGTGAGTGTGTTAATATTAATCTGTGTTCTCTGTCAGTGTGTTAATATTCCTGAGGACATTGGGGGTGTTTTACACTTCACAGGGTGGATCTGACTGTGGGTCATGATATACACAGTGTGTCAGTGAGTGTGTTAATATTAATCTGTGTTCTCTGTCAGTGTGTTAATATTACTGAGGACAGTGGGGGTGTTTTACACTTCACAGGGTGTATCTGACTGTGGGTCATGATGTACACAGTGTGTCAGTGAGTGTGTTAATATTAATCTGTGTTCTCTGTCAGTGTGTTAATATTACTGAGGACAGTGGGGGTGTTTTACACTTCACAGGGTGTATCTGACTGTGGGTCATGATATACACAGTGTGTCAGTGAGAGTGTTAATATTAATCTGTGTTCTCTGTCAGTGTGTTAATCTTACTGAGGACAGTGGGGGTGTTTTACACTTCACAGGGTGTATCTGACTGTGGGTCATGATGTACACAGTGTGTCAGTGAGTGTGTTAATATTAATCTGTGTTCTCTGTCAGTGTGTTAATATTACTGAGGACAGTGGGGGTGTTTTACACTTCACAGGGTGTATCTAACTGTGGGTCATGATGTACACAGTGTGTCAGTGAGTGTGTTAATATTAATCTGTGTTCTCCGTCAGGTGTTAATATTACTGAGGACAGTGGGGATGTTTTACACTTCACAGGGTGTATCTGACTGTGGGTCATGATGTACACAGTGTGTCAGTGAGTGTGTTAATATTAATCTGTGTTCTCTGTCAGTGTGTTAATATTCCTGAGGACAGTGGGGGTGTTTTACACTTCACAGGGTGTATCTGACAGTGGGTCATGATGTACACAGTGTGTCAGTGAGTGTGTTAATATTAATCTGTGTTCTCTGTCAGTGTGTTAATATTACTGAGGACAGTGGGGGTGTTTTACACTTCACAGGGTGTATCTGACTGTGGGTCATGATATACACAGTGTGTCAGTGAGTGTGTTAATATTAATCTGTGTTCTCTGTCAGTGTGTTAATATTACTGAGGACAGTGGGGGTGTTTTACACTTCACAGGGTGTATCTGACTGTGGGTCATGATGTACACAGTGTGTCAGTGAGTGTGTTAATATTAATCTGTGTTCTCTGTCAGTGTGTTAATATTACTGAGGACAGTGGGGATGTTTTACACTTCACAGGGTGTATCTGACTGTGGGTCATGATATACACAGTGTGTCAGTGAGTGTGTTAATATTAATCTGTGTTCTCTGTCAGTGTGTTAATATTCCTGAGGACAGTGGGGGTGTTTTACACTTCACAGGGTTTATCTGACTGTGGGTCATGATATACACAGTGTGTCAGTGAGTGTGTTAATATTAATCTGTGTTCTCTGTCAGTGTGTTAATATTCCTGAGGACAGTGGGGGTGTTTTACACTTCACAGGGTGTATCTGACTGTGGGTCATGATATACACAGTGTGTCAGTGAGTGTGTTAATATTAATCTGTGTTCTCTGTCAGTGTGTTAATATTACTGAGGACAGTGGGGGTGTTTTACACTTCACAGGGTGTATCTGACTGTGGGTCATGATATACACAGTGTGTCAGTGAGTGTGTTAATATTAATCTGTGTTCTCTGTCAGTGTGTTAATATTCCTGAGGACATTGGGGGTGTTTTACACTTCACAGGGTGCATCTGACTGTGGGTCATGATATACACAGTGTGTCAGTGAGTGTGTTAATATTAATCTGTGTTCTCTGTCAGTGTGTTAATATTACTGAGGACAGTGGGGGTGTTTTACACTTCACAGGGTGTATCTGACTGTGGGTCATGATGTACACAGTGTGTCAGTGAGTGTGTTAATATTAATCTGTGTTCTCTGTCAGTGTGTTAATATTACTGAGTACAGTGGGGGTGTTTTACACTTCACAGGGTGTATCTGACTGTGGGTCATGATATACACAGTGTGTCAGTGAGAGTGTTAATATTAATCTGTGTTCTCTGTCAGTGTGTTAATCTTACTGAGGACAGTGGGGGTGTTTTACACTTCACAGGGTGTATCTGACTGTGGGTCATGATGTACACAGTGTGTCAGTGAGTGTGTTAATATTAATCTGTGTTCTCTGTCAGTGTGTTAATATTACTGAGGACAGTGGGGGTGTTTTACACTTCACAGGGTGTATCTAACTGTGGGTCATGATGTACACAGTGTGTCAGTGAGTGTGTTAATATTAATCTGTGTTCTCTGTCAGGTGTTAATATTACTGAGGACAGTGGGGATGTTTTACACTTCACAGGGTGTATCTGACTGTGGGTCATGATGTACACAGTGTGTCAGTGAGTGTGTTAATATTAATCTGTGTTCTGTGTCAGTGTGTTAATATTCCTGAGGACAGTGGGGGTGCTTTACACTTCACAGGGTGTATCTGACTGTGGGTCATGATGTACACAGTGTGTCAGTGAGTGTGTTAATATTAATCTGTGTTCTCTGTCAGTGTGTTAATATTACTGAGGACAGTGGGGGTGTTTTACACTTCACAGGGTGTATCTGACTGTGGGTCATGATATACACAGTGTGTCAGTGAGTGTGTTAATATTAATCTGTGTTCTCTGTCAGTGTGTTAATATTACTGAGGACAGTGGGGGTGTTTTACACTTCACAGGGTGTATCTGACTGTGGGTCATGATGTACACAGTGTGTCAGTGAGTGTGTTAATATTAATCTGTGTTCTCTGTCAGTGTGTTAATATTACTGAGGACAGTGGGGATGTTTTACACTTCACAGGGTGTATCTGACTGTGGGTCATGATATACACAGTGTGTCAGTGAGTGTGTTAATATTAATCTGTGTTCTCTGTCAGTGTGTTAATATTCCTGAGGACAGTGGGGGTGTTTTACACTTCACAGGGTTTATCTGACTGTGGGTCATGATGTACACAGTGTGTCAGTGAGTGTGTTAATATTAATCTGTGTTCTCTGTCAGTGTGTTAATATTCCTGAGGACAGTGGGGGTGTTTTACACTTCACAGGGTTTATCTGACTGTGGGTCATGATGTACACAGTGTGTCAGTGAGTGTGTTAATATTAATCTGTGTTTTCTGTCAGTGCGTTAATATTCCTGAGGACAGTGGGGGTGTTTTACACTTCACAGGGTTTATCTGACTGTGGGTCATGATGTACACAGTGTGCCAGTGAGTGTGTTAATATTAATCTGTGTTCTCTGTCAGTGTGTTAATATTCCTGAGGACAGTGGGGATGTTTTACACTTCACAGGGTTTATCTGACTGTGGGTCATGATGTACACAGTGTGTCAGTGAGTGTGTTAATATTAATCTGTGTTTTCTGTCAGTGCGTTAGTATTCCTGAGGACAGTGGGGGTGTTTTACACTTCACAGGGTTTATCTGACTGTGGGTCATGACGTACACAGTGTGTCAGTGAGTGTGTTAATATTAATCTGTGTTCTCTGTCAGTGTGTTAATATTCCTGAGGACAGTGGGGGTGTTTTACACTTCACAGGGTGTATCTGACTGTGGGTCATGATATACACAGTGTGTCAGTGAGTGTGTTAATATTAATCTGTGTTCTCTGTCAGTGTGTTAATATTACTGAGGACAGTGGGGGTGTTTTACACTTCACAGGGTGTATCTGACTGTGGGTCATGATATACACAGTGTGTCAGTGAGTGTGTTAATATTAATCTGTGTTCTCTGTCAGTGTGTTAATATTACTGAGGACAGTGGGGGTGTTTTACACTTCACAGGGTGTATCTGACTGTGGGTCATGATATACACAGTGTGTCAGTGAGTGTGTTAATATTAATCTGTGTTCTCTGTCAGTGTGTTAATATTACTGAGGACAGTGGGGGTGTTTTACACTTCACAGGGTGTATCTGACTGTGGGTCATGATATACACAGTGTGTCAGTGAGTGTGTTAATATTAATCTGTGTTCTCTGTCAGTGTGTTAATATTACTGAGGACAGTGGGGGTGTTTTACACTTCACAGGGTTTATCTGGCTGTGGGTCATGATATACACAGTGTGTCAGTGAGTGTGTTAATATTAATCTGTGTTCTCTGTCAGTGTGTTAATATTACTGAGGACAGTGGGGGTGTTTTACACTTCACAGAGTGTATCTGACTGTGGGTCATGATATACACAGTGTGTCAGTGAGTGTGTTAATATTAATCTGTGTTCTCTGTCAGTGTGTTAATATTCCACCCTAGCCAAATCGCCCCTATCACATTTTGCTCTCTCTCTCCCCCACAACTCCTCTTGCACCTTCTCCTCCTTTGAGCTCATCACTTTGTTCCCCAAATCCCATCCCCCACTCCCATACACCATTCCCCGATACCACTACCCCCTAACACCCCTCCCTCACTCCCATACCCCACATCCCACCCAGCCACCCCTCGCCCACTCCCCTTCCCCACTCCCCTCCCAACTTCCCTCCTTCATTCCCCTCCCCCACTCCCCAACCCCACCCCCAACCACCCTCCCCTATCCCACTGCTTCCCCCACTGCCCTCCCTCACTCTCCTACCCCACACCCCTCCCCCACTCCCCTCCCCCACTCCCCTCCCCAACTCCTCTCAACCGCTCCACTCCCCAACTCCATCACTATCGCCCCTCCCCCACTCCCCTCCCCCACTCCCCTCCGCCAATCCCCTCCGCCAAATCCGCTCCCCCACTCCCCTCCACACTCCCCTCCCCAACTCCGCTCCCCTACTCCCCTCTTCCCTCCCCTCCCACACTACCCTCCCACACTCCCCAGCCCACTTCCCTCCCCCACTCCCCTACCCCATTCCAGCTGCCACTCCCCTACCCTACTCCCCTTCCCCACTCCACTCCCCTCTCAATGCCTCCACTCCCCGACCGCACTCCCCTCCCCAGTCCCCTTACCACTCCACTCCCACACTCCCCTACATCATTCCCCTACCCCACTCCCCTACTCCACTCCCATCCCCCACTCCCCTACCACACTCCCCTTCCCTACTCCCTTCCCACACTCCCCCTACCGAACTCCCCTCCCACACTCCCCGACCACACTCCCCTACCACGCTCCCCTCCCCCACTCCCCTCTCCCAGCCCTGACTCACCTACCGCCCTCCCCTACCCCACTTCCTGTCCCCCACTCCCCACTCCCACTCCCTTCACCCACTCCCCTACCCCACTCCCATACCGCACTCCCCTACCCCACTTCCTGTCCCCCACTCCCCACTCCCACTCCCTTCACCCACTCCCCTACCCCACTCCCATAGCCCACTCCCCTCCCCCACTCCCTGTCCCCCACTCCCCTACCCCACTCCCCTAACCCACTCCCCTACCCCACAACCCTTTATTACTCTCCTACCACACCCCCTGTCCCCCAATCCCTGTTCCCCCACTCCCTGTCCCCCACTCCCCTCCCCCACTCCCCTCCTCACTCTCCTACCCCACACTCCTCCCCCACTCCCCGCCACACTCCCCTCCCCAACTCCCCTCAACCGCTCCACTCCCCAACTCCACCAGCATCTCCTCTCCCCCACTCCCTTCCCCAACTCCCCTCCACCAATCCCCTCCCCCAGACCCCTCCCCACTCCCCTCCCCAACTCCGCGCCCCTACTCCCCTCTCCGCTCCCCTCCCACTCTACCCTCCCTCACTCCCCAGCTCACATCCCTCCCGCACTCCCCTACCCCATTCCTGCCGCCACTCCCCTCCCCCACTCCCCTCCCCTACTCCACACCCGTCTCACTGCCCCACTCCCCTACCCCACTCCCCTTCCCAGTCCCCTTTCCACTCCCCTCCCACACACCCCTACATCACTGCCCTACCCCACTCCCCTACCCCACTCCCATCCCCCACTCCCTTACAACACTCCCCTTCCCTACTCCCTTCCCACACTCCCCCTACCGAACTCCCCTCCCACACTCCCCGACTACACTCCCCTACCACACTCCCCTCCCCCACTCCCCTCCCCCCACCCCAACTCACCTACCGCACTCCCCTACACTACTTCCTGTCCCCCACTCCCCTCTCCCACTCCCTTCATACACTCCCCTCCCCCACTCCCCTATATCACTCCCCTACCCCACTACCTATCCCCCACTCCCTGTCCCCCACTCCCCTCCCCCACTCCCCTACCCCACTCCCCTACCCCACTCCCCTCTAACACTCCACTAACCCACTCCCCTATATCACTCCCCTACCCCACTCCCCCTGTCCCCATTCCCTGTCCCCCACTCCCCTCCACAACTCACCTCCCCCACTCCCCTACTCCACTCACGCACCCCACTCCTTACCCCCACTCCTCTACCCAACTCCCCTCCCCAACTCCCGTCCCCAACTCCCCTCCCCCCTCCCCTCCCCCACTCCCCACCCAACTCATTACCCCACTCCCCTACCCCACTCCCCTCACCAACTCCCTTACCACCCACCCCTACTCCACTCCCCTCCCAAACTCACATTCCCCACTCCCCTCCACAACTCCCCTCCCTCACTTCCCTCCAGAACACCCCTCCCCAACTCCCCCCAACAGCCCTCCCCCACTTCCTTCCCCCACCTCCCTCCCCCACACCCCTCCCCCACTCCCCTCCCCAACTCCTCTCCCCACTCCCCTCCCCCTCTCCCCGCCCCAGCTCCCCTCGTCCACTCCCCTCCCACATTAACTTCCCCCACTCTCCTCCCCACTCCCCTCCCCAACTAGCCTCCCCAACTCCTCTACCACACTCCCCTACCCCATTCGCTGAACCCACTCCCTTACCACACCCCACCACCAATCCCCTCCCCTACTCCGATCCACCACTCCGCTTCCCTCCACCTCTTCACTGCCCTCACCTAAGACAATCCCATCCTCCACTACCCTCCCCACTCCCCTGCCCCACTCCCCGACCCCACACCCCGACCGCAGTGCCCTCCACAACTCCCCTACCCCACTCCCCTACCCCACTCCCCTACCACACTCCCCTACCACACTCCCCGACCCTACTCCCCTACCCCACTCCCCTACCACACTACCCTACGCCACTCCCCGACCCTACTCCCCTACCGCACTCCCCTACCGCACACCCCTCCACAACTCCCCTACCCCACTCCCCTACCCCATTCCCCTCCTCCACACCCCTCCCCACTCCCCTACCTCACTCCCCTCCCCCACACCCCTACCCACCTCTCCTACCCCAACCCATCCCCCACTCACCTTCTCTCCACCACCTCACTGCCCTCCAATACCCAACGCCCCTACCCCACTCCACTATCCCATTCCCACTCCCCTACCACACTCCCATCCCCCACTCGCCTCCCCCACTCCCCTACATCACTCCCCAACCCCACGCCCTGTCCCCCACTCCCCTCCCCAACTCCCATCCCCCACTCCCCTATCCCACTCCCCACCCCACTTCCATCGCACACTCCTCTACCCCACTCCCCTCCCCAAGTCCCCTCCCCAACTCCCCTATCCCACTCCCCTCCACAGCGCCCCCGCAACTCCCCTCACAAACTCCCATACCCCACTCCACTCCACCACTCACATCCCCCACTCCCCTCCCCAACTCCCCTGCCTCACTTCCTTTCCCCACTCCCCTCCCCAAATCCTCCCAACTTTCCTCCCCCACTCCCCGGCCTATCTCTCCTCCCCACTCCCCTCCCAAACACCCGGACCCCATCCCATACCCCATTCTCCTACCCCACTCCCCTAACTCACTCCCTTACCACATCCCCTCCACCACTCAGCTTCCCTCCACCACATCACTGCCCTGCCCAACCACACTCCCATCCCCCAGTACACTCCCCCAATCCCCAACCCCACTCCCCTCCCCCACTCCCCTACTGCACTCCCTCTACAACTCCCCTACCCCACTCCCCTACCACACTGCCCTACCCCACTCCCCTACCCCAATCCCCTACCACACTCCCCAACCCCACTCCCCTCCCCCACTCCCCTACTGCACTCCCTCTACAACTCCCCTACCCCACTCCCCTACCACACTCCCCTACCCCACTCCCCTCCACCACTCCCATACCTCACTATCCTCCCCTACTCACGTACCCACATCTCCTACCACACCCCTTCCCCACTCCCCTTCCCTCCACCTCCTCACTGCCCTCCACTACCCAACACCTCGACCCTACACACATCCTCACTCCCCTCCCCACTCCCCTTCCCTCCAACTCCTCACTGCGCTCACCTATCCCACGCCCCTTTCCCACTCCCTACATCACTCCCCTCCCCCACTCCCCTCCTCCACTCCCCTCCCCTACTCCCCTCCCGCACTCCCCTCCCGCACTCCCCTCCCCCACTCCCTGACCACATCCCCTACCCAATTCTCCTACCTCACTCCCCTACCTCACACCCTTACCACACCCCCTCCTCCAATCACCTCACCCACTCCCCTCCACCACTCAGTTCCCTCCACCTCTTCACTGCCCTGCCCAACCACAGTCCCATCCCCCAGTACACTCCCCCAATCCCCAACCCCACTCCCCTCCCCCATTCCCCTACAGCACTCCCTCTACAACTCCCCTACCCCAATCCCCTACCACACTCCCCTACCCCACTCCCCTACCCCACTCCCGTACCTCACTATCCTCCCCTACTCCCGTACCCACATCTCCTACCACATCCCTTCCCCAATCCCCTTCCCTCCACCTCCTCACTGCCCTCCACTACCCAACACCTCGACCCTACACACAACCTCACTCCCCTCCCCACTCCCCTTCCCTCCACCTCCTCACTGCGCTCACCTATCCCACGCCCCTTTCCCACAACCTACATCACTCCCCTCCCCCACTCCCCTCCCCCACTCCCCTCCCCACTCCCCTTCCCTCCACCTCCTTACTGCGCTTCCGTATCCCACGCCCCTTTCCCACAACCTACCCCAATCCCCTCCCCCACTCCCCTCCCCCACTCCCCTCCACCACTCCCATACCTCACTATCCTCCCCTACTCACGTACCCACATCTCCTACCACACCCCTTCCCCACTCCCCTTCCCTCCACCTCCTCACTGCCCTCCACTACCCAACACCTCGACCCTACACACATCCTCACTCCCCTCCCCACTCCCCTTCCCTCCACCTCCTCACTGCGCTCACCTATCCCACGCCCCTTTCCCACTCCCTACATCACTCCCCTCCCCCACTCCCCTCCCCCACTCCCCTCCCAAACTCCCTGACCACATCCCCTACCCAATTCTCCGACCTCACTCCCCTACCTCACACCCTTACGACACCCCCTCCTCCAATCACCTCACCCACTCCCCTCCACCACTCAGTTCCCTCCACCTCTTCACTGCCCTGCCCAACCACACTCCCATCCCCAGTACACTCCCCCAATCCCCAACCCCACTCCCGTCCCCCATTCCCCTACTGCACTCCCTCTACAACTCCCCTACCCCACTCCCCTACCACACTGCCCTACCCCACTCCCCTACCCCAATCCCCTACCACACTCCCCTACCCCACTCCCCTCAACCACTCCCATACCTCACTACCCTCCCCTACTTCCGTACCCACATCTCCTACCACACCCCTTCCCCACTCCCCTTCCCTCCACCTCCTCACTGCCCTCCACTACCCAACACCTCGACCCTACACACATCCTCACTCCCCTCCCCACTCCCCTTCCCTCCACCTCCTCACTGCGCTCCCCTATCCCACGCCCCTTTCCCACTCCCTACATCACTCCCCTCCCCCTTTCCCCTCCCCCACTCCCCTCACCAACTCCCCTCACCCACTCCCCTACATCACTCCCCTACCCCATTCCTTGTCGCCCACTCCCCTCTCCCACTCCCCTCTGCCACTCCCCTAACGCAGTCGCCTTTCCCACTCCCCTATCTCACTCCCCTCCCCCACTCCCCTCTCCCACTCCCCTCCCCCACTCCCCTCCCCCACTCCCCTCACAAACTCCCCTCACCCACTCCTCTACATCACTCCCCTACCCCACTCCTTGTCCCCCACTCCCCTCTCCCACTTCCCGCTCCCACTCCCCTAACGTAGTCCCCTACCCCACACCCCTGCCTTACTCCCCTCCCCCACTCCCCGCCCCAACTCTCCTCCCCATTCCCATCCACCACTATTCTACCCCACTCCCCTGCCCAACTCCCCTGCCTCACTCCCCTCCCCCACTCCCCTCAACAACTCCAATACACCACTCTCTATACTCCCCTCCCCCACTCCCCGCCCCAACTCCCTTCCCCATTCCCATGCACCACTATTCTACCCCACTCCCCTCCCCAACTCCCCTACATCACTCCCCTACCCCACCACTTGTCCCCCACTCCCCTCTCCCACTCCCCGCTCCCACTCCCCTAACGTAGTCCCCTACCCCACACCCCTGCCTTACTCCCCTCCCCCACTCCCCTCCCCAACTCCCCTCCACATTCCCATCCACCACTATTCTACCCCACTCCCCTCCCCAACTCCCCTCCCCAACTCCCCTCCCCCACTCCCATCCCCCACTCCTCTACCCCACTCCCCGCCCCAACTCCCCTCCCCATTCCCATCCACCACTATTCTACCCCACTCCCCTCCCCTACTCCACTCCCCTCTCCCCACCCCCACGGACCTATGCCACTCCCCTACCCCACTCCCTCTCCCCCACTCCCCTCCCTCCCCTCCCACACTCCATACCCCACTCCCCTACCCCACAGCCCTACCCCACTCTCCACCCCCACTCCCATCCCCAACTCCCCTCCCCACTCCCCTACCCCACTCCCAAACCCCACTACACTCCCCCACTCCTCTCACACACTCCCCTCCCCCTCTCCTCTCCGCAACTCCCCGCAACCACCTCTCCCCACGCCCCTCCCCCACTCAATTCGCCCACTCCCCTACCGCAGTCCCCTATCCAACCCTCCCCAACTCCCCTTCCCAACTACCATCCCCAACTCTCCTCCCCCACTCCCCCACCAATTCCCATACCCAACTCCCCTGCACCACTTACCACCCCACTCCCTTCCCCCACACCCCTTCTCAACTCCCCTCCCTCACTCCCCTCCCCAACTCCACTCCCCAACTCCCCTCCCGTACTACACTCCCCCACGGTCCTCCTCAACTCCCCGCACTAACTTCCATACCCGACTCCCCTACTCCACTCCCTTCCTTCACTCCCCTTCTCACATCCTCCCCATCTCCCCTCCCTCACTCCCCTCCCTCTTTCCCCTCCCCCACTCCCCTACCCCACTCCCCTACCCCATCCCGTACCCCACTCCCCTACCCCACACCCCTACCCCACACCCCACCCCCACTCCCATCCCCAATTCCCCACCCCCACTCCCCTCACTCACTCCCCTGCCCCACTCCGCTCACCCACTCCTCTCCCGAACTCTCCATCCCCACCCCCTCACCAACTCCCATACCCAACTCCCATGCTCCACATCCCACCCCACTCCCCACCCCACTCCCCTCCCCATGCCCCTCCCCCATTCCACTCCCCTCTCCCCTCCCCCACGGACCTTTGCCACTCCCCTACCCCACTCCCAGTCCCCCACTCCCCTCCCTCATTCCCCTCCCCCAGTCCCCTTCCCGACTCCCCTACCGCACACCCATACCCCACTCCTCACACCCACTCCCATACCCAACAATCCTCCCCCACTCCCCTACCCCATACCTGCACCCCACTACACTCCCCTCCCCCTATCCTCTCCGCAACTCCCCGCAACCACTCCTCTCCCCACTCCCCTCCCCCACACCTTCCCCTACTCCCCTACGGCTCTCCCCTCCCCAACTCCCCTTCCCAACTCCCACCCCCAAATCTCCTCCCCCACTCCCTTCACCAACTCCCATACCCAACTCCCCTGCCCGACTTACCACAACACTTCCCTCCCCCACACCCCTTCTCAACTCCCCTCCCTCACTCACTCCCCTCCCCCACTCCCCACCCCAACGCTGCTCCCCCACTGCCCGCACCAACTCCCATACCCTGCTCCCCTCCCCCACTCCCCTCCCCCACTCCCCTACCCCACTTTACTCACCAACACCCCTCCCTCACTCCCCTCCCCCACTCCCCTCCCCAGCTCCCCTCCCCAACTCCCGTACCGGACTCCCATCCCCCACTCCACTCCCACACTCCCCTCCCCCACTCCAGTCCCCAACTCCCCTCCCCCACACCCCTCCTCAACTCCCCTCCCTCACTCCCCTACCCCACTCCCCTCAACCACTCCCCTCC
Source organism: Heterodontus francisci (assembly GCF_036365525.1). Lineage (NCBI taxonomy): Eukaryota > Metazoa > Chordata > Chondrichthyes > Heterodontiformes > Heterodontidae > Heterodontus > Heterodontus francisci. The sequence goes on from NW_027141024.1 coordinate 1,170,069, forward strand.
CCCACTCCCCACCTCCACTCCCCTCCCCAACTCCCCTGCCCAACTCCCCACCCCAAATCCCCTGCCGCACTCCACTCCCCAACTCCCCTCCCCAACTCCCCTCCCCAACTCGCCTCCCTCACGCCCCTACACTACTCCACTCCCCAACTCCCCTCCCCCAATCCACTCCCCCGCTACCCTTCCCGCACTTCCCTCTAACAACTCCCCTGCCCCCTCCCCTGCCCCCTCCCCTACCTCGCTCTCCTCCCCACTCCCATCCCCCACTCCCCTACTTCACAACAAATCCCCACTCCCCTACCCCACTCCCCACATCCAATCCCCTCCACTGCTACCCTCCCAAACTCCCCTCCCCAACGCCCCTCCCCCACTCCCCAACCCACTCCCCTCCCTCACTCTCTTCCCTCACTCCCCTACCCCACTACCCTCACTCACTCCCCTACCCCACTACCCTCACTCACTCCCCTCCCCCACTGCCCGACAGCACTCCCCTCCCCCTCCCCACTCCCCTACCGCACTCCCCTCCCCCACTCACCACCTCAACTCCCCTCCCTCACTCCCCTCCCCCGCTCACCTCCACAACAGCCCTCACTCACTCCCCTACCCCACTCCCCACCCCAGTCCCAAACTCCCCTCCCCCACTCACATCCCCAACTCCACAACCCAATCACCTCCCACACTCCCCTCCCCACTCCAGTAGCCAAATCCCCTCCCCCACTCCCCTCCCCCACCCCATCCCCCACACCCCTCCCCAAGTCCCCTCCCCAACTCCGCTCCCACATTCCCACCCACTGCCCTCCCCCACTCCTGTACCCCACTCCCCTCCCCATCTCCTCTCCGCAACTCCCCTCAACCACTCCGCTCCCCAACCCCTGCCGCAACTCCCCTCCCCCACTGTACTACCCCACTCCTCTACCGCACTCCCCTCCCCAACACCCCTCCCCGAACACTCCTCCCGCACTTCCCTCACAATCTCCCATACCCCACTCCCCTACTCCACTCCCCGACAACACACCCCTACCCCAATCCCCTACAACACTCCACTCTCCTAACCCACTCCCTTCCCCCACTCCCTTCCCCCACTCCCTTCCCCCACTCGCTTCCCCCACTCGCTTCCCCCACTCCCCTACCCCCACTCCCCTACCCCCACTCCCCTACCCCCACTCCCCTACCCCTACTCCCCTACCCCCACTCCCCTTTCCCACTTCCCTTTCCCACTCCACTTTCCCACTCCCCTCCCTCACTTCCCGACCCCACTTCCCGACCCCACACCCCTACCACACTTCCCGACCCCACACCCCTACCACACTTCCCTCCCAAACTCCCCTCCCCACTCTCATTCCCTCCACCTCTTCACTGCCCTGCCCTGTCCCACTCCCCTCCCCCACTCCCCTAACCCACTCCCCTACCCCACTCCCCTAACGCACTCCCTTACCACATCCCCTCCACCACTCAGCTTCCCTCCACCACTTCACTGCCCTGCCCAACCACACTCCCATCCCCCTGTACACTCCCCCAATCCCCAACCCCACTCCCCTCCCCCACTCCCCTACTGCACTCCCTCTACAACTCCCCTACCCCACTCCCCTACCACACTGCCCTACCCCACTCCCCTACCCCAATCCCCTACCACACTCCCCAACCCCACTCCCCTCCCCCACTCCCCTACTGCACTCCCTCTACAACTCCCCTACCCCACTCCCCTACCACACTGCCCTACCCCACTCCCCTACCCCAATCCCCTACCACACTCCCCTACCCCACTCCCCTCCACCACTCCCATACCTCACTATCCTCCCCTACTCACGTACCCACATCTCCTACCACACCCCTTCCCCACTCCCCTTCCCTCCACCTCCTCACTGCCCTCCACTACCCAACACCTCGACCCTACACACATCCTCACTCCCCTCCCCACTCCCCTTCCCTCCAACTCCTCACTGCGCTCACCTATCCCACGCCCCTTTCCCACTCCCTACATCACTCCCCTCCCCCACTCCCCTCCCCCACTTCCCTCCCCCACTCCCCTCCCCTACTCCCCTCCCGCACTCCCCTCCCGCACTCCCCTCCCCCACTCCCTGACCACATCCCCTACCCAATTCTCCTACCTCACTCCCCTACCTCACACCCTTACCACACCCCCTCCTCCAATCACCTCACCCACTCCCCTCCACCACTCAGTTCCCTCCACCTCTTCACTGCCCTGCCCAACCACACTCCCATCCCCCAGTACACTCCCCCAATCCCCAACCCCACTCCCCTCCCCCATTCCCCTACTGCACTCCCTCTACAACTCCCCTACCCCAATCCCCTACCACACTCCCCTACCCCACTCCTCTACCCCACTCCCATACCTCACTATCCTCCCCTACTCCCGAACCCACATCTCCTACCACATCCCTTCCCCAATCCCCTTCCCTCCACCTCCTCACTGCCCTCCACTACCCAACACCTCGACCCTACACACAACCTCACTCCCCTCCCCACTCCCCTTCCCTCCACCTCCTCACTGCGCTCACCTATCCCACGCCCCTTTCCCACAACCTACATCACTCCCCTCCCCCACTCCCCTCCCCCACTCCCCTCCCCACTCCCCTTCCCTCCACCTCCTTACTGCGCTTCCGTATCCCACGCCCCTTTCCCACAACCTACCCCAATCCCCTCCCCCACTCCCCTCCCCCACTCCCCTCACGCCTCCCATACCTCACTACCCTCCCCTACTCCCATACCCACCTCTCCTACCACACCCCTTCCCCACTCCCCTTCCCTCCACCTCCTCACTGCCCTCCACTACCCAACACCTCGACCCTACACACATCCTCACTCCCCTCCCCACTCCCCTTCCCTCCACCTCCTCACTGCGCTCACCTATCCCACGCCCCTTTCCCACTCCCTACATCACTCCCCTCCCCCACTCCCCTCCCCCACTCCCCTCCCAAACTCCCTGACCACATCCCCTACCCAATTCTCCGACCTCACTCCCCTACCTCACACCCTTACCACACCCCCTCCTCCAATCACCTCACCCACTCCCCTCCACCACTCAGTTCCCTCCACCTCTTCACTGCCCTGCCCAACCACACTCCCATCCCCAGTACACTCCCCCAATCCCCAACCCCACTCCCCTCCCCATTCCCCTACTGCACTCCCTCTACAACTCCCCTAAACCCAGTCCCCTACCACACTGCCCTACCCCACTCCCCTACCCCAATCCCCTACCACACTCCCCTACCCCACTCCTCTCAACCACTCCCATACCTCACTACCCTCCCCTACTTCCGTACCCACATCTCCTACCACACCCCTTCCCCACTCCCCTTCCCTCCACCTCCTCACTGCCCTCCACTACCCAACACCTCGACCCTACACACATCCTCACTCCCCTCCCCACTCCCCTTCCCTCCACCTCCTCACTGCGCTCCCCTATCCCACGCCCCTTTCCCACTCCCTACATCACTCCCCTCCCCCTTTCCCCCCACCCACTCCCCTCACCAACTCCCCTCACCCACTCCCCTACATCACTCCCCTACCCCATTCCTTGTCGCCCACTCCCCTCTCCCACTCCCCTCTGCCACTCCCCTAACGCAGTCGCCTTTCCCACTCCCCTATCTCACTCCCCTCCCCCACTCCCCTCTCCCACTCCCCTCCCCTACTCCCCTCCCCCACTCCCCTCACAAACTCCCCTCACCCACTCCTCTACATCACTCCCCTACCCCACTCCTTGTCCCCCACTCCCCTCTCCCACTTCCCGCTCCCACTCCCCTAACGTAGTCCCCTACCCCACACCCCTGCCTTACTCCCCTCCCCCACTACCCGCCACAACTCTCCTCCCCATTCCCATCCACCACTATTCTACCCCACTCCCCTGCCCAACTCCCCTGCCTCACTCCCCTCTCCCACTCCCCTCAACAACTCCAATACACCACTCTCTATACTCCCCTCCACCACTCCCCGCCCCAACTCCCTTCCCCATTCCCATGCACCACTATTCTACCCCACTCCCCTCCCCAACTCCCCTACATCACTCCCCTACCCCACCACTTGTCCCCCACTCCCCTCTCCCACTCCCCGCTCCCACTCCCCTAACGTAGTCCCCTACCCCACACCCCTGCCTTACTCCCCTCCCCCACTCCCCTCCCCAACTCCCCTCCCCATTCCCATCCACCACTATTCTACCCCACTCCCCTCCCCAACTCCCCTCCCCAACTCCCCTCCCCCACTCCCATCCCCCACTCCTCTACCCCACTCCCCGCCCCAACTCCCCTCCCCATTCCCATCCACCACTATTCTACCCCACTCCCCTCCCCTACTCCACTCCCCTCTCCCCACCCCCACGGACCTATGCCACTCCCCGACCCCACTCCCTCTCCCCCACTCCCCTCCCTCCCCTCCCACACTCCATACCCCACTCCCCTACCCCACAGCCCTACCCCACTCTCCACCCCCACTCCCATCCCCAACTCCCCTCCCCACTCCCCTACCCCACTCCCAAACCCCACTACACTCCCCCACTCCTCTCACACACTCCCCTCCCCCTCTCCTCTCCGCAACTCCCCACAACCACCTCTCCCCACGCCCCTCCCCCACTCAATTCGCCCACTCCCCTACCGCAGTCCCCTATCCAACCCTCCCCAACTCCCCTTCCCAACTACCATCCCCAACTCTCCTCCCCCACTCCCCCACCAATTCCCATACCCAACTCCCCTGCACCACTTACCACCCCACTCCCTTCCCCCACACCCCTTCTCAACTCCCCTCCCTCACTCCCCTCCCCAACTCCACTCCCCAACTCCCCTCCCGTACTACACTCCCCCACGGTCCTCCTCAACTCCCCGCACTAACTTCCATACCCGACTCCCCTACTCCACTCCCTTCCTTCACTCCCCTTCTCACATCCTCCCCATCTCCCCTCCCTCACACCCCTCCCTCTTTCCCCTCCCCCACTCCCCTACCACACTCCCCTACCCCATCCCGTACCCCACTCCCCTACCCCACACCCCTACCCCACACCCCACCCCCACTCCCATCCCCAATTCCCCACCCCCACTCCCCTCACTCACTCCCCTGCCCCACTCCGCTCACCCACTCCTCTCCCGATCTCTCCATCTCCACCCCCTCACCAACTCCCATACCCAACTCCCATGCTCCACATCCCACCCCACTCCCCACCCCACTCCCCTCCCCATGCCCCTCCCCCATTCCACCCCCCTCTCCCCTCCCCCACGGACCTTTGCCACTCCCCTACCCCACTCCCAGTCCCCCACTCCCCTCCCTCATTCCCCTCCCCCAGTCCCCTTCCCGACTCCCCTACCGCACACCCATACCCCACTCCTCACACCCACTCCCATACCCAACAAGCCTCCCCCACTCCCCTACCCCATACCTGCACCCCACTACACTCCCCTCCCCCTCTCCTCTCCGCAACTCCCCGCAACCACTCCTCTCCCCACTCCCCTCCCCCACACCTTCCCCTACTCCCCTACGGCTCTCCCCTCCCCAACTCCCCTTCCCAACTCCCACCCCCAAATCTCCTCCCCCACTCCCTTCACCAACTCCCATACCCAACTCCCCTGCCCGACTTACCACAAGACTTCCCTCCCCCACACCCCTTCTCAACTCCCCTCCCTCACTCACTCCCCTCCCCCACTCCCCACCCCAACGCTGCTCCCCCACTGCCCGCACCAACTCCCATACCCTGCTCCCCTCCCCCACTCCCCTCCCCCACTCCCCTACCCCACTTTCCTCACCAACACCCCTCCCTCACTCCCCTCCCCCACTCCCCTCCCCAGCTCCCCTCCCCAACTCCCGTACCGGACTCCCATCCCCCACTCCACTCCCACACTCCCCTCCCCCACTCCAGTCCCTAACTCCCCTCCCCCACACCCCTCCTCAACTCCCCTCCCTCACTCCCCTACCCCACTCCCCTCAACCACTCCCCTCCCCCACTCCCCACCTCCACTCCCCTCCCCAGCTCCCCTGCCCAACTCCCCACCCCAAATCCCCTGGCGCACTCCACTCCCCAACTCCCCTCCCCAACTCCCCTCCCCAACTCGCCTCCCTCACGCCCCTACACTACTCCCCTCCCCAACTCCCCACCCCAACTCCCCTACCGCACTCCACTCCCCAACTCCCCTCCCCCAATCCACTCCCCCGCTACCCTTCCCGCACTTCCCTCTAACAACTCCCCTGCCCCCTCCCCTGCCCCCTCCCCTACCTCGCTCTCCTCCCCACTCCCATCCCCCACTCCCCTACTTCACAACAAATCCCCACTCCCCTACCCCACTCCCCACATCCAATCCCCTCCACTACTACCCTCCCAAACTCCCCTCCCCAATGCCCCTCCCCCACTCCCCAACCCACTCCCCTCCCCTCCTCTCTGTAACTCCCCTCCCCCACTCCCCTACCGCACTCCCCTCCCTCACTCCCCTCCCTCACTCTCTTCCCTCACTCCCCTACCCCACTACCCTCACTCACTCCCCTACCCCACTACCCTCACTCACTCCCCTCCCCCACTGCCCGACAGCGCTCCCCTCCCCCTCCCCACTCCCCTACCTCACTCCCCTCCCTCACTCACCACCTCAACTCCCCTCCCTCACTCCCCTCCCCCGCTCACCTCCACAACAGCCCTCACTCACTCCCCTACCCCACTCCTCACCCCCACTCCAGTCCCAAAATCCCCTCCCCCACTCACATCCCCAACTCCACAACCCAATCACCTCCCACACTCCCCTCCCCACTCCAGTAGCCAAATCCCCTCCCCCACTCCCCTCCCCCACCCCATCCCCCACACCCCTCCCCAAGTCCACTCCCCAACTCCGCTCCCACATTCCCACCCACTGCCCTCCCCCACTCCTGTACCCCACTCCCCTCCCCATCTCCTCTCCGCAACTCCCCTCAACCACTCCGCTCCCCAACCCCTGCCGCAACTCCCCTCCCCCACTGTACTACCCCACTCCTCTACCGCACTCCCCTCCCCAACTCCCCTCCCCGAACACTCCTCCCGCACTTCCCTCACAATCTCCCATACCCCACTCCCCTACTCCACTCCCCGACAACACACCCCTACCCCAATCCCCTACAACACTCCACTCTCCTAACCCACTCCCTTCCCCCACTCCCTTCCCCCACTCCCTTCCCCCACTCGCTTCCCCCACTCTCTTCCCCCACTCCCCTACCCCCACTCCCCTACCCCTACTCCCCTACCCCCACTCCCCTTTCCCACTTCCCTTTCCCACTCCCCTTTCCCACTCCCCTCCCTCACTTCCCGACCCCACTTCCCGACCCCACACCCCTACCACACTTCCCGACCCCACACCCCTACCACACATCCCTCCCAAACTCCCCTCCCCACTCTCATTCCCTCCACCTCTTCACTGCCCTGCCCTGTCCCACTCCCCTCCCCCACTCCCCTAACCCACTCCCCTAACCCACTCCCCTAACTCACTCCCCTACCCCACACTCCCCTACCCCACACTCCCCTACCCCACACGACCCTCCCCCACACGACCCTCCACCACACTCCCCTCCCCCACTCCACTCCCCTCCCCCACTCCCCTCCCCCACTCCCCTCCCCCACTCTCCTCCCCCAGTCCCCTCCCCGATTCCCCTACCTCACTCCCCTCCCCTCTGCCCAACCCCACTCACATAACACACACCCCTCCCCCACTCCCCTACACCATTCCACTCCCCTTCCCTCCAAATCCTCACTGCCCTCCCCTACACCACGCCCCTACCCCACTCTACACCCCCACTCCCCCACCGCACTCCCCTCCACAACTCCCCTACTCCACTCCACTACCCCACTCCCCGTCACCACACCCTTACCCCACTCCGCTACCCCACTCCACTACCCCACTCCCTGACATCACATCCCTACCGCAGTCCGCTCCCCAACTTTCCTACCCCACTCCCCTCCCCTCCACCTCCTCACTGCCCTCCACTACCCAACTCTCCTAACCCACACACCTCCCCCACTCCACTCCCCAACTCCCCTTCCCTCCACTCCCCTCCCCTCTCCCTGCCCCCACTCACTTACGCCACTCCCCTACCCCATTCACTGTCCCCCACTCCCCTCCCACACTCCCCTACCGCACTCACAAACCCCACTCCCCTCTCCCACTCCTCCACCCAACTCCCCTCCCCCTCTCCTCTCCTCTCCGCATCTCCCCTTCCCCACTCCTCTCCCACTATCCCTGCCTCAACTCCCGTCTCTCACTCCCCTAAACAACTCCCCTTCCCCCTCCGCTCCCCCACAACCCTCCCCCACTCCGCTACCCCACTCCCGTCCCCAATTACCTACCTCACTCCCCTCCCATACTCCCCTACCCACCTCCCCTTCCCCACTCCCCTTCTCCACTCCCCTTCCCCACTCCCCTTCCCCACTCCCCTTACCTCCACCTCCTCACTGCACTCCAGTCCCCAACTCCCCTACCCCACACACCTCCCCCAGCCCCTCCCTCACTCCACTTCTCTCCACATCCTCACTGTGCTCCAGTCCCCAACTCCCCTACCCCACATACCTCCCCCACTCCCCTCCCCCTCTCTCCTCCCCCTTTCTCCTCCCCCTCTCATCTCTGCAAAACTCCTTCCCCACTCCTCTACCGCACTCCTCTACCCCACTCCTCTACCCCAGGTACCCTCCCCAAGTCCCCTCCCCAGGTCCCCTTCCCAGGTCACCTCCCCAACTCCCCTCACCATCTCCTCTTCCCCCACTCCCCTCCCTCACTCCCATTCCTCACTCCCCTATCCCACTCCCCTCCCGCACACCCCTCCCGCTCTCCCCTCCCCCGCTCCCCTCCCCCGCTCCCCTCCCCCGCTCCCCTCACACACTCCCCTCCCCCACTCCCCTCACCCACTCCCCTCCCCCACTAACTACCCTCACATCCCTCCCCACTCCCCTCCCCACTCCCCTCCCCACCTCCCCTCCCCCACTCCGCTCCCCAACACCCCTCCCCCAACTCCCCTCCCCACACTCCCCTCACCCCCCTCCCCACACCCCACTCCCCCACTCCACTCCACTCCCCCACTCCACTCCCCCACCCCACTCCCCCACTCCACTCCCCCGCCCACTCCCCTCCCCAACTCTCCTCCCCAATCCCCTCCCCGACTCCCCCCCTCTCCCCTGCCCCTCACCACTACCCCACTCCCCTCCCGTCCACCACTCCGCTTCCCTGCACCTCCTCACTGCCCTCCCCTACAACACTCCCATCCCCCACTCCACTCCCCAACTCTCCTACCTCACACCCCTTCCCCACTCCCCTTCCCTCCACCTCCTCACTGCCCTCCACAACCCAACTCCCCTATCCCACTCCCCTATGCCACTCCCCTATCCCACTCCACTTTCCCACATCCCTACCCCACTCCCCTAACTCACTCCGCTCCCCAACTCCACTACTCCACTTCCCTCACACATTCCCCTACCCCCTCCCCTAGCCACCCCCTCCCACACAGCCCTCCCCCCCACACTCCCCTCCCCTTACTCCAGTCCACCTCTGCGCTTCCCTGCAACTCTTCACAGCCCTCTCCTGCCACACTCCCATCACCCACTACCCTCACGCACTCCCCTACCGCACTCCACTCCCCCACTTCCCACAACAACTCCACTACCCCATTCCAAATCACCACACCCCTACCCCACTCCCCTATCCCACTCGTTACCGCACTCCCCTACCGCACTCCCCTTCCCCACTCCGCTCCACCATTCCCCTCCCCCACTCCCCACCCCCACTCCCCTAACTCACTCCACTCCCCCACTCCCCTCCCCCACCCCACGCACGTCATCCACTCCCCTACCCCGATTACCCTACCTCACTCCCCTCCCCACTCCCCTACCAGACTCCCCTACCTCACTTACATAACACACACCCCTCGCCCACTCCCCTCCCCCAATACACTATCCCACTACCCTTCCCTCCAAATCCTCACTGCCCTCCCCTACACAACGCCCCTACTCCACTCCACACCCCCACTCCCCTACCGCACTCCCCTACCGCACTCCCCTACCGCACTCCCCTACCGCTCTCCACGACCGCACTCCCCTCCACCACTCCCCTTCCACACTCCCCTCCCTCACTACCCTCCCCCACTAACCTCCCCAACTCCCCTCCCCAACTACCATCCCCAACTTCCCTCCCCAACTCCCCACCCCAACTCCCCTTCCACACTCCCCTTCCACACTCCCCTCCTGCACTCCCCTCCCACATTTCCCTCCCACACTCAACTCCCCCACTCAACTCCCCCACTCAACTCCCCAACTCCCCTACCCGACTACCCTCCCCAACTCCCCCCCAACTCCCCTCCCCCTACTCCCCTCCCCCACTCCCATCCCCCTCTCCCCTCTCCCACTCCTCCACCCCACTCCCCTCTGTCTCTCCTCACCGCATCTCCCCTTCCCCACTCCTCTCCCACACTCCCTGCCTCAACTCCCCTCCCCCACTCCCCTAAACCACTCCCCTCCCCCCTCCCCTCCCCAACACCCTCCCCCACTCCCCTCCCTCAATCCCCTCGTCAACTCCCCTCCCTCACTCCCATCCCTCACTCCCCTCCCCCACTTCCCTCCCCAACTTCCCTCCCCAACTTCCCTATCCCACTCCCCTCCCCAACTCCCCTCCCCAACTGCCCTCCCCAACTCCCCTCCCCAACTCCCCTCCCCAACTCCCCTCCCAAACTCCCCTCCCCACTCCCCTACCCCACTCCCCTCTCCCACTCCACTCCCCAAATCCACTCCCCCAACTCCTCTCCGCCCACTCACTTCCCCTGCTCCCCTCCCCCACACCACTCCCCCGCTCCCGTCCACCACTCCGTATCCCTGCACCTCCTCACTGCCCTCCCGTACCCCACTCCCCTCCCCCACTCCCCTCCCCACTCCCCTCCCCATTCCCCTCCCCACTCCCCTCCCCATTCCCCTCCCCCACTCCCCTCACCCACACCCCTACCCCTACCCCACTCCCCTCCCCAACTCCCCTACCTCTCTCCCCTCCCCCTTCCCCACTCCCCTCCCTCACTCCCCTTCCCCACTCCCCTTCCCCACTCCACTTTCCCACTCCCCGACACTACTCCCCTTACCCACATCCCTTCCCTCCAAATCCTCACTGCCCTCCCCGACACCACTCCCCTCCCCCACTCCCTTTTCCTCCACCTCCTCACTGTCCTCCAATCCCCTCCCCTACTCCCCTTCCTTCTCCTCCACACTGCCCTCCCCAACCCAACTCCCCTACGCCACTGCCCTGCCCACTCCCCACGCCACTCCCCTTCACTCCACCTCCTCACTGCCCTCCCCCACTTCCACCAGTCCCCAACCCCACTCCCCTCCCCAACTCCCCTCCCCCTCACACCACCCCCAGATCCCTCCCCAACTCCCCTCCCCAACTCCCCTCCCCCACTCCCCTCACCCACTCCCCTCACCCACTCCCAAACACCCCACCCCCAAATCCCCTCCCCCACACCCCTGCACCTCTCCCCGACGCCACTCTCCTCCCAATTCCCCTATCACACTCCCCTCCAAAACTCCCCTCCCCCAATCCCCAACTCCCCTCCCCACTCCCATCACCCGCTACCCTCCGCCACTCCCCTCCCCCACACCCCTACCCCACACCCCTGCCCCACACCCCTGCCCCACTCCACTTCCCTAACCTCCTCCCCGAGCCAAACCCACCCACACTCACCTCCCCCCACTCCAGTCCACCTCTGCGCTCCCCTGCATCTCTTCACTGCCCTCCCCTAACACACTCCCATCCCCCACTACGCTCCCGCATTCCCCTACCCCACTCCCCTACCACACTCCACCCCCCACTCCCCTACCACACTCCCCTCCACAACTCCCCTACAGCACTCCAAATCACTACACCACTCCTCTCCCCCACTCCCTACCTCAACTCCCCTCCCCACTCCCCGAAACCACTCCCCTTCCCACTCCCCTCCCCACTTCCCTCCCCCACTCCGCTCCCCCACTCCCCTCCCCCACACCCATCACAAACTCCCCTACCCCACTCCCCTACTCCGCTCCTCTCCCACACTCCCCTCCCCCACTCCGCTCCCCCACTCCCCTCACTCACGCCCTCCGCCACACTCCTACCACACTCTACTCCCTCACTCACCTCCCCAACTCCCCTCCCCCGCTCCCCTCCCACACTAACCTTCCACACACCCCTTCCCACTCCCCTCCCCTCCGACACTCCCTTCGCCCTCTCTCCACCGGCACTTTCCTCCCGAACACCCCTCCCCCACTTCCCTCCCCCACTCCCCTCCCCCACTCCCCTACTCCAATCTCGTACCCCACTCCACTCCCCCACTCTCGTACCCCACTCCACTCCCCCCTCCCATACCTCACTCCCCTCCACAGCACCCTACCCCGCTCCCCTACCCCACTCCCCCACTCCGCACCCCCACTCCCCACTCCCCTCATCCACTACCCTACCCAACTCCACTGCCCCACTCCCATCCCCCATTCCCCTCCTCCACTCCCCTACCCAACTCCCCTCCCCCACTCCCCTACCCCACTCCCCTACCCCACACCCCTACCGCACACCACTACCGCTCTCCACTCCCCCACTCCCCTATTGCACTCCCCTTCCGCACTCCCCGACCCCACTCCCCGACCCCACTCCCCAGCCCCACTCCCCAGCCCCACGCCCCAGCCCCACTCCCCAGCCCCACTCCCCCAACCCCACTCCCCCAATCTCACTCCCCAACCACACTCCCCAACCCCACTCCCCTCCCCCACCCCCTGACACCACACCCGCTGCCCCACTCCCCTTCCCCACTCCCCTCCCCCACTCCCCTCCCCTGCCCCAGTCCCCTGCTCCACTCCCCTGCTCCACTCCCCTGCTCCACTCCCATGCCCCACTCCCCTGCCCCACTCCCCTGCCCCACTCCCCTGCCCCACTCTGCTACCCCACTCTGCTACCCCACTCCGCTCCCCCACTCCGCTCCTCACCATCACCTCCCCTATCGCAGTCCACTCCCCAACAATCCTAGCCCACTCCCCTCCCCTCCACCTCCTCACTGCCTTCCACTACCCAACTCTCCTACCTCACACACCTCCCCCACTCCACTCCACAACTCCCATTCCCTCCACACCCCTCCCCCACTCCACTCCCCTCTCCAAACCCCCACTCACTGAAGCCACTCCCCTACCCATTCCCTGTCCCTCACCCCCCACCCTCACTCCCCTACCGCTCTCACAAACCCCACTCCCCTCTCCCACTCCTCCACCCCAACTCCCCTCCCCAACCCTCCTCCCCAACGCCCCTCCCTCGCTCCCCTCCCCCGTCCCCTCCGCCACTCCCCTCCCCCGCTCCCCTCCCCCACTCCCCTCCCCCACACCCCTCGTCAACTCCCCTCCCCCACTCCCCTCCCCCACTCCCCTCCCCCACTACCCTCCCCCACTCCCCTACTCCGCTCCCGGAACCCACTCCCCTCCCCCACGCCCCTCGTCAACCCCCTCCCCCACTCCCCTCCCCCACTCCCCTCCCCAACTCCCTTCCGCCACTCTCCTCCCACACTCTACTCCCTCTCTCACCTCCCCAGATCCCCTCCCCCGCTCCCCTCCCCCGCTCCCCTCCCACCCTAACCTCCCCCACACACCCCCCGCACTCCGCTCCCCTCAGACACTCCCCTCCCCCTCCCTCCTCTGCAACTCTCCTCCCCAACACCCCTCCCCAACTCCCCTCCCCCACTCCCCTCCCCCACCCCTCCCCTGCTCCACTCCCCTACACAACTCTCCTCCCCCACTCCGCATCCCTGCACCTCCTCACTGCCCTCCCGTACCACACTCCTCACCCCCACTCCACTCCCCCACTCTACTCCCCCACTCCACTCCCCCACTCCACTCCCCCACTCCACTCCCCCACTCCCCACACCCCATCCCCTCCACCACTCCTCTACCCCACCCCACTCCCCTCCCCCACTCCCCTGCCCCACTCCCCTCCCCCACTCCCCTACCCCACTCCCCTCCCCCACTCCCATACCTAACTCCCATCCACAACTCCCCTACCCCACTCCCCTACCCCACTCCGCTCCCCAAATCCGCTCCCCCACTCCACTCCCAACACCCCTCCCCAACTCTCCTACCTCACACCCCTCCCCCACTCCCCTTCCCTCCACCTCATCACTGCCCTCCACAACCCAACACCCCTACCCCACACACGTCCCCAACTCCAGTCACCCACTCCCCTTCCCTCCACCTCATCACTGCACTCCCCAATCCCATTCCCCTATCCCACTCCCCGAGCCCACCCCGTCCCACACTCACCTCCTCCCACTCCAGTCCACCTCTGTGCTTCCCTGCACCTCTTCACTGCCCTCCCCTACCACACTCCCATCCCTCACTACCCTCACGCACACCCCTACCACACTCCCCTACCCCACTCACCTCCCCCACTCCGCTAACCCACTCCCTGACACCACACCGGCTCCCCCACTCCTCTCCCCCACTCCCCTCCCCCACTCCCCTCCCCACTCCCCTCCCCATTCCCCTCCCCCACTCCCTCACCCACACCCCTACCCCTACCCCACTCCGCTCCCCAACTCCCCTACCTCTCTCCCCTCCCCCTTCCCCACTCCCCTCCCTCACTCCCCTTCCCCACTCCCCTTCCCCACTCCACTTTCCCACTCCCCGACACTACTCCCCTTACCCACATCCCTTCCCTCCAAATCCTCACTGCCCTCCCCGACACCACTCCCCTCCCCCACTCCCTTTTCCTCCACCTCCTCACTGTCCTCCAATCCCCTCCCCTACTCCCCTTCCTTCTCCTCCACACTGCCCTCCCCTACCCAACTCCCCTACGCCACTGCCCTGCCCACTCCCCACGCCACTCCCCTTCACTCCACCTCCTCACTGCCCTCCCCCACTTCCACCAGTCCCCAACCCCACTCCCCTCCCCAACTCCCCTCCCCCTCACACCACCCCCAGATCCCTCCCCAACTCCCCTCCCCAACTCCCCTCCCCCACTCCCCTCACCCACTCCCCTCACCCACTCCCAAACACCCCACCCCCAAATCCCCTCCCCCACACCCCTGCACCTCTCCCCGACGCCACTCTCCTCCCAATTCCCCTATCACACTCCCCTCCAAAACTCCCCTCCCCCAATCCCCAACTCCCCTCCCCACTCCCATCACCCGCTACCCTCCGCCACTCCCCTCCCCCACACCCCTACCCCACACCCCTGCCCCACACCCCTGCCCCACTCCACTTCCCTAACCTCCTCCCCGAGCCAAACCCACCCACACTCACCTCCCCCCACTCCAGTCCACCTCTGCGCTCCCCTGCATCTCTTCACTGCCCTCCCCTAACACACTCCCATCCCCCACTACGCTCCCGCATTCCCCTACCCCACTCCCCTACCACACTCCACCCCCCACTCCCCTACCACACTCCCCTCCACAACTCCCCTACAGCACTCCAAATCACTACACCACTCCTCTCCCCCACTCCCTACCTCAACTCCCCTCCCCACTCCCCGAAACCACTCCCCTTCCCACTCCCCTCCCCACTTCCCTCCCCCACTCCGCTCCCCCACTCCCCTCCCCCACACCCATCACAAACTCCCCTACCCCACTCCCCTACTCCGCTCCTCTCCCACACTCCCCTCCCCCACTCCGGTCCCCCACTCCCCTCACTCACGCCCTCCGCCACACTCCTACCACACTCTACTCCCTCACTCACCTCCCCAACTCCCCTCCCCCGCTCCCCTCCCACACTAACCTTCCACACACCCCTTCCCACTCCCCTCCCCTCCGACACTCCCTTCGCCCTCTCTCCACCGGCACTTTCCTCCCGAACACCCCTCCCCCACTTCCCTCCCCCACTCCCCTCCCCCACTCCCCTACTCCAATCTCGTACCCCACTCCACTCCCCCACTCTCGTACCCCACTCCACTCCCCCCCTCCCATACCTCACTCCCCTCCACAGCTCCCCTACCCCGCTCCCCTACCCCACTCCCCCACTCCGCACCCCCACTCCTCACCCCCACTCCCCACTCCCCTCATCCACTACCCTACCCAACTCCACTGCCCCACTCCCATCCCCCATTCCCCTCCTCCACTCCCCTACCCAACTCCCCTCCCCCACTCCCCTACCCCACTCCCCTACCCCACACCCCTACCGCACACCACTACCGCTCTCCACTCCCCCACTCCCCTATTGCACTCCCCTTCCGCACTCCCCGACCCCACTCCCCGACCCCACTCCCCAGCCCCACTCCCCAGCCCCACGCCCCAGCCCCACTCCCCAGCCCCACTCCCCCAACCCCACTCCCCCAATCTCACTCCCCAACCACACTCCCCAACCCCACTCCCCTCCCCCACCCCCTGACACCACACCCGCTGCCCCACTCCCCTTCCCCACTCCCCTCCCCCACTCCCCTCCCCTGCCCCAGTCCCCTGCTCCACTCCCCTGCTCCACTCCCCTGCTCCACTCCCATGCCCCACTCCCCTGCCCCACTCCCCTGCCCCACTCCCCTGCCCCACTCTGCTACCCCACTCTGCTACCCCACTCCGCTCCCCCACTCCGCTCCTCACCATCACCTCCCCTATCGCAGTCCACTCCCCAACAATCCTAGCCCACTCCCCTCCCCTCCACCTCCTCACTGCCTTCCACTACCCAACTCTCCTACCTCACACACCTCCCCCACTCCACTCCACAACTCCCATTCCCTCCACACCCCTCCCCCACTCCACTCCCCTCTCCAAACCCCCACTCACTGAAGCCACTCCCCTACCCATTCCCTGTCCCTCACCCCCCACCCTCACTCCCCTACCGCTCTCACAAACCCCACTCCCCTCTCCCACTCCTCCACCCCAACTCCCCTCCCCAACCCTCCTCCCCAACGCCCCTCCCTCGCTCCCCTCCCCCGTCCCCTCCGCCACTCCCCTCCCCCGCTCCCCTCCCCCACTCCCCTCCCCCACACCCCTCGTCAACTCCCCTCCCCCACTCCCCTCCCCCACTCCCCTCCCCCACTACCCTCCCCCACTCCCCTACTCCGCTCCCGGAACCCACTCCCCTCCCCCACGCCCCTCGTCAACCCCCTCCCCCACTCCCCTCCCCCACTCCCCTCCCCAACTCCCTTCCGCCACTCTCCTCCCACACTCTACTCCCTCTCTCACCTCCCCAGATCCCCTCCCCCGCTCCCCTCCCCCGCTCCCCTCCCACCCTAACCTCCCCCACACACCCCCCGCACTCCGCTCCCCTCAGACACTCCCCTCCCCCTCCCTCCTCTGCAACTCTCCTCCCCAACACCCCTCCCCAACTCCCCTCCCCCACTCCCCTCCCCCACCCCTCCCCTGCTCCACTCCCCTACACAACTCTCCTCCCCCACTCCGCATCCCTGCACCTCCTCACTGCCCTCCCGTACCACACTCCTCACCCCCACTCCACTCCCCCACTCTACTCCCCCACTCCACTCCCCCACTCCACTCCCCCACTCCACTCCCCCACTCCCCACACCCCATCCCCTCCACCACTCCTCTACCCCACCCCACTCCCCTCCCCCACTCCCCTGCCCCACTCCCCTCCCCCACTCCCCTACCCCACTCCCCTCCCCCACTCCCATACCTAACTCCCATCCACAACTCCCCTACCCCACTCCCCTACCCCACTCCGCTCCCCAAATCCGCTCCCCCACTCCACTCCCAACACCCCTCCCCAACTCTCCTACCTCACACCCCTCCCCCACTCCCCTTCCCTCCACCTCATCACTGCCCTCCACAACCCAACACCCCTACCCCACACACGTCCCCAACTCCAGTCACCCACTCCCCTTCCCTCCACCTCATCACTGCACTCCCCAATCCCATTCCCCTATCCCACTCCCCGAGCCCACCCCGTCCCACACTCACCTCCTCCCACTCCAGTCCACCTCTGTGCTTCCCTGCACCTCTTCACTGCCCTCCCCTACCACACTCCCATCCCTCACTACCCTCACGCACACCCCTACCACACTCCCCTACCCCACTCACCTCCCCCACTCCGCTAACCCACTCCCTGACACCACACCGGCTCCCCCACTCCTCTCCCCCACTCCCCTCCCCCACTCCCCTCCCCACTCCCCTCCCCATTCCCCTCCCCCACTCCCCTCACCCACACCCCTACCCCTACCCCACTCCGCTCCCCAACTCCCCTACCTCTCTCCCCTCCCCCTTCCCCACTCCCCTCCCTCACTCCCCTTCCCCACTCCCCTTCCCCACTCCACTTTCCCACTCCCCGACACTACTCCCCTTACCCACATCCCTTCCCTCCAAATCCTCACTGCCCTCCCCGACACCACTCCCCTCCCCCACTCCCTTTTCCTCCACCTCCTCACTGTCCTCCAATCCCCTCCCCTACTCCCCTTCCTTCTCCTCCACACTGCCCTCCCCTACCCAACTCCCCTACGCCACTGCCCTGCCCACTCCCCACGCCACTCCCCTTCACTCCACCTCCTCACTGCCCTCCCCCACTTCCACCAGTCCCCAACCCCACTCCCCTCCCCAACTCCCCTCCCCCTCACACCACCCCCAGATCCCTCCCCAACTCCCCTCCCCAACTCCCCTCCCCCACTCCCCTCACCCACTCCCCTCACCCACTCCCAAACACCCCACCCCCAAATCCCCTCCCCCACACCCCTGCACCTCTCCCCGACGCCACTCTCCTCCCAATTCCCCTATCACACTCCCCTCCAAAACTCCCCTCCCCCAATCCCCAACTCCCCTCCCCACTCCCATCACCCGCCACCCTCCGCCACTCCCCTCCCCCACACCCCTACCCCACACCCCTGCCCCACACCCCTGCCCCACTCCACTTCCCTAACCTCCTCCCCGAGCCAAACCCACCCACACTCACCTCCCCCCACTCCAGTCCACCTCTGCGCTCCCCTGCATCTCTTCACTGCCCTCCCCTAACACACTCCCATCCCTCACTACCCTCACGCACACCCCTACCACACTCCCCTACCCCACTCACCTCCCCCACTCCGCTAACCCACTCCCTGACACCACACCGGCTCCCCCACTCCTCTCCCCCACTCCCCTCCCCCACTCTGACCCACAACCCTCCCCCCTTCATCTCCCCCACTCCCCTCGCCCACTCCCCTCGCCCACTCCTCTCCCCCACTCCCCTCCCCCACTCCACTCCCCACACCCCTCGCCCACTCCACTCCCGACACTCCTCCCCCACTCTCCTCCCCTCCCCCTCACCCCT
Organism: Heterodontus francisci; assembly: GCF_036365525.1. Taxonomy (NCBI): domain Eukaryota; kingdom Metazoa; phylum Chordata; class Chondrichthyes; order Heterodontiformes; family Heterodontidae; genus Heterodontus; species Heterodontus francisci. Next base: position 1,189,240 of record NW_027141024.1, read on the forward strand.
CCCCCACTCCCGTCCCCCACTCCCCTCCCGTCCAACACTCCGCTTCCCTACACCTCCTCACTGTCCTCCCCTACCACACTCCCATCCCCCACTCCGCTCCCCAACTCTCCTACCTCACACCCCTCCCCCACTCCCCTTCCCTCCACCTCCTCACTGCCCTCCTCAACCCAACTCCCCTACCCCACACACTTCCCCGACTCGACTCACCCACTCCCCTTCCCTCCACCTCCTCACTGCGCTCCCCGATCCCACTCCCCTATCCCACTCCCCTATCGCACTCCCCTATCCCACTCCCCTATCCCACTCCACTATCCCACTCCCCTATCCCACTCCACTATCCCACTGCCCTATCCGACTCCACTTTCCCACTTCCCTACCCCACTCCCCTAACTCACTCCCCTCCCCAACTCCACTAACCCTCTCCACTCCACCATTCCACTAACCCCCTCCCCTAGCCAACCCCTCCCACACTCCCCTCCCCCCACTCCAGTCCCCTGCATCTCTTCACTGCCCTCCCCAACACACTCCCATCCCCCACTACGCTCCTGCATTCCCCTACCCCACTTCCCTACCACACTCCACCCCCCACTCCCCTACCGCACTCCCCTCCACAACTCCCCTACACCACTCCAAATCACCACACCACTCCTCTCCCCCACTCCCTAACTCAACTCCCCTCCCCACTCCCCTAAACCACTCCCCTTCCCACTCCCCTCCCCCACTCCCCTCCCCCACTCCCCTCCCCCACTTCCATCACAAACTCCCCTACCCCACTCCCCTACTCCGCTCCTCTGCTTCACACCCCTCCCTCACATCCCTCCCCCACACTCCTCCCCCACACCCCTCGTCAACTCCCCTCCCACACTCCCCTCCCCCACTCCCCTCCCTCACGCCCTCCACCACTCTCCTACCACACTCTACTCCCTCACTCACCTCCCCAACTCCACTCCCCCGCTCCCCTCCCACACTCTCCTCCCGAACACCCCTCCCCCACTCCCCTCCCCCAGCCCCTCCCCCACTCCACTCTCCTCCCCCACTCCCGTCCACCACTCCGCATCCCTGCACCTCCTCACTGCCCTCCCGTACAACACTCCCCTCCCCCACTCCCCTACTCCAATCTCATACCCCACTCCACTCCCCCATTCTCGTACCCCACTCCACTCCCCCACTCCCATACCTCACTCCCCTCCACAACTCCCCTACCCCGCTCCCCACCCCACTCCTCCGCTCCCCCACTCTGCACCCCCGCTCCCCACCTCACTCCCCTCACACACTACCCTACCCAACTCCACTACCCCACTCCCATCCCCCATTCCGCTCCCCACTCCCCTACCCCACTCCTTTACCGCACAACACTACCGCTCTCCACTCCCCCACTCCCCTATCGCACTCCCCTCCACATCTCCCCGATCCCACTCCCCGACCCCACTCCTCGACCCCACTCCCCGACCCCACTCCCCGACCCCACTCCCCAGCCCCACTCCCCAAACCTCACTCCCCAAACCCCACTCCCCAAACCCCACTCCACAAACCCCACTCCCCCAACCCCACTCCCCCAACCCCACTCCCCAACCCCACTCCCCTCACCCACTCCCTGACATCACACCCGCTGCCCCACTCCCCTTCCCCACTCCCTGACACCTCACCCGCTGCCTCACTCCCCTGCCCCAGTCCCCTGCCCCAGACCCCTGCTCCACTCCCCTGCTCCACTCCCCTGTCCCACTCCCCTGCTCCACTCCGCTACCCCACTCTGCTACCCCACTCCGCTACCCCACTCCGCTCCCCCACTCTCCTCCCCTCCCGCAGTCCGCTCCCCAACTTTCCTAGCCCACTCCCCTCCAAATCCTCACTGCCTTCCACTACCCAACTCTCCTACCTGACACACCTCCCCCACTCCACTCCCCAACTCCCATTCCCTCCACTCCCCTCCCCCACTCCACTCACCTCACTCACTGACGCCACTCCCCTACCCATTCCTTGTCCCCCACCCCCTCCCTCACTCCCCTACCGCACTCACAAACCCCACTCCCCTCTTACACTCCTCCACCCCACTCCCTGCCCCCTCTCCTCTCCGAAAATCCCCTTCCCCCTCCCCCTCCCCAACGCCCCTCCCTGGATCCCCTCCCCCGCTCCCCTCCACCACGACCCTGCCCCGCACCCCTCCCCCGCTCCCCTCCCCCACACCCCTCGTCAACTCCCCTCCCCCACTCCCCTCCCCCACTCCCGTAACCCACTCCCCTCCCCCACACCCCTCGTCAACCCCCATCCCCCACTCCACTCCCCCACTCCCCTCCCCCTCTCCCCTCCCCCACTCCCCTCCCCAACTCCCTTCCGCCACTCTCCTCCCACACTCTACTCCCTCTCTCACCTCCCCAGATCCCCTCCCCCGCTCCCCTCCCACACTAACCTCCCCCACACCCCTCCGCACTCCGCTCCCCTCCGACACTCCCCTCCCCCTCTCTCCTCCGCCACTCTCCACCCCAACACCCCTCCCCCACTCCCCTCCCCCACTCCCCTCGCCCACTCCCCTCCCCCCACTCCCCTCCCCTCCCCCAACTCCCCTCCCCCACTCTCCTCCCCCACTCCGGATCCCTGCACCTCCTCACTGCCCTCCCGTACAACACTCCCCACCACCACTCCACTCCCCCACTCCACTCCCCCACTCCACTCCCCCACTCCACTCCCCCTCTCCCCTCCCCCACTCCCCTCATCCCCTCCCCTCCCCCACTCCCCTCACCCCCTCCCCTCCCCCACTCCTCTACCCCACCCCACTCCCCTCCCCCACTCCCCTCCCCCACTCCCCTACCCCACTCCCCTCCCCCACTCCACACCCCCACTCCCATACCTAACTCCCATCCACAACTCCCCTACCCCACTCCCCTACACCACTCCCCTCGCCCTCTCCCATCCCCCTCTCCCCTCCCCCACTCCCCTCCCCCACTCCCGTCTCCCACTCCCCTCCCGTCCAACACTCCGCTTCCCTGCACCTCCTCACTGCCCTCCCCCACCACACTCCTAACCCCCACTCCGCTCCCCAACTCTCCTACCACACACCCCTCCCCCACTCCCCTTCCCTCCACCTCCTCACTGCCCTCCACAACCCAACTCCCCTACCCCACACACATCCCCAACTCCAGTCACCCACTCCCCTTCCCTCCACCTCCTCATTGCGCTCCCCTATCCCACTCCACTTTCCAACTTCCCTACCCCACGCCCCTAACTCACTCCCCTAGCCACACCGTCCCACACACCCCTCCCCCCACTCCAGTCCACCTCTGCGCTCCCCTGCACCTCTTCACTGCCCTCCCCTACCACACTCCCATCCCCCTCTACGCTCCCGCATTCCCCTACCCCACTCCCCTACCGCACTCCCTTCCTCAACTCCCCTACCCACACCCCTACCCACTCCCCGAAACCACTCCCCTTCCCCCTCCCCTTCCCCTCCCCTCCCCCACTCCCCTGCCCCAATCCCCTCCCCCACTCCCGTCCCCCACTCCCCTCCCCCACTCCCATCACAAACACCCCTACCCCACTCCCCTACTCCGCTCCCCTCCCCCACGCCCCTCCCCCACACCACTCCCCCACACCCCTCGTCAACTGCTCTCCCACACTCCCCTCCCCCACTCCCCTCCCTCACGTCCCTCCGCCACTCTCCTACCACACTCTACTCCCTCACTCACCTCCCCAACTCCCCTCCCCCGCTCCCCTCCCACACTAACCTCCCACACACCCCTCCCCACTCCCCTCCCCTCCGACACTCCCCTCCCCCTCTCTCCTCCGCCACTCTCCTCCTGAACACCCCTCCCCCACTTCCCTCCCCCACCTCCTGCCCCACTCCACTCTCCTCACCCATTCCCATCCTCCACTCCCCTCCCCCACTCCCGTCCAACACTCCGCATCCCTGCACCTCCTCACTGCCCTCCCGTACCATACTCCCCTCCCCCACTCCCCTACCCTACTTTCGTACCCCACTCCACTCCCCCACTCTCGTACCCCACTCCACTCCCCCACTCCCATACCTCACTCCCCTTCACAACTCCCCTACCCCGCTCCCCTACCCCTCTCCCCTACCCCGATCCCCCACTCCGCTCCCCCACTCCGCACCCCCACTCCTCATCCCCACTCCGCACCCCCACTCCCCACCCCCACTCCCCTGCCCCACTCCCCTCACCCACTCCCTGACACCTCACTCGCTGCCCCAACCCCCTGCCCCACTCCCCTGCTCCACTCCCCTGCCCCACTCCCCTGCCCCACTCCGCTACCCCACTCCGCTACCCCACTCCGCTACCCCACTCTGCTACCCCACTCTGCTACCCCACTCCGCTACCCCACTCCGCTACCCCACTCCGCTACCCCACTGCGCTACCCCACTCCGCTCCCCCACTCCCCTCCCCTACCGCTGTCCGCTCCCCAACTTTACTAGCCCACTCCCCTCCCCTCCACCTCCTCACTGCCTTCCACTACCCAACTCTCCTACCTCACACACCTCCCCCACTCCACTCCCCAACTCCCATTCGCTCCACTCCCCTCCCCCACTCCACTCCCCTCTCCAAGCCCCCACTCACTGACGCCACTCCCCTACCCATTCCCTGTCCCCCACTCCCCTCCCTATTCCCTGTCCCCCACTCCCCTCCCTCACTCCCCTACCGCTCTCACAAACCCCACTCCGCTCTCCCACTCCTCCACACCACTCCCTTCCCCCTCTCCTCTCCGCAAATCCCCTTCCCCCTCCCCCTCCCCAACTCCCCTCCCCAACGCTCCTCCCCCGCTCCCCTCCCCCACTCCCCTCCCCCGCACCACTCGTCAACTCCCCTCCCCCACTCCCCTACTCCACTCCCCTCTGTCCACTCCCCTCCGCAACACCCCTCGTCAACTCCCCTCTGCCACACCACTCGTCAACTCCCCTCCCCCACTCCCCTCGTCAACTCCCCTCCCCCACTCCCCTCCTACACTCCCCTACCAGCTCCCCTCCCCCGCCCCCTCCCCCACTCCCCTCCCCCACTCACCTCCCCCTCTCCCCTCCCCCTCTCTCCTCCCCCTCTCTCCTCCCCCACTCTCCCCTCCCCCCCACTCTCCTCCCCCACACTCCCCTCCCCCACTCTCCTCCCCCACTCTCCCCTACCCCACTCTCCCCTCCCCCACTCTCCTCTCCCCCACTCTCCCCTCCCCCACTCTCCCCTACCCCACTCTCCCCTTCCCCACTCTCCTCTCCCTCACTCTCCCCTCCCCCACTCTCCCATCCCCCCTCTCCTCCCCCACTCTCCTCCCCCACTCCCCTCCCCTCTCCCCTCCCCCACTCCGCTCCCCAACTCTCCTACCTCACACACCTCCGCCACTCCCCTTCCCTCCACAACCCACCTCCCCTACCCCGCACACGTCACCCGCTCCACTTACACACTCCCCTTCCCTCCACCTCCTCACTGCGCTCCCCTATCCCACTCCCCTATCCCACTTCACATTCCCCTATCCCACTCCACATTCCCACTCCCCTACACCACTCCCATAACTCACTCCCCTCCCCAACTCCGCTACCCCACTCCCCAACTCCGCTACCCCACTCCCCTCCCCCATTTCCCTAACCCCTTCCCCTAGCACACCCCCTCCAACACTCCCTTCCCCCCTCTCCAGTCCACCTCTGCGCTTCCCTGCACCTCTTCACTGCCCTCCCCTACCACACTCCCATCCCCCACACCCCTCTCACACTAACCTCCCCCACTCCCCTCCCAACTCCCCTCGCCCACTCCCCTACCACACACCCCTACCCAACTCCGCTTACCTCCACCTCCTCACTGCCCTACTCTACCACACTCCCATCCCAAACTACCATCCCCCACTCCCCAACCGCACACCCCTCCGCAACACCCCGACCCCACACCCCTACCCAACACCCCTACCCCACTCCCCTACCCCATTCCACTACCCCAGTCCCGTTGCCAATCCCCTACCTCACTCGCCTCCCACACTTCCCTACCCACCTCTCCTAACCCCCTCCCCGACCCCACTCCCCTTCCCTCCACCTCCTCACTGCACTCCAGTACCCAACTCCCCTACCCACACACCTCCACCATGCCACTCCCTCATTCCCCTTCCCACCAGCTCCTCCCAGCGCTCCCCTACCCCACTCACCTCCCCTACTCCCCTTCCTTCTCCTCCTCACTGCCCTCCCCTACCCAACTCCCCAACGCCACTGCCCTCCCCCACTCCCCACGCGACTCCCCTTCACTCCACCTCATCACTGCCCTCTCCTACCCCACACCGCTCCGCACTCCCCTCCTCACTTCCCTCCCCCACTCCCCTCCACATTTTCCTCCCTCACTCCCCACCCCATACCACTACCTCTCTCCCCTCCCCCACTCCCCTCCCCCACTCCCCTCCACCACTCCCCTCCTCTCCCCAACTCCCCTATCCCACTCTCCTCCCACACTCCACACCCTCACTCACCTCCCCAGATCCCCACACCCGCTCCCCTCCCGCACTAACCTCCCCCACAACCCTCCCCACTCCCCTCCCCCACTCCCCTCCCCCACTTCCCTCCCCCATTCCCCTACCCCTCTCCCCTCCCCCACTCTCCCCTCCCCCACTCTCCTCCCCCTCTCTCCTCCCCGACTCTCCTCCCCCACTCTCCTCCCCCACTCTCCTCCCCCACACCGCTCCCCAACTCTCCTAACTCACAACCCTCCCCCACTCCCCTTCCCTCCACAACCAATCTCCCCTATCCAGCACACCTCCCCCACTCCACTTACACACTCCCCTTCCCTCCACCTCCTCACTGCGCTCCCCTATCCCACTTCCCTATCCCACTCCACATACCCCTATCCCACTCCACATTCCCACTCCCCTCCCCCCACTCCAGTCCACCTCTGCGCTTCCCTGCACCTATTCACTGCCCTCCCCTACCACACTCCCATCCCCACTACCCTCCAGCACTCCCCTACCCCACACCCCTACCGCACTCCGCTCCCCCACTCCCCTCCCCCACTCCCCTACCCCACACCACTGACACACTAACCTCCCCCACTACCCTCCCAACTCCCCTCGCCCACTCCCCTACCACGCACCCTACCCAACTCCGCTTACCTCCACCTCCTCACTGTCCTACTCTACCGCACTCCCATCCTACACATACCCTCCTCCACTACCCTCCCCCACTCCCCAACCGCACACCCCTCCACAACACCCCGACCCAACACCCCTACCCCACACCCCTACCCCACTCCCCTACCCCATTCCACTACCCCAGCCCCGTTGCCAATCCGCTACCTCACTTCCTTCCCACACTTCCCTACCCACCTCTCCTAACCCCCTCCCCTACCCCACTCCCCTTCCCTCGACCTCCTCACTGCACTCCAGTACCCAATCCCCTACCCACATACCTCCACCACTCCCCTCCCTGATTACCCTTCCCTCCACCTCCTCCCTGCGCTCCCCTACCCAACTCCCCTATCGCACTCCCCTACCCCACTCCCCTACCCCACTCCCCTAAACTACACCCCTCCCCCACTCCACACCCCCACTCCCCTTACCTCCACCACCTCACTGCGCTCCCCTACCCCACTCTCCTACCCCACTCTCCTATCCCATCCACTTTCCCACTCCCCGACCCCACTCCCCTAACTCACTTCCCTCCCACTCTCACCACCCCTTCTCCCCTTCCTTCTCCTCCTGACTGCTCTCCCCTACCCAACTCCCCAATGCCACTGCCCTCCCCCACTCCCCACGTTACTCCCCTTCACTCCATCTCATCACTGCCCTCCCCTACCCCACTCCCCTCCCCACTCCCATCCCCACTCCCCTCCCCACTTCCCTCCCCCACTCCCCTCCACATTCTCCGACCTCACTCCCCACCCCATACCCCTACCTCACTCCACTCCCCCACTCACATAACACTCACCCCTCCCCCACTCCCCTCCCCCACTCCCCTCCGCCACACCCCTCGTCAACTCCCCTCCGCCACACCACTTGTCAACTCCCCTCCCCCACTCCCCTCGTCAACTCCCCTCCCCCACTCCCCTCCCACACTCCCCTACCAGCTCCCCTCACCCACCCCCTAACCCACTCCCCTCCCCCTCTCCCCTCCCCCTCTCTCCTCCCCCTCTCTCCTCCCCCACTCTCCCCTCCCCCCCACTCTCCTCCCCCACTGTCCCCTCCCCCACTCTCCTCCCCCACTCTCCCCTACCCCACTCTCTCCTCCCCCACTCTCCCTCCCCCACTCTGCTCTCCCCCACTCTCCCCTCCCCCACTCTCCTCCCCCCTCCTCCCCCACTCTCCTCCCCCACTCCCCTCCCCCTCTCCCCTCCCCCACTCCCCTCCCCCACTCCGCTCCCCAAATCTCCTACCTCACACACCTCCGCCACTCCCCTTCCCTCCACAACCCACCTCCCCTACCCCGCACACGTCCCCGCTCCACTTACACACTCCCCTTCCCTCCACCTCCTCACTGCGCTCCCCTATCCCACTCCCCTATCCCACTCCACATTCCCCTATCCCACTCCACATTCCCACTCCCCTACACCACTCTCCTAACTCACTCCCCTCCCCAACTCCGCTACCCCTCTCCCCAACTCCGCTACCCCACTCCCCTGCCCCATTCCCCTAACCCCTTCCCCTAGCACACCCCCTCCAACACTCCCCTCCCCCCTCTCCAGTCCACCTCTGCGCTTCCCTGCACCTCTTCACTGCCCTCCCCTACCACACTCCCATCCCCCACTACCCTCCCGCACTCCCCTACCCCACTCCCCTACCGCACTCCACTCCCCCACTCCCCTCACCCACACCCCTCTCACACTAACCTCCCCCACTCCCCTCCCAACTCCCCTCGCCCACTCCCCTACCACACACCCCTACCCAACTCCGCTTACCTCCACCTCCTCACTGCCCTACTCTACCCCACTCCCATCCCAAACTACCGTCCCCCACTCCCCAACCGCACACCCCTCCACAACACCCCGACCACACACCCCTACCCAACACCCCTACCCCACTCCCCTACCCCATTCCACTACCCCAGTCCCGTTGCCAATCCCCTACCTCACTCGCCTCCCACACTTCCCTACCCACCTCTCCTAACCCCACTCCCCTACCCCACTCCCCTAAACTACACCCCTCCCCCACTACACACCCCCACTCCCCTTACCTCCACCACCTCACTGCGCTCCCCTACCCCACTCTCCTACCCCACTCTCCTATCCCACTCCACTTTCCCACTCCCCGACCCCACTCCCCTAACTCACTTCCCTCCCACACTCACCACCCCTTCTCCCCTTCCTTCTCCTCCTGACTGCTCTCCCCTACCCAACTCCCCAACGCCACTGCCCTCCCCCACTCCCCACGTTACTCCCCTTCACTCCACCTCATCACTGCCCTCCCCTACCCCACACCCCTCCCCACTCCCCTCCCCACTCCCGTCCCCACTCCCCTCCCCACTTCCCTCCCCCACTCCCCTCCACATTCTCCTACCTCACTCCCCACCCCATACCCCTACCTCACTCCACTCCCCCACTCACATAACACACACCCCTCCCCCACTCCCCTCCCCCACTCCCCTCTCCCACTTTTCTCCGACCCAACTCCACTCCCCACTCCCCTTCCCTCCACCTCCTGACTGCACACCCCTACCAGACTCCACGACACCACTCTGCACCCCCACTCCCCTCCTCTACTCCCCTACCCCACCGCACATCCCTCCCAAACTCCCCTACCAGACGCCCTCCCCCACTCCCCTCCCCCTCTCCCCTCCCCAAATCGCCTCCCCCAGTCCCATTACCAAATCGCCTCCCCAGTCCCCTTACCAAATCGCCTCCCCCACTCCGCTTCCCTCCACCTCCTTACAGCCCTCCTCTACTCCACTCCCCTACAACACTCTGATCCCCCACTAGCCCCACCAATCCCCTACCCCGCTTCTCTCCAAAACTCCCCTACCCTCTCCCCACCCCCACTCACCTACACCACTTCCCTCTCCCACTCCCTGACATAACTCCCCTACCCCACTCCCCTACCCCACTCTCTTACCCCACTCCCCTTCCCTCCACCTCCTCACTGCACTCCAGTACCCAACTCCCCGACGCCACTGCCCTCCCCCACTCCCCACGACACTCCCCCACTGCCCTACCTCGCACCATTCCCCCAGTTACCACCCCCACTACCTTACCCCACTCCCCTCCACACTCCCCTCCCCAATCCCCTCCCCACCCCCGTCCCCACTTCCCTCCCCCACTCCCCCACCCCACTCACCTAACACACACCCTACCCCACTCCACTCCCCCATTCCCCTCTCCCACTCCCCTTCCCTCCATCTCCTCACTGCACCCCTACCCAACTCCCGTTCCCACTCCCCTTCCCTCCACCTCCTTACAGCCCACCCCTACCACACTTCCCGACACCACACTGCACCCCCACCCCCTCCTCCACTCCCCTACCCCACTACCCCACCGCACCTCCCTCCCAAACTCCCCTACCAGACGCCCACCCCCACTCCCCACCCCCAAACCTCTCCCCACACCCCTCCCCCACTCCCCTCCCCTACTCCGCTCCCCCACTCCCCTCCCCCACTCCCCTCCCCCAATCCGCTCCCCCACTCCCCAAGCCCACTCCCCTCCCCCACTCCCCTCCCCAACTCCCCTTCCCTCCACCTCCTTCCAGCGCTCCCCTACTCCACTACCCTACACCACTCTGATCCCCCACTAGCCTCACCACTCCCCTACCCTACTCCCCTCCAAAACTCCCATACCCTCTCCCCACCCCCACTCACCTACACCACTCCCCTAACCCACTCCCTGTCCCCCACTCTCCTCCCCCACTCCCCTCCCCAACTCCCCTCGCCCAGTCTCCTCCCACACTCCCCTCCCTCACTCTCCTCCAACTCCCCTACAACTCTAACCTCCCCCACTCCCCTCCGCACTCTCCTCCGCACTCCCCTCCCCACTCCCCTCCTCACTCACCTCCCACACTAACCTTCCCCACTCGCTCCCCCACGCCCCTCCCCACTCACCTCCCACACTGACCTCCCCCACTCGCCTCCCCACTCCCCTCCCCACTCCCCTCCCGCTCTTGCCTCCCCCAATCCCCTCCCCCACTCCCAAACTCCCCTCCCCCACTCCCCTCACTCACTAATCTCCCCCACTCCCCTCCCACACTAACCTCCCCCACTCCCCTCCCAACTCCCCTCGTCCACTCCGCTACCCCACTCCGCTTACCTCCACATCCTCACTGCACGACTCCACCACACTCCCATCCCCCACTACCCTCCCCCACTACCCTCCCCCACTCCCCAACCGCACTCCCCTCCACAACACCCCTACCCCTCTCCCCTACCCCAAACCCGACCCCACACCCCTACCCCACACCGCTACCCTACTCCCCTACCCCAGTCCACTACCCCAGTCCCATCGCCAATCTCCTCTCTCACACCCCACCCATACTCCCATACCCACCTCTCCTACCCCACTCCCCTACCCTACTCCCCTTCCCGCCACCTCCTCACTTCACTCCAGTACCCAGATCCCCTACGCCACTGCCCTCCCCCACTGCCCTACCTCACTCCACTCCACCAGTTACCCCTCCCACTACCTTACCCCACTCCCCTCCCCACTCCCCTCCCCACTTCCATCCCCACTTCCCTCCCCCACTCCCCTCCCCTTTCTCCTACCACACTCCCCACCCCATACCCATACCCCACTCCCCTCCCCCACTGCCCTACCTCACTCCACTCCCCCAGTTAACGCACCCACTACCTTACCCCACTCCCCTCCCCACTCCACTCCAAACGTCCCTCCCCCACTCCCCTCCCCATTCCCCTACCTCACTCCCCACCCCATACCCATACCTCAATCCCCTCTCCCACTCCCCTTCCCTCCATCTCCTCACTGCCCCCCTACCAAACCCCCCTCCCCACTCCCCTTCCCTCCACCTCCGAACAGCACACCCCGACCACACTCCCCGACACCACTCTGCACCCCCACCCCCTCCTCCACTCCACTACCCCACTGCACTTCCCTCCCAAACTCCCCTACCAGACGCCCTCACCCACGCCCCTCCCCCAGGCCCCTCTCCCACGCTCCTGTCCCACTCTGCTCCCCAACTGTCCTCCCCAACTCCCATCCCCCACTATCCACCTCTCCCCAACTCCCCTACCACAATGCCCTACACCACGCCCCTCCCCAACACCCCTCCCCAACTGTCCTTCCCTCCACCTCCTTACATCCCTCCCCTCCTCCACTCCCCTACACCACTCCCGTACCCTCTCCCCACGCCACTCACCTACACCACTCCACTAACCCACTCCCTGTCCCCAATCCCCTCCCTCACCCCAGTCCCCCACTCACCTCCCCAACACCCATCACTCACTCCCCTACAAACTACGCTCCCCAACTCCACTATCGCACTGCCCTCCCCCACTCCCCGCCACAACTCCCCTCCCCCACTCCACACCTCCCCTACCCACTCCCCGCCCCCACTGCCCTACCTCACTCCACTCACCCAGTTACCGCCCCCACTACCTTGCCCCACTCCCCTCCCCACTCCCTTCCCCCACTCGCCTCCCCATACCCCTACCTCACTCCACTCCCCCACTCCCCTACCCCACTCACATAACACAGACCCCTCCCCCACTCCCCTCCCCCATGCCCCTCTCCAACCCCCTTCCCTCCATCTCCTCACTGCCCCACTACCCAAATCCCCTCCCCACTCCCCTTCCCTCCACCTCCTTTCAGCCCACCCCTACCACACTCCCCGACACCACTCTGCACCCCCACCCCCTCCTCCACTCCCCTACCCCACTACCCCACCGCAATTCCCTCCCAAACTCCCCTACCAGACGCCCTCCCCCACTCCCCTCCCCCACACCCATCCCCACACCCCTTCCCCACTCCCCCACTCCCCTCGCCCACTACCCTACCGCTATGGCCTACCCCACGCCCCTCCACAACTCCCTTCCCCAACTCCCCTTCCCTCCATCTCCTGACAGTCCTCCCCTACTCCACTCCCCTACACCACTCTGCTCCCCCACTAGCCCCACCACTCCCCTACCCCACTCCCCTCCAAAACTCCCATAACCTCTCCCCACCCCCACTCACCTACACCACTCCCCTAACCCACTCCCTGTCCCTCAATCCATTCCCTGACTACCCAAACCCCACTCGCCTCCCCCACGCACCTCCCCAACTCCCCTCCTCCACACCTCGACCCCACTCTCCACCCCTCTCCTCGAGGCAACACCCCTCCCCCACACCTCGCCCCACTCCCTGCCTCAACTCCCCCACCCCACACTCCCCTCCCGCACTCCCCTCCACCACTCCCCTCCCCCACTCCCCTCCCCCACTCCCTTCCTGAACTCCCCTCCCCCACACCCCTCCTCAACTCCCCTAACTCCCCTTCCCCACTCCCCTCCACCACTCCCCTCCCCAACTCCCCTCCCCCACTCAACTCCCCTACCACGCACTCTTCCCCACACTCCTCCCCACACCCCTCCCCTACTCCCCACTCCCACTCCCCTCCCCCACTCCCCTCCCCACTGCCCTCCACCAAAACCCCCACCACACTCCCCTCCCACACTCCCCTCCCCCAAATCCCCTGCCCCAATTCCCCTACCGCACTCCCATCCCCCACTCCCATCCCCCACTACCCTCCCCAACTACCCTCCCCACTACCCTCTCCCACTCCACTGCCCCACTCCACTCCCCCACTCCACTCCCCCACTCCATTCCCCCACTCCACTCCCCCCTCCCCACCCCCACTCTCCTCCCCCACTCCCCACCCCCACTCAACACCCCCACTCCACACCCCCACTCACCTACCCCACTCCCATCCCGCACTCCCCTCCCCCACTCCCCTCCTCCACTCTCCTCCTCCACTCTCCTCCCCACTCTCCTCCCAAACTCTCCTCCCCCACTCCCCTCATCTAATCCCCTACCCCACTCCAATGCACCACTCCCCTACTCCACTCCCCTACTGCGCTCCACTCCCCCACACCCCTCCTCAACTCCCCTCCCTCACTCCCCTAACCCACTACCCTCTCCAACACTTCTCCCCCACTCCCCTCCCCCACTCCCCTCCCCCACTCCCCCACTCCCCTCCCACACTAACCTCCCCCACATTCCTCCCCACTGTCCTCCCCGACTCCCCTACCCCAAATCCCCTACACCAAATCCCTACCCCCAAATCCCCTCCCCCAAATCCCCTCCCCCACTCCACTCGCATACCGCAGTCCCCTCCACAACTCCCCTACCCGACTCCCCGAACCAGCCCCCCGTCAACACACCCCTACCACACTAACCTCCCCCACTAACCTCCCCCACACTTACCTCCCCACACTCCTCCCCACACTCCTCCACACAGTCCTCCCCACTAACCTCCTCCACACCCCTCCCCCATTCCCCTACCCCAAATCCCCTTCCACAAATCCCCTACCCCAAATCCCCTCCCCAAATCCCGTCCCCCAAATCCCCGCCCCCACTCCATTCGCATACCGCACTCCCCTCCACAACTCCCCTACCCGACTCCCCTACCCAACCCCCCGTCACCACACCCCTACCACACTCCCCTCCCCCACTCCGCTACCCGACTCCCATACCCCACACCCCTACCCCACTCCCCGACCCCACTCCCCGACCCCACTCCCCGACCGCACTCCACGACCCCACTCCATGACCGCAATCACCCGACCCCACTCACCCGACCCTACTCACCCGATCACACTCCCCACCCCCACACCCCAACCCCACTCCTCACACCCATGCCCCTCCCCTAATCCCCTCCCCCACACCTCTACCCCACTCTACTCACCTCTCCTCTCTGCAACACCCCTCCCCCACTCCCCTCCCCCACTCCCCTCCCCCCTTTCCCACACTCCGTACCACACTCCCCTCCCCCACCCCGATCCCCCACCCCGCTCCCCCACTCCCCTCACTCACTAACCTCCCCCACACTCCTCCCCACACTCCTCCGCACACTCCTCCCCCACTCCCCTCCCCCACTGCCCTCCCCCAAATTCCGTACCCCAAATTCTGTACCCCAAATCCCCTACCCCAAATCCCCTCCCCCAAATCCCCTCCCACACTCCACTCGCTAACCGCACTCCCCTCCACAACTCCCCGACCCGACTCCCCTACCCAACCCCCCGTCAACACACCCCTACCACACTCCCCTCCCCCACTCCCCTCCCCCACTCCCTACCCAACTCCCCTACCCCACTCCCAGACCCCACTTCCCAACTCCACTCCACAACTCCACTCTGCACTCCACTCCCCTACTCCACTCCTCTCCCCCACACCTATCCTCAACTCCCCTCCCTAACTCCCCTCCCTAACACCCCTCCCCCACTCCCCTCTGCCACTCCGCTCCCACACTAACCTCCCACACTAACCTCCCACACTAACCTCCCACACTAACCTCCCCCACACTCCTCCCCACACTCCTCCCCAAAGTCCTCCCCAATCCCCAACCCCAATTCCCCGACCCCAAATCCCTTCCCCCAAATCCACTCCCCCAAATCCCCTTCCCCAAATAACCTCCCCCACTCCACCCGTATAGCGCACTCCCCTCCACAACTCCCCTACCCGACTCCCCTACCCAACCCCCGTCACCACACACCCTACCACACTCCCCTCCGCACTCCGCTCCCCCACCCCCTCCCACACTAACCTCCCCCACACTCCTCCCCACACTCCTCCGCACACTCCTCCCCCACTACCCTCCCCCACTCCCCTCCCCCAAATTCCGTACCCCAAATTCCGTACCCCAAATCCCCTACCCCAAATTCCCATCCCACTCCACTCGCATACCGCACTCCCCTCCACAACTTCCCTACCCGACTCCCCTACCCAACCCCCCGTCAATACACCCCTACCACACTCCCCTCCCCCACTCCCCTCCCCCACTCCCTACCCAACTCCCCTACCCCACTCCCCTACCCCACTCCCAGACGTCACTCCCCTACTCCACTACCCTACTTCACTGTGCACTCCACTCCCCTACTCCACTCCTCTCCCCCACACCCATCCTCAACTCCCCTCCCTAACTCCCCTCCCTAACACCCCTCCCCAACTCCCCTAACCCACACCCCTACTCCTCCCCACACTCCTACCCACACTCCTCCCCAAAGTCCTCATCCACGCCCCTACCCCAGGTCCCCAACCCCAAATCCCTTCCCCAAATCCCTTCCCCCAAATCCCCTCCCCCAAATCCCCTCCCACAAATACCCTCCCCCACTCCACCCGCATACCGCACTCCCCTCCACAACTCCCCTACCCGACGCCCCTACCCAACCCCCCGTCACCACACCCCCTACCACACTCCCCTCCCCCACTCCCCTACCCCACTCCCCTACCCCACTCCCCTAACCCA
Organism: Heterodontus francisci; assembly: GCF_036365525.1. Lineage (NCBI taxonomy): Eukaryota > Metazoa > Chordata > Chondrichthyes > Heterodontiformes > Heterodontidae > Heterodontus > Heterodontus francisci. Next base: position 1,205,578 of record NW_027141024.1, read on the forward strand.
CACCCCTACTCCACTCCCCTACTCCACTCTACACACCCCTCCTCAACTCCCCTCCCTAACTCCCCTCCCTAACACCCCTCCCCAACTCCCCTCCCTCCCTCCCCTAACCCACTACCCTCCCCCATTTCCCTAATCCACTACCCTCCCCAACTCCCCGCCCCAACTCCCCGCCCCAACTCCCCTCCCCCACTCCCCTCCCACACTAACCTCCCACACTAACCTCCCCCACACTCCTCCCCACACTCCTCCCCACACTCCTCCCCCACTCCCCTCCCCCACTCCCCTCCCCCACTCCCCTCCCCCAAATCCCGTACCCCAAATCCCCTACCCCAAATCCCCTCCCCCACTCCACTCGCATACCGCACACCCCTCCACAACTCCTTTACCCGACTCCCCTACCCAACCCCCCATCGCTACACCCCTACCACACTCCCCTCCCCCACTCTCCTCCCCCACTCCCCTACCCCACTCCGCTACCCACTCCAAGACACCACTCCCCTACTCCACTCCCCTACTCCACACTTCACTCCACTCCCCTACTCCACGCCACTCCCCCACATCCCTCATCAACTCCCCTCCCTTACTCCACTCCACTCCCCCACACCCTCCTCAACTCCCCTCCCTAATACCCCTCCCTAACTCCCCTCCCCAACTCCCCTCCCTCACTCCCCTCCCCCACTCCCCTCCCCCACTCCCCTCCCCAATTCCCTCCCCCACTCCCAGACACCACTCCCCTACTCCACTCCCCTTCTCCACACTGCACTCCACTCCCCTACTCCACTCCTCTCCCCCACACCCATCCTCAACTCCCCTCCCCAACTCCCCTCCCTAACACCCCTCCCCAATTCCCCTCCCTTACTCCCCTAACCCACTACCCTCCCCCATTTCCCTAACCCACTACCCTCCCCAACTCCCCTCCCCCACTCCCCTCCCCACTCCCCTCCCACACTGACCTCCCACAATAACCTCCCCCACACTAACCTCCCCCACACTCCTCCCCACACTCCTCCCCAAAGTCCTCCCCCACTCCCCTACCCCAAGTCCCCTACCCCAAATCCCTTCCCCCAAATCCACTCCCCCAAATCCCCTCCCCCAAATAACCTCCCCCACTCCACCCGCATACCGCACTGCCCTCCACAACTCCCCTACCCGACTCCCCTACCCAACCCCCCGTCACCACACCCCCGACCACACTCCCCTCCCCCACTCCGCTCTCCCACTCCCCTCCTACACTAACCTCCCCCACACTCCTCCCCCACTCCCCTCCCCCACTCCCTCCCCCACTCCCCTCCCCCACTCCCCTCCCCCAAATTCCGTACCCCAAATTCCGTACCCCAAATCCCCTACCTCAAATCCCCTCCCCCAAATCCCCTCCCCCACTCCACTATAAACCGCACTCCCCTCCACAACTCCCCTACCCGACTCCCCTACCCAACCCCCCGTCACTACACCCCTACCACACTCTCCTCCCCCACTCGCCTCCCCACTCCCCTCCCCCACTCCCCTATCCCACTCCCCTACCCCACTCCCAGACCCCACTCCCCTTCTCCACTCCCCTACTCCACTCTGAACTCCACTCCCCTACTCTACTCCAATCCCCCACATCCCACCTCAACTCCCGTCCCTAACTCCCCTCCCTAACGCCCCACCCAAACTCCCCTCCCTCACTCCCCTAACCCACTACCCTCCCCCATTTCCCTAACCCACTACCCTCCCCAACTCCCCTGCCCACTCCCCTCCCCCACTCCCCTCCCCCACTCCCCTCCCACACTAACCTCCCACACTAACCTCCCACACTAACCTCCCCCACACTCCTCCCCACACTCCTCCCCACTCTCCTCCCCAAAGTCCTCCCCCACTCCCCTACCCCAGGTCCCCTACCCCAAATCCCTTCCCCCAAATCCCCTCCCCCAAATCCCCTCCCCCAAATACCCTCCGCCACTCCACCCGCATACCGCACTCCCCTCCACAACTCCCCTACCCGACTCCCCTACGCAACCGTCCGTCACCACACCCCCTACCACACTCCCCTCCCCCAGTCCCCTCCCCCTCTCCCCTCCCACACTAAACTCCTCCACACTCCTCCCCACACTCCTCCGCACACTCCTCCCCCACTCCCCTCCCCCACTCCCCTCCCCCACTCCCCTACGCCAAATTCCGTACCCCAAATTCCGTACCCCAAATTCCGTACCCCACATTCCGTACCCCAATTCCCCTACCCCAAATCCCCTACCCCAAATCCCCTCCCCCAATCCCCTCCACAACTCCCCTACACGACTCCCCTACCCAACCCCCCGTCACCACACCCCTACCACACTCCCCTCCCCCACTCCGCTCCCCCACTCCCTGACCCCACTCCCCGACCCCACGCCCCGACCCCACTCCCCGACCCCACTCACACGACCCCACTCAGCCGACCTCACTCACCCGACCCCACTCACCCGACACCACTCACCCGACCCCACTCACCCTACCCCACTCCCCACTCCTCATCCCACTTCCCAAACCCACTCCCCAACCCCACTCCCCACGACCATGCCCCTCCCCTAATCCCCTCTCCTAATCCCCTCCCCCACTCCTCTACCCCTCTCTCCTCACCTCTCCTCTAACCCACTCTCCTCACCTCTTCTCTCCGAAACACCCCTCCCCAATTCCCCTCCCACACTCCCCTCCCCATCTCCCCTCCCCAAACCACTCCCCCACTCCACACCCCCTCTCCCCTCCCCCACTCCCCTCCCCCACTCCCCTCCCCAAATCCCCTCCCCAAATCCCCTCCCCCAAATCCCCTCCCCCAAATCCCATACCCCAAATCCCATACCCCAAATCCCCTCCCCCACTCGCCTACTGCTCTCCCCTCCACAAACCCCCTCCACAACTCCCTTACCCGACTCCCCTACCCAACCCTCCGTCACCACTTCCCTACCACACTCCCCGACCACACTCACCTACTACACTCCTCTACCCCACTCTCCTCCCCTCTCCTCTCCGCAACACCCCTCCCCACTCCTCTCCCCCACTCCCCTCCCACACTCCCCGTCCCACACACTCCTCCCCACACTCCTCCCCACACTCCTCCCCACAGTCCTCCCCAGTCCCCTACCCCAAATCCCTTATCACAAATCCCCTCCACCAAATCCCCGACCCCAAATCCCTACCCCCAAATGCCCTCCCACAAATCCCCTCCCCCAATTCCCCTCCCCCACTCCACTCGTATACTGCACTCCCCTCCACAACTCCCCTACCCGACTCCCCTACCCAACTCCCCGTCACCACACCCCAACCACACTCCCCTCCCCCACTCCCCTCCACCACTCCCCTCCACCACTCCCCTCCCCCACTAACCTCCCCCACACTAACCTCCCCACATTCCTCCCCCACTACCCTCCCCCACTACCCTCACCCACTCCCCTCCCCCACACCCCTCCCCCACACCCCTACCCCACATCCCCTACCGCAAATCCCCTACCCCAAATCCCCTACCCCAAATCCCCTCCCCCAATCCACTCGCATACCGCACTCCCCTCCACAACTCCCTTACCCGACTCCCCTACCCAACTCCCCGTCAGCACACCCCTACCACACTCCCCTCCCCCACTCCCCTATCCCACTCCCCGACCCCACTCTCAGACCCCACTCCCTGACCCCACACCCTGACCCCACTTACCCGACCCCACTCACCCGACCCCACTCACCGGACCCCACACACCGGACCCCACTCACCCGACCCCACTCACCCGACACCACTCACCCGACACCACTCACCCGACACCACTCACCCGACCCCACTCCCCACCCCCACACCCCAACCCCACTCCCCACCCCCATGCCCCTCCAATAATCCCCTCCCCCACTCCTCTACCCCACTCTCCTCCCCCACTCCTCTCTGCAACACCCCTCCCCCACTCCTCTCCCCCACTCTCCTCCCCCACTCCCCTCCCTCACTCCCCTCCCCCACTCCCCTCCCCCACTCCCCTCCCCCTCTCCCCTCCCCCACTCTCCTCCCCCACTCCCCTCATCCACTCCCCTACCCCACTCCCCTACACCACTCCCCTACCCCACTCCCCTGCCCCACTCCCCTACTCCACTCCCCTACACCACTCCCCTACTCCACTCCACTCCCTCACACCCCTCCTCAACTCCCCTCCCTAACGCCCCTCCCAAACTCCCCTCCCTCACTCCCCTAACCCACTACCCTCCCCCATTTCCCTAACCCACTACCCTCCCCAACTCCCCTCCCCCACTCCCCTCCCCCACTCCCCTCCCCCACTCCCCTCCCACACTAACCTCCCACACTAACCTCCCCCACACTCCTCCCCACACTCCTCCACACACTCCTCCCCAAAGTCCTCCCCCACTCCCCTACCCCAGGTCCCCTACCCCAAATCCCTTCCCCCAAATCCCCTCCCCCAAATCTCCTCCCCCAAATAACCTCCCCCACTCCACCCGCATACCGCACTCCCTTCCACAACTCCCCCACCCGACTCCCCTACCCAACCCCCCGTCACCACACCCCCTACCACACTCCACTCCCCCACTCCGCTCCCCCACTCCCCTCACACACTAACCTCCCCACACTCCTCCCCACACTCCTCCGCACACTCCTCCCCCATTCCCCTCCCCCACTCCCCTGCCCCACTCCCCTACCCCAAATTCCGTACCCCAAATCCCCTCCCCCAAATCCCCTCCCCCACTCCACTCGCTACCGCTGTCCCCTTCACAACTCCCTTTCCCGACTCCTCTACCCAACCCCCGTCACCACACCCCGACCACACACCCCTCCCCCACTCCCCTCCCCCACTCCCCTCCCCCACTCCCCTACCACACTCCCCTCCCCCACATCCCTACTGCACTCCCCGACCCCACTCCTTGACCCCACTCCCTGTCCCCACTCCCCTAACCCACTTCCCTACTCCACTCCCCGACCCCACTCCCTGACCCCACTCCCTGACCCCACTCACCGACCCACTCACCGACCCACTCACCCGACCCCACTCACCCGACCCCACTCACCCTACCCCACTCCCCACTCCCCATCCCACTCCCCAACCCCACTCCCCCACTCCTCTACCCCACTCTCTTCCCCTCTCCTCTACCCCACTCTCCTCACCTCTCCTCTCCTCTCCGCAACACCCCTCCCCCATTCCCCTCCCCCACTCCCCTTCCCCTCTCCCCTCCCCAAACCACTCCCCCACTCCTCACCCCCACTCCACTCCCCCACTCCGCACCACCTCTCCCCTCTTCATTCCCCTCCCCCACTCCTCTCCCCCACTCCCCTCCCACACTAACCACCAACACACTCCGCCCCACTCCCCTCCCCCACTCCCCTCCACCACTGCCCTCTCCAAATCCCCTCCCCCAAATCCCCTCCCCCAAATCCCCTACCCCAAATCCCCTCCCCCACTCGCCTACTGCTCTCCCCTCCACAACCCCCCTCCACAACTCCCCTACCCGACTCCCCTACCCAACCCCCCATCACCACTCCCCTCATCAACTCCCCTCCCTCACTCCCCGACCCCTCTCCCCAACCCCTCTCCCCGACCCTTCTCCCCGACCCCACTCCCCGACCCCACTCCCCGACCCCAAACCCTGACCCCACTCCCAGACCCCACTCCCAGACCCCACTCCCCGACCCCCCTCCCCCACGCCCCTCCCGTAATCCCCTCCCCCACGCCCCTCCCTTAATCCCCTCCCCCACTCCTCTACCCCAATCTTCTCTCCTCTCCTCTCCGCAACACCCCTCCCCCACTCCTCTCCCCCACTCCTCTCCCACAGTCCCCTCCCCCACTCCCCTCCCCCAAATCCCCTCCCCCAAATCCCCTCCCCCAAATCCCCTCCCCCACTCGCCTACTGCTCTCCCCTCCACAACCCCCCTCCACAACTCCCTTACCTGACTCCCCTACCCAACCCACCGTCACCACTCCCCTCATCAACTCCCCTCCCTCACTCCCCAACCCCTCTCCCCGACTCAAGTCCCCGACCCGACACCCCTACCCGACTCCCCTACCCAAGCCCCCACCACACTCCCCTACCACACTCCCCTACCACACACCTATCCCCCACTACGCTCCCTCACTCACCTACCCCACTTCCCTACCCCGCTCCACTCCCGCACTCCTCTCCCCAGTCCCCTCCCCCACTCCCCTCCCCCACTCCCCTACCCCAAATCCCCTCCCCCAAATCTCCTCCCCCAAATCCCCTACCCCAAATCCCCTCCCCCACTCGCCTACTGCTCTCCTCTCCACAAATCCCCCTCCACAACTCCCCTACCCGACTCCCCTACCCAAACCCACGTCACCACTCCCCTACCCCACTCCCCTACCCCACTCTCCTACCCCACTCTGCTCCCCAACTCTCCTACCCCACACTCCTCCCCGCTCCCCTTCCCTTCACCTCCTCACTGCCCTCCACTACCCAACTCCCCGACCCCACTCCCCGACCCCACTCCCCGACCACACAACCCGACCCCACTCCCCCACGCCCGTCCCCCACGCCCTCCCCTAATCCCCTCCCCCTCTCCTCTACCCCACTCTCCTCCCCTCTCCTCTCCACAACACCCCTCCCCCACTCCTCTGCCCCACTCCTCTCCCACACTCCCCTCCCCGCCTCAACTCCCCTGCCTCAACTCCTCTCCTCAACTCCCCTGCATCACGCACCTCACCACTCCCCTCCCCACTCCTCTCCCCACACCCCTCCCCCACTCCCCTCCCCCACTCCCCTCCCAACTCCCCTCCCCCACTCCCCTCCCCACTCTCATTCCCCGTTCCTCTCCCCCACAACCCTCCCCCACTCCCCTCCCCCACTCCCCTCCCCCACTCCCCTCCCCACTCCCCTCCCCACTCCTCTCCCCACACCCCTCCCCCACTCCCCTCCCCACTCCCCTCCCCACTCCTCTCCCCACACCCCTCCCCCACTCCCCTCCCCCACTCCCCTCCCCCACTCCCCTCCCCACTCTCATTCCCCGTTCCTCTCCCCCACAACCCTCCCCCACTCCCCTCCCCCACTCCCCTCCCCCACTCCCCTCCCCCACTCCCAGGTTCCCACTCCCCTCCCCCACTCCCCTCCCCCACTCCACTCCACCACAACACCCCTCCCAAACTCCTCACCTCACTCCCTGCCTCAACTCCCCTCCCCCACCCCCCTACTCCACACCCCTACCCCACTCCCCTCCCCAACTCTCCTCCCACTCCCCTCACCTAATCCCATACCCCACTCCCCTACTCCACCACCCCTCCCCCACTCCCCTCCTCAACTCCCCTTCCTCACTCCCCTCCCCCACTCCCCTCCCTCACTCCCCACCCCCACTCCCCTCCCTCACAGCCCTAACCCTCTACCCTCCCCAACCCTCCTCCCATACTCCCCGCCCCCACTCCCCTCCCCCACTCCCCTACCACACTAACCTCCCCAACACCCCTCCTCACATCCCTCCCCACTCCCCTCCCCCACTCCCCTCCCCCACTCCCCTCTGCAAATCCCCTACCCCAAAACCCCTACCGCACTCCCCTCCCCCACTCCCCTCCCCCACTCGGCTCCCCAACTCGCCTCCCCCACTCGCCTCCCCCACTCCCCTCCCCCACCCCCTCCCCCAGTCCCCTCCAGTCCACCACTCCGATTCCCTGCACCACCTCACTGCCCTCCCCGACCACACACCTATCCCCCACTACGCTCCCTCACTCACCTACCCCACTTCCCTACCCCGCTCCACTCCCCCACTCCTCTCCCCCAGTCCCCTCCCTCACTCCCCTCCCCTACTCCCCTACCCCAAATCCCCTCCCCCAAATCCCCTCCCCCAAATCCCCTACCCCAAATCCCCTGCCCCACTCGCCTACTGCTCTCCCCTCCACAAATCCCCCTCCACAACTCCCCTACCTGACTCCCCTACCCAAACCCACGTCACCACACCCCTACCACACTCCCCTACCACACTCCCCTACTACACTCCCCTCCCCCACTCCGCTCCCCCACTCCGCTCTCCCACTCCCCTACCAAACTCCCCGGCATCACACCCCTTCCCCACTCCCCTACCCCACTCCCCTACTCTACACCCCTACCCCACTCCGCTCCCCAACTCTCCTACCCCACAGTCCTCCCCGCTCCCCTTCCCTCCACCTCCTCACTGCCCTCCACTACCCAACTCCCCTACCCCAGACACCTCTCCCACTCCACTCCCCCACTCCCCTTCCCTCCACCTCCTCACTGCGCTCCCCTCCCTCACTCCCCGACCCCACTCCTCTGCATCACACCCCTACCCCACTCCCCTAACCCACTCCGCTCCCCAACTTTCCTAACCCACACTCCTCCCCCGCTCCCCTTCCCTCCACCACCTCACTGCCCTCCACTACACAACTCCCCTACCCCAGACACCTCCCGCACTCCACACCCCCACGCCCCTTCCCTCCACCTCCTCACTGCTCTCCCCTCCCCCACTCCCCGACCCCACTCCCCCACCCCTCTCACCGACCCCTCTCCCCGACCCCACTCCCCGTACCCCCTCCCCCACGCCCCTCCCCTAATCTCCTCCCCCCACGCCCCTCCCCTAATCCCCTCCCCCACTCCTCTACCCCACTCTTCTCCCCTCTCCTCTCCGCAACACCCCTCCCCCAATCCACTCCCCCACTCCTTTCCCCCACTCCCCTCCCCCACTCCCCTCCCCCACTCCCCTACCCCAAATCCCCTACCCCAAATCCCCTCCCCCAAATCCCCTAGCCCAAATCCCCTACCCCAAATCCCCACCCCAAATCCCCTCCCCCACTCGCCTATTGCTCTCCCCTCCACAAACCCCCTCCACAACTCCCCGACCCGACTCCCCTACCCGATTCCCTTACCCAAACCCCCGTCACCACTCCCCCACCACACTCCCTTACCACACTCCCCTACCACACTCCCCTCCCCCACTCCGCTCCCCAACTCCGCTCTCCCACTCCCCTACCAAACTCCCCGGCACAACACCCCTACCCCACTCCCCTACCCCACTCCCCTACCCCACTCCCCTACCCCACTTCGCTCCCCAACTCTCCTACACTACACTCCTCCCCGCTCCCCTTCCCTCCACCTCCTCACTGCCCTCCACTACCCAACTCCCCTATCCCAGACACCTCTCCCACTCCACACCCCCACACCCCTTCCCTCCACCTCCTCAGTGCGCTCCCCTCCCTCACTCCCCGAGCCCACTCCCCGACCCCACTCCCAAAACCTCACTCCCCGACCGCACAACCCGATCCCCACAACCCGACCCCACTCCCCCACGCCCGTCCCCCACGCCCTCCCCTAATCCCCTCCCCCACACCTCTACCCCACTCTCCTCCCCTCTCCTCTCCGCACACCTCTCCCCCACTCCTCTGCCCCACTCCTCTCCCCCACTCCTCTCCCATACTCCCCTGCCCGCCTCAACTCCCCTGCCTCAACTCCCCTCCTCAACCCCCCTGCCTCAACTCCCCTCCTCAACTCCCCTGCATCACGCCCCTCCCCACTCCCCTCCCCCACTCCCCTCTCCACTCCCCTCCAACACACCCCTCTCCCACTCCCCTCCCCCACTCCCCTCCCCCACTCCCCTCCCCACTCCCATTCCCCATTCCCCTACCGCACAACCCTCCCCCACTCCCCTACCCCACTCCCCTCCCCCACTCCCAGGTTCCCACTCCCCTCCCCCACTCCCCTCCCCCACTCTCCTCCCCCACTCCCCTCCCCCACTCCCCTCCACCACAGCACCCCTCCCCCACTCCTCACCTCACTCCCTGCCTCAATTCCCCTCCCCCTCTCCCCTACTCCACACCCCTACCCACTCCCCTCCCCAACTCTCCTCCCCCACTCCCATCACATATTCCCATACCCCACTCCCCTACTCCACCCCCTACCCCACTCCTTCTCCTCAACTCCCCTTCCTCACTCCCCTCCCCAACTCCCCTCCCTCACTCCCCTCCCCCACTCCCCTCCCTCACCCCCTAAACCTCTACCCTCCCCAACTCTCCTCCTCAACTCCCCTCCCCCACTCCCCTCCACCACTCCCCTCCCCACTCCCCTACCACACTAACCTCCCCCACACCCCTCCACTCTCCCCTCCCCCACTCCCCTCCCCCACTCCCCTCATCATTCCCCTCCCCTCCCCAAATCCCCTACCCCAAAACCACTACCGCACACCCCTCCCCCTCCCCTCCCCCACTCCTCTCCCCCACTCGCTTCCCCCACTCCCCTACCCCACCCCCTCCCCCACTCTCCTCCCGTCCACCACTCCGATTCCCTGCACCACCACACTGCCCTCCCCTACCACACACCTATCCCCCACTACGCTCCCTCACTCAGCTAGCCAACTTCCCTATCCCACTCCACTCCCCCACTCCTCTCCCACACTCACCTCCCCCACTCCCCTCCCCCACTCCCCTCCCCCACTCCCCTCCTCACTCCCCTCCCCCAAATCCCCAACCCCAAATCCCCCACCCCAAATCCCCGACCCCAAATCCCCTCCCCCAAATCCCCTCCCCCACTCGCCTACTGCTCTCCCCTGCACAACAACCCTCCACAACTCCCCTCCCGCACTCCCCGCCCCCACTCCCCTCCCGCACTCCCTTCCCCAAATCCCCTACGGCAAAACCCCTACCGCACTCCCCTCCCCCACTCCCCTCCCCACACTCGCCTCCCCCACTCGCCTCCCCCACTCGTCTCCCCCACTCTCCTCCCCCACTCCCCTACCCCACCCCCTCCCCCACTCCCCTCCCGTCCACCACTCCGATTCCCTGCACCTCCTCACTTCCCTCCCCTACCACACACCTATCCCCCACCACGCTCCCTCACTCACCTATCGCACTCCCCTTCACAACTCCCCTACCCGACTCCCTTATCCAACCCCCGTTAATACACCCATACCACACTCCCCTCCGCCACTGTGCTCCCCCACTCCCCCACCCCAATCCCCGACACAACTCCCCGACCCCACTCCGGACCCCAACTCTCCTACCCCACACCCCTCCCCCACTCCCCTTCCCATACCTCCTCTCTTCCCTCCACCTCCTCACTGCGCTCCCCTGCCCCAATCCCCTAAATCACTCCCCTACCCAACTCCACTACCCGACTCCCCTTCCCCACTTCCATACCCCACCCCCTCCCCCACTCCCCTCCCCCCACTCCCGTCCACCTCTCCGCTTCCCAGCACCTCTTCACTGCCCTCCCCTACCACACTCCCATCCCCCACTACCCTTCCACACTCCCCTACCCCACTTCCCTACCCTGCTCCACTCCCCCACTCCCCTTCCGCACTCCCCTCCACAATCCCCTACCCCACTCCACGACCCCACATGCCTCCCCCACACCCCTACCCAACTCCGCCTCCCAACACTCCGACCCCAATACCCTCCCCCACTCCCCTTCTCTCCACCTCCTCACTGCGCTCCCCTACCCACTCCCCTTTCCCACTGCACTTTCCCACTCCCCTACCCCACTCCCCTAACTCACTTCCCTCCCCCACTCCCCTTCATTCTCTTCCTCACTGCCCGCCCCTACCCAGCTCCCCTACGCCACCGCCTCTCTCACTCCCCACGTCACTCCCTTTCCCTCCACCTGCTCACTGCCCTCCCCTACCCCACACCCCCACTCCACTCCCATCTCAAACTGTCCTACCTCACTCCACTCCACCAGTTACCGCCCCCACGACCCTACCCCACTCCATTCCCCCAATCCCTTCCCCCATTCCACTCCCTCTATCCCCTCTCCCATACATCTACCTCACTCCCCTCCCCCACTCCCCTCCCCATTCCCCACCCCCACTCCCCTACCCCACTCCCCTACCCCACACCCCTACCCCACACCCCTATCCCACTCCCCTACTCCACTGACCTATCACACACCCTTCCCCCACTCCCCTCCCATTACCCTCCCCACTCCCCTTCCCGCCAAATCCTCACTGCTCTCCCCAACCCCACTGCCTTGCCTCACTCCCCTTTCCTCCACCTCCTCACTGCCCTCCCCTCCCCGACTCCCCTCATCCACTCCCATCCGCCACTCTCCTCAGCCACTCCAACACCCCACTTCCCTCCCCACTCCCCTCCCCCACTCCCCTACAACACTCCCCACCCCACTCCCCTACCCCACTTCCCTCTCCAACTCCCCTCCCCAACTCCCCTCCCCACTCCCCTTCCCTCCACCTCCTTAGAGCCCACCCCTACCACTCTCCCTGACACCACTCTGCACCCCCACTCCCCATCTCCACTCTCCTAACCCACTACCCCACCCCACTACCCAACCCCACTCCACTCCACCACTCCCCGACCCCACACCCCGACCCCACTCCCCCACGCCCGTCCCCCACGCCGTCCCCTAATCCCCTCCCCCACTCCTCTAACCCACTCCTCTCCCCACTCCTCTCCCACACTCCTCTCCACGCATCAACTCCCCTGCCTCAACTCCCCTCCCCTCCTCAACTCCCCTCCCCCACACCCCTCCCCCACAACCCTCCCCCACTCCCCTCCCCACTCCCCTTCCCACTCCCCTCCCCCACTCCCCTCCCCCACTCCCCTCCACCACAACACCCCACCCCCACTCCTCACCTCACTCCCTGCCTCAACTCCCCTCCCCCACTCCGCTACCCACACCCCTACCCACCCCCCTCCCCAGCTCTCCTCCCCCGCTCCCCTCACCTAATCCCATACCCCACTGCCCTACTCCACCCCTCTCCCCCACTCCCCTCCTCAACTCCCCTTCCTCACTCCCCTCCCCCACTCCCCTCCCTCTCTCCCCTCCCCCACTCCGCTCCCTCACTCCCCATCACACTAACCTCCCCCACACCCCTCCCCACTCCCCTCCCCACTCCCTCCCCACTCCCCTCCCGCACTCCCCTCCCCCACTCCCCTCCCCCACTCCCCCTCCCGCACTCCCTTCCCCAAATCCCCTACGCCAAAACCCTACCGCACTCCCCTCCCCCACTCCCCTCCCCCACTCCCCTACCCCACCCCCTCCCCCACTCCCCTCCCGTCCACCACTCCGATTCCCTGCACCTCCTCACTTCCCTCCCTACCACACACCTATCCCCCACCACGCTCCCTCACTCACCTACCGCACTCCCCTTCACAACTCCCTACCCGACTCCCTTATCCAATCCCCGTTACCACACCCATACCGCACTCCCCTCCGCCACTCTTCTCCCCCACTCCCCCACCCCAATCCCCGACACCACTCCCCGACCCCACTCCGCTCCCCAACTCTCCAACCCCACACCCCTCCCCACTCCCCTTCCCATACCTCCTCTCTTCCCTCCACTACCCAACTCCCCTACCCCAGACGCATCCCCCACTCTACTCCCCCACTCCCTTCCCTCCACCTCCTCACTGCGCTCCCCTGCCCCAATCCCCTAAATCACTCCCCTACCCAACTCCACTACCCGACTCCCCTTCCCCATTCCCCTGCCCCACTTCCATACCCCACCCCCTCCCCCACTCCCCTCCCCCCACTCCCGTCCACCTCTCCGCTTCCCAGCACCTCTTCACTGCCCTCCCCTACCACACTCCCATCCCCCACTACCCTTCCCCACTCCCCTACCCCACTTCCCTACCCTGCTCCACTCCCCCACTCCCTTCCGCACGCCCCTCCACAACTCCCCTACCCACTCCACGACCCCACATGCCTCCCCCACACCCCTACCCCACTCACTCCCCTACGACCCTACCCACTCTGCTACTACACTCCCCTACCCCACTCCCTGACACCACACCGTAACCCACACCCCTACCCAACTCCGCTTCCCAACACTCCGACCCCAATACCCTCCCCCACTCCCCTTCTCTCCACCTCCTCACTGCGCTCCCCTACCCACTCCCCTTTCCCACTGCACTTTCCCACTCCCTACCCCACTCCCTAACTCACTTCCCTCCCCTTCATTCTCTTCCTCACTGCCCTCCCCTACCCAGCTCCCCTACGCACCGCCTCTCTCACTCCCCACGTCACTCCCTTTCCCTCCACCTGCCTCACTGCCCTCCCCTACCCCACACCCCCACTCCACTCCCATTTCAAACTGCCCTACCTCACTCCACTCCACCAGTTACAGCCCCCACGACCCTACCCCACTCCCTTCCCCCAATCCATTCCCCCATTCCACTCCTCTATCCCTCTCCCATACATCTACCTCACTCCCCTCCCCCACTCCCCTCCCCCATTCCCCACCCCCACTCCCCTACCCCACTCGCCTATCCCACACCCCTACCGCACTCCCCTACTCCACTGACCTATCACACACCCTTCCCCCACTCCCCTCCCCATTACCCTCCCCACTCCCCTTCCCGCCAAATCCTCACTGCTCTCCCCAACCCCACTGCCTGCCTCACCCCCCTTTCCTCCACCTCCTCACTGCCCTCCCCTCCCCGACTCCCCTCATCCACTCCCATCCGCCACTCCCCTCAGCCACTCCAACACCCCACTTCCCTCCCCCACTCCCTCCCCTACATCACTCCTCACACCACTACCCTACCCACTTCCCTCTCCAACTCCCCTCCCCAACTCCCCTCCACACTCCCCTTCCCCTCCACCTCCTTAGAGCCCACCCCTACCACTCTCCCTGACACCACTCTGCACCCCCACTCCCATCTCCACTCTCCTAACCCACTACCCCACCCCACTACCCCACCCCACTCCCCTCCCCCAATCCACTACCTCAATCCCCTCCCCATAACCCTACCTCAATCCCCTCCCCCACTCCCCTAACCCACACACTTAACCAACTACCCTCCCCCACTCCCATCCCCCACTCCCCTCCCCAACTGCCCTCCTACATTCCCCTACCTCACTCCCCTACCGCACTCCCCTACCTCACTCCCCTACCCCACTCCCCTACCTCACTCCCCTTCCCCACTCCCCTCCCCAACTCCCCTCCCTAACTCCCCTCCCCAACTCCGCTCCCCAACCCCGCACCCTAACTCATCTCCCCCAGTCCCCTCAACAACTCCCATACCCCACTCCCCTACCCCACCCCCTCGACAACCCCCTTCCACAATTCCCCTCCCTCAAACCCACCCCCACTCCCCTCTCCCACTCCCCTCACCCACTACCCTCCCCGCTGCCCTCCCTCACTCGCCTCCCCATTCCCCTCCCCCACTCCCCAACTCCCCTCTCACGCTAACCTACCCACTCCCCCACTCCCCTCTCCCACACCCCTACCCCACCCGCTTACATTCACGTCCTCACTGCCCGTCTCTACCACACTCCACCCTACACTGCCATCCCCCACTACCCTCCCCCACTTCCCAGACCGCACTCCGCTCCAACAACACCCCTACCCCACACCCCTACCCCACACCGCTACCCCAAACCCATCACCCACTCCGCTACCACACTCCACCACCCCCTTGCTCACCCTCTCCATTCCACTCACCACCGCATCCCTCCCCCCTCTCCATTGCCCTCCACCACCCTCTCCCTCCCCATCTTCATGACCCTCCACCACCCCCTCCCTCCCCCTCTTCATTCCCCTCCACCTCCCCCTCCCTCCCACTCTTCATTCCCCTCCACCACCCCCTCCCTCCGCATCTTCATTCCCATCCACCACCCCCTCCCTCCCCCACTTCATTCCCCTCCACCACCGCCTCCATCCCCTCGTCATTCCCATCCACCAGCCCCTCCCTCCCCCATCTTCATGCCCATCCTCCAAACCCTCCACCCCCTCTTCATTCCCCTCCACCACATCTTCCCTCCCCCTCTTCATTCCCCACCACCCCCTCCCTCCCCCTCTTCATTCCCCTCCACCACCCCCTCCCTCCACTTATTCATTCCCCACCACCCCCTCCCTCCCCCTCTTCATTGCCCACCTCCCGCTCCCTGCCCCTCTTCATTCCCACCTCCACTCCCCCTCCTCCCCTTCATTCCTCTCCACCACCGCGTACCTCCCACTCGTCATTCCCATCCACCACCCCTCCCCATCTCATTCCCCCTCCACCGCCCTCCGGCCCCAACCTCATTCAATTCCTCCAACCCCTCCCTCCCCCTCTTCATTCCCCTCCACCACCCCCTCCCCTCCCCCTCTTCATTCCCACCTCCCCGCCTCCCTCCCCCCTCATCATTCCCATCTACCTCCCCCACCCTCCTCCTCTTCATTACCTACCACCATCCCCTCCCTCCCCCTCTTCATTCCCCTCCACCTCCCCCTCCTCCCACTCTCATTACCCTCCACCACCCCTCCCTCCACCTCTTCATCCCCTCCACCTCCATCCCCTCCCTCCCCAACTTCATTACCTCCACCACCCCCTCCCTCCACCTCTTCATTCCCCTCCACCACCCCCTCCTCCACCTCTTCATTATCATCCATCACCCCTCCCTCCCTCTCTTCATTCCCTCCACCTCCCCCTCCCTCCCCCTCTTCATTCCCATCCACCTCCCCCACCCTCCCTCCTCTTCATTCCCCACCACCATCCCTCCCTCCCCTCTTCATTCCCCTCCACCTCCCCCTCCCTCCCCCTCTTCATTACCTTCCACCACTCTCTCCCTCCCCCTCTTCATTCCCCTCCACCACCCCTCCCTCCACCTCTTCATTCCCCTCCACCTCCCCCTCCCTCCCACTCTTCATTACCCTCCACCACCCCCTCCCTCCACCTCTTCATTCCCCTCCACCTCCCCCCTCCCTCCCCAAACTTCATTACCCTCCACCACCCCCCTCCCTCCACCTCTTCATTCCCCTCCACCACCCCCTCCCTCCACCTCTTCATTCCCCTCCACCTCCCGCTCCCTCCCCCTCATCATTCCCATCTACCTCCCCCACCCTCCTCCTCTTCATTACCTACCATCCATCCCTCCCCCCCTCTTCATTCCCCTCCACCTCCCCCTCCCTCCCACTCTTCATTACCCTCCACCACCCCCTCCCTCCACCTCTTCATTCCCCTCCACCTCCCCCTCCCTCCCCAACTTCATTACCCTCCACCACCCCCTCCCTCCCCCTCTTCATTCCCCTCCACCACCCCCTCCCTCCACCTCTTCATTATCATCCATCACCCCCTCCCTCCCTCTCTTCATTCCCCTCCACCTCCCCCTCCCTCCCCCTCTTCATTCCCATCCACCTCCCCCACCCTCCTCCTCTTCATTCCCCACCACCATCCCCTCCCTCCCCCTCTTCATTCCCCTCCACCACCCCTCCCTCCACCTCTTCATTCCCCTCCACCTCCCCCTCCCTCCCACTCTTCATTAACCTCCACCACCCCCTCCCTCCACCTCTTCATTCCCCTCCACCTCCCCCTCCCTCCCCAACTTCATTACCCTCCACCACCCCCTCCCTCCACCTCTTCATTCCCCTCCACCACCCCCTCCCTCCACCTCTTCATTCCCTTCCACCTCCCGCTCCCTCCCCCTCATCATTCCCATCTACCTCCCCCACCCTCCTCCTCTTCATTACCTACCACCATCCCCTCCCTCCCCCTCTTCATTCCCCTCCACCTCCCCCTCCCTCCCACTCTTCATTACCCTCCACCACCCCCTCCCTCCACCTCTTCATTCCCCTCCACCTCCCCCTCCCTCCCCAACTTCATTACCCTCCACCACCCCCTCCCTCCCCCTCTTCATTCCCCTCCACCACCCCCTCCCTCCACCTCTTCATTATCATCCATCACCCCCTCCCTCCCTCTCTTCATTCCCCTCCACCTCCCCCTCCCTCCCCCTCTTCATTCCCATCCACCTCCCCCACCCTCCTCCTCTTCATTCCCCACCACCATCCCCTCCTCCCCCTCTTCATTCCCCTCCACCTCCCCCTCCCTCCCCCTCTTCATTACCTTCCACCACTCCCTCCCTCCCCCTCTTCATTCCCCTCCACCACCCCTCCCTCCACCTCTTCATTATCATCCATCACCCCATCCCACACCCTCCTCTTTCTCCTCCATACCCCCTCTCTCCCCCTCTTTATTCACCTCCACCACCCCCTCACTCCCCCATTCATTCCACTCCACCTCCCCCTCCCTCCATTCCTCTCCACCTCCCCTCCCTCCCCCTCTTCATTCCCCTCCACCTCCCCCTCCCTCAGCTCTTCATTCCCCTCCACCTCCCCCTCTCTCCCCCCTTCATTCCCCTCCACCTGCCACTCCCTCCCCCTCTTCATTCTCCTCCACCACCCCCACCTCCCCCTCTTCTTTCTCCTCCACCAACCCCTCCCTCCCCCTCTTCATTCCCCCCACCACCCCTCCCTCCCTCTCTTCATCCCTCCACCCACACCCTCCCTCCCCTCTTCATTCCCTCCACCACACCCTCACTCCCCCTATTCATTCCATTCCAACTCCCCCTCCCTCCATTCCTCTCCACCTCCCCTCCCTCCCCCTCTTCATTCCCCTCCACCACCCCCTCCCTCCCCTCTTCATTCCCCTCCACCTCCCCCTCCCTCCCCCTCTTCATTCCCCTCCACCTGCCCCTCGCTCCCCTCTTCATTCTCCTCCACCACCCCCTCCCTCCCCCTCTTCTTTCTCCTCCACCAACCCCTCCCTCCCCCTCTTCATTCCCCTCCACCACCCCTCCCTCCCTCTCTTCATTCCCTCCACCTGCCCCTCCCTCCCCCTCTTCATTCTCCTCCACCACCCCCACCTCCCCCTCTTCTTTCTCCTCCACCAACCCCTCCCTCCCTCTTCATTCCCCCCCACCACCCCTCCCTCCCTCTCTTCATTCCCCTCCACCACACCCTCCCTCCCCCTCTTCATTCCCCTCCACCTGCCCCTCCCTCCCCCTCTTCATTACCCTCCACCACCGATCCCTCCCCTCTTCATTCCCCTCCACCTCCCCCTTCCTCCCCCTCTTCATTCCCCTCCACCTGCCCCTCCCTCCCCCTCTTCATTCTCCTCCACCACCCCCTCCCTCCCCCTCTTCTTTCTCCTCCACCAACCCCTCCCTCCCTCTCTTCATTCCCCTCCACCACACCCTCCCTCCCCTCTTCATTTTCCTCCACCTCCCCCTCCCTCCCCCTCTTCATTCTCCTCCACCTCCCCCTCCCTCCCCCTCTTCATTGCCCTCCACCCCCCTCCCCCTCTTCATTCCCCTCCACCTCTACCTCCCTGCCCCTCTGCATTCCCTTCCACCTCCCCCTCCCTCCCCCTCTTCATTCTCCTCCACCTCCCCCTCCCTCCCCTCTTCATTGCCCTCCACCCCCCTCCCCTCTTCATTCCCCTCCACCTCTACCTCCCTGCCCCTCTGCATTCCCTTCCACCACCCCCTCGCCCCCTTCATTCCCCTCCACCTGCCCCTCCCTCCCCCTCTTCATTCTCCTCCACACCCCCTCCTCCCCCTCTTCTTTCTCCTCCACCAACCCCTCCCTCCCTCTCTTCATTCCCCTCCACCACACCCTCCCTCCCCCTCTTCATTTTCCTCCACCTCCCCTCCCCTCCCCCTCTTCATTCCCCTCCACCACCCCCTCCCTCCCCCTCTTATTTCCCCTCCACCTTCCCCTCCCTCCCCCTCTTCATTCCCCCCACATTTCCCTCCCTCCCCCTCTTCATTCCCCTCCCCCTCCCGCCCCCTCTTCATTCACCTACCCTCTCCCCCACTCTCTTCCCCCACTCCCTTCCACTCTCCCCTCCGCCAATCTCGCACTCTCTCCTTCTTCCACACTCCTCCTCCCACTTTCCCCCTCCTTTCTGACCATTGCCCTCCCCCACTCTCCTCTCAAACTCCCCTCCCCACTCTCTGCCACACTCCCCTTCCCCATCCCCCACTCCCCTCCCCAACTTCCTTCCACACTACCCTCTCCCTCCCCTCACACTCCCCTCCCCCCTAACACTCCCCTCCCCCTCACCATTGCACACCCTCCCCTTCCCCTCTCCTATTTCCCCACTCCCCATCCTCCACTCTACTTCCGCATTCCCCACTCACCCTCCCCTCTCATTCTGCCATTCCCCTCAACGCACCCCTCCCCCACTCGTCCCCGGTCCCCACTCCCCTTTCCCCTCCCACATCCCACTCCCCTCTCTCACTCCTATCGTCAACTCCAGTCCCCCACTCCTCACTTCGCTCCCCTACACCCCTTGTTCGCATCCTCTCCCCCTCAGACCTGGTCTCCCTCCACACTGCCCTCCCTCTCACATCCCCCACTTCCACTCCCACACTCCCTCTCACACACACCCATCCGTCACTCCCCTCCATCTGCCCTACCCTCAAAACCCTCTCCCCCACTACCTTGCTCCACTTCCCTCCGCCACTACCCACCCACTCGGTCAACTCCCCTCCCCCACTCCCTTCTCTCCCGTCCCTCGTCCCCCACACCCCTTCCCACACCCTACACCTCCACTCCCCTGCCAAACACCCCTCCCAACTCCTCTGCCGACTCACCTTCACCCTTGCCCCCTCCCTCGCTCCCTCGCCCATACCCCTGCCCCTCTACCTCCCCCAACACCCTGCACCAAATCCCCTCCCTCACTACCCTCCAACCCCACCTCACCCCCACTCCCGTGCCCCTAAGCCCTACCCACTCCCCGCTCTCCTGTCCCCCTCCCCCAATCCCCTCCCTCTCCTCCCCACTCCACTTCCTCCCATCTCCCACTTCTCTCCCTCCCTACCATTACCCCACTCCACTTCCAAACACCCCTCCCTTACTCCCGTCCTCCTCCACCCCACTCCACTCCCCACTCCCATCCTCCACTACCGCCCCCCACTCCCCACCCTCCCCTGCCACTCTGCCCTCCCCAACTCTCCCCACACTCCCCTCCCCCCACTCCTGTCCCGCACTCACACTAACCCTAACCCACTCTCGTTCCCCTACATCCTCATTCCACCTCTCCCTCCCCCACATCCCTGCCCTTCCCCCACATGCCTCCCCACCCCCTCACCTCCACTCCCCACACTCCCCAACCCCTCCTCTCACTCCTGTCCCCAAACCCCTCCCCCCACTCCCTTCGCCCACCGCTCCCCCACTCCTCCCACACTTCCCTCCTCCAACCCTCCCCCACTACCCCCGCACTCCCCCCCACTCCTCCCACTCCCAACTCCAAATCCCCTCACCCACACTGCTAACTCCGCGCTGCACTCCCCTAACGTCCCTCTGCCCACTCTATTCCCCCTCTTCCCTCCCTCCCCAACCCCTCCCTCACTCCTGTCCCCATTCCCCTCCCCCCACTCCCCTCCCCCACTCCGCCCCCGCTCCCCTCCCCCACTCCTCCCTACTCCCCTCCCCCACTCCCCTTCCTCAAACCGCTCCCCCAGCCTCTCCCCTCCCCCAAGAGCTCCCCTCCCCCACTCCTCTCCCCCACTCACCTACCCCACTCCCCACTCCCCTCCATTTCCCTCCCCACTCTCACTTCCCCCACGCCCCTCCTCCACTGCCCTCGTACATTCCCCTCCTCAGTCCACTGCCCTCCGCACTCACCCTCTCCAACACCTCTCCCCACTCTCTTCCCCCTCCTTAACCCAATTTACTACCCCACCCACTCCATTCACTCACTCCCTTACCCGTCCCCTCCCCATTCCTCTCCCCTTCCACTCCCCACCCCTCCTCTCCCCACTTCTCTCCCCCACTCCTCTCCCCCACTCCTCTCCCCCACTCCTCTCCCCATCCTCTCCCCACCCCTCCACTCGCCCACTCCCCTCCCCCATTTCCCTCCCCACTCATCTTCCCACTCATCTCCCATCCTCAATCCCCTCCACCACTTTCCTCCCCACACCCGCTGCCCCCATTGCCCTCCCCTCCGCGACTCCCTTCACCTCTCATATCTCCCTCCCCTCACAGCCCCCTACTCCACTCCGCCTCCTCTCCCACATCTCCCACCGCCCTTCCCTCCCCACCCCTTCCCAACTCCCCTCCTTTCCCCTACCCCACCTCACACACTCACTCCAATTTTCCCACTCGCCTTCCCCCATTCCCCTTTCCTAGTCCCTCCCTAACTCCCACTTCTCTCACCCAGTGCCGTCTCCCATTCCCCTCCCCCACTCCCTCACCTCACCCACTCCTCTCCCGCACACCCCTCCAGCAGAACCCTCCCCACCGCAATCCAGTCCCACTCCCCTCCCCCACCCCCCGAACTCCCCTCCTCTTCCCCACTCCATTCCCCCACTCCCTTCCCTCTCCGACCCCTCCCTCACTCCTCTCCCCACTCCCCTCCCTCACTCCCCTCCCTCCACAACCCTTACCCCCCCCCAACCCCTCCCTCACGCCCCTCCCCAACTCCCCTCCCCAACACACCTCTCCCACTCCCCTCCCCCACTCCCCTCCCCCACTCTTCTGCCAATCTTACCACTCCTCCCCGACTAGCCACACTCCCTACCCCAACCCCTCCCACACTCCCCTCTTCACCCTCCTCTCCTGCCCAACACCTCACCCCTCCCCCACTCCCCTCCCCCGCTCCCCTCCCCAATCCCCTCCCCTAACCCCCAACTCTGCGCTCCCCCACTCCTCTCCATCTCTCCCATCTTTGCTCTCTCACTCCCCTCCTAATATCCTTGCCACATCTCCATCCCCACCCCCTGCCACACCCACTACTCCCTCAGTCACATCCTCCACGCCACTCCCCACCACCCTCTCCCAATTCCACTCACCCTCCCCCAATCCCACTCCCCTCCCCCCAATCCCACTCACCTTCCCCCAATCCCACGCACCCTCCCCCAATACCACTCTCACTCCCCCAAGACCACTCACACTCTCCCACTCCACTCCCCCACTCCCGTCCCCCACTTCCCTCCCTCACCCCCTTCAACACCTATCTCACCACTTCCCTCCCTTCCCCACGCCCCTCATGACTCCGCTCCCCCTTTCCACTTCCCCAATTCACACATTCACTCCCCTCATCCTCCTCACTCACCTCCACCCCCCCTCTCCCATTGCCCTCTCCACTCCCCTCCCCCACTCCCCTCCCCCATTTCCTTCCCCCACCCCAGTCCCTTTCCCCTCTCCTCCCCAATACCCCAACACCTACCCCCTCCCCTCTCCTCCCCAACAACCTCCCACTTACCCCTCCACTCTCCTCCCCAACACCCCCTCCCCTCAACTCCCCTCCCCCACTCCCCTCTCCACTCCCCTCCCCCTCCCCCACTACCCTCCCCATTCCCTTCCCCTCCCCCTCCCCCACCCCCCACCACCACGCCCTTCCCCCTCAACATGCCCACTCTATTCCCCCACTCCCTTCCCTCTCCCCTTCCCCCTTCCCCCTCCCCAATCCCCTACACAACACCCACCCCCTACTTCTCATCGGCTTCCGCCACTCCCCTCCGCCACTCCCATCTTTCACTGCCCTCCCCCACTACCCTCCTCGAGTCCCCTTCCCCACTGCCCTGTCCACTCGCCTCCTTTCCCCACTCCACTCCCCTCTCCCCTCCCGCACCACACGCTGCACACTCACCTGCATCTCCCACTTCCCTCCCCCTCCCCACTCCCCTACTCCCCCTACCCTGCCACTCTCCCCTCCCCTGCCCTTCCCGTCCCACATCCCCCTCCCCACTCCATTCCCAAACTCCCCTTCCCCCTCCACCTCCCCCACTCCAAGCCCCCATTCCCCACCCATCCCCCACTCCACCACTTTCCTCGCTCACTCCCATCCGCCACTGCACTCCCCACTCCTCTCTAACTTCCCCTACACCCCTTCACTTACCACACTCTCCCCCTCACATACCCTCTCTCTCCCCCTCACATCCCCTCTCCCTCCCCACAACCCTCCCTCTGCCGCACTCACTCTCCGCCACTCCCCTAACTCCCCTCCCTGTTCCCTGCACTCCATCCCACTGCCCTCCTTTATTCCCTTCCTGCTCCCCCTCTATCACTCCCATCCCCCTCCCCGCCCTTCCCCCTCCCTCCCCACTCTATTCCCCCACTCCCTTCCATCTCCCCTTCCCCCTTCCGCCTTACCCCCTCCCCAATCCCTTCCACAACACCCACCCCCTACTTCTCATCGGCCTCCCTCACTCCTCTCCGCCATTCCCATCTTTCATTACCCTCCCCCAAAACCCTTACCCACTACCCTCCCCCACTACCGCACACCTCCCCCACTACCCTCCGCGAGTCCCCTTCTCCACTGCCCTGTCCACTCCCCTCCTTTCCTCATTCCACTCCCCTCCCTCCCCCTCCCCACCACACTCTGCACACACTCCCGTCTCCCATTCCCTACCCCTCCCCACTCCCCCTATCCCCACTCCCCTTCCCCTGCATCACTCCCCTTAACTTCTCACATCCCCCTCCTCCACTCACATCCTCACTCCACTCCCCCACTCCAAGACCCCCCATTCCTCACTCCCTCCCTCACTCCACTACTCTCCTGCCTCACTCCCATCCGCCACTCCACTCCTCACTCCTCTCTCCCCTCCCGTACACCCTTTCACTCACCACCCTCTCCCCCTCACATCCCCTCTCCCTCCCCACAACCCTCCCCTGCCCCACTCACCCTCCCCCACTCCCCTAACTTTACACCCCCACTCCCCAACTCCCCTCCCTGTTCCCTGCACCCCACCCCACCTCCCTCCCTTATTCCCTTCCTGCTCCCCCTCTACCACTCCCATCCCCCTCCCTGCCCTTCCCCCTCCCCTTCCCCACTCTATTCCCCCACTCCCTTCCCTCTCCCCTTCTCCCCCTCCCCAATCCCCTCCACCACTCACCTACCCTACTCCTCATTGGCTAACCCCATTTCCCTCCGCCACTCGCCTCCCCCACTACCATCCACCTACCCCGTTACCCTCCACGAGTCCCCTTCCCCACATCCCTTCTCCACTGCCCTACCACCTCCCCTCCCTTCCCCACACCCCTCTTCCGTCCCCTAACCAACACTGCAAACTCACTCCCATTTCCCACTCCACTCTCACTGCCACTTTGCACATTCCTCTCCCTGCTCCCCTCACCCTCCCCTGCCCAGTCCCCTCCCCTACTCCCCTCCCCAACCCCCTGCACTCCCCTCCCACACTCCCCACTCTCCTCCCTCACTCGCATCCTCCACTCTAGTTCCTACTCCTCTCTCCCGTCCCCTTTACCGCCCACTCACCACCCTCTCCCTCACACTCCCTCTCACTCCCCACTACCCTCCCCCAATCCCACTCACCCTCCCCCACTCTCCCTCCCCCGTGCCCCTTCTGCTCTGCCCTCCCCCTCCCTCACGCCCCATCCCCAATCCCTTCCCCCACACCTTTCCCCCAGTCCCATCAACCCTTCCCTCCCCTTCCCCCTCACGCAACACCCCCTCCTACACTCCTCAGCACCTCCCCGCTCCTCTTCTGCCTCCCTTCCCCTACCCCCAACCTCCACTACCCTCCCCCACTCCCCTCCCCACTCCCCTCCTCCACGCTTCCACTCCCAACTGACCTCCCGCATGTCCCACACCCCTCCCCCAAAGCCCTACCACACCCCCTCTCTCCTCCCACTCCACAACTCTCCCCTCCCCTCCCCCACTTGCCTCCTCTCCCCTCCCCTCCCCCACACGCCTCCTCTCCCCTCCCCTCTCCCACTCGCCTCCTCTCCCCTCCCCTCCCACACTTGCCTCCTCTCTCCTCCCCACTACGCCTCCTCTCCACTCCCCTCCCCCACTCCCCACTCCCGACTCAATTCCACCACTTCCCACTCTCCACTCTCGTCCCCCAATCTCCACTCCCGTACACCCCTCCCCCACTCCTTTCATCACTCCACTTTTCACTCCCCTATCCCTCACCCCTCCTCCACTCACCTCGACCTCTCCCCTCCACTCCCCTCCCCACCCCCACTCCACTTCCATTTCCCCTATTCCTCACCCCTCACACACTCCCCTCCCCTCTCACCTCCACTCCCCTCTCCACTCCTCTTCCCACTTCGCTCCCCCACTCCCCTCCCCACTCCCCTCCTATCCCATCCCCCACTCCCCTCCCCCACTGCCTTCCCCCACTCTCCACTCCACACTCCAACTCCCCTTCGCCACAAGTCTGGATTGAATTGGCTCTTTCCTGGTGTGTGAGTGGGACTCAGTACCACTCCAGCTGTTATTAAGTACTTTAGATGGTTCAGTTTTTGTCCAGTGTGTGCAGGAGGGTTTTCTGACAAAGTATGTAGACAGGCCAACCAGGGGCGATGCCACATTGGATTTGGTACTGGGAAATGAACCCGGCCAGATGTGAGATTTAGATGTAGGTGAGCACTTTGGTGATAGTGATCACAATTCGGTTAGGTTTACCTTAGCGATGGGCAGGGACAGGTATATACCGCAGGGCAAAAATTATAGCTGGGGGAAAGGAAATTATGATGCGATTAGGCAGGATTTAGGATGCGTAGGATGGGGAAGGAAACTGCAGGGGATGGGAACAATCGAAATGTGGAGCTTATTCAAGGAGCAGCTACTGTGTGTCCTTGATAAGTATGTACCTGTGAGGCAGGGAGGAAGTTGTCGAGCGAGGGAGCCGTGGTTTACTAAAGAAGTTGAAGCGCTTGTCAAGAGGAAGAAGAAGGCTTATGTTAGGATGAGACGTGAAGGCTCAGTTAGGGCGCTTGAGAGTTACAAGCTAGCCAGGAAGGATCTAAAGGGAGAGCTATGAAGAGCGAGGAGAGGACACGAGAAGTCATTGGCGGATAGGATCAGGGAAAACCCTAAGGCTTTCTATAGGTATATCAGGAATAAAAGAATGACTAGAGTTAGATTAGGGCCAATCAAGGATAGTAGTGGGAAGTTGTGTGTGGAATCAGAGGAGATAGGGGAAGTGTTAAATGAATATTTTGCGTCAGTATTTACAGTAGAGAATGAAAATGTTGTCGAGGAGAATACTGAGATTCAGGCTACTAGGCTAGATGGGATTGAGGTTCACATGGAGGAGGTGTTAGCAATTTTGGAAAGTGTGAAAATAGATAAGTCCCCTGGGCCAGATGGGATTTATCCTAGGATTCTCAGGGAAGCTAGGGAGGAGATTGCAGAGCCTTTGTCCTTGATCTTTATGTCGTCATTGTCGACAGGAATAGTGCCGGAAGACTGGAGGATAGCAAATGTTGTCCCCTTGTTCAAGAAGGGGAGTAGAGACAGCCCTGGTAATTATAGACCTGTGAGCCTTACTTCGGTTGTGGGTAAGATGTCGGAAAAGGTTATAAGAGACTGTTTTTATAATCATCTGGAGAAGAATAAGTTCATTAGCGATAGTCAGCATGGTTTTGTGAAAGGTAGGTCGTGCCTCACAAACCTTATTGAGTTTTTCGAGAAGGTGACCAAACAGTTGGATGAGGGTAAAGCCGTGGATGTGGTGTATATGGATTTCAGTAAGGCGTTTGATAAGGTTCCCCACGGTAGGCTATTGCAGAAAATACGGAAGTATGGGGTTGAAGGTGATTTAGAGCTTTGGATCAGAAATTGGCTAGCTGAAAGTAGACAGAGGGTGGTGGTTGATGGCAAATGTTCATCCTGGAGTTTAGTTACTAGTGGTGTACCGCAAGGATCTGTTTTGGGGCCATTGCTGTTTGTCATTTTTATAAATGACCTGGAAGAGGGTGTAGAAGGGTGGGTTAGTAAATTTGCAGATGACACGAAGGTTGGTGGAGTTGTGGATAGTGCCGAAGGATGTTGTCGGGTACAGAGGGACATAGATAGGCTGCAGAGCTGGGCTGAGAGATGGCAAATGGAGTTTAATGCGGAAACGTGCGAGGTGATTCACTTAGGAAGGAGTAACAGGAATGCAGAATACTGGGCTAATGGGAAGATTCTTGGTAGTGTAGATGAGCAGAGAGATCTTGGTGTCCAGGTGCATAAATCCCTGAAGGTTGCTAACCAGGTTAATAGGGCTGTTAAGAAGGCATATGGTGTGTTAGCTTTTATTAGTAGGGGGATCGAGTTTCGGAGCCACGAGGTCATGCTGCAGCTGTACAAGTCTCTGGTGAGACCGCACCTGGAGTATTGCGTGCAGTTCTGGTCACCGCATTATAGGAAGGATGTGGAAGCTATGGAAAGGGTGCAGAGGAGATTTACTAGGATGTTGCCTGGTATGGAGGGAAGGTCTTACGAGGAAAGGCTGAGGGACTTGGGGTTGTTTTCGTTGGAGAGAAGGAGGAGGAGAGGTGACTTAATAGAGACATATAAGATAATCAGAGGGTTAGATAGGGTGGATAGTGAGAGTCTTTTTCCTCGGATGAGGATGGCAAACACGAGGGGACATAGCTTCAAGTTGAGGGGTGATAGATATAGGACAGATGTGAGAGGTAGTTTCTTTACTCAGAGAGTAGTAGGGGCGTGGAACGCCCTGCCTGCAGCAGTAGTAGATTCGCCAACTTTAAGGGCATTTAAGTGGTCATTGGATAGACATATGGATGAAAATGGAATAGTGTAGGTCAGATGGTTTCACAGGTCGGCGCAACATCGAGGGCCGAAGGGCCTGTGCTGCGCTGTAATGTTCTAATTCTAAATTTGATTAGTGGTCTGGGTAGAATTGGCTCATTCCTGGTGGGTGAGTGGGGTTCAGTACCACTCCAGCCGGTATTAATAGAGGCCTGTATTGAATTGGCTCATTCCTGGTGTGTGAGTGGGACTCAGTACCACCCCATCTGTTATTAATAGTGGTCTGGGTAGAATTGGCTCATTCCTGGTGGGTGAGTGGGACTCAGTACCACCCCATCTGTTATTAATAGTGGTCTGGGTGGAATTGGCTCATTCCTGGTGGGTGAGTGGGACTCAGTACCACTCCAGCTGGTATTAATAGAGGTCTGGATTGAATTGGCTCTTTCCTGGTGGGTGAGTGGGGCGGCTCAGTACCACTCCAGCTGGTATTGATTAATGTTTGGAATGAACTGTCCCTTTCCTGGTGTGTGAGTGGGACACAGTGCCAGATCACCCGGAGTTAATAGAGTCCTGGAATGAACTGTCTCTTCTCTGCTGTGTGAGTGGGATTCAGTCCCACTATAAATGTTACTAATAGAGGCCTGCATTGAATTGGCTCATTCCGGGTGTGTGATTGGGGCTCAGAACCACTCCAGCTGGTATGAAAAGAGGTCTGGATTGAATTGGCTCTTTTTGGTGTGTGAGTGGGACTCAGTACCACTCCAGCTGGTATTAATAGCGGCCTGGATTGAATTGGTTGCTGCTGGTTCCTGAGGGGGGCTCAGTACCATCCTGCTGGTATGAATAGAGGTCTGGATGGAATTGTCTCTTTCCTGGTGTGTCCGTGAGAATCAGTACCATTCCAGCTGGTATTAATAGAGGCCTGGAATGAATTGGCTCCTTCTGTTGTGTGAGTGGTGCTCAGTACCACTCCAGCTGGTATTAATTGATGTTTGGAATGAACTGTCCCTTTCCTGGTGTGTGAGTGGGACACAGTGCCAGATCACCCGGGGTTAATAGAGTCCTGGAATGAACTGTCTCTTCTCAGCTGTGTGAGTGGGACTCAGTCCCACTCCAAATGTTATTAATGGAGGCCTGCAATGAATTGGCGCTTTACTTTGTGTGAGTGGGACTCAGTACCACTCCAGCTGGTATGAATAGATGCTTGGATTGAATTGGCTCTTTCCTGGAGTGTGAGTGGTGCTCAGTACCACTCCAGCTGGTATTAAAAGAGGTTTGGATTGAATTGGCTCTTTCATGGTGTTTGAGTGAGACTCAGTACCTCTCCAGCTGGTATTAACAGAGGTTTGGATTGAATTGGCTCTTTCCTGGTGTGTGAGTGGGACACCGTGCCAGTACACCCGGTGTTAATAGAGTCCTGGAATGAACTGTCTCTTCTCTGCTGTTTGAGTGGGACTCAGCACCACTCCAAATGTTATTAATAGAGGCCTGCATTGAATTGTCTCTTTCCTGGTGTGTGAGTGGGGCTCAGTACAACTCCAGCTGGTATTGATAGCGGCCTGGATTGTATTGGCTCTTTCTGGTGTCTGAGTGGGGCTCAGTACCAATCCTGCTGGTATTAATATAGGCCTGGATGGAATTGACTCTTTCCTGGTGTGTGCGTGAGACTCTGTACCACTCCAGCTGGTATTAATAGAGGCCTGAATTGAATTGGCTCTTTCCTGGTTTGTGAGTGGGACTCGGTACCATTCCAGCTAGTATTAATAGAGGCCTGAATTGAATTGGCTCTTTCCTGGTTTGTGAGTGGGACTCAGTACCCCTCCAGCTGTTATTAATAGAGGCCCAGATTGAATTGCCTCTTTCTGGTGTGTGAGTGGGTCTCAGTACCACTCCAGCTAGTATTAATAGAGGCCTGGATTGAATTGGCTCTTTCCTGGTTTGTGAGTGGGACTCAGTACCACTCCAGCTAGTATTAATAGAGGCCTGAATTGAATTGGCTCTTTCCTGGTTTGTGAGTGGGACTCAGTACCACTCCAGCTGTTATTAATAGAGGCCCAGATTGAATTGCCTCTTTCTGGTGTGTGAGTGGGTCTCAGTACCACTCCAAATGGTATTAATAGAGGCCTGGAATGAACTGCCCTTTCCTGGTTTGTGAGTGGGACTCAGTACCCCTCCAGCTGGCATTAATAGAGGCCTGGATTGAATTGGATCTTTCCTGGTTTGTGAGTGGGACTCAGTACCATTCCAGCTGGTATTAATAGAGGCCCAGATTGAATTGCCTCTTTCTGGTGTGTGAGTGGGACTCAGTACCACTCCAGCTGGTATTAATAGAGGCCCAGATTGAATTGGCTCTTTCCTGGTGTGTGAGTGGGTCTCAGTACCATTCCAGCTGGTATTAATAGAGGCCCAGATTGAATTGCCTCTTTCTGGTGTGTGAGTGGGACTCAGTACCACTCCAGCTGGTATTAATAGAGGCCCAGATTGAATTGCCTCTTTCTGGTGTGTGAGTGGGTCTCAGTACCACTCCAAATGGTATTAATAGAGGCCTGGAATGAACTGCCCTTTCCTGGTTTGTGACTGGGACTCAGTACCACTCCAGCTTGTATTAATAGAGGCCCAGATTTAATTGGCTCTTTCTGGTGTCTGCGTGGGGCTCAGAACCATTCCTGCTGGTATTAATTGAGGTCTGGATTGAATTGGCGCTTTCCTGGTGTGTGAGTGGGGGTTAATTCCATTCCAGCTGGTATTTATGGAGGCCTAGATTGAATTGGCCGTTTCCTGGTGTGTGAGTGGGGCTCAGAACCACTCCAGCTGGTATTAATAGAAGCCTGGAATGAACTGTCCCTTTCCTGCTGTGTGAATGGGACTCAGTCGCACTGCAGCTTGTATTATTGAGGTCTGGATTGAATTGGCACTTTCCTGGTGTGTGAGTGGGGCTCAGAACCACTCCAGCTGGGATTAAAAGACGTCTGGACTGAATTCGCTCTTTCCGGGTGTGTGAGGGGGTTCAGTACCATTCCAGCTGCTTTTCTTGGAGTTCTGGATTGAATTTGCTCTTTCCTGGTGTGTGAGGGGGCTCAGTACCATTCCAGCTGGTATTAACAGAGGCCTGGATTGAATTGGCTCTTTCTGGTGTGATTGTGTGGGGCTCAGGACCACTCCAACTGGTTAAATAGAGGCCTGGAATGAACAGTCCCTTTCCTGCTGTGTGTGTGGGACTCAGTCGCACTCCAGCTGGTATGAATAGAGGTCTGGATTGAATTGGCTGTTTCCTGGTGTGTGAGTGTGACTAAGGGGAAGAGCAGGCAGGGAGCAGATGATGAATATAAAGGGACTGGTGGTCTGAGGTGCATTTGTTTTAATGCAAGAAGTGTGGTAGGAAAGGCAGATAAACTTAGGGCTTTGATTAGTACCCGGGAGTATGATGTTATTGCTATTACTGAGACTTGGTTGAGGGAAGGGCATGATTGGCAACTAAATATCCCAGGATATCGATGCTTCAGGAGGGATAGAGAGGGAGGTAAAAGGGGTGGAGGAGTTCCATTACTGGTCAAAGAGGATATCACAGCTGTGCTGAAGGAGGGCACTATGGAGGACTCGAGCAGTGAGGCAATATGGACAGAACTCAGAAATAGGAAGGGTGCGGTAACAATGTTGGGGCTTCACTACAGGCCTCCCAACAGCGAGCGTGAGATAGAGGTACAAATATGTAAACAGATTATGGAAAGATGTAGGAGCAACAGGGTGGTGGCGATAGGAGATTGTAATTTTCCCAACATTGACTGGGATTCACTTAGTGTTAGAGGTCTCGATGGAGCAGAATTTGTAAGGAGCATCCAGGAGGGTTTTCTAGAGAAGTATGCAAATAGTCCAACTCGGAAAGGGGCCATACTGGACCTGGTGTTGGGGAATGAGCCCGGCCAGGTTGTTGAAGTTTCAGTAGGGGACTACTTTGGGAATAGTGATCACAATTCCGTAAGTTTTAGAATACTCATGGACAAAGACGAGAGTGGTCCTAAAGGGAGAGTGCTAAATTGGGGGAAGGCCAACTACACCAAAATACGGCAGGAGCTGGGAAATGTAGATTGGGAGCAGCTGTTTGAAGGTAAATCCACATGTGATATGTGGGAGGCTTTTAAAGAGAGGTTGATTAGCGTGCAGGAGAGACATGTTCCTGTGAAAATGAGGGATAGAAATGGCAAGATTAGGGAACCATGGATGACAGGTGAAATTGTGAGACTAGCTAAGAGGAAAAAGGAAGCATACATAAGGTCTAGGCGGCTGATGAAAGACGAAGCTTTGAAAGAATATCGGGAATGTCGGACCAATCTGAAACGAGGAATTAAGAGGGCTAAAAGGGGTCATGAAATATCTTTAGCAAACAGGGTTAAGGAAAATCCCAAAGCATTTTATTCATATATAAGGAAAAAGAGGGTATCTAGAGAAAGGATTGGCCCACTAAAGGACAAAGGAGGAATGTTATGCTTGGACTCAGAGAAAATGGGTGAGATTCTAAACGAGTACTTTGCATCGGTATTCACCGAGGAGAGGGACATGACGGATGTTGAGGTTAGGGACAGATGTTTGATTACTCTAGGTCAAGTCGGCATAAGGAGGGAGGAAGTGTTGGGTATTCTAAAGGGCATTAAGGTGGACAAGTCCCCAGGTCCGGATGGGATCTATCCCAGGTTACTGAGGGAAGCAAGAGAGGAAATAGCTGGCGCCTTAACAGATATCTTTGCAGCATCCTTAAACACGGGTGAGGTCCCGGAGGACTGGAGAATTGCTAATGTTGTCCCCTTGTTTAAGAAGGGTAGCAGGGATAATCCAGGTAATTATAGACCAGTGAGCCTGACGTCAGTGGTAGGGAAGCTGCTGGGGAAGATACTGATGGATAAGATCTATTCCCATTTGGAAGAAAATGGGCTTATCAGTGATAGGCAACATGGTTTTGTGCAGGGAAGGTCATGTCTTACCAACTTAATAGAATTCTTTGAGGAAGTGGAAAAGTTGATTGATGAGGGAAGGGCTGTCGATGTCATATACATGGACTTCAGTAAGGCGTTTGATAAGGTTCCCCATGGTAGGCTGATGGAGAAAGTGAAGGCGCTTGGGGTCCAAGGTGTACTAGCTAGATGGATAAAGAACTGGCTGGGCAACAGGTGACAGAGAGTAGCAGTAGAGGGGAGTTTCTCAAAATGGAGACGTGTGACCAGTGGTGTTCCACAGGGATCCGTGCTGGGACCACTGTTGTTTGTGATATACATAAATGATTTGGAGGAAAGTATAGGTGGTCTGATTAGCAAGTTTGCAGACGACACTAAGATTGGTGGAGTAGCAGATAGTGAAGGGGACTGTCAGAGAATACAGCAGAATATAGATAGATTGGAGAGTTGGGCAGAGAAATGGCAGATGGAGTTCAATCAGGGCAAATGTGAGGTGATGCATTTTGGAAGATCCAATTCAAGAGTGAACTATACAGTAAATGGAAAAGTCCTGGGGAAAATTGATGTCCAGAGAGATTTGGGTGTTCAGGTCCATTGTTCCCTGAAGGTGGCAACGCAGGTAAATAGAGTGGTCAAGAAGGCATACGGCATGCTTTCCTTCATCGGACGGGGTATTGAGTACAAGAGTTGGCAGGTCATGTTACAGTTGTATAGGACTTTGGTTCGGCCACATTTGGAATACTGCTTGCAGTTCTGGTCGCCACATTACCAAAAGGATGTGGATGCTTTGGAGAGGGTGCAGAGGAGGTTCACCAGGATGTTGCCTGGTATGGAGGGCGCTAGCTATGAAGAGAGGTTCAGTAGATTAGGATTATTTTTATTAGAAAGACGGAGGTTGAGGGGGGACCTGATTGAAGTGTACAAAATCATGAGAGGTATAGACAGGGTGGATAGCAAGAGGCTTTTTCCCCAGAGTGGGGGATTCAATTACTAGAGGACCCGAGTTCAAAGTGAGAGGGGAAAAGTTTAGGGGGGATATGCGTGGAAAGTTCTTTACGCAGAGGGTGGTGGGTGCCTGGAACGCGTTGCCAGCGGAGGTGGTAGACTCGGGCACGATGGCGTCTTTTAAGATGTATCGAGACAGATACATGAATGGGCAGGAAGAAAAGAGATACAGACCCTTAGAAAATAGGCGACATGTTTAGATAGAGGATCTGGATCGGCGCAGGCTTGGAGGGCCGAAGGGCCTGTTCCTGTGCTGTAATTATCTTTGTTCTTTGTTCCATGGAGGTATTGAAAACGAGGATGAGAATGCTCTGTGTGTGGCGCTCAGTCGCACTTCAGCTGGTATTATAGAGGTCTGGACTGGATTGGCTCTTTCCTGGTGTGTGAGTGGGAGTTAATTCCACTCCAGATGGTATTAATAGAGGCCTGGAATGAACTGTCCCTTTCCTGCTGTGTGCTTGGCGCTCAGTCACACTCCAGCTGGTATTATCGAGGTCTGGATTGAATTGGCTCTTAACTGATGTGTGAGTGGGACTCAGTACCACTCCAGCTGGTATTAATAGGGTTGGGATTGAATTGGCTCTTTCCTGGTGAGTGAGTGGGGCTCAGTACCACTCCAGCTGGTATTAATAGAGGCCTGGATTGAATTGGCACTTTCCTGGTGTGTGTGGGACTCAGTACCACTCCAGCTGGTATTAATAGAGGCCTGGATTGAGTTAGCCACTTCCTGGTGTGTGAGCGGGGCTCACTCAGTTCCACTCCTTCTGCTATTAATAGAGACATGGATTGAATTGGCTCTTTTTTGGTGAGTGATTGGGGCTCAGTACCACTCCAGCTGGTATTAATAGAGGCCTGGATTGAATTGGCTCTTTCCTGGTGTGTGAGTGGGGCTCAGTACCACTCCAGCTGGTATTAATAGAGGCCTGGATTGAATTGGCTCTTTCCTGGTGAGTGAGTGGGGCTCAGTACCACTCCAGCTGGTATTAATAGAGGCCTGGATTGAATTGGCTCTTTCCTGGTGTGTGAGTGGGGCTCAGTACCACTCCAGCTGGTATTAATAGAGATCTGGTTGAATTTGCTCTTTCCTGGTGTGTGAGTGGGAATCAGAACCATTCCAGCTGGTATTAAAAGAGGTCTGGATTGAATTGGCTCTTTTTAGTGTGTGTGTGGGACTCAGTACCACTCCAGCTGGTATTAATAGAGGCTTGGATTGAATTGGCTCTTGCTGGTGCCTGAGGGGGGCGCAGTACCATCCTGCTGGTATTAATAGAGGTCTGGATGGAATGGTCTATTTCCTGGTGTGTCCGTGAGAATCAGTATCACTCCAGCTGGTATTATTAGAGGTCTGGATGGAATGGTCTCTTTCCTGGTGCATCCGTGAGAATCAGTATCACTCCAGCTGGTATTAATAGAGGCCTAGAATGAATTGGCTCTTTCTGGTGTGTGAGTGGGACACAGTGCCAGTACACCCGGTGTTAATAGAGTCCTGGAATGAACTATCTCTTCTCTGCTGTGTGAGTGGGATTCAGTCCCACTCCAAATGTTATTAATAGAGGCCTGCATTGAATTGGCTCTTTCCTGGTGTGTGATTGGGACTCAGAACCACTCCAGCTGGTATTAATAGAGGCCTGGATAGAATTGGCTCTTTTCTGGAGAGTGAGTGGTGCTCAGTGCCACTCCAGCTGGTATTAATAGAGGCCTGGATTGAATTGGCTCTTTCCTGGTGTGTGAGTGGGGCTCAGTATCACTCCAGCTGGTATTAATAGAGGCCTGGATTGAATTGGCTCTTTCCTGGTGAGTGAGTGGGGCTCAGTGCCACTCCAGCTAGTATTAATAGAGGCCTAGATTGAATTGGCTCTTTTCTGTTGTGTGAGTGGGACTCAGTACCACTCCAGCTGGTATTAATAGAGGCCTGGATTGAATTGTCTCTTTCCTGGAGAGTGAGTGGTGCTCAGTGCCACTCCAGCTAGTATTAATAGAGGCCTAGATTGAATTGGCTCTTTCCTGGTGTGTGAGTGGGACTCAGTACCACTCCAGAAGTATTAATAGAGGCCTGGAATGAACTGTCCCTTTCCTGGTTTGTGAGTGGGACTCAGTGCCCCTCCAGCTGGTATTAATAGAGGCCTGGATTGAACTGGCCCTTTCTCGTGTGTGATGGGACTCAGTCGCTGTTCAGCTGGTATTATAGATGTCTAGATTGAATTGGCTCATCCCTGGTGTGTGAGTGGGACTCAGTACCACTCCAGCTGGTATTAATAGAGGCCTGGATTGAATTGGCTTTTTCCTGGTGTGTGAGTGGGACTCAGTACCACTCCAACTGGTATTAATAGAGATCTGTATTGAATTGGCTCTTACCTGGTGTGTGAGTGGGACTCAGTACCACTCCAGCTGGTATTAATAGAGGCCTGGATTGAATTGGCTCTTTGCTGGGGAGTGAGTGGGGATCTGTACCACTCCAGCTGGTATTAATAGAGGTCTGGATTGAATTGTCTCTTTCCTGGTGTGTGAGTGGGACTCAGTACCACTCCAGCTGGTATTAATAGAGGCCTGGATTGAATTGGCTCTTTGCTGGGGAGTGAGTGGGGATCTGTACCACTCCAGCTGGTATTATAGATGTCTGGATTGAACTGGCTCTTTCATGGTGTGTGAGTGGGAGTTAATTCCACTCCAGCTGGTATTAATAGAGGTCTGGATTGAATTGGCTCTTTCTGGTGTGTGAGTGGGACTCAGTACCACTCCAGCTAGTATTAATAGAGGCCTGGATTGAATTGCATCTTTCTGGTGTGTGAGTGGGACTCAGTACCACTCCAGATGGTATTAATAGAGGCCTGGAGTGAACTGTCCCTTTCCTGGTTTGTGAGTGGGACTCAGTACCCCTCCAGCTGGTATTAATAGAGGCTTGGGTTGAATTGGCTCTTTCTGGTGTGTAAGTGGGGCTCAGTGCCATTCCAGCTGGTATTAATAGAGGTCTGGATTGATTTAGCTCTTTCCTGGTGTGTGAGTGGGAGTTAACTCCACTCCAGCTGGTATTATTCGAGGCCTAGATTGAATTGGCTGTTTCCTGGTGTTTGACTGGGGTTCAGAACCACTCCAGCTGGGATTAATAGAGGCCGGGAATGAACTGTCCCTTTCCTGCTGTGTGAGTGGGACTCAGTCGCACTCCAGCTGGTATTATAGAGGTCTGGATTGAATTGGCACTTTCCTGGTGTGTGAGTGGGGCTCAGAACCACTCCAGCTGGTATTAATAGATATCTGGATTGAATTGGCTCTTTCCGGTGTGTGTGAGGGGGCTCAGTACCACTCCAACTGGTTAAATAGAGGCCAGGAATGAACTGTCCCTTTCCTGCTGTGTGTGTGGGACTCAGTCGCACTTCAGCTGGTATTATAGAGGTCTGGATTGAATTGGCTGTTTCCAGGTGTGCGAGTGGGAGTTAATGCCACTCCAGATGGTATTAATAGAGGCCTGGAATGACCTGTCCCTTTCTTGCTGTGTGAGTGGGTCTCAGTCGCACTCCAGCTGGTATTACAGAGGTCTGGATTGAATTGCCTCTTTCCTGGTGTGTGAGTGGGGTTCAGTACAACTCCAGCTGGTATTAATAGAGACCTGGATTGAATTCTCTCTTCCCTGGTGTGTGAGTGGGGCTCAGTACCTCTCCAGCTGGTATTAATAGAGGTCTGGATTGAATTCTCTCTTCCCTGGTGTGTGAGTGGGGCTCAGTACCTCTCCAGCTGGTATTAATAAGAGGTCTGGATTGAATGTGCCTCTTTCCTGGTGTCTGAGTGATCCTCAGACGCACACCAGCTGGTATTATAGAGGTCAGGATTGAATTGGCTCTTTCTGGTGTGTGAGTGGGACTCAGTACCACTCCAGCTCGTATTAATAGAGGCCTGAATTGTATTGGCTCTTTCCTGGTTTGTGAGTGGGACTCAGTACCGCTCCAGCTCGTATTAATAGAGGCCTGAATTGTATTGGCTCTTTCCTGGTTTGTGAGTGGGACTCAGTACCTTTCCAGCTGGTATTAATAGAGGCCTGGAATGAACTGACTCCTACATGGCGTGTGAGTGGGACTCAGACGCACTCCAGCTGGTATTCTCGAGGTCAGGATTGAATTGGCTGTTTCTGGTGTGTGTGATGGAGTTAATTCCACTCCAGCTGGTATTAATAGAGGTCTGGATTGAATTGGCTCTTTCCTGGTGTGTGAGTGGGACTCAGTACCCCTCCAGCTGGTATTAATAGATGGCTGGATTGAATTGGCTCTTTTTGGTGTCTGAGTGGGGCTCAGTACCATTCCTGCTGGTATTAATAGAGGACTGGATTGAATTGGCTCTTTCCTGGTGTGTGAGTGGGACTCAGAACCACTCCAGCTGGTATTAATAGGGTTGGGATTGAATTGGCTCTTTCCTGGTGTGTGATTGGGACTCCGAACATCTCCAGCTGGTATTAATAGAACCCTGGATAGAATTGGCTCTTTCTGGTGTCTGAGTGGGACTCAGTACCATTCCAGCTGGTATGAATAGAGATCTGGATTGAATTGGCTCTTTCCTGGTGTGTGAGTGGGACTCAGTACCACTCCAGCTGGTATTAATTAGTGGTCTGGATTCAATTGGCTCTTTCCTGGTGTGTGAGTGGGGTTCAGTACAACTCCAGCTGGTATTAATAGAGGTCTGGATTGAATTCTCTCTTCCCTGGTGTGTGAGTGGGGCTCAGTACCTCTCCAGCTGGTACTAATAAGAGGTCTGGATTGAATGGGCCTCTTCCCTGGTGTCTGAGTGATCCTCAGTCCCACTCCAGCTGGTATTAATAGAAGTTTGGATTGATTTGGCTCTGTCCTGGTGTGTGAGTGGAACTCAGTATCACTCCAGCTGGTATGAATAGAGGGCTGGAATGAATTGGCTCTTTCCTGGTTTGTGAGTGGGACTCAGTACCACTCCAGCTGGTATTAATAGAGGGCTGGAATGAATTGGCTCTTTCCTGGTTTGTGAGTGGGACTCAGTACCTTTCCAGCTGGTATTAATATAGACCTGGAATGAACTGACTCCTACATGGCGTGTGAGAGGGACTCAGACGCACTCCAGCTTGTATTCTCGAGGTCAGGATTGAATTGGCTCTTTGTGGAGTGTGAGATGGAGATAATTCAACTCCAGCTGGTATTAATAGAGGCCTGAATTGAATTGGCTCTTTCCTGGTTTGAGAGTGGGACTCAGTACCACTCCAGCTGCTATTAATAGAGGTCTGGATTGAATTGGCTCTTTCCTGGTTTGTGAGTGGGACTCAGTACCTTTCCAGCTGGTATTAATAG
The DNA here is from genome assembly GCF_036365525.1 of Heterodontus francisci. NCBI lineage: Eukaryota > Metazoa > Chordata > Chondrichthyes > Heterodontiformes > Heterodontidae > Heterodontus > Heterodontus francisci. The sequence goes on from NW_027141024.1 coordinate 1,244,944, forward strand.
AGACCTGGAATGAACTGACCCCTTCATGGCGTGTGAGTGGGACTCAGACGCACTCCAGCTGGTATTCTCGAGGTCAGGATTGAATTGGCTGTTTCTGGTGTGTGTGATGGAGTTAATTCCACTCCAGCTCGTATTGATAGAGGCCTGAATTGAATTGGTAATTTCCTGGTTTGAGAGTGGGACTCAGTACCCCTCCAGCTGGTATTAATAGAGGGCTGGAATGAATTGGCTCTTTCCTGGTTTGTGAGTGGGACTCAGTACCGCTCCAGCTGGTATTAATAGAGGCCTGGATTGAATTGGCTCTTTTTGGTGTCTGAGTGGGGCTCAGTACCATTCCTGCTGGTATTAATAGAGGACTGGATTGAATTGGCTCTTTCCTGGTGTGTGAGTGGGAGTTAATTCCACTCCAGCTGGTATTAATAGAGGTCTGGATTGAATTGGCTCTTTTTGGTGTGTGAGTGGGAGTTAATTCCACTCCAGCTGGGATTGTGGAGCTCTGGATTGAATTGGCTGTTTCCTGGTGTGTGACTGGGGCTCAGAACCACTCCAGCTGGGATTAGTAGAGGCCTGGAATGAACTGTCCCTTTCCTGCTGTGTGAGTTGGAATCAGTCGCTCTCCAGCTGGGATTGTGGAGTTCTGGGTTGAATTGGCTGTTTCCTGGTGTGTGAGTGGGGCTCGGAACCACTCCAGCTGGGATTAGTAGAGGCCGGGAATGAACTGTCCCTTTCCTGCTGTGTGAGTTGGAATCAGTCGCACTCCAGCTGGGATTAAGAGGTCTGGACTGAATTGGCTCTTTCCGGTGGGTGAGTGGGGTTCAGTACCATTCCAGCTGATATTTATAGATGTTTGAAATGAGCTGTCTCTTATCTGTTGTGTAAGTGGGATTCAGTACCACTCCAAATGTTATTAATAGAGGCCTGGATTGAATTGACACTTTCCTGGTGTGTGAGTGGGGCTCAGTACCACTCCAGCTGGTATTAATAGAGGCCTGAATTGAATTGGCTCTTTCCTGGTGTGTGAGTGGGACTCAGTACCACTCCAGCTGGTATTAATACGGTTGGGATTGAATTGGCTCTTTCCTGGTGTGTGAGTGGGACTCAGTACCACTCCAGCTAGCATTAATAGAGGCCTGAATTGAATTGGCTCTTTCCTGGTGTGTGAGTGGGACTCAGTACCACTCCAGCTGGTATTCATAGAGGTCTGGATTGAATTGGCTCTTTCCTGGTGTTTGAGTGGGACTCAGTTCCACTCCAGCTAGTATTAATAGAGGCCTGGATTGCATTGGCTCTTTCTGGTGTCTGAGTGGGACTCAGTACCATTCCAGCTAGTATGAATAGAGGCCAGAATTGAATTGGCTCTTTCCTGGTGTGTGAGTGGGACTCAGTACCACTCCAGCTGGTATTAATAGAGGCCTGGAATGAATTGCCTCTTTCTGGAGTGTGAGTGGGACTCAGTGCCACTCCAGCTGTTATTAATAGAGGCCTGGATTGAATTGCCTCTTTCTGGAGTGTGAGTGGGACTCAGTACCTCTCCAGAAGTATTAATAGAGGCCTGGAATGAACTGTCCCTCTCCTGGTTTGTGAGTGGGACTCAGTACCCCTCCAGCTGGTATTAATAGAGGGCTGGATTGAATTGGCTGTTTCCTGGTGTGTGACTGGGGCTCAGAACCACTCCAGCTGGGAATATTAGAGGCCTGGAATGAACTGTCCCTTTCCTGCTGTGTGAGTGGGACTCCGTCGCACTCCAGCTGGGATTAAATGTGGTCTGGACTGAATTCGCTCTTTCCGGGTGGGTGAATGGGGTTCAGTACCATTCCAGCTGCTTTTATTGGAGGTCTGGTTGGAAGTTGCTCTTTCCTGGTGTGTGAGGGGGCTCAGTACCATTCCAGCTGGTATGAATAGAGGCCTGGATTGAATTGGCTGTTTCCTGGTGTGTGAGTGGGAATTAATTCCACTCCAGCTTGTATTAATAGAGGCCTGGAATTAACTGTCCCTTTCCTGCTGTGTGAGTGGGAATCAGTCGCACTCCAGCTGGGATTAAAAGATGTTTGGACTGAATTCGCTCTTTCCTGGTGTGTGAGGGGGCTCAGTACCACTCCAACTGGTTAAATAGAGGCCTGGAATGAACTGTCCCTTTCCTGCTGTGTGTGTGGGACTCAGTCGCACTTCAGCTGGTATTATAGAGGTCTGGATTGAATTGGCTGTTTCCTGGTGTGTGAATGGGAGTCAATTCCACTCCAGATGGTATGAATAGTGGCCTGGAATGAACTGTCCCTTTCCTGCTGTGTGCTTGGCGCTCAGTCGCACTCCAGCTGGTATTATAGAGGTCTGGATTGAATTGGCTCTTAACTGATGTCTGAGTGGGGCTCAGTACCACTCCAGCTGGTATTAATAGGGTTGGGATTGAATTGGCTCTTAACTGATGTGTGAGTGGGACTCAGTCCCACTCCTGCTGGTATTAATAGAGGTCGGGATTGAATTGGCTCTTAACTGATGTGTGAGTGGGACTCAGTCCCACTCCAGCTGGTATTAATAGAGGTCGGGATTGAATTGGCTCTTAACTGATGTCTGAGTGGGGCTCAGTACCACTCCAGCTGGTATTAATAGGGTTGGGATTGAATTGGCTCTTAACTGATGTGTGAGTGGGACTCAGTCCCACTCCAGCTGGTATTGATAGAGGTCAGGATTGAATTGGCTCCTTCTGGTGTGTGAGTGGGACTCAGTACCACTCCAGCTGGTCTTAATAAAGGTTTGCATTGAATTGGCTCTTTTCTGGTATGTGCGTGAGACTCAGTACCACTCCAGCAGATATCAATAGAGCTCTGGATTGAATTGGCTCTTTCCTGGTGTGTGAGTGGGGCTCAGTACCACTGCAGCTGGTATTAAATTAGCCTGGATTGATTTTGCCCTTTCCTGGTATGTGAGTGGGGCTCAGTACCACTCCAGCTGGTATTAAATTAGCCTGGATTGAATTGGCTTTTTCCTGGTGTGTGAGTGGGACTCAGTACCACTCCAGCTCGTATTAATAGGTGTCTGGATTGAATTGGCTCTTTCCTGGTGTGTGAGTGGGACTCAGTACCACTCCAGCTGGTATTAATAGAGGTCTGGATTGAATTGGCTCTTTCTTGGTGTGTGAGTGGGGATCAGTACCACTCCAGCTGGTATTATTAGAGGCCTGGATTTAAGTGGCTCTTTCCTGGTGGGTGACTGGGGTTCAGTTCCACTCCAGCTGGTATTAATAGAGTCTTGGATTGAATTGGCTCTTTTTGTTGTGTGAGCGAGTCTCAGTACCACTCCAGCTGGTATTATTAGAGGCCTGGATTGAACTGGGTCTTTCCTGATGTGTGCGTGGGACTCAGTACCACTCCAGCTGGTATTTATAGAGGCCTGGAAAGTACTGGCTCTTCCCTGCTGTTTGAGTGTGAGTTGATTCCAGTACAGCTGGTTCTAATAGAGATCTGGATTGAATTGGCTCTTCCCTGGTGTGTGAGTGGGACTCAGTACCACTCCAGCTGGTATTAATGGAGATCAGGATTGAATTGGCTCTTCCCTGGTGTGTGAGTGGGACTCAGTACCACTCCAGCTGGTATTAATGGAGATCAGGATTGATTTGGCTCTTTCTGGTGTGTGAGTGGGACTCAGTACCACTCCAGCTGGTATTATTAGAGACCTGGATCGAATTGCCTCTTTCCTGGTATGTGAGTGAGACTCAGTGCCATTCCAGCTGGTATTAATAGAGGCCTGTAATGAACTGACTCTTCCCTGGTGTGTGAATCGGACTCAGTCCCGCTCCAGCTGGTATTAATAATGGCCAGGAATGAATTGCCTCTTTCCTGGTATGTGAGTGGGACTCAGTACCACTCCAGCTGGTATTAATAGAGGTCTGGATTGAATTGGCTCTTTTCTGGTGTGTGCGTGAGCCTCAGTACCACTCCAGCAGATATTAATAGATGTCTGGATTGAATTGGCTCTTTCCTGGTGTGTGAGTGCGACTCAGTACCACTCTAGCTGGTTTTGAAAGAGGTCTGGATTGCATTGGCTCTTTCCTGGTGTGTGAGTGAGACTCAGTACCACTCCAGCTGGTAATAATGGAAGCCTCGATTGAATTGGCTCTTTCTGGTGTGTGAGTGGGACTCAGTCCCACTTCATCTGGTATTTATAGAGGCCTGGATTTAAGTAGCTCTTTCCTGGTGGGTGACTGGGGTTCAGTACCACTCCAGCTGGTATTAATAGAGGCCTGGATTGAATTGGCTCTTTCCTGGTGGGTGACTGGGGTTCAGTGCCACTCCAGCTGGTATTAATAGAGGCCTGGATTGAACTGGCTCTTTCCTGATGTGTGTGTGGGTCTCAGTACCACTCCAGCTGGTATAAATAGAGGCCTGGATTGAATTGGCTCTTTCCTGCTGAATGGGTGGCACTCAGTCCCACTCCAGCTGGTATTAATAGAGGCCTGGATTGAACTGGCTCTTTCCTGCTGAATGGGTGGCACTCAGTCCCACTCCAGCTGGTATTAATAGAGGCCTGGATTGAACTGGCTCTTTCCTGATGTGTGTGTGGGACTCAGTACCACTCCAGCTGGTATAAATAGAGGCCTGGATTGAATTGGCTCTTTCCTGCTGAATGGGTGGCACTCAGTCCCACTCCAGCTGGTATTAATAGAGGCCTGGATTGAACTGGGTCTTTCCTGATGTGTGTGTGGGACTCAGTACCACTCCAGCTGGTATTAATAGAGGCCTGGATTTAATTGACTCTTTCCTGGTGTGTGAGTGGGACTCAGTCCCACTCCAGCTGGTATTAATAGAGGCCTGGATTGAATTGCCTCTTTCCTGGTGTGTGAGTGGGACTAAAAACACTCCAGCTGGTATGAATAGAGGTCTGGATTGAATTGCCTCTTTCCTGGTGTGTGAGTGGGACTCGGTAACACTCCAGCTGGTATTAATAGAGGTCTGGATTTAATTGGCTCCTTCCTGGTGATTGAGTGGGGCTCAGTCCCACTCCAGCTGGTGTTAATAGAGACCTGGTTTGAATTGACTCTTTCCGCGTGTGTGAGTGGGACTCAGTACCACTTCAGCTGGTATTAATAGAGGCCTGGATTGAATTGGCTCTTTCCTGGTGTGTGAGTGGGGCTCAGTACCACTCCAGCTGGTATTAATAGAGGCCTGGATTGAATTGGCTCTTCCTGGTGTGTGGGTGGGACTCAGTACCACTCCAGCTGGTATTAATAGAGGCCCAGATTGAATTGCCTCCATCCTGGTGAGTGAGTGGGGCTCAGTCCCACTCCAGCTGGTATTAGTAGAGGTCTGGATTGAATTGGCTCTTTCCTGGTGTGTGAGTGGGGCTCAGTACCACTCCAGCTGGTATTAATAGAGGCCTGGATTGAATTGGCTCTTCCTGGTGTGTGAGTGGGGCTCACAACCATTCCAGCTGGTATTAATAGAGGTGTGGATTGAATTGCCTCTTTCCTGGTGTGTGAGTGGGACTCAGTCCCACTCCAGCTGGTATTTATCGAGGTGTGGATTGAATTGCCTCTTTACTGGTGAGTGAGTGGGACTCAGTACCACTCCAGCTGGTGTTAATAGATGTCTGGATTGAATTGGCTGCTTCCTGGTGATTGAGTGGGGCTCAGTCCCACTCCAGCTGGTATTAAGAGGTCTGGATTGGATTGGCTCTTTCCTGGTGTGTGAGTGGGGCTCCGTAAGCGCCAGCTGGTATTAATAGAGGCCTGGCTTGAATTGGCTCTTCCCTGGTGTGTGAGTGGGACTCAGTTCCACTCCAGCTGGTATTAATAGATGTCTGGATTTTATTGGCTCTTTCCTGGTGTGTGAGTCGGACTCAGTTCCACTCCAGCTGGTATTAATAGAGACCTGGTTTGAATTGACTCTTTCCGAGTGTGTGAGTGGGACTCAGTACCACTCCAGCTGGTATTAATAGAGGACTGGATTGACTTGGATCTTTCCTGGTGTGTGAGTCGGACTCAGTTCCACTCCAGCTGGTATTAATAGAGGACTGGATTGACTTGGATCTTTCCTGGTGTGTGAGTGGGGCTCAGAACCACTCCAGCTGGTGTTAATAGAGGTCTGGATTGAATTGGCTCTTTCCTGGTGAGTGAGTGGGGCTCAGTACCACTCCAGCTGGTGTTAATAGAGGTCTGGATTGAATTGGCTCTTTCCTGGTGAGTGAGTGGGGCTCAGTACCACTCCAGCTGGTATTTATCGAGGTGTGGATTGAATTGCCTCAATCCTGGTGTGTGAGTGGGGCTCAGTACCACTCCAGCTGGTATTAATAGAGGCCTGGATTGAATTGCCTCTTTCCTGGTGTGTGAGTGGGGCTCAGTACCACTTCAGCTGGTATTAATAGAGGCCTGGATTGAATTGCCTCTTTCCTGGTGAGTGAGTGGGGCTCAGTACCACTCCAGCTGGTATTTATCGAGGTGTGGATTGAATTGCCTCAATCCTGGTGTGTGAGTGGGGCTCAGTACCACTCCAGCTGGTGTTAATAGAGGTGTGGATTGAATTGCCTCTTTCCTGGTGTGTGAGTGGGACTCAGTACCACTCCAGCTGGTATTAATAGAGGTGTGGATTGAATTGCCTCTTTCCTGGTGTGTGAGTGGGACTCAGTACCACTCCAGCTGGTGTTAATAGAGGTCTGGATTGAATTGCCTCCTTACTGGTGATTGAGTTGGACTCAGTCCCACTCCAGCTGGCATTAAGATGTCTGGATTGAATTGGCTCTTTCCTGGTGTGTGACTGGGGCTCCGTACCACTCCAGCTGGTATTTATAGAGGCCTGGATTGACTTGGCTCCTTCCTGGTGTGTGAGTGGGGATCTGTACCACTCCAGCTGGTATTAATAGAGGCCTGGATTGACTTGGCTCCTTCCTGGTGTGTGAGTGGTGCTCAGTCCCACTCCAGCTGGTATTTATCGAGGTGTGGATTGAATTGCCTCAATCCTGGTGTGTGAGTGGGACTCAGGACCACTCCAGCTGCTATTAATAGAGGTCTGAGTTGAATTGCCTCCATCCTGGTGAGTGAGTGGGGCTCAGTCCCACTCCAGCTGGTATTAATAGAGGTCTGGATTGAATTGACTCTTTCCTAGTGTGTGAGTGGGACTCAGGTCCACTCCAGCTGGTATTAATAGAGGTCTGGATTGAATTGACTCTTTCCTGGTGAGTGAGTGGGACTCAGTACCACTCCAGCTGGTGTTAATAGAGACCTGGTTTGAATTGATTCTTTCCTAGTGTGTGAGTGGGACTCAGGTCCACTCCAGCTGGTATTAATAGAGGTCTAGATTGACTTGGCTCTTTCCTGGTGTGTGAGTGGGACTCAGTCCCACTCCAGCTGGTATTTATCGAGGTGTGGATTGAATTGCCTCTTTACTGGTGAGTGAGTGGGACTCAGTTCCACTCCAGCTGGTATGAATAGAGGCCTGGATTGACTTGGCTCTTTCCCGGTGTGTGAGTGGGACTCAGTTCCACTCCAGCTGGTATGAATAGAGGCCTGGATTGACTTGGCTCTTTCCTGATGTGTGAGTGGGACTCAGTTCCACTCCAGCTGGTATTAATAGAGACCTGGATTGACTTGGCTCTTTCCTGGTGTGTGAGTGGGACTCAGTTCCACTCCAGCTGGTATTAATAGAGGCCTGGATAGACTTGGCTCTTTGCTGGTGCGTCACTGGGGCTCAGTCCCACTCCAGCTGGTATTAATAGATGCCTGGATTGAATAGACTCTTTCCTGGTGTGTGAGTGGGACTCAGTCCCACTCCAGCTGGTATTAATAGAGGTCTGGATTGAATTGGCTCTTCCCTGGTGTGTGAGTGGGGCTCAGTACCACTCCAGCTGGTATTAATAGAGCTATGGATTGAATTGGCTCTTCCCTGGTGTGTGAGTGGGGCTCAGTACCACTCCAGCTGGCATTAAGATGTCTGGATTGAATTGACTCTTTCCTGGTGTGTGAGTGGGACTCAGTACCACTCCAGCTGGTGTTAAGAGAGGTCTGGATTGAAATGGCTCCTTCCTGGTGCGTGACTGGGACTCAGTACCACTTCAGCTGGTATTTATAGAGACCTGGTTTGAATTGGCTCTTTCCTGGTGTGTGAGTGGGACTCAGTACCACTCCAGCTGGTATTAATAGAGACCTGGTTTGAATTGGCTCCTTCCTGGTGTGTGAGTGAGACTCAGTACCACTCCAGCTGGTATTAATAGAGACCTGGATTTAATTGCCTCTTTCCTGGTGTGTCAGTGGGTCTCGGTACCACTCCAGCTGTTATTAATAGAGGTCTGGATTGAATTGGCTCTTTCCTGGTGTGTGAGTGGGGCTCAGTACCACTTCAGCTGGTATTTATAGAGGCCTGGATTGAATTGGCTCTTTCCTGGTGTGTGAGTGGGACTCAGTACCACTCCAGCTGGTATTAATAGAGACCTGGTTTGAATTGGCTCCTTCCTGGTGAGTGAGTGGGGCTCAGTCCCACTCCAGCCGGTATTTATCGAGGTGTGGATTGAATTGCCTCTTTCCTGGTGTGTGAGTGGGACTCAGTACCACTCCAGCTGGTATTAATAGAGGTGTGGATTGAATTGCCTCTTTCCTGGTGTGTGAGTGGGACTCAGTACCACTCCAGCTGGTGTTAATAGAGGTCTGGATTGAATTGCCTCCTTACTGGTGATTGAGTTGGACTCAGTCCCACTCCAGCTGGCATTAAGATGTCTGGATTGAATTGCCTCTTTCCTGGTGTGTGAGTGAGACTCAGTACCACTCCAGCTGGTATTTATAGAGGCCTGGATTGACTTGGCTCCTTCCTGGTGTGTGAGTGGGGATCTGTACCACTCCAGCTGGTATTAATAGAGGCCTGGATTGAATTGGCTCTTTCCTGGTGTGTGAGTGGTGCTCAGTCCCACTCCAGCTGGTATTTATCGAGGTGTGGATTGAATTGCCTCAATCCTGGTGTGTGAGTGGGACTCAGGTCCACTCCAGCTGCTATTAATAGAGGTCTAGATTGACTTGGCTCTTTCCTGATGTGTGAGTGGGACTCAGTCCCACTCCAGCTGGTATTTATCGAGGTGTGGATTGAATTGCCTCTTTACTGGTGAGTGAGTGGGACTCAGTACCACTCCAGCTGGTGTTAATAGAGACCTGGTTTGAATTGGCTCTTTCCTGGTGTGTGAGTGGGACTCAGTACCACTCCAGCTGGTATTAATAGAGGCCTGAATTGAATTGGCTCTTTCCTGGTTTGAGAGTCGGACTCAGTACCACTCCAGCTGGTGTTAATAGAGACCTGGTTTGAATTGACTCTTTCCTAGTGTGTGAGTGGGACTCAGGTCCACTCCAGCTGGTATTAATAGAGGTCTAGATTGACTTGGCTCTTTCCTGATGTGTGAGTGGGACTCAGTTCCACTCCAGCTGGTATGAATAGAGGCCTGGATTGACTTGGCTCTTTCCTGGTGCGTCACCGGGGCTCAGAACCACTCCAGCTAGTATTAATAGATGCCTGGATTGAATAGACTCTTTCCTGGTGTGTGAGTGGGGCTCAGTACCACTCCAGCTGGCATTAAGATGTCTGGATTGAATTGACTCTTTCCTGGTGTGTGAGTGGGACTCAGTACCACTCCAGCTGGTGTTAAGAGAGGTCTGGATTGAATTGACTCTTTCCTGGTGTGTGAGTGGGGATCAGTACCTCTCCAGCTGGTATTAATAGAGGTCTGGATTGATTTGGCTCCTTCCTGGTGCGTGACTGGGACTCAGTACCACTTCAGCTGGTATTTATAGAGGCCTGGATTGAATTGGCTCTTTCCAGGTGTGTGAGTGAGACTCAGTACCACTCCAGCTGGTATTAATGGAGACCTGGATTTAATTGCCTCTTTCCTGGTGTGTCAGTGGGTCTCGGTACCACTCCAGCTGGTATTAATAGAGGTCTGGATTGAATTGGCTCTTTCCTGGTGTGTGAGTGGGGCTCAGTACCACTTCAGCTGGTATTTATAGAGGCCTGGATTGAATTGGCTCTTTCCTGGTGTGTGAGTGGGACTCAGTACCACTCCAGCTGATATTAATAGAGACCTGGTTTGAATTGGCTCCTTCCTGGTGAGTGAGTGGGGCTCAGTACCACTCCAGCTGGTATTAATAGAGACCTGGTTTGAATTGGCTCTTTCCTGGTGTGTGAGTGGGACTCAGTACCACTTCAGCTGGTATTTATAGAGGCCTGGATTGAATTGGCTCTTTCCTGGTGTGTGAGTGGGGCTCAGTACCACTTCAGCTGGTATTTATCGAGGTGTGGATTGAATTGCCTCTTTACTGGTGAGTGAGTGGGTCTCAGTACCACTCCAGCTGGTGTTAATAGAGGTCTGGATTGAATTGACTCTTTCCTGGTGTGTGAGTGGGGATCTGTACCACTCCAGCTGGTATTAATAGATGTCTGGATTGAATTGACTCTTTCCTGGTGTGGGAGTGGGGATCAGTACCTCTCCAGCTGGTATTAATAGAGGTCTGGATTGAATTGACTCTTTCCTGGTGTGTGAGTGGGGATCAGTACCACTCCAGCTGGTATTAATGGAGACCTGGTTTGAATTGGCTCCTTCCTGGTGAGTGAGTGGGGCTCAGTACCACTCCAGCTGGTATTAATAGAGACCTGGTTTGAATTGGCTCTTTCCTGGTGTGTGAGTGGGGCACAGTACCACTTCAGCTGGTATTTATAGAGGCCTGGATTGAATTGGCTCTTTCCTGGTGTGTGAGTGGGGCTCAGTACCACTTCAGCTGGTATTCATCGAGGTGTGGATTGAATTGCCTCTTTACTGGTGAGTGAGTGGGTCTCAGTACCACTCCAGCTGGTGTTAAGAGAGGTCTGGATTGAATTGACTCTTTCCTGGTGTGTGAGTGGGGATCTGTACCACTCCAGCTGGTATTAATAGAGGTCTGGATTGAATTGACTCTTTCCTGGTGTGTGAGTGGGGATCAGTACCTCTCCAGCTGGTATTAATAGAGGTCTGGATTGAATTTGCTCTTTCCTGGTGTGTGAGTGGGGCTCAGTACCACTTCAGCTGGTATTTATAGAGGCCTGGATTGAATTGGCTCTTTCCTGGTGTGTGAGTGGGACTCAGTACCACTCTAGCTGTTAACAATAGAGGTCTGGATTGAATTGCCTCCATCCTGGTGAGTGAGTGGGGCTCAGTACCACTCCAGCTGGTATTAATAGAGACCTGGTTTGAATTGGCTCCTTCCTGGTGAGTGAGTGGGGCTCAGTACCACTCCAGCTGGTATTAATAGAGACCTGGTTTGAATTGGCTCCTTCCTGGTGTGTGAGTGGGGCTCAGTACCACTTCAGCTGGTATTTATAGAGGCCTGGATTGAATTGGCTCTTTCCTGGTGTGTGAGTGGGACTCAGTACCACTCCAGCTGGTATTAATAGAGGTGTGGATTGAATTGCCTCTTTACTGGTGAGTGAGTGGGACTCAGTACCACTCCAGCTGGTATTAATAGAGGTGTGGATTGAATTGGCTCTTTCCTGGTGTATGAGTGGGGCTCAGTACCTCTCCAGCTGGTGTGAATAGAGGTCTGGATTGAATTGGCTCTTTCCTGGTGTGTGAGTGGGGCTCAGAACCACTCCAGCTGGTGTTAAAAGAGGTGTGGATTGAATTGCCTCTTTCCTGGTGTTTGAGTGGGACTCAGTACCACTCCAGCTGGTGTTAATAGAGGTCTGGATTGAATTGCCTCTTTCCTGGTGTGTGAGTGGGGCTCAGAACCACTCCAGCTGGTGTTAATAGAGGTGTGGATTGAATTGCCTCTTTCCTGGTGTTTGAGTGGGACTCAGTACCACTCCAGCTGGTGTTAATAGTGGTCTGGATTGATTTGGCTCTTTCCTGGTGATTGAGTGGGGCTCAGAACCACTTTAGCTGGCATTAAGATGTCTGGATTGAATTGGCTCTTTCCTGATGTATGAGTGGGACTCAGTCCCACTCCAGCTGGCATTAAGATGTCTGGATTGAATTGGCTCTTTCCTGGTGTTTGAGTGGGACTCAGTCCCACTCCAGCTGGCATTAAGATGTCTGGATTGAATTGGCTCTTTCCTGGTGTATGAGTGGGGCTCCGTACCACTTCAGCTGGTATTTATAGAGGCCTGGATTGAATTGGCTCTTTCCTGGTGAGTGAGTGGGGCTCAGTACCACTGCAGCTGGTATTAATAGAGACATGGATTTAATTGACTCTTTCCTGGTGTGTGAGTGGGACTCAGTCCCACTCCAGCTGGTATGAATAGAGGTCTGGATTGAATTGCCTCTTTCCTGGTGTGTGAGTGGGACTCGGTAACACTCCAGCTGGTGTTAATAGAGACCTGGTTTGAATTGACTCTTTCCGCGTGTGTGAGTGGGACTCAGTACCTCTCCAGCTGGTATTAATAGAGGACTGGATTGACTTGGATCTTTCCTGGTGTGTGACTGGGGCTCAGAACCACTCCAGCTGGTATTAATAGATGCCTGGATTGAATTGCCTCTTTCCTGGTGTGTGAGTGGGACTCAGTACCACTCCAGCTGGTATTATTAGAGGTGTGGATTGAATTGCCTCTTTTCTGGTGTGTGAGTGGGACTCAGTACCACTCCAGCTGGTATTAATAGAGGTGTGGATTGAATTGGCTCTTTCCTGGTGTGTGAGTGGGGCTCAGTACCACTCCAGCTGGTATTAATAGAGGTCTGGATTGAATTGGCTCTTTCCTGGTTTGTGAGTGGGGCTCAGTAGCACTCCAGCTGGTATTCATTGAGACCGGGATTGAATTGCCTCTTAGCTGGTGTGTGAATGGGACTCAGTACCACTCCTGCTGGTATTAATGGAGGCCTGGATTGAATTGACTCTTTCCTGGTGTGTGAGTGGGACTCAGTACCACTCCAGCTGGTGTTAATAGAGGTCTGGATTGAATTGGCTCCTTACTGGTGATTGAGTTGGACTCAGTCCCACTCCAGCTGGTATTAAGATGTCTGGATTGAATTGGCTCTTTCCTGGTGTGTGAGTGGGGCTCAGTCCCACTCCAGCTGGTATTTATCGAGGTGTGGATTGAATTGCCTCAATCCTGGTGTGTGAGTGGGACTCAGTACCACTTCAGCTGGTATGAATCGAGGTCTGGATTGAATTGGCTCTTTCCTGGTGTGTGAGTGGGACTCAGTACCACTGCAGCTGGTATTAATAGAGGCCTGGATTGAATTGCCTCTTTCCTGGTGTGTGAGTGGGGCTCAGTACCACAACAGCTTGTATTAATAGAGGTCTGGATTGAATTGGTTCTTTCCTGGTGTGTGAGTGGGACTCAGTACCACTCCAGCTGGTATTAATAGAAGCCTGGATTGAATTGGCTCTTTCCTGGTGTGTGAGTGGGACTCGGTAACACTCCAGCTGGTATTCATTGAGACCGGGATTCAATTGCCTCTTAGCTGGTGTGTGAATGGGACTCAGTACCACTCCTGCTGGTATTAATGGAGGCCTGGATTGAATTGACTCTTTCCTGGTGTGTGAATGGGACTCAGTACCACTCCAGCTGGTATTCATAGAGGTCTGGATTGAATTGGCTCCATCCTGGTGAGTGAGTGGGGCTCAGTACCACTCCAGCTGGTATTAATAGAGGCCTGGATTGAATTGACTCTTTCCTGGTGAGTGAGTGGGACTCAGTACCACTCCAGCTGGTATTAATAGAGGTCTGGATTGAATTGGCTCTTTCCTGGTGATTAAGTGGGGCTCAGTCCCACTCCAGCTGGTATTAAGAGGTCTGGATTGAATTGACTCTTTCCTGGTGTGTGAATGGGACTCAGGTCCACTCCAGCTGGTATTAATAGAGGCCTGTTTTGAATTGACACTATCCTGGTGTGTGAATGGGACTCAGTACCTCTCCAGCTGGTATCAATAGAGGTCTGGATTGATTTGGTTCTTTCCTGGTGTTTGAGTGGGACTCAGTAACACTCCAGCTGGTATTAGTAGAGGTCTGGATTGAATTGGCTCTTCCCTGATGTGTGAGTGGGACTCAGTACCACTCCAGCTGGTATTTATAGAGGGCTGGATTGAATTGGCTCTTTCCTGGTGTGTGAGTGGGGCTCAGTACCTCTCCAGCTGGTGTTTATAAGAGGTCTGGATTGAATTGACTCTTTCCTGGTGATTGAGTGGGACTCAGTCCCACTGCAGCTGGTATTAATAGAGGTCTGGATTGAATTGGCTCTTCCCTGGTGTGTGAGTGGGGCTCAGAACCACTCCATCTGGTATTAATAGAGACCTGGTTTGAATTGACTCTTTCCTGGTGTGTGAGTGGGACTCAGTTCCACTCCAGCTGGTATTAATAGAGGCCTGGTTTGAATTGACTCTTTCCTGGTGTGTGAATGGGACTCAGTTCCACTCCAGCTGGTATTAATAGAGACCTGGTTTGATTTGCCTCTTTCCTGGTTCGTGAGTGGGACTCAGGTCCACTCCAGCTGGTATTAATAGAGGCCTGTTTTGAATTGACACTATCCTGGTGTGTGAATGGGACTCAGTACCTCTCCAGCTGGTATCAATAGAGGTCTGGATTGATTTGGCTCTTTCCTGGTGTTTGAGTGGGACTCAGTAACACTCCAGCTGGTATTAGTAGAGGTCTGGATTGAATTGGCTCTTCCCTGATGTGTGAGTGGGACTCAGTACCACTCCAGCTGGTATTTATAGAGGGCTGGATTGAATTGGCTCTTTCCTGGTGTGTGAGTGGGGCTCAGTACCTCTCCAGCTGGTGTTTATAAGAGGTCTGGATTGAATTGACTCTTTCCTGGTGATTGAGTGGGACTCAGTCCCACTGCAGCTGGTATTAATAGAGGTCTGGATTGAATTGGCTCTTCCCTGGTGTGTGAGTGGGGCTCAGAACCACTCCATCTGGTATTAATAGAGACCTGGTTTGAATTGACTCTTTCCTGGTGTGTGAGTGGGACTCAGTTCCACTCCAGCTGGTATTAATAGAGGCCTGGTTTGAATTGACTCTTTCCTGGTGTGTGAATGGGACTCAGTTCCACTCCAGCTGGTATTAATAGAGACCTGGTTTGATTTGCCTCTTTCCTGGTTCGTGAGTGGGACTCAGGTCCACTCCAGCTGGTATTAATAGAAGTCTGGATTGAATTGACTCTTTCCTGGTGTGTGAGTGGGACTCAGTACCACTCCAGCTGGTATTAATAGAGGCCTGGATTGAATTTGCTCTTTCCTGGTGCGTGACAGGGGCTCAGTACCACTCCAGCTGGTATTAATAGAGGCCTGGTTAGAATTGACTCATTCCTGGTGTGTGAGTGGGACTCAGTTCCACTCCAGCTGGTATCAAAAGAGGCCTGGTTTGAATTGCCTCTTTCCTGGTATGCGTGTGGGACTCAGTTCCACTCCAGCTGGTATTAATAGAGGCCTGGTTGAATTGACTCTTTCCTGGTGAGTGAGTGGGACTCAGTACCACTCCAGCTGGTGTTAATAGATGTCTGGATTGAATTGGCTCCTTCCTGGTGAGTGAGTGGGGCTCAGTCCCACTCCAGCTGGTATTAAGAGGTCTGGATTGAATTGGCTCTTTCCTGGTGTGTGAGTGGGACTCAGGTCCACTCCAGCTGGTATTAATGGAGGCCTGGTTTGAATTGACTCTTTCCTGGTGTGTGAGTGGGACTCAGTGCCACTCCAGCTGGTATTAGTAGAAGCCTGGTTTGAATTGACTCTTTCCTGGTGTGTGAGTGGGACTCAGTACCACTCCAGCTGGTATTAATAGAGATAAGGATTGAATTGCCTCTTTCCTGGTGTGTGAGTGGGACTCAGTGCCACTCCAGCTGGTATTAATAGAGGTCTGCATTGATTTGGCGCTTTCATGGTGTGTGAGTGGGACTCAGTACCACTCCAGCTGTTATTAATAGACTGGATTGAATTGGTTCCATCCTGGTGAGTGAGTGGGGCTCAGTACCACTCCAGCTGGTATTAATAGAGGTCTGGATTGAATTGGTTCCATCCTGGTGTGTGAGTGGGGCTCAGTACCACTCCAGCTGGTATTAATAGAGGCCTGGATTGAATTGACTCTTTCCTGGTGTGTGAGTGGGGCTCAGTACCACTCCAGCTGGTATTAATAGAGGCCTGGATTGAATTGACTCTTTCCTGGTGTGTGAGTGGGGCTCAGTACCACTCCAGCTGGTATTAATAGAGGTCTGGATTGAATTGACTCTTTCCTGGTGAGTGAGTGGGGCTCAGTACCACTCCAGCTGGTATTAATAGAGGCCTGGATTGAATTGGCTCTTTCCTGGTGTGTGTGTGGGACTCAGTACCACTCCAGCTGGTATTAATAGAGGCCTGGATTGAATTGACTCTTTCCTGGTGTGTGAGTGGGGCTCAGTACCACTCCAGCTGGTATTAATAGAGGCCTGGATTGAATTGACTCTTTCCTGGTGTGTGAGTGGGGCTCAGTACCACTCCAGCTGGTATTAATAGAGGCCTGGATTGAATTGACTCTTTCCTGGTGAGTGAGTGGGACTCAGTACCACTCCAGCTGGTATTAATAGAGGTCTGGATTGAATTGCCTCCATCCTGGTGAGTGAGTGGGACTCAGTACCACTCCAGCTGGTATTAATAGAGGTCTGGATTGAATTGCCTCCATCCTGGTGAGTGAGTGGGACTCAGTACCACTCCAGCTGGTATTTATCGAGGCCTGGTTTGAATTGACTCTTTCCTGGTGTGTGAGTGGGACTCAGTACCACTCCAGCTGGTATTAATAGAGGTCTGGATTGAATTGGCTCCATCCTGGTGAGTGAGTGGGGCTCAGTACCACTCCAGCTGTTATTAAAAGAGGTCTGGTTTGAATTGGCTCCTTCCTGGTGATGAGTGGGGCTCAGTACCACTCCAGCTGGTATTAATAAAGGACTGGATTGAATTGGCTCTTTCCTGGTGTGTGAGTGGGACTCAGTTCCTCTCCAGCTGGTATGAATAGAGGCCTGTATTGACTTGGCTCTTTCCTGGTGTGTGAGTGGGACTCAGTTCCTCTCCAGCTTGTATTAATAAAGGACTGGATTGAATTGGCTCTTTCCTGGTGTGTGTGGGGGACTCAGTTCCTCTCCAGCTGGTCTGAATAGAGGCCTGGATTGAATAGACTCTTTACTGGTGTGTGAGTGGGGCTCAGTACCACTTCTGCTGGTATTTATAGAGGCCTGGATTGATATTTCTCTTTCTTGGTGTGTGAGTGGGACTCATTTACACTCCAGCTGGTGTTAATAAGAGGTCTGGATTGAATTGACTCTTTACTGGTGAGTGAGTGGGACTCAGTACCACTCCAGCTGGTATTAATAGAGGTCTGGATTGAATTGGCTCCTTCCTGGTGAGTCAGTGGGACTCAGTACCACTCCAGCTGGTATTAATAGAGGGCTGGTTTAAATTGACTCTTTCTGGTGTGTGAGGGGGACTCGGTGCCACTCCAGTCGCTATAGATAGAGCCCTGGATCGAAATGGCTCTTCCCTGGTGTGTGTGTGAGACTCAGTTCCACTCCAGCTGGTATTAATAGAGGTCTGGATTGATTTGGCTCTTTCCTGGTGTGTGAGTGGGACTCAGTCCCACTCCAGCTGGTATTTATCGAGGTGTGGATTGAATTGCCTCTTTCCTGGTGTGTGAGTGGGACTCAGTACCACTCCAGCTGGTATTAATAGAGGTCTGGATTGAATTGCCTCTTTCCTGGTGTGTGAGTGGGACTCAGTACCACTCCAGCTGGTATTAATAGAGGTCTGGATTGAATTGCCTCTTTCTTGGTGTGTGAGTGGGGCTCAGTACCACTCCAGCTGGTATTAAGAGATCTGGATTGAATTGCATCTTTCCTGGTGTGTGAGTGGGACTCAGTACCACTCCAGCTGGCATTAATAGAGGCCTGGACAGAATTGCCTCTTTCCTGGTGTGTGAGTGGGGCTCAGTACCTCACCAGCTGGTATTAATAGAGGTCTGGATTGAATTGGCTCTTTCCTGGTGTGTGAGTGTGACTCAGTACCACTCCAGCTGGTATTAATTGAGGCCTGGATAGAATTGCCTCTTTCCTGGTGTGTGAGTGGGACTCAGTACCACTCCAGCTGGTGTTCATGGAGGTTTCGATTGAATTGGCTCTTTCATGGTGTGTGAGTGGGCCTCAGTACCATTCCAGCTGGTATTAATAGAGGCCTGGATTGAACTGGCTCTTTCTGTGTTTGTGAGTGGGACTCAGTACCACTCCAGCTGGTATTAATAGAGGTCTGGATTGATTTGGCTCTTTCCTGGTGTTTGAGTGGGACTCAGTGCCTCTCCAGCTGGTATTAATAGAGGACTGGATTGAATTGGCTCTTTCCTGGTGTGTGAGTGGGACTCAGTACCTCTCCAGCTGGTATTATTAGAGGTCTGGATTGAATTGGCTCCTTCCTGGTGTGTGAGTGGGGCTCAGTACCACTCCAGCTGGTATTAATAGAGACCTGGATTGACTTAGCTCTTTCCTGGTGTGTGTGGGGGACTCAGTTCCTCTCCAGCTGGTATGAATAGAGGTCTGGATTGATATTTCTCTTTCCTGGTGTGTGAGTGGGACTCATTTACACTGCAGCTGGTATTTATAGAGGTCTGGATTGATATTTCTCTTTCCTGGTGTGTGAGTGGGACTCAGTACCACTCCAGCTGGTATGAATAGAGGCCTGGATTGACTTCGCTCTTTCCTGGTGTGTGTGGGGGACTCAGTTCCTCTCCAGCTGGTATGAATAGAGGTCTGGATTGATATTTCTCTTTCCTGGTGTGTGAGTGGGACACATTTACACTGCAGCTGGTATTTATAGAGGTCTGGATTGATATTTCTCTTTCCTGGTGTGTGAGTGGGACTCAGTACCTCTCCAGCTGGTGTTAATAAGAGGTCTGGATTGAATTGACTCTTTACTGGTGAGTAAGTGGGACTCAGTACCACTCCAGCTGGTATTAATAGAGGTCTGGATTGAATTGGCTCCTTCCTGGTGAGTCAGTGGGACTCAGTACCACTCCAGCTGGTATTAATAGAGGGCTGGTTTAAATTGACTCTTTCTGGTGTGTGAGGGGGACTCGGTGCCACTCCAGTCGCTATAGATAGAGCCCTGGATCGAAATGGCTCTTCCCTGGTGTGTGTGTGAGACTCAGTTCCACTCCAGCTGGTATTAATAGGGGTCTGGATTGAATTGAATCTTTCCTGGTGTGTGAGTGAGACTCAGTTCCACTCCAGCTGGTATTAATAGAGGTCTGGATTGATTTGGCTCTTTCCTGGTGTGTGAGTGGGACTCAGTCCCACTCCAGCTGGTATTTATCGAGGTGTGGATTGAATTGCCTCTTTCCTGGTGTGTGAGTGGGACTCAGTACCACTCCAGCTGGTATTAATAGAGGTCTGGATTGAATTGCCTCTTTCCTGGTGTGTGAGTGGGACCCAGTACCACTCCAGCTGGTATTAATACAGGTCTGGATTGATTTGGCTCTTTCCTGGTGTGTGAGTGGGACTCAGTACCACTCCAGCTGGTATTAATAGAGGTCTGGATTGAATTGCCTCTTTCCTGGTGTGTGGGTGGGGCTCAGTACCACTCCAGCTGGTATTAAGAGGTCTGGACAGAATTGCCTCTTTTCTGGTTTGTGAGTGGGGCTCAGTACCTCACCAGCTGGTATTAATAGAGGTCTGGATTGAATTGCCTCTTTCCTGGTGTGTGAGTTGGACTCAGTCCCACCCCAGCTGGTATGAAGAGGTCTGGATTGATTTGGCTCTTTCCTGGTGTGTGAGTGTGACTCAGTACCACTCCAGCTGGTATTAATAGAGGTCTGGATTGAATTGGCTCTTTCATGGTGTGTGAGTGGGCCTCAGTACCATTCCAGCTGGTATTAATAGCGGCCTGGATTGAACTGGCTCTATCTGAGTTTGTGAGTGGGACTCAGTACCACTCCAGCTGGTATTCATAGAGGTCTGGATTGAATTGCCTCTTTCCTGGTGTGTGAGTTGGACTCAGTACCACTCCAGCTGGTATTCATAGAGGTCTGGATTGAATTGCCTCTTTCCTGGTGTGTGAGTTGGACTCAGTACCACTCCAGCTGGTATTAATTGAGGCCTGGATAGAATTGCCTCTTTCCTGGTGTGTGAGTGGGACTCAGTACCACTCCAGCTGGTGTTCATGGAGGTTTCGATTGAATTGGCTCTTTCCTGGTGCGTGAGTGGGGCTCAGTACCACTCCAGCTGGCATTAATAGAGGCCTGGATAGAATTGCCTCTTTCCTGGTGTGTGAGTGGGACTCAGTACCACTCCAGCTGGTATTAATAGAGGCCTGGATTGAACTGGCTCTTTCTGTGTTTGTGAGTGGGACTCAGTACCCTCCAGCTAGTATTAATGGAGGCCTGGATTGAATTGACTCTTTCCTGGTGTGTGACTGGGACTCAGTACCACTCCAGCTGTTATTAATAGAGGTCAGGATTGAATTGGCTCTTTCCTGGTGTGTGAGTGGGCCTCAGTACCATTCCAGCTGGCATTAATAGAGCCCTGGATAGAATTGCCTCTTTCCTGGTGTGTGAGTGGGACTCAGTACCACTCCAGCTGGTATTAATTGAGGCCTGGATAGAATTGCCTCTTTCCTGGTGTGTGAGTGGGACTCAGTACCACTCCAGCTGGTGTTCATGGAGGTTTCGATTGAATTGGCTCTTTCCTGGTGTGTGAGTGGGACTCAGTGCCACTCCAGCTAGTATTAATGGAGGCCTGGATAGAATTGCCTCTTTCCTGGTGTGTGAGTGGGACTCAGTGCCACTCCAGCTAGTATTAATGGAGGCCTGGATTGAATTGGCTCTCTCCTGGTGTGTGAGTGGGACTCAGTGCCACTCCAGCTGGTATTCATAGAGGCGTGTCTTGAATTGCCTCTTTCCTGGTGTGTGAGTGGGGCTCAGTCCCACTCCAGCTGGTATTATTGGATGCCTGGATTGAATTGGCTCTTTACTGGTGTGTGAGTGGGACTCAGTACCACTCCAGCTGGTATTATTGGATGCCTGGATTGAATTGGCTCTTTACTGGTGTGTGAGTGGGACTCAGTGCCACTCCAGCTGGTATTAATAGAGGCGTGTCTTGAATTGCCTCTTTCCTGGTGTGTGAGTGGGGCTCAGTCCCACTCCAGCTGGTATTATTGGATGCCTGGATTGAATTGGCTCTTTACTGGTGTGTGAGTGGGACTCAGTACCACTCCAGCTGGTATTATTGGATGCCTGGATTGAATTGGCTCTTTACTGGTGTGTGAGTGGGACTCAATACCACTCCTGCTGGTATTGATATCAGCCTCGATAGAATTGGCTCTCTCCTGGTGTGAGTGGGACTCAGTGCCACTCCAGCTGGTATTAATAGAGGCGTGTCTTGAATTGGCTCTTTCCTGGAGTTTGAGTGGGAGTTAATTCCACTGCAGCTGGTATTAATAGAGGCCTGAAATGAACTGTCCCTTTCCTGCTGTGTTTGTGGGACTCAGTACCACTCCACCTGGTGTGAATAGAGGCCTGGATTGAATTGGCTCTTTCCTGTTGTGTGAGTGGGAGTTAATTCCACTCCAGCTGGTATTAATAGAGGTCTGGCTTTAATTAGCTTTTTCCTGGTGTGTGAGCGGGGCTCAGTACCACTCCAGCTGGTATTAATAGAGGTCTGGATTGAATTGGCTCTTTCATGGTGTGTGAGTGGGCCTCAGTACCATTCCAGCTGGTATTAATAGAGGCCTGGATTGAACTGCCTCTTTCCTGGTGTGTGAGTGGGACTCAGTACCACTCCAGCTGGTATTATTGGATGCCTGGATTGAATTGGCTCTTTCCTGGTGTGTGAGTGGGACTCAGTACCACTCCAGCTGGTATTATTGGATGCCTGGATTGAATTGGCTCTTTCCTGGTGTGTGAGTGGGACTCAGTACCACTCCAGCTGGTATTAATAGAGGTCTGGATTGAATTGGCTCTTTCATGGTGTGTGAGTGGGCCTCAGTACCATTCCAGCTGGTATTAATAGAGGCCTGGATTGAATTGGCTCTTTCATGGTGTGTGAGTGGGCCTCAGTACCACTCCAGCTGGTATTAATAGAGGTCTGGATTGAATTGGCTCTTTCATGGTGTGTGAGTGGGCCTCAGTACCATTCCAGCTGGTATTAATAGAGGCCTGGATTGAACTGGCTCTATCTGAGTTTGTGAGTGGGACTCAGTACCACTCCAGCTGGTATTAATGGAGGCCTGGATTGAATTGGCTCTTTCCTGGTGTGTGAGTGGGACTCAGTACCACTCCAGCTAGTATTAATGGAGGCCTGGATTGAATTGGCTCTTTCCTGGTGTGTGAGTGGGACTCAGTACCACTCCAGCTGGTATTATTGGATGCCGGGATTGAATTGGCTCTTTCCTGGTGTGTGAGTGGGACTCAGTACCACTCCAGCTAGTATTAATGGAGGCCTGGATTGAATTGGCTCTTTCCTGGTGTGTGAGTGGGGCTCAGTACCACTCCTGCTGGTATTGATATGAGCCTCGATAGAATTGGCTCTTTACTGGTGTGTGAGTGGGACTCAATACCACTCCTGCTGGTATTGATATAAGCCTCGATAGAGTTGGCTCTCTCCTGGTGTGAGTGGGACTCAGTGCCACTCCAGCTGGTATTAATAGAGGCGTGTCTTGAATTGGCTCTTTCCTGGAGTTTGAGTGGGAGTTAATTCCACTGCAGCTGGTATTAATAGAGGCCTGTAATGAACTGTCCCTTTCCTGGTGTGTTTGTGGGACTCAGTACCACTCCACCTGGTGTTAATAGAGGCCTGGATTGAATTGGCTCTTTCCTGTTGTGTGAGTGGGAGTTAATTCCACTCCAGCTGGTATTAATAGAGGTCTGGATTGAATTGGCTCTTTCCTGGTGTGTGAGTGGGTCTCAGTCCCACTCCAGCTGGTATCAATGGCGGTCTGGCTTTAATTAGCTTTTTCCTGGTGTGTGGATGGGACTCAGTACCTCTCCAGCTGGTGTAAATAGAGGCCTGGATTGAATTGGCTCTTTCCCCGTGTGTGAGTGAGACTCAGTCCCTCTCCAGCTGGTATTAATAGAGGCCTGGATTGAATTGGCTCTTTCATGGTGTGTGAGTGGGCCTCAGTACCACTCCAGCTGGTATTAATAGAGGTCTGGATTGAATTGGCTCTTTCATGGTGTGTGAGTGGGCCTCAGTACCATTCCAGCTGGTATTAATAGAGGCCTGGATTGAACTGGCTCTATCTGAGTTTGTGAGTGGGACTCAGTACCACTCCAGCTGGTATTAATGGAGGCCTGGATTGAATTGGCTCTTTCCTGGTGTGTGAGTGGGACTCAGTACCACTCCAGCTAGTATTAATGGAGGCCTGGATTGAATTGGCTCTTTCCTGGTGTGTGAGTGGGACTCAGTACCACTCCAGCTGGTATTATTGGATGCCTGGATTGAATTGGCTCTTTCCTGGTGTGTGAGTGGGACTCAGTACCACTCCAGCTAGTATTAATGGAGGCCTGGATTGAATTGGCTCTTTCCTGGTGTGTGAGTGGGGCTCAGTACCACTCCTGCTGGTATTGATATGAGCCTCGATAGAATTGGCTCTTTACTGGTGTGTGAGTGGGACTCAATACCACTCCTGCTGGTATTGATATAAGCCTCGATAGAGTTGGCTCTCTCCTGGTGTGAGTGGGACTCAGTGCCACTCCAGCTGGTATTAATAGAGGCGTGTCTTGAATTGGCTCTTTCCTGGAGTTTGAGTGGGAGTTAATTCCACTGCAGCTGGTATTAATAGAGGCCTGTAATGAACTGTCCCTTTCCTGCTGTGTTTGTGGGACTCAGTACCACTCCACCTGGTGTTAATAGAGGCCTGGATTGAATTGGCTCTTTCCTGTTGTGTGAGTGGGAGTTAATTCCACTCCAGCTGGTATTAATAGAGGTCTGGATTGAATTGGCTCTTTCCTGGTGTGTGAGTGGGTCTCAGTCCCACTCCAGCTGGTATCAATGGCGGTCTGGCTTTAATTAGCTTTTTCCTGGTGTGTGGATGGGACTCAGTACCTCTCCAGCTGGTGTAAATAGAGGCCTGGATTGAATTGGCTCTTTCCCCGTGTGTGAGTGAGACTCAGTCCCTCTCCAGCTCGTATTAATAGAGACCTGGATTGAATTGGCTCTTTCCTGGTGTGTAAATGGGAGTTAATTTTACTCCAGCTGGTATTAATAGGGGCCTGGATTGAATTGGTTCTTTCCCGGCGTGTGAATGAGCCTCAGTACCACTCCAGCTGGTATTAATAAAGGTTTGCATTGAATTGGCTCTTTCCTGGTGTGTCAGTGGGACTCAGTACCACTCCAGCTGGTGATAATATAGGCTCGGTTTCAATTGGCTCTTTCCTGGTGTGTGGATGGATGTTAATTTTACTCCAGCTGGTATAAATAGAGGCCTGGATTGAATTGGTTCTTTCCCGGCGTGTGAATGAGCCTCAGTACCACTCCAGCTGGTATTAATATAGGCTCAAATTCAATTGGCTCTTATCTGGTGTGTGAGTGGGGCTCAGTACCACTCCAGCTGGCATTATTAGAGGTCTGAATTGAATTGGCTGTTTCCTGGAGTGTGAGTTGCACTCAGTACCACTCCAGCTGGTTTTAACAAAGGCCACTTCGATCTGATGATATGCACTGTTGTCTGTTTGATGTCACCTGCACCGCGGCCATTTTAAGCGACATGTGCTGCAGCCATTCTAAATGACGTGCTCTCTGGTCTGTTTGATGTCACCTTCACTGCGGCCATTTTACGTGACATGTGGTACGGCCATTTTAAATGACATGCTCTGTGGTCTGTATGATGTCACCTTCACTGCGGCCATTTTACGTGACATGTGCTGCGGCCATTTTAAATGATATGCTCTGTGATCTGTTTGAATTGAGAGTAATCCACGGGGATCATTTTCAATGTTTTCTGTCCAGGGCAGTGAATGTAACAGATTATAAATGAGAATAAAATCTCATAAAGGATAATAAATCACAGACAATCATAAATATTATAAAGATTTACAAAGTGAGAGGAAGAATTATAAACAGTTTATAAAGGTTGTAAAGTTCAGTAAATGTTTATAAATTATTACAAATTATTATCAATAATTATCAGGATTCTTTTAGTTTGAAAGGGATTATAAAAGAATCAGAAAGATTCAGACCCCACCCCCACTCCCGTCACACTGGAAACAGACCCCGCCCCCACACCGTCACCCTGGAAGCAGACCCCGCCCGCACTCCCGTCACCCTGGAAACAGACCCCGCCCCCACTCCCGTCACCCTGGAAACAGACCCCGCCCCCACTCCCGTCACTCTGGAAACAGAACCCGCCCCCACTCCGTCACCTTGGAAACAGACCCCGCCCCCACTCCCGTCACCTTGGAAACAGAACCCGCCCCCACTCCCGTCACCTTGGAAACAGAACCCGCCCCCATTACCGTCACCCTGGAAACAGAAACCGCCCCCACTCCCGTCACCCTGGAAAAAGACCCCGCCCCCACTCCCGTCACCCTGGAAACAGACCCCGCCCCCACTCCCATCACTCTGGAAACAGACACCGCCCCCACTCCGTCACTCTGGAAACAGACCCCGCCCCCACTCCGTCACTCTGGAAACAGACCCCGCCCACACTCCCGTCACCCTGGAAACAGACCCCGCCCCCAATCCCGTCACCCTGGAAACAGTCCCCGCCCCCACTCCCGTCACCCTGGAAACAGACACCGCCGCCACTCCCGTCACCTTGGTAACAGACCCCGCCCCCACTCCATCACCTTGGAAACAGACCCCGCCCCCACTCCCGTCACCATGGAAACAGACCCCGCCCCCACTCCCGTCACCTTGGAAACAGACCTCGCCCCCACTCCCGTCACCTTGGAAACAGACCCCACCCCCAATCCCGTCACCTTGGAAACAGACCCCGCCCCTACTCCCGTCACCCGGGAAACATACCCCGCCCCCACTCCCGTCACCCGGGAAACAGACCACGCCCCCACTCCCGTCACCTTGGTAACAGACCCCGCCCCCACTCCCGTCACCCTGGAAACAGACCCCGCCCCCACTCCCGTCACCTTGGGAAGAGACCCCGCCCCCACTCCGTCACCCGGGAAACAGACCCCGCCCCCAATCCCGTCACTCTGGAAACAGACCCCGCCCCCATTCGCCGTCACCTTGGAAACAGACCCCGCCCCCACTCCCTTCACTCCCCCGCTCTGTCTCCATGGTGAGAGGCCTCTCCCTCTCTCTGTCTCCATGGTGACAGTCTCCTCCCCCTCTCTGTCTCCATGGTGAGAGGCCCCTGCCCCGCTCTGTCTCCATGGTGAGAGGCCCCTCCCCCGCTCTGTCTCCATGGTGAGAGGCTCCTCCCCCGCTCTGTCTCCATGGTGAGAGGCCCCTCCCCCGCTCTGTCTCCATGGTGAGAGGCCCCTCCCCCTCTCTGTCTCCATGGTGACAGTCCCCTCCCCCGCTCTGTCTCCATGGTGACAGGCCCCTCCCCCGCTCTGTCTCCATGGTGAGAGGCCCCTCCCCCGCTCTGTCTCCATGGTGACAGTCCCCTCCCCCGCTCTGTCTCCATGGTGAGAGGCCCCTCCCCCGCTCTGTCTCCTTGGTGACAGGCCCCTCCCCCGCTCTGTCTCCATGGTGAGAGGCCCCTCCCCCGCTCTGTCTCCATGGTGACAGTCCCCTCCCCCGCTCTGTCTCCATGGTGAGAGGCCCCTCCCCCGCTCTGTCACCATGGTGAGAGGCCCCTCCCCCGCTCTGTCTCCATGGTGAGAGGCCCCTCCCCCGCTCTGTCTCCATGGTGAGAGGCCCCTCTCCCGCTCTGTCTCCATGGTGACAGTCCCCTCCCCCGCTCTGTCTCCATGGTGAGAGGCCCCTCCCCCGCTCTGTCTCCATGGTGAGAGGCCCCTCCCCCGCTCTGTCTCCATGGTGACAGTCCCCTCCCCCGCTCTGTCTCCATGGTGAGAGGCCCCTCCCCCGCTCTGTCTCCTTGGTGACAGGCCCCTCCCCCGCTCTGTCTCCATGGTGAGAGGCCCCTCCCCCGCTCTGTCTCCATGGTGACAGTCCCCTCCCCCGCTCTGTCTCCATGGTGAGAGGCCCCTCCCCCGCTCTGTCTCCATGGTGAGAGGCCCCTCCCCCGCTCTGTCTCCATGGTGACAGTCTCCTCCCCCGCTCTGTCTCCATGGTGACAGTCTCCTCCCCCGCTCTGTCTCCATGGAGACAGTCCCCTCCCCCGCTCTGTCTCCGTGGTGAGAGGCCCCTCCCCCGCTCTGTCTCCATGGTGAGAGGCTCCTCCCCCGCTCTGTCTCCATGGTAAGAGGCCCCTCCCCCGCTCTGTCTCCATGGTGACAGTCCCCTCCCCCGCTTTGTCTCCATGGTGACAGTCCCCTCCCCCGCTCTGTCTCCATGTTGACAGGCCCCTCCCCCGCTCTGTCTCCATGGTGACAGGCCCCTCCCCCGCTCTGTATCCATGGTGACAGGCCCCTCCCCCGCTCTGTCTCCATGGTGAGAGGCCCCTCCCACGCTCTGTCTCCATGGTGACAATCCCCTCCCCCGCTCTGTCTCCATGGTGAGAGGCCCCTCCCCCGCTCTGTCTCCATGGTGAGAGGCCCCTCCCCCGCTCTGTCTCCATGGTGACAGGCCCCTCCCCCGCTCTGTCTCCATGGTGACAGTCCCCTCCCCCGCTCTGTCTCCATGGTGACAGGCCCCTCCCCCGCTCTGTCTCCATGGTGACAGTCCCCTCCCCCGCTCTGTCTCCATGGTGACAGGCCCCTCCCCCGCTCTGTCTCCATGGTGACAGTCCCCTCCCCCGCTCTGTCTCCATGGTGACAGTCCCCTCCCCCGCTCTGTCTCCATGGTGACAGGCCCCTCCCCCGCTCTGTCTCCATGGTGACAGTCCCCTCCCCCGCTCTGTCTCCATGGTGACAGGCCCCTCCCCCGCTCTGTCTCCATGGTGAGAGGCCCCTCCCCCGCTCTGTCTCCATGGTGAGAGGCCCCTTCCACGCTCTGTCTCCATGGTGACAATCCCCTCCCCCGCTCTGTCTCCATGGTGACTGTCCCCTCCCCCGCTCTGTCTCCATGGTGACAGTCCCCTCCCCCGCTCTGTCTCCATGGTGACAGTCCCCTCCCCCTCTCTGTCTCCATGGTGACTATCCCCTCCCCCGCTCTGTCTCCATGGTGACAGTCCCCTCCCCCGCTCTGTCTCCATGGTGACTGTCCCCTCCCCCGCTCTGTCTCCATGGTGACAGTCCCCTCCCCCGCTCTGTCTCCATGTTGACAGGCCCCTCCCCCGCTCTGTCTCCATGGTGACAGGCCCCTCCCCCGCTCTGTATCCATGGTGACAGGCCCCTCCCCCGCTCTGTCTCCATGGTGAGAGGCCCTCCCACGCTCTGTCTCCATGGTGACAATCCCCTCCCCCGCTCTGTCTCCATGGTGAGAGGCCCCTCCCCCGCTCTGTCTCCATGGTGAGAGGCCCCTCCCCCGCTCTGTCTCCATGGTGACAGGCCCCTCCCCCGCTCTGTCTCCATGGTGACAGTCCCCCCCCCCGCTCTGTCTCCATGGTGACAGGCCCCTCCCCCGCTCTGTCTCCATGGTGACAGTCCCCTCCCCCGCTCTGTCTCCATGGTGACAGGCCCCTCCCCCGCTCTGTCTCCATGGTGACAGTCCCCTCCCCCGCTCTGTCTCCATGGTGACAGTCCCCTCCCCCGCTCTGTCTCCATGGTGACAGGCCCCTCCCCCGCTCTGTCTCCGTGGTGACAGTCCCCTCCCCCGCTCTGTCTCCATGGTGACAGGCCCCTCCCCCGCTCTGTCTCCATGGTGACAGGCCCCTCCCCCGCTCTGTCTCCATGGTGAGAGGCCCCTCCCCCGCTCTGTCTCCATGGTGAGAGGCCCCTCCCACGCTCTGTCTCCATGGTGACAATCCCCTCCCCCGCTCTGTCTCCATGGTGACTGTCCCCTCCCCCGCTCTGTCTCCATGGTGACAGTCCCCTCCCCCGCTCTGTCTCCATGGTGACAGTCCCCTCCCCCTCTCTGTCTCCATGGTGACTATCCCCTCCCCCGCTCTGTCTCCATGGTGACAGTCCCCTCCCCCGCTCTGTCTCCATGGTGACTGTCCCCTCCCCCGCTCTGTCTCCATGGTGACAGTCCCCTCCCCCGCTCTGTCTCCATGGTGACAGTCCCCTCCCCCGCTCTGTCTCCATGGTGACAGTCCCCTCCCCCGCTCTGTCTCCATGGTGAGAGGCCCCTCCCCCGCTCTGTCTCCATGGTGACAGGCCCCTCCCCCGCTCTGTCTCCATGGTGAGAGGCCCCTCCCCCGCTCTGTCTCCATGGTGAGAGGCCCCTCCCACGCTCTGTCTCCATGGTGACAATCCCCTCCCCCGCTCTGTCTCCATGGTGACTGTCCCCTCCCCCGCTCTGTCTCCATGGTGACAGTCCCCTCCCCCGCTCTGTCTCCATGGTGACAGTCCCCTCCCCCTCTCTGTCTCCATGGTGACTATCCCCTCCCCCGCTCTGTCTCCATGGTGACAGTCCCCTCCCCCGCTCTGTCTCCATGGTGACTGTCCCCTCCCCCGCTCTGTCTCCATGGTGACAGTCCCCTCCCCCGCTCTGTCTCCATGGTGACAGTCCCCTCCCCCGCTCTGTCTCCATGGTGACAGTCCCCTCCCCCGCTCTGTCTCCATGGTGAGAGGCCCCTCCCCCGCTCTGTCTCCATGGTGACAGGCCCCTCCCCCGCTCTGTCTCCATGGTGAGAGGCCCCTCCCCCGCTCTGTCTCCATGGTGACAGTCCCCTCCCCCGCTCTGTCTCCATGGTGAGAGGCCCCTCCCCCGCTCTGTCTCCATGGTGAGAGGCCCCTCCCCCGCTCTGTCTCCATGGTGACAGTCTCCTCCCCCGCTCTGTCTCCATGGTGACAGTCTCCTCCCCCGCTCTGTCTCCATGGTGACAGTCCCCTCCCCCGCTCTGTCTCCGTGGTGAGAGGCCCCTCCCCCGCTCTGTCTCCATGGTGAGAGGCTCCTCCCCCGCTCTGTCTCCATGGTAAGAGGCCCCTCCCCCGCTCTGTCTCCATGGTGACAGTCCCCTCCCCCGCTCTGTCTCCATGGTGAGAGGCCCCTCCCCCGCTCTGTCTCCATGGTGACAGTCCCCGCCCCCGCTCTGTCTCCATGGTGGCAGTCCCCTCCCCCGCTCTGTATCCATGGTGACAGTCCCCTCCCCCGCTCTGTCTCCATGTTGACAGGCCCCTCCCCCGCTCTGTCTCCATGGTGACAGGCCCCTCCCCCGCTCTGTATCCATGGTGACAGGCCCCTCCCCCGCTCTGTCTCCATGGTGAGAGGCCCCTCCCACGCTCTGTCTCCATGGTGACAATCCCCTCCCCCGCTCTGTCTCCATGGTGAGAGGCCCCTCCCCCGCTCTGTCTCCATGGTGAGAGGCCCCTCCCCCGCTCTGTCTCCATGGTGACAGGCCCCTCCCCCGCTCTGTCTCCATGGTGACAGTCCCCTCCCCCGCTCTGTCTCCATGGTGACAGGCCCCTCCCCCGCTCTGTCTCCATGGTGACAGTCCCCTCCCCCGCTCTGTCTCCATGGTGACAGGCCCCTCCCCCGCTCTGTCTCCATGGTGACAGTCCCCTCCCCCGCTCTGTCTCCATGGTGACAGCCCCCTCCCCCGCTCTGTCTCCATGGTGACAGGCCCCTCCCCCGCTCTGTCTCCATGGTGACAGTCCCCTCCCCCGCTCTGTCTCCATGGTGACAGGCCCCTCCCCCGCTCTGTCTCCATGGTGACAGGCCCCTCCCCCGCTCTGTCTCCATGGTGAGAGGCCCCTCCCCCGCTCTGTCTCCATGGTGAGAGGCCCCTCCCACGCTCTGTCTCCATGGTGACAATCCCCTCCCCCGCTCTGTCTCTATGGTGACAGTCCCCTCCCCCGCTCTGTCTCCATGGTGACTGTCCCCTCCCCCGCTCTGTCTCCATGGTGACAGTCCCCTCCCCCGCTCTGTCTCCATGGTGACAGTCCCCTCCCCCTCTCTGTCTCCATGGTGACTATCCCCTCCCCCGCTCTGTCTCCATGGTGACAGTCCCCTCCCCCGCTCTGTCTCCATGGTGACTGTCCCCTCCCCCGCTCTGTCTCCATGGTGACAGTCCCCTCCCCCGCTCTGTCTCCATGGTGACAGTCCCCTCCCCCGCTCTGTCTCCATGGTGACAGTCCCCTCCCCCGCTCTGTCTCCATGGTGAGAGGCCCCTCCCCCGCTCTGTCTCCATGGTGACAGTCCCCTCCCCCGCTCTGTCTCCATGGTGACAGTCCCCTCCCCCGCTCTGTCTCCATGGTGAGAGGCCCCTCCCCCGCTCTGTCTCCATGGTGACAGTCCCCTCCCCCGCTCTGTCTCCATGGTGACAGTCCCCTCCCCCGCTCTGTCTCCATGGTGAGAGGCCCCTCCCCCGCTCTGTCTCCATGGTGACAGTCTCCTCCCCCGCTCTGTCTCCATGGTGACAGTCCCCTCCCCCGCTCTGTCTCCATGGTGAGAGGCCCCTCCCCCGCTCTGTCTCCATGGTGAGAGGCCCCTCCCCCGCTCTGTCTCCATAGTCAGAGGCCCCTCCCCCGCTCTGTCTCCATGGTGACAGTCCCCTCCCCCGCTCTGTCTCCATGGTGAGAGGCCCCTCCCCCGCTCTGTCTCCATGGTGACAGTCCCCTCCCCCGCTCTGTCTCCATGGTGACAGTCCCCTCCCCCGCTCTGTCTCCATGGTGACAGTCCCCTCCCCGGCTCTGTCTCCATGGTGACAGGCCCCTCCCCCGCTCTGCCTCCATGGTGAGAGGCCCCTCCCCCGATCTGTCTCCATGGTGAGAGGCCCCTCCCCCGCTCTGTCTCCATGGTGACAGTCCCCTCCCCCGCTCTGTCTCCATGGTGACAGTCCCCTCCCCCGCTCTGTCTCCATGGTGACAGTCTCCTCCCCCGCTCTGTCTCCATGGTGACAGTCTCCTCCCCCGCTCTGTCTCCATGGTGACAGGCCCCTCCCCCGCTCTGTCTCCATGGTGAGAGTCCCCTCCCCCGCTCTGTCTCCATGGTGAGAGTCCCCTCCCCCGCTCTGTCTCCATGGTGACAGGCCCCTCCCCCGCTCTGTCTCCATGGTGACAGTCCCCTCCCCCGCTCTGTCTCCATGGTGACAGGTCCCTCACCTGCTCTGTCTCCATGGTGACAGTCCCCTCCCCCGCTCTGTTTCCATGGTGACAGGCCCCTCCCCCGCTCTGTCTCCATGGTTAGAGGCCCCTCCCCCGCTCTGTCTCCATGGTGAGAGGCCCCTCCCCCGCTCTGTCTCCATGGTGACAGTCCCCTCCCCCGCTCTGTCTCCATGGTGAGAGGCCCCTCCCCCGCTATGTCTCCATGGTGACAGTCCCCTCCCCCGCTCTGTCTCCATGGTGAGAGGCCCCTCCCCCGCTCTGTCTCCATGGTGAGAGGCCCCTCCCCCGCTCTGTCTCCATGGTGACAGGCCCCTCCCCCTCCTCTGATTATTGAATTAATTTAACAATTGTATTAAAGGGATATTTCAGCACATTCTTCACCTGCTCTCTGAACTGAGTCTGGGTCACGGCGTAAATCACAGTGTTTGTGGAGCAGCTCAGGAGCTGGAGCATGAAGGACAATTCCTGCAGAAACCCAGGGAGATAAACAGACTGATAACCCATATTATACATCCTCCTCCATATAGAAAACACCATTAACAGGGCCCACAACAGCATGAAATTACCAGAGATAACTAACAGTAAAATGATAGATTTCCTTCGACTCTCCATCTCGGGGTCTCTGTGACTCTCCCCACTGCTGTGAGCCCGGAGTCTCCTGCGTCCTCTGCTGCTCACTAAAATGTGTCTGACGGTGAGAGCGTTGAGCAGCAGAATCAGCACAAATGGGATGACCGGGGTTAGAATGTTGTGGAGGAACTCGATTGTTCCCCAGACACGAGAATAATAAACATCTATTGTTACAGAACAAAACCAGGGATTGTTCCACAGCGAATACCGACCCGTTAACATAAAATACCAGAAGATGTTCTTTAAACAGCTCAGCACACTCACTGTTCCCACAACCACAGCACATGTTTTCTCACTGCAATATTTACTTTTCAGATTCTGACAACAAATGGCCACAAATCGATCAAAGGTGAAAGTGACGGTGAACCAGACAGAACAGTCTGTGACTGTGTAAAGCAGGACGGCGTGGATATTACACACGGGGATGGAATACAGGAACCGAAACTGTTCCCAATAAACAATGGGAATGTGTCTGAATATCAGGTCCAGGATAATGACCAGTAGATCCGCCGCTGACATGGCCACCAGGTACCGAGTGACACATTTGGAGAGACCGCACTTTCCCCGAGACAGGATCCCAATCGTCAGCAAGTTAACTGTGAGGAAGGGAAATAAACAGAGAAATTAGACATCAGACTGGAGCAATGTTACCAGATCTGGGTATGTGTGTGAGTGTCAGAAATAAACAGAGAAATTAGACATCAGACTGGAGCAAAGTTACCAGATCAGTGTATGTGTGTGAGTGTCAGAAATAAACAGAGAAATTAGGCATCAGACTGGAGCAAAGTTACCAGATCAGTGTATGTGTGTGAGTGTCAGAAATAAACAGAGAAATTAGACATCAGACTGGAGCAAAGTTAACAGATCAATGTATGTGTGTGAGTGTCAGAAATAAACAGAGAAATTAGACATCAGACGGCAGCAATGTTACCAGATCTGTGTATGTGTGTGAGTGTCAGAAATAAACAGAGAAATTAGACATCAGACGGCAGCAATGTTACCAGATCTGTGTATGTGTGTGAGTGTCAGAAATAAACAGAGAAATTAGGCATCAGACTGGAGCAAAGTTACCAGATCTGTGTATGTGTGTGAGTGTCAGAAATAAACAGAGAAATTAGACATCAGACTGCAGCAATGTTACCAGATCTGTGTATGTGTGTGAGTGTCAGAAATAAACAGAGAAATTAGACATCAGACTGCAGCAATGTTACCAGATCTGTGTATGTGTGTGAGTGTCAGAAATAAACAGAGAAATTAGACATCAGACTGCAGCAATGTTACCAGATCTGTGTATGTGTGTGAGTGTCAGAAATAAACAGAGAAATTAGACATCAGACTGCAGCAATGTTACCAGATCTGTGTATGTGTGTGAGTGTCAGAAATAAACAGAGAAATTAGACATCAGACTGCAGCAATGTTACCAGATCTGTGTATGTGTGTGAGTGTCAGAAATAAACAGAGAAATTAGACATCAGACTGCAGCAATGTTACCAGATCTGTGTATGTGTGTGAGTGTCAGAAATAAACAGAGAAATTAGACATCAGACGGCAGCAATGTTACCAGATCTGTGTATGTGTGTGAGTGTCAGAAATAAACAGAGAAATTAGACATCAGACTGCAGCAATGTTACCAGATCTGTGTATGTGTGTGAGTGTCAGAAATAAACAGAGAAATTAGACATCAGACTGCAGCAATGTTACCAGATCTGTGTATGTGTGTGAGTGTCAGAAATAAACAGAGAAATTAGAGAGAGAGAGGGTGTGTGCGTATTTGAGATAATGTGATTCAGCAAGTGTGTGTGTGTGAGAGAGAATGTGAGCGAGAGAGAGACAGAGTGTGTGTGTGTAAATATATATAAATATATATACATATATATCTCAGTGTCTGGGTACTGGAGTGTCTGTGTATATATATATATATAAGTCTCAGTGTCTGGGCTGTGATGTGTGTGTGTGTGCATATATATAAGTCTCAGTGTCTGTGCTGTGGTGTGTGTGTGTGTGATGTGTGTGTGTGTGCATATATATAAGTCTCAGGGTCTGTTCAGAGGTGTGTGTGTGTGTGTGTGTGTGTGTGTGTGCATATATATGTCTCAGTGTCTGTTCTGTGGTGTGTGTGTGTGTATGTGTGCATATATATAAGTCTCAGTGTCTGGGCTGTGGTGTGTGTGTCTGTGTGTGTGTGTGTGAGCATATATATAATTCTCAGTGTCTGTTCTGTGGTGCGTGTGTGTGCATATATATAAGTCTCAGTGTCTGGGCTGTGGTGTGTGTGTGTGTGCATATATATAAGTCTCAGTGTCTGGGCTGTGGTGTGTG